>NC_143576.1:216200958-216845958 GCF_048544385.1 Mastigoproctus giganteus
TCGATCTAATTGCATTTGCGATTATACCGATAGCTGGAATTGTGTTGGTTTTTACGTTATTATGGTGAAATGTGATATAAAAAACTTCACTGATATAAAAAACATAAAAGCAGCAAAGTTGAATTTTGTTCATCTTTCGCTCTCAATCTCCGCCGTCGCACCGGATATCGATAACATATGAAAAACGACCTTGAAGATAGTGGGCGGCAGCGTTGCCAAACGAAAAAATCAAGAACCGCGTAACTCCGAGTTCGCGTAAGTCGGGGTAGCGTAAGTCGGGGTATTACTGTATATCATTGACGAGACCCCCTGGCAGCCCATCTGCACTGGTCAGCAAACTTCATATTTGACTGCACAATTACCCCCAGGTCTTTTTCACTTTCCACTTCTCTTAGTGTAGTACCACACAGTTGGTACATTTCTCTTGGGTTATTGTTACCCATATGCAGTACTTTGCATTTGTCAATGTTAAGCTTCAGTTGCCACTTCTCAGCCCATTTGCCCAACTTATCTAGATCCAGTTGGAGTAGCATACTGTCTTTATTGTCATTAACAACCCTGCCAACCTTTGTATCATCTGCAAACTTGGACATTAAACTGATATACCTTCATCAATGTCATTGATAAATATACGAAACAATAGCCAGCCGGGTAGGTAAAGTGCCTGCCTGGCAACCCAAATATCACGAGTTCAAATCCTGCCTCGGGCTTGGATCAGAATAAAATGCAAAAACTTTGGGAGGTGCATTATGGCCACAAAAGCCGATGCGCCAACGACTAATAAAAAAAAAAAAAACAACAATAATGGGCCCATCACTGAACCCTGGGGAACTCCACTAATAACATTTGTCCACGAAGAGCAGTGTCCATTGATTACCACCCTCTGTCTTCTCCCACTTAACCATCCTTTTATCCATTGTAGCAACTTACCCTTAATACCATTCTGCTCCAATTTGTACAGTAGTCTTCCATGCGCAACAGTGTCAAAAGCTTTCCTGAAATCCAAGTATATGATATCAAAATTATTTTTTGCATCCAGTTCCTTTGTGACCACATCATAATAACCAATCAAATTTGTCAGACAAGACTTTCCCTTAACAAACCCATGCTGTGTCTGAATTATTGCTGCAGTCTTGTCTAGATGATCCTGCAATGCATCTTTAACCAGTGACTCCATTATTTTCCTTGAAACACGAGTTAAACAAACAGGTCTATAGTTACTTGTATCACCTTTTTGAACCCCCTTTGTGAATTGGTGATACATTTGCACACCTATAGTCCATGGCGACCTCTCCTAAGTCCAAGGAAGCTCCCATATTTATGGCTAACAGTTTGCTTACTTCCTTTGCTGCCTCCTTTAACATAACTGGATAGATCCCATCCACCCCAGGTGCCTTCCTTATACTTAGCTTCAACAATTTCTTCTCCAATTTGCTTTCAGTTATTACCAAATCACTTAGCTCTGTTAGAGTTCGATAAACTTCTGGCACTCCCCTCATTGAATAACTCCTCATGTGAGAATGTAGATGGAAAATACTCATTCAGTTTATCAGCTACCTGAGCATGATCATCAATAGTCAACCCCATCTGTGTTAAGTGGTCCAATCTGATTCATCACTTTCCTTCTAGATTTTACATAAGTAAAGAACTCCTTGCTGGTTTTTTTTTTTTTTTTTTTTTTGCATCCTTTGCCAAACATTTCTCATCTACCTTCACCTGCCTAACTTCCTTTGTGACTTGATTACAAACAAGTTTATACCTGCTATAGGCTTCTGTGTCACCTGATACTTTATATGCATCCCATACGTTATTCTTCTCTGCGACGAGCCTCGTTAATTCATCTGACATCCATTTAAGCATAAACCTTGAACAGTATTTCTTAGTTGGAATGAAAAGCCTAGTAGCCTCCAAAATTAAGTCCTTGAAGGCTTTCTATTTAGAATTCAACATTGGTAACATCATCAGTTGATCCCACTGTACAGAATTTAAAAACTGTCTGAGACCTCTGTAGTCAACTTTACAAAAGCAAAAGCCTTTAGCCTTGATGGTAGTTACATCTTTAAGTAATTCCCACAACAGTACATTGTGATCACTGTCACTGTGGTTACTTTATCTGCAAATTCTTAATGCATGAATAATCACTGCTGATAATCAGATCAAGAGTATTACTCCCTCTGGTTGCCTCTCGAACATGTTGCTGTAGAAAACAGTCGTCCAATAAATCCACAAAAGTCTTCCTAGTGTGAGAGTGACCAACCCACAAGTTCCGGTCAATATCTGGAAAGTTAAAATCCCCCATTATAAGACATTCTGATTTACTGGTTCACTCTATTTCTCTGCACAATTGCTCATTATACTCATCAGATTCATTAGGCCTATAACACACACACACACACACACACACACACACACACACACACACACACACACACACACACACACACACACACCTACTCTCATTTTTCCTTTCCCAGTGCTTATTTCACACCAAACAGACTCAACACTTCATTGTCCACCAACATCAGTTGGATGCACTTCCTTATAAGATAATATATGATTAATATATATGAAGGTTAATTGCAAAAAATGAATGTTAAACATTCATAAATACCGAATTTCAAACCATACTCGTAGCTATACAATAGAGTATCCTACTTCACGATATTAATCCGTTCCAGAGACACCGTCATATTGTGAAAATATCACAATGCGAACCCAATAACACATTGTTTTTTGGTAATTCGTTCCACGACCTTGGAAGTTGAAATTTTCGCTATATAACTCTCTAAAAGGTTTTTATAGTGTAAATTTTATTAGTTACCAATTCAAATCATTAAAATGCACTGTACTTTCATCTTTATCATATGTTCTGTTATTAGAACCAATTTTGAGCGGCTTTGTGATATTTTTCTTAAGTGCATTTCTGGAGGTCATGATAATAAAACAATAAAAACAATTTGCACTTTCTGGTTTATTGGACTTTTCTGTTACTGCAAGCAATTATAAATGGGTAGTAAACTCGACGTTATTACATTTGCAAAAATACTGATAGCTGGAATTGTGTGGTTTTTACATTATTATTGTGAAATGTGTTTCCCCTTTACTGAAATCTTCGATCGCATAAAAAACATAAATAAATTTTCTGAATCTTCTATTTATTCCATTTTTTTAATCTTCATAAACTTGTTACTCTGCGGAAATCGTGTTAGTTGCAATTTGTGTATTCCATTAAAAAAATGCTTATGCATGCTATTTGAATTTATAAAGAAAAGAGAAGATTACCTTGGAAACAAACGCCTCTTGAAGCATTTTTGAAGAAGAAGACTCCTTGTGCAACAAACCAACTAGTGTCAAGCCAATAATGAGTGATCAACGAGTGTGCATTTAGTCGATGATGATGAAGAATAAACATTCTTTAATATTTCTAAGTCATAAGTAATTTCTTTATTATTATAATTTGCTTGATTTTACAGGCTACGTTTTCATTTTTTTGGATAAATCAATCATTGTTTAAACATAAACTAATTAGCTAACTAATTTCATTGTTGAGAACGGTAATCCCTATTTTTAACATTATGTCTATGGGAAATAAATTCCCACTTTACGAGCGTGCGCTCAGAACCAATTAACTCGTAAAGTCAGGAACTACCTGTACTATTAAACTGAAAATAATATTTTACTAGAAGTTAATTATAGATTTGGATAACACAGTAAGCTTTTGATATGTCTGTTTTAATAATGTCCTTGTTACCATTTCATTTTGGCTTGTAAAAAAAAAAAAGTACCATATAGAGCTAAATTCTGTACCTTGTGATAACATGCAGAAATAGTTCCAAATTGGTTATTTTAAAGTAAACAATTTGTTTTCTTCAAGTGCTTTTAATCTTAGTAGGATTATTTATTATGACAGTATATTGTAATTTCTTATTTTACAGGGACGCCAGAATTCATGGCACCTGAAATGTATGAAGAGCATTATGATGAATCTGTGGATGTTTATGCATTTGGAATGTGTATGTTAGAAATGGCAACGTCTGAATATCCATATTCTGAATGCAGTGGACCTGCTCAGATATATAAAAAAGTGACTAGTGTATGTATAAAATATTTTTTGTTGTAATTCCTTTTTTGCAAAAAATTGCAGAAGAAATTTATAAAAAAAATACATCTTGGAGTTTCATAGAAGTAGCTACAGTACTTTGTCTTATGACATGACATAAGACAGTATGTCATGTCATAAGACAAAGTATTGTATAGGTACAGTATGTCATGTACATGACATACTGTACCTATTTAATACATATTTATTAAAATACTATTTTTATAAAGAAAATATGATGGTTTTTGTATTAGGCATTAAAAACTAAAGAAAACAAGATTTTAAGAATCGGGCCCCAGAAAGAAATCAGTTGTTTAATGAAAGCCATGTAGGTCAATCTATTATAAGAATGATCCTATATAACATAATAGGCATACAAATGAATTTGTGTGCCTATTATAAATTCTTAAATAAATAAAAGAAAAGAAATTTTCTTTTTCTTAATTTTTAAAATATCAGTTGAAACAACATTATTAAATTGTTTTACTTTTTATGACTTTCAGGAATCCTCACAATTAATTAATTTTTAAAATTTTTATTAAATAAAAGTTTAGTAAATCAAGTTAAGAGGAATCATTGATATTCTTCTGGTGATGATAGTAAAGATCTTGAGTATTTAGGATTAGTAGAAGCATTGTCATCATCAGCCATTTTCAATCCACTGTAGGATAAAGGCCTCACCAGCAACTTTCCATTTCCTTCTGTTTTGTGAAATGACCATCAATTTACTACCCACGAACTTGTGAATTTCATCTGTGCATCTCCATTGTTTTCTTTTAGCTCCTCTTGAATACCATTCTGTTGTTTTCTTAGTCCATCTATCATCATAACTTCGAGCTATATGTCCTGCCCAAGTTCATTTCAGTTCTTTAGTTTTGATAAGAATGCCCTTTATTTGTGTTTGCTTCCTAATCCATGTGTTTCTCTTCTTATCTAACAGTCTGATTCCTAATATATTTCATTCCATTCTTCGCTGTGTAGTTCTCAGCTTCTCTTCCATTCTTTTAGTGAGTGCCCAAGTTTCACTTCTTTATGATCACAATGTCATCTGCAAATCATAAATAGTTTAGATACTCTCCATTAAAATTGAATCCTTTCTGTGACTAGTCTAATTTTCTGAAAGCTTCCTCAAGGGCAGCAGTAAACTTCGGAGGTATTGTCTCCTTGTCGAATTCCTTTCTCAATTTTAAATTTGCTACCATCTTTGTCTAGTCTAATAAAGGAGGTAGCTTTCTCATATTTTCTTCAAAATCATAATGTATGGGGTATCTGTGCCTTTTCATAATCCACAAATGCCAGGCATAATGGTGTTTATATTCATTTGCTTTCTCCATTAGCTGCGATATTATGTGAAGGTGATTCTTGTTGAGAATCCTGTCCCTAAAGCCAGCTTCCTTTTTCTGTTGATTCTCATCAAGTATTCTTTCTAATCTGTTAGTAATTGTCCTTGTGAACAACTTTTAGATGTGGGACAACAAGCTAATTTGTCTATAATTTCCAATTTCTGATTTATCTCCTTTCTTATTCATTAAAATTATGATAGCATTATTCCACTCCTTGGGAATAATGCAATTCCTAATGTCATGCCTTTCCTAATGTGTTTTGTGAAGAGTCTCGACAGTTTCTGTGTCATGTTTCTTCCTCCCAATTTTAACAACTCCACAGTAACTTCATCTTCACCCTGGGCTTTCTGATTCTTCATTTTCTTTAATGCATATTCTACCTCATCAGGAAGGATATCGGGTATGTGTTGCATTAGCAACAATTTGTGATCCATCGTCCCCACTGCTGGCATCATTCCCTTACTCCTTGTGTAATTCTCTATAGTAGTCTTCTGCTATTTGAATTATGCCTTCTCTGCTGTTTATAAGTACACCATTGCTATTCTTCAGTTTCAGTATCATTTGTCTTTCTGTATTACTGCTCATGGCTGCTGATATAAATCCTTTGTTTTCCCTTAATGCTTGTTCTACTTTTCTTGTGTTAAATCTTCTTATGTCCTCTCTGAGTCTCTTTCTAATGGCTTTGCATAACTCAGTATACTCAATTTTTTCCTTGTCAGTGGTTATCTTGCTCTTCATTTTTCGTCTTCAGTTCATCATAGCAAGTGTTTCTTGACTAATTTTTTCTTCTTTGGATTTCTTTTTACCTATAGCTTTCTTGGGCTTTATCACTTTCAGAAAGTTGTATTCCTTGTCGATATCTTGTTCCTGAAAGGTCTGCAGAAGCTCAAATGTGTTCTTAAGTTCCAGTACATACTGCTTTTTCTTCCCTTCTGTTATCTCAAAGACCTTCATATTATTTACTAGAGTCAGTTTTTTTCCTTTCTTGTCTTACATCTATATTAAGTGTGCATCTTACTATTCTGTGATCACTTCCAACATTTACCTTCAGGATGGTAACATCATTCAAAATATATCTCCTGTTAGTGAGGATGAAGTCGATTTAATTAGTTGTTAATCCATCTGTGCTCTTCCACGTCCACTTTCTGTTCACCCTTTTCTTGAAAAAAAAGTATTCATTACTGACATTCCTTGAGATTCTGTAAATTCACAAATTCCACAAGTCTTTCACCTTTTTCATTTCTTTCACAAATTTCCAAAATTTCGTATAGTTTTCCTTTCTGCGCTGTTTTGTCTCTTTCCAACCTTAGCACTGAAGTCCCCCATAATAATGGTGTAGTGCGCTTTCTTTTCATCTAGAATTCTCTCAGTTTCAGTGTACATTTCTTTAACCGCTTCATCACATGGCCCGATTTTTGTGCATTATAAACTTTAGTTTGTACCTCTTAGAAATCCTGTGAAGTATTCTTGACTTCACACCCTTGGTGATGTACTTTTGAATTCAAAAATGTTGTATTTTATATCTTTATGGACCAGAAAGTCAACTCCACCTTCGCTCTTTTCAATGTTTCCATTGGTGTACAGCAGATTTCCACTTGATAAATTTATAAGTGATTCATTTCTTCTTCTTATTTCAGCCAAACCGATGATATTCCAATCCACATTTTCTAATTCCTTTTCCAGCTCTAATAACTTATCTTCACCGATGAATGTTGGAGGCCTACAATGCAAGAAAGCGAACTTATACAGTATGAGCCAAAAAAAAAAAAAAAAAAAACCTCGTTCCACCCATCCATTCACTCTAAAATTTGTCCAGTTCTTTGAATTTATTTAAGCTATGAACTTCGACAATGACAGATGGAAATTTGTTCTAGAAATCAATGAACCGCTGGCTAAAGGCAAATTTTCACACAACTTTTCTACAACTGTCTTTCCTCAATTTGAATTTATGACACCTCAGGCTCGTAATCTGAGAAAGAGGAAAAATCCTGTCAGCATCAAGCCTGCTCAAACCATTCAAGGTCAAACCATACATGTCAGTCAGATCACCTCGCAGGTGCCTAGTCTCCAGATGCCGCAGCTTGCAGAACTTAAGCCTTTCTTCGTAAGCTCACGCCTTTGTTCCTCTCACCAGTCTTGTTGCCCTTCTCTGTACTCATTCTAGCAACTCTACATCCTTCCTAAAATGAAGCCTTCACAACTGTACACAGTACTCAAGGTGTAGCCTGACCATTGCTTTATACAAAGGGATAACACCACCTTTTCCCTACTAGCAAAATTCCTGTATATCATTGACAAGACCCAATGACCTGCTCTGGCAGCCTGTCTGCTCTACTCAGAAAACTTCATATCTGATTGCACAATTGCCCCCAGGTCACTTTCATTCTCTACCATACTAAGAGTAGCACCATACAGTTTGTACGTTTCTTTGGGGTTACTGCTACCGATATGCAGTACAGTATTTTGCTTTGTCAATGTTAAACTTCAGTTGCCACTTCTCAGCCCATCTGCCCAACTTTTGCAGTAACATACTGTCATTGATAACCCTACTAATCTTTGTATCATCTGCAAATCTGGACATTAAGTGTGATGTACCTTCATCAATATCATTCATGAATATAGAAAACAACAATGGACCCAACACAGAACCCTGGGGACACCACTAATAGATTAGTCCACAGTGGTGCGTTATCATATAGGCAAAAAAGACCTGCCAAAGGCCCCGATCATAGGCCCCCCCCAAATCACTGTTTGAGAAACTCATTGCTGTTTTATACTAATATTTTTAAGTGATTTTTATCGAAAACTGATCTTTCTATCTGCCAAGGTCAGTGAAACTTCACTTGAAGAGTAATTTGAGAATTACATTTTTTTTTCAAAGCTAATTTTATTGATTTTGATGAAATTTTATATTTAGCATTAGCAAAGGCACATGAAGCAAGAAAGCAAGCTTATATAACATCAGCCAAAAAAAAAAAAAAAAACCCACCTTCTCATTTCACTCATCTACTTGCTCCGAATGTTTGTCTAGTTCTGCCCTGAAGCTTTTTAAGCTATCAACTCTGCGACAGGTGGAAGTTTGTTCCAGCAAGAAAGTGAACTTATACAGTATGAGCCAAAAAAAAAATCCTATTTCACCCATCCATTCACTCTAAAATTTGTCCACTTCTTTGAATTTATTTAAGCTAAGCGGAAGTTTGCCTTTAGCCAGGGGGTGGTTGTTCAGAACAACCACCCGCTGGCTAAAGGCAAACTTCCGCACATCCATCCTACAACTGTTCTTCCTCCATTTGAATTTATGCCCTGTAAGGTGATTATTCTGAACAAGAGGAAGAATCTCATCAGCACTGAGCATGCCCAAACCAGTCAAGGCTTTATACACCTCAATCAGATCACCTTGCAAGTGCCTAGTCTCCAGACACCGCAATTTGCAAAACTTAAGCCTTTCTTCGTAAGAGCAACCCTTTGTTCCATTCACTAAACTTGTTGCCCTTCTCTGTACTCGTTCCAACAGCTCTATATCCTTCTTAAAATGCAGCCTCCAGAATTGTATACAGTACTCAAGGTGTGGCCTGACTATTGCCTTATACAAAGGGATAATCACTTCCTTATCTCTGCTGGAAAAATTCCTGTATATCATTGACAAGACACCATGAGCTACTCTTGCAGACTGTCTGCACTGCTCAGAAAACTTCATATCTGCCTGCACAATTACCCCCACGTCCTTTTCACTCTCTACCATCGTCAGTGCAGTATCACACAGTTGATACATTACTCTGGGGTTACTGTTTCCCATATGCAGTACTTTACATTTGTCAATGTTAAACTTCAGTTGTCACCTCTCAGCCCATCTGCTCAACTTTTCTAGATCCTGTTGTAGCAGCATACTGTCATTAGTGTCATTAACAACCCTGCTGACCTTTGTATCGTCTGCAAACTTCAGTCTGATATACCCCCATGATGGGGATATATCAGAATTGATGGGGATATATCAAACTTAAGTCTGATATATCTCCATCAGTATCATTTATAGATATAGAAAAGAACAGTGGACCCAACACTGAACCCTGGGGGACTCCACTAATAACATTAGTCCACGAAGAGCAGTGTCCATTGATTACCACTCTCTGTCTGATCTCACTCAACCATCCCTTTATCCATAGCAGCAATTTTCCTCCAATGCCACACTGCTCTAATTTGTTCAGCAGTCTTCCATGTGCAACAGTATCAAAAGCCTTTCTAAGATCCAAATATATGATATCAAAATTATTCTTTGCATCCAGTTCCTTTGTGACTACATCGTAGTATCCAATCAAATTGGTCAGACAAGACTTCCCTTAACAAACCCATGCTGTGTCTGAGCCATAACTGAAGTCTGGTCTAGATGATCCTGCAGTGCTTCTTTAACCAGTGCTTCCATTAATTTACCTGTAACAGAAGTTAAACTAACAGGTCTCTAATTACCTGTGTCTCCCTTTGATCCTCCTTTGTGGATTGGAGTCACATTTTCACATCTCTAGTCCATGGGTACCTCCCTTGAGTCCAAGGAAGCTCTCATAATTATGGCTAAGGGTTTGCTTACTTCCTTTGCTGCCTCCTTTAATATAACTGGATAGATTCCATCCATCCCAGGTGCCATTCTTATGCTTATCTTCAACAATTTTCCTTCCACTTTACTCTCAGTTATTACAAGATTATCTAGCTTACTGCCAGAGTTTAATACACCTCTGGCATTCCCTTCCCTGAATAACTCCTCATGTGTGAAGGTAGATGTAAAATATTCATTTAGTTTCTTAGCTACCTGAGGAGGATCATCAACAGTTGAACCATCGATATTAAGTGGACCAATCTGATTCATTCCCTTCCTTCTAGAGTTTACATAAGTAAAGAACTCTTTGCCGTTTTTCTTTGCATCCTTTGCCAAAGATTTCTCGTAATCTGCCTTTGCCTGCCTAACCTCCTTTGTGACTTGGTTACAGAGCAGCTTATATTTATCATAGGCCTCTGTGTGTTAATTTATATGTATCCCATTCATTTTTCTTCTCTGCCAAATGTCTAATTAGTTCATCTGACATCCATTTAGGCATAAATCTTGAACCGTATTTCTTAGTTGGAATGAAAAGCCTAGTAGCCTCCAAAATTAAGTCCTTGAATGCTTCCTATTTAGAATTTGCTGTTGGTAATGTCACCAGTTGGTCCCCACCGTGCAGAACTTAAATACTGTCTCAGTATTTAACATTGACTCACCTTTATGAAAGCAAAAACCCTTCCCTTTACCCTTGATGGTTGTTACTTCTTTGAGTAAAACCCACTTCAGCACACTGTGATCACTGCCACTTGGTGGTTCCTTTATTTGCAGATTCTTAATGCATGAAGAATCACTACTGATAATCAGATCAAGAGTATTACTCCCTCTACTTGCTTCCTGAATATGCTGCTGTAGAAAACAATCATCCATTAAATCCACAAAACCCTTGATAGTGTGAGTGACCAATCTACAAATTCTCTGGGAAATTAAAATCTCCCATTATAACACACTCTGATTTACTGGCTCACTCTATTTCTCTGTACAACTGCTCATTACGTCAGATTCGTTAGGCCTATAACGCATATCTACTCTAATTTTTCCTTTCCCAGTGCTGATGTCATACCAAATGTACTCAACATTGCATTGTCCACCAACATCAATTGGATGCGCTTTCTTAGATTTTGTGTTTCTTAACTAACATCATACCCCCTCATTCCTTCTTGTCCTGTCTATCCTTTCTGTACACATTGTACTCCCCAAATTCGAATTATGCACTGCTTATTAGCATTAGTAATGGCCATATGCTGCAAGGAAGCCTAAGGCTTATGCTGCACCAGCCAAATTAAAGGAAAAAGAAGTAAAATAATAGTAATAAAATTAAATAAAAGAAATACTTTTTAAATAATAAAAGAAAAGGAAATAGACAACCTATGCATTTCTCTCCTTGTGTAGGTAACTAGTGTAGGTAATCCAGTAATCCTCCCGTACATAATCAAGCTGACCCTTGAATATTCCCATACTATCTGCCTCAATCACCTGTGTAGGAAACTTATTCCAATAATTTATAACTCACAGTCTAAAATAAAACTTCCTGGAATCCAGTCTAAACATCTCTCCCCAAACTTGAATTTATGGCTCCTAGTTCTAGAATCATTTATAACCATGAAAATTTCACCCTCATTTGTTTTATTTTTGCCTGTCAGCACCTTAAACACCTCAATCAAGCTCTACTGTGCCTAGTTTCCAAGCTGCAACCCACATATTCGAAGTCTTTCCTCATATGGAGGCCCTTTTGCTGAACTCACTAAGCGAGTTACCCATCTTTGTACCCTTTCAAGAAGCTCAATGTCTTTTTTTAGGTGAGGTCTCCATATTGAACACTTATTCCAAGTGTAGTCTAATAATAACCTTATATAATGGGATTATGAAGTCCTCATCTCTACTAGCAAATGTTTGATAGATCATTGATAGAACACCATGGGCTTTCCTTGCCACCTGTCTACAATGTTCGAAGAACTTCATTTCTGACCATATCATAACTCCCAAGTCCCTTTCTTCCACTACTGACTTTAGTTCAACTCCACCAAGTGTATACGTTATTTTGAGGTTACTGTTCCCCACATGTAAGCCCTTGCACTTTGCTGTATTAAAGCACAGCTTCCACTTTTCTGGCCATCCCTGAAGTCCATCTAGGTCACTCTGAAGAAGCTCTGCTTGGCAGTGATCATTAACCACTCTACCAATCTCTACATCATCTGCAAATTTAGACATCATGTCCTCTATCCCTTCATCAATGTCATTTAAGAAAATTAAAAACAACTGTGGTTCCAGTACTGATCCTTGGGGAACTACACTTCTTACATTAACCCAATCTGAGGAATAACCATTTATCACAACCCTCTGCCTCCTGCCTTTAGTCACATTCCATTTCCATACTGCTATCCATTTAAGGATTTTCCCCGTGATTCTAATCACGGGGAAAATCCTTACAGCTTATTAAGTAACCACCCATGTGGGACTGAGTCAAATGCTTTGCTGAAATCTAAATAAACAATGTCGAAATTATTCCCTAAATCCAGCTCTAAATCCAGCACACACTATATACAAAAATGTCCCTTTACAACACCATGCTGCCATGTCGTTCAAAATTCCATTTCTATCTAAATGGTCGTGAATTCCATCTTAAGATAGTGTGTGGGCAATAAGATTGGTAACATAAAAGGAAATTAACCTTTTGAATTGATTCTATTAATTAGTTTAAATTAGTTCTGTTATTTCCAAACCCACAAATTTTACAGTACGTCATAAGTTTGGAAAAAAAAATTAAATGATTTTTATAACAACGTTAGAAAACAAATATGCTTTACCTAATGTAGGAGAATCAGAGGAGTCGATTGTAGAAGACTCACAATTATGAGTTATCAGTTATGTCAGTCAATATTGGTTATCAATCTGCATTTAAGGCTGTGCGTGTGCCATTAACTTTATTTTTATTTGTATAAAATAATAATTTTCTGACAATCAATATACAGAAACAACACTACTATGACTATGCAAAATTACTAGATAATTTTTGTTATGCATATGTACAGCTTATATCAGAATAACAGTGTTGGTCTTCAGTAAAAATGGTTGAACAGGCTTATCTCTACTTTGAATGCCACTTGGTAGATTAGTACAGAAGTTGGGCATCATAGTTATGTTGCATACTGGGCAAAAATAAAAATGAAGACTATACAAAAATTTCAGGATTTTCAAGGAGGAGCAGTAAAAATAAATATCCCAGCAGTGCTTTTGCAATGATACCAGGAGAACTTACTTCTGTACCATTAAATAACCAGAAAGTTCTCATTCCTGATGAAAATGATAACCCAGTGGAAGATCCAAGTTACATTATACAGAGTAACAGAGAACTACACAAAATTGAACAAAGTGAGCTTAATTTAAATCTCTTAGTGATTTAAATCAATCACAATCAAAGCACGAGATCTTTTGGATTACAAAAAAAGAATTTTCTTGCTTACGGCAGAAGGATTTGACTTTGAAAAACAAAAAAAAAAAAATTAAACATCATCAACATTCCCTTTTTGTCTAAATGATCTAAACCCAAAGCTGAAGAATGGTGGTTATGGCTGTTTATTTATTTGTCTCAAATAAAAGAGTTTTATTATGCACAAAGGAAATAGTCTTCAGTAACTTCATGATCCCATTCTGTTGAACTGAAAGACTTCAGTGAGATTATGTTCCAAATACTGAATGCAATCAGATATAAGGAACACTGCTGGCAATTATGTGGTGACTTTAAGGTCATTATGCTTTTATTTGGGATTTGCTGAATTATAAATTTATTGTATCATTTTTCTGCCAGAAAGTCGCACACACTACATATTACACTGTTTCAAAGTGCCAACAATCATTCCAATCAAGCCTGCATAACACTATATGAGAGCCACATTAGTGGAAGAAGTCTGCAGCATCCTCCAAGCTTACGGCTTGTTGTAACCCTAGCATCCTCCAATGCTCTAGTGATATCACTACTACACCGGTACCAGGCCGTACCCATTCAAGCATGCACCATTCTATTCTCGTGTGTTGGTGCACGAGAGGAAGCATAATTCATGAACACCTTTCCTGTATATTCTTGTAATTAAATGTGGATCATCCCCATTAACCAATACAAGAAAACAAGGTCTGGTCGCAGTCACATTCCATTTCCACAGTGAACTTAACAAGGATGATAGTTCATTCAGATAATTCAGAAAAAAACAAAATATTTATGTTCCAGAGTTATAATGTAAGATATTGTCTGAGAATTATCTCCAGGCACTAATATAGTATGGTTGGTTCTCCATAATTCTTCTAATTTCTCCATAACTAAGTCAGCCAAATTGAAACTTATAGGGAATTCAAGGCTTAAGCACAAATCGGGTACACTTATGAGCCCAAAACATTATATCCAACTCTGTCTCCACAAGCAGGAACATGCCACAACATCTAGGAGTGACGTCACCGACCTGTGCAGCGTATACAGCCATCCCTCGATTTGTGCGTTTTTTTATTGCATGGTCAGGATTTACTACCAAAATTTTAGATTGTGCGCTGAGTTTCGCTACCTGCGCAATTTCTGTTTATGAAGCTTCAAAAATAGGAATGAAGAGCAGATTTTGAAAATTTATTTATTTATGTCTGTGTGACACCACGTTTCTGATATCCCGACAATATCTGCGTTTGATGTCTTGACTAGCACTTCAAGCTCATCAAATTAATTAACTATACTCCTAGCATTGGTGTACATGCAAGTATACATGCACCTGTTTCTACTCTTAGTTACCCTAACACAGTCCATGTATTTACTTGTTCCACTATGACTCCCAGCAGTCCTGGAAACCTCCATTTCTTTGCTTTGCAGGCTGCTGCTTATTTTAATAGAAGCAGTGCAAGAATCACTTTCACCTCTGCCAGAGGCTACTGTTAATCTATTAGTCCATGTATCTCTAAAGCTAACAGTTTTCCGACTCGCCTAACTCTGCCTCGATAGCATCAGCAAATATTATTGCACCCTTTCTATTTAAGTGTATCCCATCCCTGTAGAAGCAGTCTGTTAACAGTTTGTTAACAAGCACAAACCAGGCTGAGAATACACCTTGAGCCTTGCACAATCTTTCCAGGGCTGAATTGATTGACAAGGCTCTCATCCCATCCCTGTAGAAGCAGTCTCTCCTGTTAACAAGCACAAACCAGGCTGAGAATACCCCTTGAGCCTTGCACAATCTTTCCAGCGCTGAATTTATTGACAAGGCTCATCAATACTCCCTCTTGTCTTGTCTGGGCAGAATTGCAGACACTTTAAAATTCAATCCTAACTCACGGCTTTTTTTCAGCATTGAACTGTACTTGTTAAGTACTTCCGCTGGCCTCCTACTCTTAATATCATTAGTGCCAACATCTACAACAGTATCACCCTTTGCGCCCTTAAAAGATATATCTGCTCTACAACGTCATCAACCTCTGGCCCTGTTCCACCTATCCTTTTTGCACAATATGTTCCTCGTTTCCCCGACAGTAGAGTCACCGACAACAACTAGTTCCTTTGGGACCAGCGCATTTTAGTTCTTATGTCATATAATTTGTTTGTTTTGTTGTCACAATGAAATTGAAAATGTACTTTATTAGTTTTTTCTTTAGATGGGTCCCTGAAATTCCATTTTGCCTTGGGCTCCACGAAGGTGTAACATGCCACATTAGTCCACGAAGAGCAGTGTCCATTGATTACCACTATCTGTCTTCTCCCACTTAACCACCCTTTTATCCATTGTAGCACTTGCCCTTAATGCCATACTGCTCCAATTTGTACAGTAGTCTTCCATGTGTAACAGTATCAAAAGTTCTCCTGAAATCCAAGTATATGATATCAAAATTGTTTTGCATCCAGTTCTTTTGTGACTACGTCATAGTATCCAATCAAATTGGTCAGACAAGACTTTCCCTTTGCAAAGCTATGCTGTGGCTGATGCATTGCTCTGTGTTACCTTGCCAAACCTTGCTGCTTCTACTGTGAAGTGGTAAACTTTTGATGGAGATATTATTCAAGTAGGTCACTTGTTATTGTAAGTGTGGAATTTTGGCAAAGTTGAGTTTCTGTAGAATGTGTACCAATTTCTTTGCTTACATCTTTGTGCTGGTGGAACTGTAAGTAATTGGTTGCAAATGACATGTGAAAAGCTTGAAGTTATGCTAGATGTATGGTTATTACCCAGGAGTCACTTTGGTGTTAATGGCTTTAGTGATCACATATTTAAAGAGGTTTGAAATTCACTTCCATTTCTAGACCATAGGAATTTTCTAGTAAGGCTTCATTCCTTTAGGGCTATAGGAATCTGGTCTCAGGCAGTGGTGTTAGGTTCTTCTCATGGATAACATGCAAACCTGACCTGGTAATTTGCTAGGTGGGCAGGAGTGGCAGTGCGTAGCACACGCTTCTTGATTAGACCGGGGTTCGAGCCCGTGACCACCGAATACGGAGGATGCGGAAAGGTCAGGCAATGACTACCGCATATCCTCGGAGCAATATGGCCTTAGTTGCTAATGCTCATAAAAAACAAATAACATAACATAACCTGGTAATTTATAGACATTGTACTGTTTCATGGATTATGTAGCTAAGCTTCATTGGCACTTGATGGCTGCTCATCACCAGTACAATATTGGAGGCTTAAAGAGGCACCTGAACTGCACAGTAAAGTTCTAGCCTTCACTCCCAGTTTTTCTACCATGCAGTAAGAGTGAACTTTTATGAATTATAAAAATTCATAAAAGTTCACATTATATTATTATACTTATTATAATTCATACAGATTCACAGATTGATTTCTGTTAAACCAGTCTAAACCTAATAGTTATACTTCAGGAGGCTTTACTGGATGATTTTATTACTTTCATTTCAATATTTTATATAAGAATTGTGTTTAGTATTTAAAGCGAAAAAGGCAGTGTACCAATAGGGATGGAATCCAACCAAATTGGATAAATTATAAGTTAAAACCTTTTTGCTATGGTTAGACAAAGTAATCTGAACACATTATGGAATGGAATGCTAAATATGCTACTAGAACAGCAATCAGGATAAATAAACTTAATTTTAGAAAGCTTAAACAGCAAAAAAAAAAAAAAAAGTGTAATTATCAGATGAAATTTGATGTAGTTAGGTTGATATGCTATCAGAATAGCAGATATAAAAACCAGAGGTTGAATATGAACAGCAGAACTGCAGATGAACAATAATTATAAACCTAAATTATTCTAGGATTAAGGTACTATGCAGAACATATTAGTAGTGTCAAAGAAAGCAAGCTTATAAAGCATTAGCCAACCTCCCACATCAGTTTGAATTTATTCAAACTACCACCCATTTCACAACAGATGAAAGTTTGTTCCACAATCAGCCACCACCTACTTGCTGAATCCACACATCAATACTGCAACTATTTTCCCTTCAGTTTGAACTTATGCTCCTTCATAGTTTAAGCAAGAGGAAGAATGCTGTGAGTATTGAGCATTGTGCTTGCTCAAACCATTTAAACTCTTAAACACTGCAATCAGATTACCTTGCAGATGCCTAGTCTCCAGATGCTGTAGTTTGTAGAACTGAAGCCTTTCTTAGTAAGGTCCTTTTTGTTCCCTTAACAGTAGTTTCGTCTTTTTCTGAACCAGTTCCAGCAGATCTACATCTTTCCTAAAATGAGGCCTCCAGAACTCTATGCAGTACACAAGATGTGGCTTAACCATTGCCTTGTACAGTGATGTAATCAACTCCTTATCTGTGCTAGCAAAGTTCCTGTATATCTTGGGTGCCTCCTTAGCCAGGTGGGCAGGAGCAGCAGTGCATAGCACACACTTCTTGATTAGACTGGGGTTCGAGCCTGTGACCACCAAATACGGAGGATGCGGAAAGGTCAGGTAATGACCACTGCATATCCCCGGAGCAATATGGCCTTAGTTAGGTTAATGCTCCTAAAAACCAAATAATAACAACAACAACAACCTGTATATCTTTGAACGACATTGCAAAATTAAAAGGATGTTCGAAAATACAGAGTATGGGTTTAAGATATACTGTGCCTAAGCCTATTACGCCTAAAGTGGTAATATTTGATGTAGAGAAGGGGATAACAAAATATGACTTTTAAAACAACTGCAGTTGAAGAATTTTAAGGACATTAATGTGACAGAAATATATGGACAGTATTGAAATATTATCAGTAAATAAGACCAAGAACTTACATGCAGAGAACTAGGTCGTACAGCTGGCTCCAGTATTGTGGTTGAAGACAAAGAACATGTCAAGGTTATTTATAGGCTGGTCAGCATATATATTTAGAGAAATATCCTGTATCTCAACGTTACAAATGTTTATCATTTGGACATGTAGCAAAATTTTAGAAGAGGGAGAGGCTGTGTAGCCACTGTGCCAAAGAAGGATATTTCTATAAAGAATGCCCAAATCGTAATCAGCAATCAGTATGCTGTAATTGTATGAGTAATGAAGTTGAGGCTGCTCAACTATATTGCAATTGAATGCTCAACATGTGAAAAATGTTTCGTCTCAACTATAAAGAATGCCCAAATCGTAATCAGCATGCTGTAATTGTACCAGTAATGAAGTTGAGGATGCTCAACTATATTGCAATTGAATGCTCAACATGTGAAAAATGTTGCATCTCAACTAAATTATTTAATGGAGCGAGGTAATGTAGCGGTTGTCCTCTTGCAGGAGCCTTATGTAGTCTGTGGACAAGTTGGAGGATATCCACGATGATATAAGATAATATCAGTAGATAAGCCAATGGCTGCCATTATTGTATGCTCACAAGATTTAGTTGTTACAAAGGTAGCAACTTTTTGTAGCAAGAACATTATATGTTGCGAAATAGTATATCTCTTGACAATATATTGTCAATATTCTGAAGAAATGGATCCTTACGCGAAATATCTTGAAACACTGAAGCAGGCATTTGGCTCTTGTGAGGTGGTAGTTGTTTCAGACTCTAATGCTAAATATCTTCATTGTGGAGCAGTGAGGTATCTGATGACAGGAATGTTACTGGAGGATTTTCTTGCTGATTCCACAATAGAAGTGATTGATGAAGAAGGACATCCACCCACTTATTCAACTATGCATGGGCAGTTATATATAGACTTACCTAAGCTACTGGTGCAAGTAAGAATAATATTAGGAATTGGAAAGTGCTAGAGGAATATATGACCATCAACAGCATCTCCTTCAAAATAAGTGCACAAGACGGAATTCGAGATGTGCTTGATATAATTAGATTTCTCATTAAAAATGCTATGTGGAGTAAATTTAATGAAAAATACTTAGATTTAATATCTGATGTTGACTGGCTTAAATCGAACTCATGTGAATATGTAAAGACTTTAACAGATATATTGATAAAGGCATTTCAAGTGTTCATGAAGAAAAAGTGTTTTGTAACAAGAACTATTTTCTGGTGGAATGAAGAATTAACTTGGATGCATAAAGAGACTAAGTTTAAGAAGAAAGTATCAAAGATACAGGAGGTTAGGCAATTTAGAACTTGTAAACCACTATGGCAATTTGTACAGGTAGCACAGGAAGTTATATATTGGTGCTG
The DNA here is from genome assembly GCF_048544385.1 of Mastigoproctus giganteus. Classification (NCBI taxonomy): domain Eukaryota; kingdom Metazoa; phylum Arthropoda; class Arachnida; order Uropygi; family Thelyphonidae; genus Mastigoproctus; species Mastigoproctus giganteus. The sequence goes on from NC_143576.1 coordinate 216,220,582, forward strand.
TCAGTAATGCTAAGATACCTAAGATATTTAATGTAAGAGTTGCGTTCCGCGGAACCTACATAAGTTATTAGTGGAATCCCGCAGGGCTTGGTGTTGGGTCCACTGTTGTTTTGTACATTTATCAATGATATTGATGAAGGTATATCAGGCTTAGTGTCGAAGTTTGCAGATGATACAAAGGTTGGCAGGGTTGTTAATGACAGTGTGCTACTGCAGCAGGATCTAGAAAATTTGGGAAGATGGGCTGAGAATTGGCAACTGAAGTTTAACCTTGACAAATGCAAAGTACTGTATATGGGTAGAAGTAACCCCAGAGGAACGTACCAACTGTGTGGTACTACACTTAGGGTGGTAGAAAATGAAAATGACCTGGGAGTAATTGTGCAGTCAGATATAAAGTTTTCTGAACAATGCAGACAGGCTGCAAGAGAAGGTCATCGGGTTTTGTCAATGATATATAGGAATTTTACTTGCAGGGAAAAGGAGGTGATTGTCCCTCTGTGTAAGGCAATGGTCAGGCCATGCCTTGAGTACTGCATACAGGTCTGGAGGCCTCATTTTAGGAAGGATTTGCTTGAAGGATTTTTAGGATTTGCTTGAGCATGTACAGAGAAGGGCAACAAGATTGGTGAGGGGAATGAAGGGATCCTCTTACCAAGAGAGGCTTAATTTCGGCAAATTGCACCGGCTGGAGACTAAGCACCTGCGAGGTGATCTGATTGAGGTGTATAAGGCTGATGGGATTCTTCCACTTGTTCAGATTACGAACCTAGGGGGGCATAAATTCAAATTGAGGAAAGACAGCTGTAGAATAGATGTGCGGAAATTTGCCTTTAGCCAGTGGGTGATTAATTGCTGGAAAAAACTTCCATCTGTCGTTGTGGAAGTTGATAGGTTAAATAAATTTGAGGAACTGGACAAACATTTAGAGGGAATGGTTGTGCGAATTTTTTTTTTTTTTTTTGGCTGATGCTACATAAGCTCATACGCTTGCTTTATTGCATCACATACCATGATTACTATTACTGTTACTAAGTTGGAATTTCCCCCATGCTTGTGCAGCACTCACAACTGTGCTTGCTGAATTGATTGAATCAAAAAAAAAAAGAAATGTTCAACGAACATGTGAATAGAATTATTTATTGTATTTATTCAATTTTTTATCTCATGCGCAGGAAAAATTACAAAAGTGTGCAATTTAAACAATTTCAAAATTATAAAATTACAAAAAAAAAGAGGAGACAGGCGAGAGGAGAGAGATGTCAGTAAGTTTTACCTCTTGAGCATCGTTGCCAGAATTGATGTCTTCAGCTGATAAGCATGCTGCTGCAGAGGTTGAGAGCTGTGGAGATGTAGAAGGGCTCAGCTGCCCAATCTTACGACAGAACATATTAATGGATGACTGGGTGGTGGCTTTTTTCTTTTCATTGTAGATTTCTTGGTAGCAAGCAAGCATATCATTCACCCCTCTGTTAACTTTTAAGAATCATTCGTTGTCAGGATCCATCTTCTCAAACCTAGCCATTGCTGATGCAATTTCACAAAATGCCATTGGCATCTCTCTGGTGATGAAGCATCTCGGCTCCTCATTTGGTTCATCTTGAGCTTTGGCAGTATTTTCTTCTTTCCCTATTGCTGCCTGCAAGTCAATAAGTTTTTTGTTAGATAATTCCTTCTCTTCTTCCTCTATTAACTCCTCCACTTCTTTGGCATCAGCCTCCAACTGAAGTAGCTATGCAATCTTTACAATCTTATCTGTAACCTCTTCATATGATTCGTGGCGCTTCTGTAGCCAGGTGGGCAGGAGCAACAGTGCGCAGCACACGCTTCTTGATTAGACCGGGGTTTGAGTCCGTGACCACCAAATATGAAGGATGCGGAAAGGTCAGGGAATGACCACCGCATATCCCAGAGCAATATGGCCTTAGTTGCTAATGCTCCTAAAAACCAAACAACAACAACATATGATTCATCTTTTTCAAATCCTTTGAAGTCTTTTACGTGCTGTGGGCATATTTTCTTCCATGCGCCATTTAAACAACTTTTAGTAATTTCTGTTTAGGCTTTATTAATGTTTAAGATGGCATGATAAATATTGTAAAATTTCCAAAAGTCTCAGTGTAAAATTTTTCTCACCATCTGCTGCAGACAATGCCTAAGCAAATATGCGTAAATTAGTTTGCTTTTAAATTCGAAATAACACCCTGATTCATAGGTTGGATGAGTGAAGTCGTGTTTGGCGATAAAAATATGACTCTGATGTTCGAATTGAAATTGGCTAGATGCATAGGATGTACAGGAGCATTAACTATCTAATAGAAGCAAAATCTTGAAAGGAACATCATTGTCTTTACAATATTTTTCAACATTGGGAATGAAGCAGCATTTAAACCAATCCACAAAGATTTGTGGCAATGGGAAATTGTGGGAGCGAAGTTAAAAAAACATGTAATTAATGATATTGAAATTTCGCAAGATTATTTAATGAAAAAACTTTCGAGCCTACAGACCAGTAAAGCTCCTAGAGTTGATGGTATATACCCTATAATCTTAAGAGAGGCGGCAAGCAAGTGCATTGAACCATTCAGGCTAATTATGCGAGCATCACTAGACTCTGGGGAGATTCCCTTGAATTGGAAAAGTGCCAATGTATCTCCCATACATAAGGGTGGCTCTAAAAGTGAAGTTGGAAATTATCGACCTGTCAGTCTGACTTCAGTAGTAGGGAAAATCATGGAGGCAATGATCAAGGGTGGAATTCAGGATCATTTGGATCGAATTGAAATTCTCAAGGATACTCAGCATGGTTTCGTAAAGGGAAAATCATGTTTAACAAATCTGGTTCGCTATTTCGAAAGGGTCACTCACGAGCTGGATTTAGGGAATAATTTCGACATTGTTTATTTAGATTTCAGCAAAGCTTTTGACTCAGTCCCACATGAGAGGTTGCTTTATAAGCTGGAACAGGTTGGAATCACTGGGAAAATCCTTAGATGGATAAAAGTATGGCTTCAGGGCAGGAGGCAGAGGGTTGTGATAAATGGCTATTCCTCAGATTGGGTTGATGTAAGAAGTGGGGTTCCCCAAGGATCAGTATTAGGACCACTATTGTTTTTAATTTTCATAAACGACATTGATGAAGGGATAGAGGGCATGATGTCTAAATTTGCAGATGATGTTAAAATTGGTAGAGTAGTTAATGATCACTGTCAAGCTGAACTTCTTCAGAGAGACCTAGATAGACTTCAGGAATGGTCAGAAAAATGGCAGCTGTGCTTTAATCCAACAAAGTGTAAGGTATTACACCTGGGAAACAGTAATCCCAAAAAAACTTATTCACTTGGTGGAGTTCAACTAAACCCAGTACTGGAGGAAAGGGACTTGGGTGTTACGATATGGTCAGACATGAAATTCTCTCAGCATTGTAAACAGGTTGCAAGGAAGGCCCATGGTGTCCTATCGATGATCTATCGAACTTTTGCAAGTAGAGATAGGGACGTGATAATCCCATTATATAAGGCTTATGTTAGACCACACTTGGAATACTGTGTTCAAGTATGGAGACCGCACCTAAAGAAAGACATCGAGCTTCTTGAAAGGGTGCAAAGAAGGGTAACTCGCCTGGTGAGATCGGCAAAAGGGCGTCCTTATGAAGAAAGACTTCGAATATGTGGGTTGCAGAGTTTGGAAATTAGACACCTTACAGAAGATTTGATTGAGGTGTTTAAGGCTCTGAGAGGCATCAGTAAAATGAATGAGGACAAAATTTTCAAGATTATAAATGATGCTAGAACTAGGGGACATAAATTCAAGTTACCGGGGGGAAATGTTTAGATTGGACTGCAGGAACTTCTATTTTAGCCAGTGAGTTATAAATTACTGGAATAAGTTGCCTTCATGGGTGGTAGAGGCCGACAGTTTGGGGAAATTCAAAGGTCATCTGGATAGTACTTTCGGGTTAGGGAAGCGCATAGGATGATAGGTTTAATTTCCTTTTTATTTATTTTTTATTTTATTTTTTTTATTTATTAATTATTATTATTTATTTATTGTTTGTTTTTATCATTGTTTTGTTTGGATTTTTTTTTTTTTTTTTTTTTGGCTGGTGCAGCATAGGCCATAGGCTTTCTTGCACCATGCGGCCGTTACTAATACTAATATTGTTATCCACGCTCTCTGGTTCGATCGAAAATGCATGGGTAGGGTGACTTTATTGATGCCCTTAAATTTATGAGGATTTCCAGAATGGTACACAAGCAGTGGTTTTAATCTGTAATCTCCCACTTGAAATTAGCTCCAAGCAAGAGCGTGGCCTTATCTTTTGAAGTCTTGAAACCTGGCATTGTCTTTTCCTCTTTGGCAATGTATGTTCGATCTGGCATTTTTTTCCAATGCAGAGCAGTCTCATCAACATTAGAAATTTGCTGCGTCGAATAGCAGTCTTCATCAATAATTTTTTTCCAACACACCACAAAATTTCTCTGCAGCTGCAGAATCAGCACTGGCGACTTCACCGCGTACTTTAACGTTGTGGAAACCAGTGTGATGCTTGAACCTATTAAACCACCCATTGCTTGCCATGAACTTGGCTTGGGGTTTGCTGTACTTATCCTTAATATCTTCATAAATATGTTTTGCTTTTGCTTGAATGGCCATTGGACTCAGGAGCACTTGCTTCTGAATCTGATTTTCCATCCACATTATTAATAGCTTTTCTGGCCTCTATATAGCACCTGAATGCTGGTTTGTGATCATTGTTGATCTTAAATGCGTTGATCCTTTAAAATGTTCTTTTATACGTGCATTGTCCCTTAAAATAGTATTCACTGTTGAAGCAGTGAGACCTCATTCTGTGCAATAGATGACAAACTTTGTCCTGCTTTGTACTTCTTAATTAATCATCTTCATTTCTAAATCAATTTTGTTTCCTTTCCTAGCACTGCCAGCACTTGCACTTTCCATTCACCATTGCAATAAGTAAAAAGGAATGAAAAGAAGTTTCTGAAAATTTGTTTTTTATATGATTAAAGATTTCAGTGAAGGGGAACACATTTCACCACAATACCATAATGCGAAAACCCACAGAATTCCAGTTATCGAGATTATCACGAATGCAATAAGATCGAGTTTACTATCCATTTATAAGTGATTGCACTAACAGAAAAGCCCAATAAACAGGAAAGTGCAAATTGTTTTTGATCTCCAGAAATGTGTTTTAAAAAATATCACAAAGGCATTTAAAATTGATTCTTATAAGAGGAACATAAGACAATGATGAAAGTGTAGTGCAATTTCCATTATAAATGTGACCTTTTAGAGAGATAAAGAGCTAAGTAATATAGCAAAGTTTTCAACTTCCAAGGACTTGGAACGAATTACAAAAAAAAAAAAAACTATATGTTATTGGGTTCACATTACGATATTTTCACAACAATATGATATTTTTTCCATTTATCCCTACAGATGCAAGATAAGTGACCGGCCATCAAAAACTTACGTAAAGTTGAATTTGCATAAGTAGAGTGTTACGTAAGTTGGGGAGTTCCTGTAGTTAAAAAAATTTTGTTGAGGAGCAAGGCTCTCAAGATCCATGGAGTTCCATGTTTAAAATTTTAACTAACAAGAAGTACTTAGCCAATGTTTCTTCTACTGTAGGTAATGAAAATAATACTACTCTAAATTGGGTTGATTCCATGAGCATGGTCTTGAATGATCTCTTTCTGGATGATATAAATACTATGGACACAACAGAACAACTTATTATGAAGCAAGAAAATGTTATATATAATATGGTAAGCAGAGAAGAAATATTTACTATAGAGGAAGTTACTGGGGCTGTAGACTGTGCAAAGACAGGCCCTGATAAAATTTAAGTTGATGAGCTTAAGAAGTCTTATAAACTTATGCCAAGACATATACTTAGATATGTATAACAAGTGTTTTGAGGAGGGTATCTTCCCCCAGGCTTGGATGGAGGCACAGGCGTAGTTGATTTTGAAAGGAGTTAATAAACTTTTAAATGAATCTGTTTCATATCGCCGCATTGCTCTGCTATCTGTGCTGAGAAAGACTTATGAACGATTGTGTATCAATCACTTAATGATTAGTTATAATATGAAGGCTGTGTCCTCTGAAAACCAATTTGGTTTTAAAAAAAGGTATGGAACAGAGGATGCTGTATATAGCTTGATTCAGGCAGTGGAGGGCTGTGGGGATTTCCATTATAAATGTGACCTTTTAGAGAGATAAATAGTTAAATATCTTTACTGCTTTTCTAAGTAATATAACAAAATTTTCAACTTCCAAGGACTTGGAACGAATTACAAAAAAAAAAAAAAAAAAAAAAAAAAAAACTCAGTATGTGCTAGGAATTTTTATAGATTTTAAGGGTACCTTCGACAGGTTGTGGTGGGACGGTATCCTTGCTCATATAGGGGCAATAGAGTGCTGTGTTTTATTATATAAAATATTTAGAGACTATTTTAATGATAGGAAAGTGAGTGTAGAAACTATATATACTAAAGTTGAGAAAGTAGTACAAAGACGTTGTCCTCAGGGCTCGGTTATCGGTCCCTTTGCATGGAACATAGTCCTTGATGAGTTCAAGGATCATGTTTGTGGATAGATGGCTATTTATTTATTTTAATAATTATGTTGCAGCGGTTTTTAGAAGACGTACTGCAATTCAAGTAAGTAGTAGAGGTAACTCTTCTCACTAAGATTGTTGGAAGTAAAATCTTAGCTAAGATCTGATTTTACTTAGAAGAGGGTAAGTGGCTGAAATAGTTTTTTATTTAATTCATGCATTGTGTTATGTTATATTAACCAAAATTGAACTTGAAGCTCCGTTATTAGTTTATGCTTTGACCATAACCACGGATAGGCTTCGGCGTAGTTGTCTTAAATAAAATACACAAATTAATACTTAGTGTCCATAGATTTACCGTTTGTAACTTGCCGCCATTGTTATACGATACAACGTATATCCCATACTAGATAGCGTTAGCTTAGCATAACCACGGATAGGCTTCGGCCTAGTTGTATTAAATAAAATACACAATTATCCCCAGGTCTTTTTTATTGTCCACACTCCTGAGTGTAGTATCATGTAGTTTGTATGTTAATCTAGGATTACTCTTACATCTATGCACTATCTTGAATTCTTCAATGTAAACTTCAACTGCTATTTCTCAGCCCATTTGCCTAACTTTTCTAGATCCTGTTGCAATAGCTTAGCTTTACTATCATTAACTACCCTGTCAACCTTTTTATCATCTGCAAACTGAGACATCAAGCCTGATATATACCTTCATCAATATCATTATTAAATGTAGAAAACAACAGTGAGCCTAGCACTGAACCCTGGGAACTTGACTAATAACATTACTCCATGAATAGCAGTGACCATTAATAACCACTTTCTCTTTTCCCCTCCTCAACTGTCCCTTTATCCACAGCATTAACTTGTCCTTAATGCCACACTGCTCCAATTTGTATAGCATTGTTTTATGTGCAACAATATCAAAAGCTTTCCTGAAATCCAAGTATATGATACCATAATTATTTTTTGCATCTAGTTCTTTTATTACTGCATCATAATACCCAAGCAGAATGACCAGACAAGATCACCCCTTAACAAATCTGTGCTGTAACTGCAGTATAATTGCATTCCTCGCTAGATGGTCCTTTATTGTGTTTTTTAGCCACATACTCCATTATTTTCCCTGGAACAGAAAGTTAAGCTAACAGGTCTGCAATTACTCGTGTCACCTTTTGATCTATTTGTGAATTGAGGATACATTCACACTTCTCTGGTTCATAGGGACCTCCCCTGAATCCAAGGATGCTCATATAATTATGACAAAGGGCTTGTTTGCTTACATCCTTTGTTGCCTCCCTTAATATAATTAGATAGATCCCACAGATGCCTTTTTTATGTTTTTCAATAGTTTCTCTTCCTCATTCCACTCAGTTATCACAAAATCATTCAGCTCCCTGTTAAAGTTTGATAAACTTCTAGCATCCCCTTCCCTAAACAGTTCGTCAACTGTGAATGTAGATGTAAAATACCAATTGAGTTTGTCAGCAACATCAGCAGGATCAACAATTAACTCATCAAAATCAAATGGACCAATTTTATCGAACCACTTCCTTCTACTGTTAATATAAATAAAATCTTTACTGCTTTTCTTTGCATTCTTTGCCAGAGACTTTTTGTAATCCATCTTAGCTTTGCTTAACCTCCTTTGTGACTTGATTGTAGACTAGTTTATATCTACTGTAGGCTTCTATCTGTATCATCTGATAATTTATATGTATCCCATTCATTTTTCTTCTGTGCTGCAAGTCTCATTAGTTCATTTGACATTCATATAAGTCTAAACCCTGAACATTATTTCTTGGTATGAAAAGCCTGGTAGCTTCTATGATTACTTTCTTGAATGCTTCCCATTTAGATTTTGCCATTGGTTACATCAATATTTCCCAAACTGTGTTCCGCAAAACATAGTGTTCTATGAGATGTGAACAAGTGTTCCGTGAAAAATCATAATAATAATTTAAAAAAAAATAAATAAAATAAATAAATTTTGTATGTTTGTAGCATACACCACTTTTGTATCATAATTTTATTTTATATTTTCAGTTATTAATATACTGGCATAGACTAATAATCAATTGGACCGCAGAACATTTTATTTTGGCAGGCTTCTGCATAAAGAAGTATGCGTAGAGGTAATGACATCTACAAAAAAGTAGCAATGTAGTGATCTGATATGCCATTCGTATGCAATTTAGCCTGAATCGATATCATAACTAAACTCACTTCCTTGTATAAATTTTTTTTCGATAATTACAATGGATTTGTGGTTAAAAAGGGAACTTGAAAATGAGAAGCAAGTACTTCCTAGTATTGCAACTGTGGTTGATGAAAATGAACACAATATTGTCACACTTCAAAGTGAAGATGAACAATCGCAGCCTTTTGTTCCCCAAAAATCCAAAGAGAAAAAACAGGAACCAACTAATAAAAGACCAAACAAAAGTATGATGACAATTATTTGAATTTCAGCTTTACATGTGTTGGAAATAAAGATGCTCCTGATGCACAGTGCCTCGTATGTAATAATATTAGCAAACAGTTCTTTTTCTCCTGCTAAATTTGTGTTCCATAAATATATTGCGAGATGAAAAGTGTTCCCTGACTAAAAAAGTTTGGGAAACGCTGGGTTACATCATTAGTTGGTCTCACTGCATAGAATTTAAAAATTGTCTGCAACCACTGTAATCACCCTTATGAAAGCAAAATCCCTTCCCTATACCCTTGCCAGTAGTTATGTCTTTAAGTAAATCTTTTATAATTATAATCTTTTATAAGATCACCCCAGTGGGTCTTTTACCTGTAGATATTTAATGCATGAAGATTGGTTGCTGATAATCAGATCAAGAGTATTGCTTTCCCTTGTTTCTCACTAACAAGCTGTTGTGGAAAACAATCATTCGACAAATCTACCGAGGTCTTGCTAATGTGACACTGGAAAAGTTTGGTGATACCTAAGTAGTAACTCCAGTAATTCTCAAGTAACTTTTTTTTTTTTATGTGAACCCCAAACACGAGAGGTATTGGAACCTATAGTACTTAGTACCGTGCTTGGGTTAACTTACTCTATGGCCCAATATTTACTTGTCCATTGTTGCAAACCTTGCAGGGAAATTAGCTGGACCTGTTTGAAAACAATGCAAATTTTCACTTCACTTTTAAGCTCTTGTGTGTTTTTGATGTAGTAGTGGCATGTGATGCAAGAAAGCAAATGTATGAGCTTATGCAGCATCAGCCAAAAAAAAAAAAAAAAAAAAATGGAAGTTTGTTCCAGCAATTAACCACCCGACAGATGGAAGTTTGTTCCAGCAATTAACCACCTGCTGGCTAAAGGCAAATTTCCGCACAACTATTCTACATCTGTCCTTTCTTAATTTGAATTTATGCCCCCTTAGGTTCGTAATCTGAACAAGTGGAAGGATCCCATCAGAATTCAGCGTGCTGAACCCATTCAAGGCCTTATACACCTCAATCAGATCACCGCGCAGGTGCCTAGTCTCCAGCCACTGCAATTTGCAGAACTTAAGCCTCTCTTGATAAGAGGATCCCTTCATTCCCCTCATCAATCTTGTTGCCCTTCTCTGTACACGCTCAAGTAAATCTACATCCTTCCTAAAATGAGGCCTCCAGACCTGTACGCAGTACTCAAGGCGTGGCCTGACCATTGCCTTATACAGAGGGATAATCACCTCCTTTTCCCTGCTAGCAAAATTCCTATATATCATTGACAAAACCCCATGACCTGCCCTGGCAGCCTGTCTGCATTGCTCAGAAAACTTCATATCTACCTGCACAATTACTCCCAGGTCTTTTTCATTTTCTACCACCTTAAGTGTAGTACCACACAGTTGGTACGTTTCTCTGGGGTTACTTCTACCCATATGCAGTACTTTGCATTTGTCAAGGTTAAACTTCAGTTGCCACTTCTTAGCCCATCTGCCCAAATTATCTAGATCCTGTTGCAGTAGCACACTGCCATTACTGTCATTAACAACCCTGCCAACCTTTGTATCATCTGCAAACTTCGACACTAAGCCTGATATACCTTCATCAATATCATTGATAAATATACAAAACAACAGTGGACCCAACACCGAACCCTGTGGGACTCCACTAATAACATTAGTCCAAGAAGAGCAGCACCCATTGATTACCACCCTCTGTCTTCTCGCACTTAACCATCCTTTTATCCATTGTAGCAACTTACCCTTAATACCATTCTGCTCCAATTTGTACAATAGTCTTCCATTCGCAACAGTGTCAAAAGCTTTCCTGAAATCCAAATATATGATATCAAAATTATTTTTTGCATCCAGTTCCTTTGTAACCACATCATAATATCCTATCAAATTTGTCAGACAAGACTTTCCCTTAACAAACCCATGCTGTGTCTGAATTATTGCTGCAGTCTTGTCTAGATGATCCTGCAATGCATCTTTTTTCTGCAATGCCTTTTTTTTTTCTCAAATATTGGATGACTGCACAGTGACTGATTTTGTTCATCTTTCCTCATTTGCAAAACTTTGACTTGAGGACCTGTAATTAAAAAAAGACCATGTTTATACTGCATGAAACATGGTGGGTTGCTATTTGAAGTGTTATACATAAAGTGCAGAAATTATTAACACCTCACAACTGCTCTTTTGTACTCATGTCACGAACTTTTCAAACCTTTGTCCTATATAACTTACCTATGGTAGCAACTGCTGTATTTTTATGCAAGAAGTTTCCAGAATTTGATAAAGCAATAGGACAAGTGTATATATATTTTGGTTATTGTGTTAAAAAAAATATATAAGTTCAGGCTGGTTTCCAACTTCATTACTTTTGACTCCCTCAACTAGTAAGTGGTATCATTGTTTGGTTTTAAGTGATTGGGACAGCCTCTGTAATGTAGAAAATTTTCAGTTTTCACCCATCATACCTGATTTAATTTTTAAGTAACTTCTCAAGAATGAAAAACGTAGGGAACTTAGGGGGCAGTATTTTTGAAAAATATATAATAATCTTATTTTATGCATATCTAGTAAGTGTGCAGTTCTGGTCTTCTACAAATTATGTTTAACATTTAAAATGATGAGTGTAAAATTTTAAAATGTAATTCAAGTAGTTGAATTACAAAAAAAATCAAGAATTACAAAAAAAATCAGTTTGGAGTAGTTTTGAAGTTAAATTTGCTAAAAGAAAAGAAAAGCATAGAATTGCACAATCAATTGCCATATGTACCTAAGAAACTCTGGGGCAGAAATATAATTTACAATTGATATTTTGTTTTTTTGTTTTTATAGGGTGTACCTCCTCTAAGTTTTGATAAAATTGAAACTTTGGAGCTCAAAGAGATCATTGGATTGTGCATTCGTCCTAAAAAGGAAGAAAGGTTGGATATTGATAATTTGTATAATTGTTGGACACTGATAATTTATATAATTGTTTAGTTTTGAAAAAATTTCCATCAATTTAGATTTAAAGAATTTTAATATGAATTATGATAGTAGTGGCAAATGATGCAAGGAAGCAAGCTTATAACAGCATCAGCAAAAAAGAAAGGGGAAAAAAAAAAACAAAAAAACCATCCACTTCATGTGTCCATTCCCTCTAATAATTTGTCTAATGCTTCCTTAAATTTATTCAAACTACCCACTACTACAACACCAGATGATAATTTATTCCAAAAATCACTCGCTTTTTGAAGGGCAAATTTTTTCATATATATCTTGCAAGCCATCCCATTTCAATTTATGTTTACACCCCCCCCCCCATGTGGGTTGTCTGAGAATGAGGAAGGATACCATCAGCATTTACTAGGTTTACTAAATCAATTTAAAGCCTTAAACATATCAATCAGGTTTCATCGCAAATGACTAGGCACAGCTGCTGCACTTTGCACAGCTACAAGTCTTTTGCGTAATGTTAATTTGTCAAGGACACAAAACCTTTTGTGTCCTTGACAAATCTGGTTGCTATTCTCTGCACCCATTCCAAGGGATCCATCTCACTCTTAAAACGAGACTTCCAGATCTCTATGCAGTACTTAAGATGCAGTCTAACCACTGCCTTATTACTTTTCTCTTCTGATTTGTCGGGAGGGGGGGTATCTGTTTTGAACAAAAAATTACTATTTATAACGGGCGCCACATTGTATACTTAAAATGGGAACTCCATGGTTATATAGGTCAGAATGAAGCAGAAAGTAATTTTTCATCTTTGAGTTTGACTTCAGGTTATGGTAATGTGAAGAACATATCGCTGTTTATAATGCCAATATTAAAAATTTTTAATAGGTTAACTGAAAATCTTATGAAGATTATGTAGTAATAAACTGAGACACCATAGAAAAAAATCACCACAACCAAATAATAGGGGTGACTTCCTTGTCTGTTTATGATCGTCACTCCAACTGGACAAAGGCTATATCTCTGACCTTGGTTGAAGGTGGCTGAACATCTAGGTGACATTGTACTGTTAACTGATTGTGGAGCTTGGTTTAATATGAGTGATTGTTTTTGTTGCAGTTTGATGATATATGAAGGGTAGAGGGAAATAGGAGTGGAGGAACTGCTTATGTGAGAATTTGAGAATGTGATATAGCAAGTGTATGGAGGGAATGGTTACTTCTGCTCCCCTTGTCTGTTTATGATCGTCTATGGCAGCGTTTCTCAAACTGTGTTCCACAGAACACTAGTGTTCCGCGAGATGTGAACAAGTGTTCCACGAAAAATCGTAATTAATAATTAAAAAAAATAAAATAAATAAATTTTGCATATTTGTAGCGTACACCACCTTTGTATCATTATAATATCTAACATAATTTTTTTTTCGGTTATTAATATAGGAATACTGGCTTAGACTAATAATCAGTTGAATAGACCGCGGAACACTTTATTTTGGTGGGATTTTGCATAGAGGTAATGACACCTACAAAAAAGTAGCAATGTAGTGATCTAGTATGCAATTTAGCCTGGAGTACATGGGTTGAAGGACAGGAGGAAGCAAACCAATATCATAACTAAACTCATTTCCTTGTATAAATTTTTTTCGATGATTATTAGTATTTTGAAATATTATTATTAAAATATGTGACCATAGATTTGTGATTGAAAAAAGGAACTTTAAAACAAGAAGCAAAGTAGTTCTAGTAGTGCAGCTGTGGTTGATGAAAACAAATACAATATTGTCACACTTCAAAGTGAGGATGAATAATCGCTGCATTTTGTTCTCCAAAAATCTGAAGTGAAAAAACGGGAACAAACTAATTAAGGACCAAAATGACAATATGATGACAGTTATTTGATTTTCAGCTTTACATGTGTTGGAGCGTCTCCATGGCCAGGTGGGGAGGAGCAGCAGTGCGTAGCACACGCTTCTTGATTAGACCGGGGTTCGAGCCTGTGAGCCACCAAATATGGAGGATGCGGGATGGCCAGGGAATGACCACCGCATATCCCCGGAGCAATATGGCCTTAGTTGCTAATGCTCCTAAAAACCAAATAACAACAACATTTGTTGGAAATATAGATGCTCCTGATGCACAGTGCGTCGTATGTAATAACATATTACGAAATAGTCCTTTGGATCCCGCTAAACTTGTTTCTTAAGTGTTCCGTGACTAAAAAAGTTTGGGAAACGCTGGTCTATGGATTGAATATAAAATGTTTCGAAATATTTTTATCACAGTTGCTAATAATTCTCACAATCTTGGGGAGTTTGGTTCTGGTTGGCTTAAAGAGTGAAGTTCTCCTGCAGAATGGCAAAATGTGAATCTGGGGTGACTGGCTTTGCATGTTCTGCCATTCTGTATTTCATTTTATTGTATATCTGTGCCCATTAAGGTTGCATCGGCAGGTAGCTTTGTAGATGGATACAGATATACAATTAAATGAAATTCTGAAATTGGTGCTTTAGGACAATCAAATTCAGATTGAAAGAACATGCAAATAATGCTGTGTTCAAATATTCACCACAATTCTATAGAAGAGTCTTACTCTTTCAATCAGTAGCAGGGTCGCATGATTATAAAAATTGAGAATGACACTAGGAGAAGAGATTGAATATGACATGCTCAATTTTTGGGAGCATGTCATATTCAGTCCACAGCCAGTACAATAAACAGGAACAGTGGGACAGGTACTATCCCCTTTGCTTTGTCTACTCTTCCTTTTCCATTCTCCAAACTCCAATAACAATCTGTTAAACCAGGCTTTATTGTCAGTTAATAATAGTGCAATGCAACCTAAACATTCAACCACACGGGTAGCATTAAGAATGACCAGCTACTCTCCACCCACTTTGAGATGTAACCTTTTTCCAATTCAGGAGTGACTAATGGTATTTCATCCTTCTCTCTTGGACTTATTTCTTATTTGTTGTTCTTTATTTATTGTGCTCTGATTTTTATCCCAAAATTGTGTATGAACACTGAGGAAGACCAGAAGATGAGGATTGCAATACATGGTTATTCATAAATTTATATAATTAAATTGTTAAAAATTTAAAATCAGTTGTTTTATGTGGTGATATCTTCTTCATATTCATTCAAAACAAAAATTAATATGTATATAGTTGCCCATACAGAGTATTAATAGTTTTCTTGGTGGCTTATATATATAGTAACAAAGGAAGGGGAATAAAATGAAATTACTTTTTATTTTGAAGTTGCGAGTCATTACTAGATACAGTTTAATAGTTTAACATTCATAAAATTACACGATAATTAATTACAGGAAAAGGAACAAATCTGTATATAGACTTTCTCAGTATATGACCATCTGTTCTGAATCTCTTATACTTAGTGTTCAGGTTACATCTGTTGTTGTAAGTTGCCAATTGTGGTGCAATAATAATTTTATATTCATGAAATTTTTTATTCACTGTAAAAATTTTTATATTCACAAAATTCTTAGGATATTGAAATATGATATGTTAAAAAATTAGCACAATATCATCCTTCGTTGCTCAGAAAACCCTCAGTATGGTGTTTGCCACCCATTTCACTAAACTTCATAACACTGTACTGAGAATTTTCTAGGCAGTTAAATGTGATATTGCATTAATTTTTAATACTTGGACCATAATATAATACTTTGCAGTCTATATTCTGCCATTTTTTTATGGGTTCCTCCATTCTCCAGTTTTTGGTCTCTAATCAGCTATACAGCCAGTTACTTCTGAGTAATTTCTTATTACTGTCTCAGCTCAATGCGAGAATGCATTTACCACAGACTCACTCTAGACATCAAATACATCAACTCAAAATAACACCAATTATGCTTGGAAGACCATACATTAGTAATTGTCTAATAGTTGTCAAGCTGAGATGAAAGCTTGGAAATCTGGCAAATTATTTAGTGGAGAATAATTCTCCAAGCATGCCAAGATAATCTTGTATTCTTTCATCCAGTCTCTCCCTTTCATAAGAAAACTAGACAGTTGCTTCATTAATAATGCTTTATATACTTTGTTCAAACAACAAAGGATTGTTGAGATTATTTTAGACTGTTTAAGGAATGTCCATTATTTTGGTAACAGTGTAAACTTGCCTCCTTGCAGCTGCAACTAATCCATCATTGTCAAGTACTTTGACACCATTTCTTGTAACTTACTTGATTATTATGTGTATTATTATTAACAGTTATTGCATTACTGCTCTTGCAGTATTACTATTAAGTAATACTATTGCAGTATTACTATTACATTTTTTACTCCTACCTAATATAAGCCTCTTTCTCTCTCTCTCTAGTGTGACTATTATATGTTTGTTACAAATGAACATTTTACCAATAAATTGATTTTATATACATAAAAATTAGGTGTATAAATCATGCGTTGCTGTGTTCATTGTACAGATTGTCAGGCTATGAGGGGGAAAAAAAAAGAAAGAAGAATAATGAAATATGAAGTAGTTAAAAAGCATACTGAGGATACCAAACAGTAAATAAATTACCATGAAGATAAAAAGTTGATTGATGAATGACATACACCGTTAGGAGACGAACAGGTTTCTTGTTCATCTCCCAATGACATGTTATTATTGATTTTTTTGGCATATGATGCCCAAAAAAATCAATAATAATGCTAAAATATATATAATGATAAGGATAACAGTAATAATAAAGGGATGCTATTAGCCCAGTGGTTTCGATGCAGGACACCAATGTGATGGACCAGAGTTTGAATTCTGCCACACAAAAAAAAAAAAAAAAAAAATCACGAGGGGAGTGAAAATAGTGAAGGTCGATTTGTTGGACCCACCTCATACAAGGTCAAAGGGATGTCTGAAGCAGAGAGTGGCACCGTCTGGTATCACTCCCGGTAACTACCACCCACCACTGGATGCAAAAAGCCAAAGCTAAGCAGGACCACCTCCAAAGCTGGATGAGGATGACAAGTAGAAATATTCAACATACTTCATGGTGCATTGTCACTTGTGGCTTGAAAAGCCAGTGACTGTCTCCCAAGGAAGACATTGGAGCAAGTGGCACTGTCCATCATATGGCTACAAGGGAAGGGCAAGGCCATCTAACCCAACCAACTTGAAGTGCTTCCTGTGCAACTGGGATAGGAAAAAAGAACAAGTTTTTGCATGAAGTGTAGCATCAAAATAAATATGGTCATATCCTACAAGAACACTAAATTAATCAAGCTAAAGACTGATATGACAATGTACAAATGAAACTACACACCAAGTGGTTGGAATGGTTCTCAACTGTTCAGGTCACCAAACAACGAATAGCAAACCAGAGACAGACCATTATCATGAAGAACCTGATAGTTCCTGCAATCTTTGAAAAAAATGAAGCAAGGTGTGAGTTACCATCTACAAAGAACAAAGAATATGGACACAACGAAACCAGAACTAGAGGAGGAGGAACATCATGTAAAAGAAGTACAACCTAGGGCAGCCAAAGTGGAAGCAGATGAGGTCATGATATCCATATTAGAAGAGTGAAAGAAGCAGAATTCAAGGGAATGGGCCCCACAAAGACCCTCGCCATACCGAAACAGAAACCCAGCAGGTCACCTCAGTTGGAAAATAATATTGGATTATCTCAACAACAATGAAGTAACACTAGATGCCATCCATACAGCTATTTACTGTGTTGCTACTGTTCATCCTAGTAGCAGCCACTAGGATGAACGGTAGAGAAACCAGACACCAACAGAATGCAGAGACAAGAAACCACAGCCTGGGAAAGAAGGCTGCAGCAGAAGATGGAAAAGCTAAGAATGAAGATAGGCTAACTGACACAGTACTAATGGGATAACAAGTAAAATTCTGGTCAGAAAAGTGAAAACCATTCTCAAGAAAGACAATATCCATATGACCCTTATCTGCAAACACGAGACCTATAATAGACCATAGGTGTTTATGGCTCTGAACACCTTTAAAGCCATAAACACCTATGCAGTTCCAGTACAGACAAACTCCTTTGGGATTATAGAGTGGACTAATGCCAAGCTTGGAGGAGATCATGAGAGGGACCAAGACAATGTGACAAAGAGCTGCCAACACCATCCAAATGCGGCTGTCGAGAGAGACTGACTATAGCTCAGAAATCTGGAGTAAGGGGTTCGACAGACCTCATGGAACAACAGAATAAAGCAATTAAAAACATGAAAGATTATTTCCAGAAAACCACAGCACCAGTCTATTAGGCCATATAGAAGAGACCAATGGTACACCCACTCAGCCTCACCAATGCGACATTCACCCACTGAGACAGAAGAAATGAAGACAAAAATGGGCAAAGAAAGCACTTCATGCATTACAATGACCTCATAGACTACATAGATAAGGGGCTTCCAATGCATGGTTCAACGGCGCTTCCGTAGCCAGGTGGAGAAGGAGCAGCAGTGTGTAACACACACTTCTTGATTAGACCGGGGTTCGATCCCGTCACCACCAAATATGGAGGATGTGGAAAGGTCAGGGAATGACCACTGCATATTCCCAGAGCAGTATGGCCTTGGTTACTAATGCTCCTAAAAACCAAATAACAAACAAATAACAAGCATGGTTCAACAGCAGCTCTTCTGCAAGTGGACTATGAGTGACTATGATTGCAGGGTGATCATCTAGATGATCACCCTGCAATCATAGTCACTCATAGTCACAACTAGGTTGTCAGGATAATTTATCAGGAGCTTGGTATCGATGGTTCAACTGTTGATGATCCTGCTCAGGTAGCTAACAAATTAAATGAGTATTTTGCATCTACATTCAATGGAATTCAATGGAGAAGTTCGGTGAAACACAAACAGTTGCTCTTGACATTTCAGAGGCTCTTTCGATCTTGTTTGGCATAAAGGTCTACATAACCTTCCATCTTATGGTTTGCCAACTGTTTTTTGTAATTGGTTATCCAGTTTTCTCTCTGATCGCTCACTGAGGGTGATGGTAGATGGCTCTGTCTTCTAATTTCTCCATTAATGAAGGTGTCCCCAAGGTTCAATTCTTTCCCCCACTCTTCCTCTTGTATATTAATGACCTTCTTCCATTGACTGGAAATCCTATCCATAGTTTTGCTGATGATAGCACATTTCATTCCACTTTCCATTTTGAAAAACCTTGCTTTGCTCAATCAGCTTCAACTTCTCTAATGTCCGCTACCAATTCCTTAAATGCCGATCTCCAGGTAATTCTTCAGTGGAGCAAAGACAACTTTGTTGATTTCAATCCTAAAACTCAGTCTTGTCTTATATCTCGCAAAAAGGATTCTTCTGCTCCTATGCTTATCTTTGATGACACTCTGATTTCTAGGCAAAATGATATATCTCTTTTGGGGATTACCCTAACTTCTAATCTCTCTTGGCACAAGCACATTACAAATATTGCTTCCTCTGCAACTAAAAAACTTGGTTTTCTCTTTCACTCTCGGCGTTACTTTTCTTCCAAACAGCTGCTCACTCTGTATAAATCGCAAATCCGCCCTGCCATGGAATATTGTTCCCACATCTGGGGCGGTGCCCCCAAAACCTCTCTCAGGCTTCTTGATTCCATTCAGAAGAGGGCAATTATGTTAATTAATGACTCATCTCTAACAGAGTCTCTCCACTCGCTGTCTCATAGATGTACTGTTTCTGCTGCATACCTCTTCAGGCCGACCGGGCTAGCCGAGTGGGTAAAGTACCTGCCCGGCAACCCAAAGGTCGCGGGTTCGATTCCCGCCTCGGGCTTGGATCAAAGTACTGCAAAAAAACCTTGGGAGGTGCAATATGGCCACAGAAGCCGATGCGCCAACAACTACCAAATCAATCAAATCAATGCATACCTCTTCTACAGATACTTCCATGGACACTATTCTTCTGAATTGGCTTCTATAATTCCCGCTCTCTCTCTCTCTTTGAAAACAGTCTGAACACATGCTGCCACCAGCCAACATCCATTTACTGTCCAACTTCAAACTCACAGAACCAAATTTTCATCTTCCTCATTTATTCATTCAACTGCTGTTTTCTGGAACAACCTTCCTTCATACGTATTTCCTGAAAATTATAGTCTACAAAAGTTTGTCTAATGTCAACAAATATCTTCTTTTGTCTTCTCAACCTCCAACCCATGCATGGTACTAAGTACTATAGGTTCTAATACCTCTTGTGTTTTGGGTTTTCATAAATATACACACACACACACACACACACACACACACACACACACACACACACACACACACACACACACACACACACACACACACACACACACACACACACACATACATATACAGTGAAACTTCCCTTTAATGGACAGCCACAGGGAACGAAAATCTGTTCGTTAGAGAGAAGTGTCCGCTAACAAGAAGTCTGAGGGAGAGAAAAAAAAAAAAAAAAAAAAGAAAAAAAGAAAGAAAAATCGTTAAACGTTTAATGTAAAATTAAATTATATTATATATAGATTTTGCACAATATTTATGTAAAAAATATACATACAATTGTGCTATGCATATTATGACTTTATCTTAAGAAAAATACATACAGTAATCACTTATTTTCTTTTGCACCTTCTTCCGGCTGATAATTTTGTTTTCAACATTTGTTTGGAGTGAAAAAACCATCGAAAGTCCTTCAGTGTCTTCTTCAGCGGCGAAAAACATTTTAAACGATTGATTTGTATGAGCGCTTCTTCTATTTTCATCGGTGGTTCGTTGTTAAAAATACACATTGAGCTTCTTGAATGGGTCCAAAGATGGCAATGCACCTAGCGAGATTGGCAGAAGGACATCCACACAAGGAAAGACTTTGAATATATGGGCTGCATAGCTTGGAAACTAGACACCTTAGAGAAGATCTGATTGAGGTGCATAAAATGAACGAGATAGAAATTTTCGCTGTTATAAATGATTCTAGAACTAGAGGCATAAATTCAAATTATGGGGAAAGATTTAGCCTGGATTGAAGGAAGCTTTTTTTTTAGCCAGTGAGTTGTTAATTATTGAAATAAGTTGCTTCCATGGGGTGTGAAGCTGACAGCTTGGGGAAATTCAAAACTCAGCTGGATAGATACCTAAGTGAGTAGAGAGAGAGTCAAATTGGTGTTTTATTTATTTATTTCTGGCTAGAGCAGCAAAATCCCGGAGCTTCCTTGCACCATACAACTAAACTCAGATAATTATCACAAGGAAATGGATGGAAAGAGATTCAAACTTTGGTTCCAGTTACAATTATTGCCAAGAATTTCAAATAATTCCAATGTCATTGTAAATAGTGCACTGTATTACAGCATTCTACAAGAAACACTGCCATCAAATATTAGAATGGCTCGATAACAATAATAAAATAATTCTGTATTCCTTCTACTTGCTTAAACATAAACTACCTGAAATGGTAAACTAGAATAAAAAGAAAGTATGTGAGCCACTGAGAATCAGTGGTGTAAGTCATCATGTTTCAAAAAAATTACCTACACCTACATATGTGTTCCATAACCTTACTTCCTTCATTTTGTTAGCAAATTGCCATTATTTCCCTGCATAACCACATGAAGTGACACGTCTTTATCATAGGGAATGGAAATTAGATACTCTTTAGAGAGTGGTCTAAAGTCAGTGTAAGGTTATGTTTACATTGTGAAAACAGTAATTATTCTGATTGAGGAAATTATTATTACTACTAGTAGTAGTAGTGGCATATGATGCAAGAAAGCAAGCATATATAGCTTCATCCAAGAAAACAAAAAAAAAAAAAAACCTCCAATAATTTGTCTAGTTATTCCTTGAATTTATCGAAACTGCCCACGTCCACCACAACAGATGGAAGTTTGTTCCAAAATTTAACCACTTGCTGGGGCTAACCTCTGCACATCTATCTTGCAACTATCCTTTCTCAGTTTGAATTTATGCCCCCTAGTGTGTGTAGGCCGAGCAAGAGGAAGAATGCCATCACCAGAGCTTGCTCAATCCAATTAAAGCTTAACCTTGCGGGTATTTATTGTCCAGACCAGTGATTCCCAACCTTTTGTCACTCAAGTCACATTTTAAGTTAAAAGATGAATGTTAATGGCACACCGAAATAGTGAGTGCCATCGAACTCAATGGAATTTTTCCTAATCTTGAAAAGCACACTTGGCACACTTGAAAAGGGTCATGGGACACCAATGTGCTGAGGCACAGCAGTTGGGAACCACTGGTCCTAGACACTGCAATTTGCAGGAACTGAAACCTGTCTTGATAAGACCACCCTTTTGTTCCCTTCACCAATCTCATTGCCCTTCTTTGTACCTATTCCAGATCCACATTCTTCAAAAATGGTTAGGCCACATTCAAAATGTGGCTTAACCATTTTTATAGTCCAATGCAGAGTTTCTGAATCCCCCCCCATCTCCTTCAACCCGTGCATAGTACTACATGCTAATATTAACTGGTAACACTACTAATATAAATTTGCAAAGGAAGCAAAGACTTCTTTACTTACGTAAACTCTAGAAAGAAGGGGATGCACCAAATTTATATCGATAGTTTGACTGTTGATGATCCTGCTCAGGTAGCTGACAAACTGAATGAGTATTTTGCACCAACATTCACACATAGGAATTCTTTAGGGAAGCAGAGGCAGAAGTTTATCAAACTCTAATAGAGAGCTAAATGAGTTTGTAATAACTCAATCAAAGTGGAGGAGAAATTGTTGAAGTTAAACATAAAAAAGGCACCTCGGGGGAATGGAATCTATCCAGTTATATTAAAGAAGGCAGCAAATGAAGTAAGTAATCCTTAGCCATGATTATTAGGGCATCTTTGGATTCACTGGAGGACCCCCATGGACTAGAGATGTGCAAATGTATCCTCATTTCACAAAGGTGGATCAAAGGTAATTACAGACCTATTGGTTTAACTTCTGTTCTGCGGAAAATAATGCAGTCATTGATTAAAGAAGTATTGCAAGATAATCTAGACAAGACTGCAGTTAAAGTTCAGCTTCATCATGGATTTGTTAAGAGGAAATCTTGTCTGACCAATTTGATTGGATACTATCATGTGGCCACAAAGGAACTAGATGCAAAAAATAATTTTAATATTATATATTTGGTATGCTGATGATGCAAAGGTTGGCAAATGTGTTAATGACACTAACGACAGTACACTACTGCAACAGGATCTAGAAAAGTTGGACAGATGGGATGAAAGGTGGCAACTGAAGTGTAACGTTGACAAATGCAAATTATTGCATATGGGTAGCAGTAAACCCAGAATAACATACCAACTGTTCAGTACTACACTTAGGCTAGTGGAGAAGGAAAAATACCTAGGGGGGTAATAGTACAATTAGATATGAAGTTCTTTGAGCAGTGCAGACCAGCTGCCAAGACAGCTCATGAAGATTTCTTAATGATATACAGGAATTTACTAGTAAAGATATGGTGGTCATTATCCAGTTGTATAAGGCAGTGGTCAGGCCACATCTTGAGTACTGCATACAGGTCTAGAGGCCTCATTTTAGGAAATATGTGGAGCTGCTGGAATCGATATTCTTACCAGGAAAGGCGTCAGTGTATCAAATTGCAGCATCTGGAGACTAGGCACCTGCGAGGTGATCTGATTGAGGTGTTTAACGCTTTGAATGGTTTGAGTGAGCTCACTGCTGATGGTATTCTTCCTCTTGCTCAGATTACACGATTGAGGGGACATAAATTGAAATTGAGGAAAGACGGTTGCAGAGCAGAATAGTTGTGCTAAAATTTGGTTGATTTCTGGAACAGCATGTGGTTGATTTCTGGAACAAACTTCCATTTGTTGTTGTGGAAGTTGATAACCTAAATAAGTTCAAGAACTAGACAAACTTTTTGGAGAGAATGGATCGGCGAAATGGGAAGTGGTATTTTTTTTTTTTTTGGACGATGCTGAATATAAGCTTGCTTTCTTGCATCATATGCCACTGCCAATGCTGCTGCTAATTTTTCACGAAACTGAATAAGGTAGTCATGTAAAACAAAAAATTAAATAACTATTCTTGAACTGTTAAAGCAATTTAGCATTTAGTAGGGGCATATGATGCAAGAAAGCAAGCTTATATAGTATCAGCCAAAAAAAAAAAAAACCCCTTTCCCATTTCACCTTTCTATTAACACCAAATGTTTTCTAGTTCTGCCTTAAATTAATTTAAGCTGTCAACCTCTACAACGACAAAAAAATGAAAGATTGTTCCAGCAATCTGCTGGCTGAAGGCAAATTTCTGTGCTCATCAATTCTACAACTGTCTTTCCTCAATTTGAATTTATGTCCTCTCAGGAGACTAATCTGGACAAGAGGAAGAATCCAATCAGCATTTAGCTTGCTCAAACCATTCAAAGGCTTATACACCTCAATCAGATCACCTTGCAGGTGCCTAGTCACCAGACACTGTAATTTCCAGAACTTAAGTCTTTCTTTATAAGAGCAACCCTTTGTTCCATTCACCAATCCCATTGCCATTCTCTGTACTCGTTCAAGCAGCTCTAGATCCTTCCTAAAATGAAGGCTCCAGACCTTTATACAGTACTCACTGTGTGGCCTGACCATTGCCTTATACAAGGGGATCATCATCAGCCATTTTCAATCCACTGCAGGATGAAGGCCTCTCCAGCAACTTTCCAGTTCCTTCTGTTTTGAGCACTGGCCATCCATTTACTACCCAAAAACTCATGAATTTCATCTATCCATCTCCGCCTTTGTCTTCCAGGTTTTCTTCTAGCTCCTCTTGGGTACCATTCTGTTATTTTCTTAGTCCATCTGTCATCATGTCTTCGAGCTATGTGTCCTGCCCAAGACCATTTTAGTTCTTTAGTTTTGATAAGAATGTCCTTTACTTGAGTTTGCTGCCTAATCCATGTGTTTCTCTTCTTATCTAACAGTCTGATTCCCGATATAATTCGTTCCATTCTTCGCTGTGTAGTTCTCAGCTTCTCTTCCATTCTTTTGGTGAGTGCCCAAGTTTCACTTCCATAAGTCATGGTGGGGAGTATACATTGGTTCATTATTTTACGTTTCAGACAAACTGGGATATTGCTCTTCAGTATGTGACTATATTTCCTGAATGCTATCCATCCAAAATTTATTCTTCTCTTGACTTCCAGCCATTTATTATTATTACAACTAATAACTTGTCCCAGATAAGTATATGACTCCACCTTTTCAATTACTGCTCCTTCAATCATTATTTCCCTTTCTGTGGCATACTTGTTCATCATTACTTTTGTTTTAGCCATATTCATCTTTAGTCCAAAATCCTTACTAACTGTGCATAACTGATTAAGATTTTCCTCTAATTCTTTGGGATCGTGGCCTATGACCACAATGTCATCTGCAAATCGTAAATGGTTTAGGTACTCTCCGTTCACATTGACTCCTTTCTGCGACCAGTCTAATTTTCTGAAAGCTTCCTCAAGGGCAGCAGTAAACAGCTTCGGAGTGTGTCTCCTTGTCGAACTCCTTTCTCGATTTTAAATTTGCTACTGTCTTTGTCTAGTCTAATAAAGGAGGTAGCACTCTCATATATTTTCTTCAAAATCATAATATATGGGGTATCTATGCCTTGTCTTTCCTGTGCCCGAAACATTGCCTTATGCTGTATGGAGTCAAATGCCTTTTCATAATCCACAAATGCCAGGCATAATGGTGTTTTATTTTCATTTGCTTTCTCCATTAGCTGTGATATTACGTGAAGGTGATCCATAGTTGAGAATCCTGTCCTAAAGCCAGCTTGCTCTTTCGGTTGATTCTCATCAAGTATTCTTTCTAATCTGTTAGTAATGACCCTTGTGAACAACTTGTAGATGTGGGATAACAAGCTAATTGGTCTATAATTTCCAATTTCTGATTTATCTCCTTTCTTATGCAGCAAAACTATGATTGCATTACTCCACTGCTTAGGCGTCACACCTTTTCTAATGCACTTTGTGAAGAGCCTTCCAGTTTTTATGTTATGTCTCTTCCTCCCAATTTTAACAACTCTACAGTAACTTCATCTTCCCCCGGGGCTTTCCGATTCTTCATTTTCTTCAATGCATGTTCTACCTCATCAGGAAGAATATCGGGTATGTCGTATGTGTTGCTACTTTGCAATCCATCTTCCCCACTGCTGGTATCGTTCCCTCGCTTCTTGTATAAATCTCTATAGTAGTCTTCTGCTATTTGAATTATGCCTTCTCTGCTGTTTATAAGTACACCATCGCTATTCTTCAGTTTCAGTATCATTTGTCTTTTTGTATTACTGCTCATGGCTGCTGATTTAAATCCTTTGTTTTCCCTTAATGCTTGTTCTACTTTTCTTGTGTTAAATTTTCTTATGTCCTTTCTGAGTCTCTTTCTAATGGCTTTGCATAACTCAGTATACTCAATTTTCTCCCTGTCACTGTTTTTCTTGCTCTTAATTTGTCGTCTTCGGTTCATCATGACAAGTGTTTCTTGACTAATTTTTTCTTCTTTGGATAGTCACCTCCTTATTCCTGCTAGAAAAATTCCTGTATATAATTGACAAGACACCACAAGTTTATAGACTCTCTATGCAGTGCAGACATTCTTGCAGACTGTCTGCACTGTTCAGAAAATTTCATATCTGACTGCACAATTACCCACAGGTCTTTTTCATTCTCTACCATCCTGAGTGTAGTACCACACAGTTGATACGTTACCCTGGGGTACTGGTACCCATATGCAGTACAGCAGGCCTTCGTTATAACGCGGTTGGCTTTACGCTGATTCGCTATAATGCTGTTCTTATATTTTAACCGGTATCTGTCTATAACGCTGTCACAAATCACTATAATGCTCTTACAGATTGCATTTTTGGCATATTTAATGATGAAATCGTTTGATTTGATGGAGCCGATAGCTTGAAAACGAATAGCAAAACTGCATTAAAATGTTTCCCATGCTGACTTCAGAAATTTTCTTGCATGCTAATTTAGCATTAGCATTAGTAGAGGCATATGATGCAAGAAAGGAAGCTTATTCAGCATCAGCCAAAAAAAAAAAAAAAAAACACACCACTCTCATTTCACCCCTCCGTTCGTTGGAAATACCTGTCCAGTTGAGCCTTAAATTTGTTTAGGCTATCAACTTCAACAACAAATGATGGAAGTCGGTTCCACCAACCAACCACCCGCTGGGCAGAGGCAAATTTCCGCACATCTATCCGACATCCCTCCTTCCTCAATTTGAATTTATGCACTCTGAGGTGATTATTCTGAGCAAGAGGAAGAATCCCATTGGCATTGAGCATGCTCAAACCATTCAAAGCCTTATACACCTCTATCAGATCACCTCGCCGGTGCCTAGTCTCCAGACTCTGTAATTTGCAAAACTTAAGCCTTTCTTCATAAGAGCAACCCATTGTTCCATTCACTAATCTTGTTGCCCTTCTCTGTACCCGTTCCAGCAGCTCTACATCCTTCTTGAAATGAGGCTTCCAGACCTGTATACAGTACTCAAGATGTGGCCTAACCATTGCCTTATACAAGGGAATAATCACCTCCTTATCCCTGCTAGAAAATTTCCTGTATATCATTGACAAGACACCATGAGCTACTCTTGCAGCTCGTCTGCACTGCTCAGAGAACTTCATATCTGCCTGCACAATTACCCCCAGGTCCTTTTCATTCTCCACCACTGTCAGTGTAGTACCGCAGAGTTGATACGTTGCTCTGGGGTTACTGTTTCCCATATGTAGTACTTTACATTTGTCAATGTTAAACTTCATTTGCCACCTCTGAGCCCATCTGTTCAACCTTTCCAGATCCTGTTGCAGCAGCATAGCATCAGTAGTGTCCTTAACAACCCTGCCAACCTTTGTATCATCTGCAAACTTGGACATTAAACTTGATATACCATCATCAGTATCATTCATAAACACCGAAAACAACAACGGACCCAACACTGAACCCTGAGGAACTCCACTAATAACATTAGTCCACGTTGAGCAGTGTCCATTGATTACCACTCTCTGTCTTCTGCCACTCAACCATCCCCTTATCCATAGCAGCAGTTTGCCTCCAATGCCACACTGCTCCAATTTGTGCAGCAGTCTTCCATGTGCAACAGTATCAAAAGCCTTCCTAAGATCCAAATATATAATATCAAAGTTATTCCCTACATCCAGTTCTTTTGTTACTACATCATAGTATCCAATCAAATTGGTCAGGCAAGACCTTCCCTTAAAAAAACCATGCTGCGTCTGAGCTATAACTGAATTCTTGTCTAGATGATCCTGCAGTGCTTCTTTTACCAGTGCCTCCATTAATTTTCCTGGAACAGAAGTTAAACTAACAGGTCTATAATTACTTGTGTCAGCCTTTGATCCTCCTTTGTGAATTGGGGTTACATTTGCACATCTCCAGTCTGTGGGTACCTCCCCTGAGTCCAAAGAAGCTCTCATAATTATGGCTAGGGGTTTGCTTACTTCCTTTGCTGCCTCCTTTAATATAACTGGATAGATCCCATCCACACCAGGTGCCTTTTTTATGTTTATCCTCAACAATCTCTCCTCCACTTTCCTCTCAGTTATTACAAAATCATCTAGCTCACTGCCAATGTCTACTTTACCTATGTCATTCTCTTTCCTGAATAACTCCTCATGCATTAATGTAGATGCAAAATACTCGTTTAGATTGTTATCCACCTGAGCAGGATCCTCAACTGTTGAACCATCAATATCCAGTGGACCAATCTGATTCATCCCTTTCCTTCTTGAGTTTAAATAGGTAAAGAACTCTTTTCTGTTTTTCTTTGCATCCTTTGCCAAAGATTTTTCGTAGTCTGCCTTTGCCTGCCTAATCTCCTTTGTGACTTGGTTACAGACCAACTTATATCTATCATAGGCTTCCATGTCGCCCATTAATTTGTATGTATTCCATGCATTTTTCTTCTCTGCCACATGTCTCATTAGTTCAGCTGACAACCATTTAGGCCTAAACCTTGAACAATATTTCTTAGTTGGTATGTAAAGCCTGGTAGCTTCCAAGATTAGTTCCTTGAATGCTTCCCATTTTGAGTTTGCTGTTGGTAACATCATCAGTTGGTCCCACTGTATAGAATTTAAATACTGTCTCAGACCATCATAGTCGCCTTTACGAAAACAAAAACCCTTCCCTTTACCTCTGATGGTAGTTACCTCCTTGAGTAAATCCCACTTCAACACACTGTGATCACTGTCACCTAGTGGTTCATTTATCTGCAGATTCTTAATGCATGAAGAATCACTACTGATAATCAAATCAAGAGTATTGCTCCCTCTTGTTGCCTCATGAACATGCTGATGTAGAAAACAATCATCCAATAAATCCACAAAAGCCTGGCTAGTATGTGAGTGACCAACCCACAAATTTCAGTCAATATCTGGGAAATTAAAATCCTCCATTATAAGACTCTCTGATTTACTGGCCCACTCCATTTCCCTGTACAATATCTTATTATACTCATCAGAGTCATTAGGCCTATAGCACACTCCTACTCTCAATTTTGATTTCCCTATGCTTATGTCACACCAAACTGACTCGACACTGCCCTGTCCATAGATGTCGACTGGCTTCACTTCCTTGGATTTTATGTGTTTCTTAACTAATAGCATAACCCCTCCTCTCCTCCCCTCCTGTCCTGTTATCCTTTTTATACACATTGTATTCCCCAAATTCCAGTTCCGCATTCCTTATATCTGTGTGACACCACGTCTCTGATATCCCAACAATATCTGCCTTTGATGTTTTGAGCAATTTAATTGCAGTACAGTAACTTGTTACGTAGTTCTGGGATAAACATTTTAAAAAATGATCAAGTATATTGCTTTGTAATATTTGCATTATATGCATTTATCCGAAGTCTTGTCAGTACAGTATTAGACATTGGGCGTAACAGACAGTTTACTTGAACATTGTGTCATAATTAATGCAACCAATGCATTACATTTTCGAAGAGTTAATAATGGCTGATAAGAATGAAAAAGCAACAATGCATGGATGCAGTACGAAGACTACAAATGTAAGAAAAAGACTGAATTTGAAAATTAAATTAGAGTTTTGAAGTGAATCGATTCCGGTCAATGACAAGCGGATGTGTGCCATAATTTAGGACTGGCAGATTTAACAGTAAGAACAATTATAAAAAATAAAGAATTAATTTTAGCAGCAGGAAAGACAGCTTTTCCACTGCAAGCAACTAGGGCTAAGCCAGCTATTAGGATTGAAATGGAGAGACTTTAACCAATTTTATTGAAGATACAGGCAGTTCTCGCTTTATCGACAAAATCGAAAATATGAACATTAATTGCAAAATATGAATGTTAAATATTCATAAATACCGCATTCCAAACCACGTGCGTAGCTATACAATACAGTGGGCCCTGTTTTATGATATTAATCAGTTCGAAAAACACCATCATATCGTTAAAATATCGTAATGTGAACACATTGTTTTTTGGTAATTCATTTCAAGATCTCGGAAGTTGAAATTTTCACTGTATAACTAAGCTATTTATCTCTCTAAAATGTCATTTATAAGGTCACAGGTGTGACCTTAACGCCCTATAAAGGGTTGTCAGTGTGGTTTTTTTTTTGGTTTTTTTTTTGGGGTTTTCTGTTACTGCAAGCAATTATAAACAGGTAGTAAACTTGATTTTCTTGCATTTGCGAAAATACCGATAGCTGGATAGTGTGGTTTTTTATGTTATTATGGTGAAATGTGTTTCCCCTTTACTGAAATCTTCAATCGTATAAAAAAACAAAAATTTTCAGAATCTTCTCTTTATTCTTTTTTTTTTTTTTTTAAAGCTTCATAAACTTGTTATTCCACCCGAATTGTGTTAATTGCAATTTATGTATGCTGTTAAAAAATGCTTATGCATGCAATTGTGAAATTTATAAAGAAAAGGAAAAGATTACCTTGGAAACAAATGCCTCTTGAAACATTTCTGAAGAAGACTACTCCTTGTGCAACAAATGATGAGTGCTGAGCCAATAATGAGTGATCAACGAGTGTGCATTTAGTTGATGATGAAGAATAAACATTCTTTAACATTTGTAAGTCATAAATAATTTCTCTATTATTGTAATTTTCTTTGATCTTATAGGCTACATTTTCATTTCTTTCGATAAATCAATCATTGTTTAAACATAAATTAATTAGCTAACTGATTTCATTGTTGAGAATGTAACCTCTATTTTTAACCTTATGTCTATGGGAAATAAATTCCTGCTTTACGAGCGTGCGCACTATTAAGAATTAACTCATAAAGTTGAGGACTACCTGTAATATCCAATGCTGAATTCAGTTAAGTTAAATATTATAAAAAGAAAGGGAGAGAGAGAGAAATTAGCCTATATGATGATATGAAGCATCCTTTGCATTTTTTGCCAAAGATTTATTGTAATCTGCCTAACCTCCTTTGTGACTTGATTACACACCAGCTTATATTTACTATAGGCTTCTGTGTCACCTGATTGATTATTAATATGTACCTTATGCATTTTCTTCTCTATCACGGGTCCCATCAGTTCATCTGGCATCCAACATTTGTATCTGTTTAAGCATAAATGATATCCAGTATCCATTAGCATTAGCAGAGGCATACGATGCAACAAAGCAAGCTTATGTAGTATCAGCCAAAAAAAAGAAAGAAACCCTCCTATTTCATTCCTCTATTCGTTCCAAATGCCTGTCCAGCTCAGCCTTAAATTTATTTAGGCTATTAGCTTCTGCAACAAAAGATGGAAGCCTATGTACTTAACAAGTACAGGTCACTGTTGAAAAAAAGCTGTGAATTAGGGTTGAATTTGAAAGTGTCTGCAATTCTACCCAGACACGATAGGAGGGAGTATATGATGAGAGCCCTGTCGATCAATTCAGCCCTGGAAAGATTGTGCAAGGCTCAAGGGGTAGAATTTTTTTCAGCCTGGTCTGTACTTGTTAACAGGAGAGACTGCTTCTACAGGGATGGGATACACTTAAATAGAAAGGGTGCAAGAATATTTGCTGATTCTATCGAGGCAGTGTTAGGTGGGTCGGAAAACTGCTAGATTGGGGGATACAAGGACTAATAGATTAACAGTAGCCACTGGCAGAGGTGATTCTTGCACTGCTTCTATTGGAATGAGCCGCAGCCTGGAAAATAAGATGCAGGATATTTCAGAGACTGCTGGGAATCATTGGGGTACAAATAAACACGTGAGTTGTGTTAGGGTAGCTAAGAAAAAGAACAGGTGCATGTATACTTGCGTGTACACCAATGCTAGGAGCTTAGTAAATAAATTTGATGAATTTGAGGTATTCCTCAAAACATCAAAGGCAGATATTATGGGGATTTCAGAGACGTGGTGTCACACAGATATAAGGAATGCAGAACTGGAATTTGGGGAGTACAGTGTCTACAGAAAGGATAGACAGGATAGGAAGGGAGGAGGGGTTATGCTATTAGTTAAGAAATACATAAAATCCAAGGAAGTGAAGCCAGTTGACATTGCTGGACAGTGCAGTGTCGAGTCAGTTTGGTGTGACATAAGCATTGGGAGATCAAAATTGAGAATAGGAGTGTGCTATAGGCCTAATGAATCTGATGAGTATAATAAGAAACTGTACAGGGAAATAGAGTGGGCCAGTAAATCAGAGAGTCTTATAATGGGGGATTTTAATTTCCCAGATATTGACTGGAATTTGGGGGCTGGTCACTCACACACTAGCAAGGCTTTTATGGATTTATCGGATGATTGTTTTCTACATTAGCATGTTCAGAAGGCAACTAGAGGGAGTAATACTCTTGATTTGATTATCAGTAGTGATTCTTCATGCATTAAGAATCTGCAGGTAAATGAACAACTAGGTGGCAGCGATCACAGTGTGCTGAAGTGGGATTTACTCAAAGAGGTAACTACCATTAGGGGTAAAGGGAAGGGTTATTGCTTTCGCAAAGGCGACTACGATGGACTGAGACATTATTTAAATTCTATACAGTGGGACCAACTGATGATGTTACCAACAGCAAATTCAAAATGGGATGCATTCAAAGAACTTACCTTGGAAGCTACTAGGCTTTACATACCAACTAAGAAATATTGTTCAAGGTTTAGGCCTAAGTGGATGTCAGATGAACTAATGAGACATATGGCAGAGAAGAAAAATGCATGGGATACATACAAATTAACACATGACACAGAAGCCTATGATAGATACAAGTTGATCTGTAACCAAGTTACAAAGGAGGTTAGGCAGGTAAAGGCAGATTACGAGAAATCTATGGCAAGGGATGCAAAGAAAAACAGCAAAGTGTTCTTTACTTATGTAAACTCTAGAAGGAAGGGGATGAATCAGATTGTTCCACTTGATATCGATGGGTCAACTGTTGGTGATCCTGCTCAGGTAGCTAACAAACTGAATGAATATTTTGCATCGACATTCACACATGAGGAGTTATTCACCCGCGAGGGGAATGCCAGAGGTGTATTCAACTCTGGCAGTAAGCTAGAGAATCTTGTAATAACTGAGAGTAAAGTGGAGGAGAAATTGTTGAAGATAAATACAAGAAAGGCACCTGGGGTGGATGGGATCTATCCAGTTATATTAAAGGAGGCAGCAAAGGAAGTAAGCAAACCCTTAGCCATAATTATGAGAGCCTCTTTGGACTCAGGGGAAGTACCCATGGACTGGAGATGTGCAAATGTGACCCCAATTCACAAAGGAGGATCAAAGGGCGACACAAGTAATTATAGACTTGTTAGTTTAACTTCTGTTCCCAAAAAATTAATGGAGGCACTGGTTAAGGAAGCACTGCAGGATCATCTAGACAAGACTTCAGTTATAGCTCAGACACAGCATGGTTTTGTTAAGGGGAAGTCTTGCCTGACCAATTTAATTGGATACTTTGATGCAGTCACAAAAGAACTGGATGCAGGGAATAACTTTGATATTATATACTTGGATCTTAGAAAGGCTTTTGATACTGTTGCACATGGAAGACTGCTACACAAATTGGAGCAGTGTGGCATTGGAGGCAAATTGCTGCTATGGATAAAGGGGTGGTTGAGGGGGAGAAGACAGAGAGTGGTAATCAATGGACACTGCTCATCGTGGACTAATGTTATTAGTGGAGTCCCTCAGGGTTCAGTATTGGGTCCATTATTGTTTTCTGTATTTATAAATGATATTGATGATAGTGTATCAAGGTTAATGTCCAAGTTTGCAGATGATACGAAGGTTGGCAGGGTTGTCAAGGACACTACTGACTTAATGCTACTGCAACAGGAAAGGTTGAGCAGATGGGCTGAGAGGTGGCAAATGAAGTTTAACATTGACAAATGTATTAAAGTACTACATATGGGAAACAGCAACCCCAGAGCAACGTATCAACTTTGTGGTACTACACTGACAGTGGTAGAGAATGAAAGGGACCTGGGGGGTGGTTGTGCAGGCAGATATGAAGTTTTCTGAGCAGTGCAGACGGGCTGCAAGAGTAGCTCATGGTGTATTGTCGATGATATATAGGAATTTTTCTAGCAGGGATGAGGAGGTGATTATTCCCTTCTTTAAGGCAATGGTCAGGCCACACCTAGAGTACTGTATACAGGTCTGGAGGCCTCATTTGAAGGATGTAGAGATGCTGGAATGAGTACAGAGAAGGGCAACAAGATTAGTGAATGGAACAAAGGGGTGCTCTTACGAAGAAAGGCTTAAGTTTTGCAAATTACAGTGTCTGGGGACTAGGCACCAGCGAGGTGATCTGATAGAGGTGTATAAAGCTTTGAATGGTTTGAGCATGCTCAGTGCTGATGGGATTCTTCCTCTTGCTCAGAATAATCACCTGAGAGGGCATAAATTTAAATTGAGGAAAGACAGATGTAGGATAGACGTGAGAAAATTTGCCTTTAGCCAGCGGGTGGTTGGTTGGTGGAATAGACTTCCATCCCTTGTTGTGGAACTTGATAGCCTAAATAAGTTTAAGGCTCAGCTGGACAGGTATTTCAAACGAACAGAGGGGTGAAGTGGAAGTGGTTATTTTTTATTTATTTATTATTTATTTTTTTTTTTGGCTGATGCTGCATAAGCTTGCTTTCTTGCATCAAATGCCTCTGCTAATGCTATTCCACCAATCAACTATGCTGGCTAAAGGCAAATTTCCACACATCTATTCTACAACTATCTTTCCTCAATTTGAAACTGTGCCCCCTCCTCAGGTTCTTAGTCTGGGCAAGACGAAGAATCCCATCAGCATTCAGCTTGCTCAACCCATTCAAGGCCTTATACACCTCAATCTGATCACCTCGCAGGTGCCTACTCTCTGGGCGCTGCAATTTGCAAAACTTAAGCCTTTCTTGGTAAGAGCACCCCTTTGTTCCCCTCACCAATATCTTGTTGCCCTTCTTTGAACTCATTCTAGGAACTCTACATTCTTCCTAAAATGAGACCTCCAGACCTTTACACAGTACTCTAGCTGTGGCCCAACCCTTTCCTTGTATAACGGGATTATCACCTCCCTGTCCCTGCTAGCAAAATTCCTATATATCATTGACAAGACTCCATGACCTGCCCTGGCAGCCCATCTGCACTGCTCAACTAACTTCATATTTGGCTGCACAATTACCCCCAGGTCTTTTTCACTTTCCACTTCTCTGAGTGTAGTACCACCCAGTTCATACGTTTCTCTTTGGTTATTGCTGCCCACATGTACTACTTTGCATTGGTCAATGTTAAACTCCAGTTGCCACTTCTCAGCTCATTTTCCCAACTTATCTAGATCCAGTTGAAGTAGCCTACTGTCATTACTGTTGTTAACAACCCTGCCAACCTTTGATCAGCTGGAAACTTGGACATTAAACCTGATATACCTTCATCAATATCATTGATAAATATACAAAACAACAGTGGGCCCAACACCGAACCCTGGGGAACTATTCTAATAACATTTGACCATGAAGAGTAGTGTCTATTGATTACCACTCTGTTGTCTCCCACTTAACCATCCCTTTATCCATTGTAGCAGCTTACCCTTGATGCCATACCTCTCTAATTTGTACAGCAGTCTTCCCTGTGCAACAGTATCAAAAGCTTTCCTCAAATCCAAGTATATGATATCAAAATTATTTTCGGCATTCAGTTCATTTGTGACCACATAATAATAAGCGATCAAATTGGTCAGACAAGATCTCCCTTTGACAAACCCATGCTGTGTCCCAACTATGATGTCTTGTATAGTCTTTCATTAGTTTTTTAGTTATTTTTTCTTTCAGGGTTTTTTTTTTTTTTTTTTGTAATTTAGGTTTCAGTTTTTATTTTAGTTCACAGCCTGATATTTTTGTAGTGGCCATTGCATGATATTTGGCTTAGTGTTACTTTTAAGCATCCTTTCATAATTTTTATTTAATTTGAGTAACACGGTTTAATCAGTTATAGAAATGCTATGATAAAGTTCAGGCTCAGCCATGAAATTCTAAAATCCCTCAGAATAGTGTAAAGTCATAAAAATCATTGAAGTTATTATAATTGGTATTGATATTATAAATGGAGAAAACAGAGTTGGC
This sequence comes from Mastigoproctus giganteus, assembly GCF_048544385.1. Classification (NCBI taxonomy): domain Eukaryota; kingdom Metazoa; phylum Arthropoda; class Arachnida; order Uropygi; family Thelyphonidae; genus Mastigoproctus; species Mastigoproctus giganteus. The sequence continues at coordinate 216,257,142 of NC_143576.1, forward strand.
TGTCTGATATAATAAAGGGTATATGTATATAATATGTCCATAAAGTTTACTGCAGTTTGTTATTGTTTATTTGAGGATCTCATGTCACATTTGACTGAATTTCATGAGTTCTCTTTCCTCAGAACAAAAAAAAAAAAAAAAAAAAAAAACCCAAGTATCACATGGCCTCCTTTCACTCTTGCTACAGATAGCCATCGCTTAGAACAGTTTCCCAAACTGGGGGGCTGCAGATCCCTGGGGATCTGTAGACTAGTTCCAGGGGATCCACGAAACATTCAGAAGGTATCAAGTAATATGTGTTCATTTTCTTAAAATATATACTGATTTCACAATAACTTTCGAAAGAATCACAGTAAATTTCGTTATAGAACATTACTTATTTTTGATACAATTAGTGTATATAAATGTGTACATATTTCAAATTATTCATTCTCTGAATAGCAAATTGATGATTTCTGGCTTCAGGTTTCAGGTGCACACGGAAGCATGAAATATAATAAGTTATTCAAAGTCATTTAAATAATTCCTCATATCAATGCTCAATATCAGAGAATGTTTAAACAGGTACAAAAAAAAAAAAAAAAAAACCCCGCCCTGATGTTCTTGACAGCTGGGGTCTGAACAGCAATGTCATTATTATAAATAAAACTTGGACTCAGCATCTCTGAAGAGCTGCAATGTTTGCTATGCTATCCTTCTTGAAGCAATCATAATCAGTTGATGTTTAGAAGAAAATGTAAACAGAAATCTGCAGATAGAAAAATGTTAGGTTAGCTAATGTTTAAAAGGATACAGTACTAGTAAACAATCCAGTGGTTATATTTTAATATAAAATGTATATTTTGTCAGCAAAATTTAATTTGTAGTGCAGTGTGCATTTAAAAAAGTCTCCCTAACAAATACCTAATCTCCAGCTTTCTGAAAGTCACAAGTTGGCAGCTGTGTTTTTCTGTGGCAATCCACATTACTACATTACTAAACTTGTGAGAAAATGTGTACAGAATTTCAAGTGGGAAATCTTGTCTCATCCAGCATATACAATCCTGAACCTTCCACCCACACACACACACACATGTCTCTTCCAACATAAATTTGTAATCTCTCATCACATTGTCATTTTCATTTGAATTGTGGATATGCAATATCTTTTGATTTCTGGATACATGTTGGAAACCATTTTCACCAAAACTTTAAAACTTCCATTTTTATTTCAATATTTAATGCTTTTTGCCTTTTGAAACACTATATTTTTTTTTTGCATTCATTGTTTACAGTATGAGTAGTAAGAATATGTGTATATAAATTTTTGCACAAAATATATAACAAATCAAAATGTGCAACACCTACTCACAGACAACTATAAACTGAAATGATCATAGTGAGAAAGGATAAATGATAGCACTTGGTTTTGTGTGTGTAATGGAGAACAAAATGGCAAATAAATATGAACATGGCTTGGAAATGTACATTATATAACATAAAAATATATATAAATAGTATGCTTTGGCAGGCTGAGTTGTACTAATAATATTTCATTCTATTTAACATCATGGATCTAACTCTGGGTATCTCTTATCAAGATAGAGTTGAGTAGGTCTTCTCCTAGTTTGACCTACAAAATAAAGTAGATTCTCATTGGGCGCCTCCGTATCCAAGTGGGCAGGAGCAGCAGTGCGTAGCACATGCTTCTTGATTAGACCGGGGTTCGAGCCCGTGACCACCAAATACGGTGGATGCGGAAAGGTCAGGGAATGACCACCGCATATCCCGGAGCAATATGGCTTTAGTTGCTAATGCTCCTAAAAACCAAATAATAACAACAACAACATAGATTCTTGCTATTTAATGATCCCTTTCCAAATATGTAACGAAATATGCCAGTCTAGTGTAAGTACGAGTGTAAGTTGCTGTGCTTTCCAGTTTAATCATTTGCACAATGAAAACAAAAGCATTGGCAATTAAGAAACAAACATGTTATTTAATTTTGCTTGTTTATAGGTTATATTTCATTTTCAGCGGGTCAGATAAATTTTAGTATATTTAAGAAATTTTCATTTCATATATTGATTTACTAATATAATGTTTGAATGGCATGTTGTATAAGTTATCTAAATTTAAATACTTGAAATAAAAGCACTTCTCTGTAAAGTTGAGAATTATTTGTTACTAATAGAATTTAACAATCATATGCTTCATGGATGTTTTCTTTTGTGCTTCATTGATTGTGATCTTGCTATTACACTATCACATAATCACAACCACTGAAATGTAGGGAGAAAATGTCTTTTTGGTAGTGTCAAAATGAATATCATTTTGTGTTCTTTTTCTTTCTATACCCATACCTCATAGTTTGGGTCCCTGTTTTTTAGTCATAATTTGCAGAAATTAGAGAGTATATAAGTATTGTGGTATTGTAACACACACACACACACACACACACACACACACACACACACACACACACACACACACACACACACACACACACACAGTAGATTTAAATATTGAACGCTAGATTAATTTAACAAATGCAGATTTCTTCCCATTATGGCCATTCCTGTGTTTAACTTCTTAATATATGTATTATCTTTTAAAGACCAACAATAAAGGATCTTCTTCAGCTAGATTTCTTTCAAGAAGAAATGGGTGTTAAAGTTGAATTTGTTAATAAAGAAGAAAGCATAACATCTAACAACACAAAAGTTGAGCTACGTCTTCGTGTTTTGGATCCTAAAAAACGAAAGGACAAGCACAAGGAAAATGAAGCAATACAATTTGAATTTGATATAGAAAGTGATAATGCTGATGAAGTTGCACAAGCTATGGTACTTTATTTTGTTCCTTAATTTTAAAATAATTGAAATGTTTATATTATAGTTTGTGTTGTAGATTTGTGTTTTTTCTCATGTCTCCATCTGAATAAGATAGAGGTAGCTAATTATGAGAGCTCATATACTCAATATTAAGTTGATATTACTAATATTAATTTAATATCTGAATGGTTCACTGTTATTAGTGTTTAGTGAAAGCTTAAGAAGTAAAACCACCAGAAGCCGGTAGTCTTTTCTGAGATTTTTTAATAATTTATATTTGCATAGGTTGCTTGTACTTCTGAAATTTTTAATCTCTCTATACATTAAAAAAGTTTTCCTCCTGGTGGTATTTATTCGACCTCGAGAATGCCGTGTGGTGGGGTAGCCAGTCGGAGAAGAGGGATGTGGGTCACTTGGTACAATTAGGTGGAGCAATTACTTCATTACAAATGCACAAGTAAATAATTACATAAGCCATTTCCCGATTAGATATCGATCAGTACATTTTGACAGGTGTCTGGAATCTGTGATGCTTGATTTGCTAACGTAGTAATTAACACAATGCCGCAACCTAGATTGGCAGTCACCGATTCCAAGAGAAAACGCCGCCGTCAGGAGTCTGCATGGAAATATAGAGAGAAACATGCTGAAAGGTTATGAACTAATCAGAGAATAAGTTCAATGACGATGGAGCAAGTGGAAAATCAATGCGACAGGAAGCGAGTAGCTAATATGAATGAAGAACAGGCCGAAACTCAGAGAACCGTTAAACTGCCCAGACTTAACATAAGATCTTCAAAAAGTCCTGATAACAAAGAAACCACTGAAATATCATATTGTGATTTAGGTGACAAGGTAGATGAATATTAACAACATTGCAGCAGATTATATTTTAACGGTGAACTCAGAAGAGCTGTTGCACATTCGCGTTGTCACGGAGGGAAGATATGTTTACCGATGGCAGATACCTATCAAGATGCTTTAAAGACTGTTTGATAACATGGAAAAAGGGAGACACTTCTGAGAAAATTTGAGTCTAAACAATTTTTATGGCTTCATGTCTTTTAATGCCAAAAACACAGAACTTTCAAGGTGGCGGTGGCCCTTATACGATGCGAATTCAAGGAGGTGCTGTGGTGAAAGGAACAATGAGTTTAATGTCCGTGAGAGACGTTCCACAATTCAGTCAAATCTACATTTATGACGACAGAGAATGGTTGATGGAATGCAGCGAGCAGGGGGTAGAGCTCCCTAGTAATTATTAAAAACATTTGCAAATAAATGGAAATATTTCAGCTTTTACATGAAATTTATCAACAAACTGAAATTGAATAACTTAGATTTTAAGATGAGGACTTCTTTTAGACAGTTCAGTATTCTAAATTATGATTAAATATCAAAGAATATTAAATGTTTCCTTATCTTCTCTGAAAATGCAAACTGAAAGTAAGTTAAATAATGGTCTCCAAAGGTAAAAGTTTTCTTTCAGTCAGAGACATTCGCCATTTTAAGGAATAATAATTTATTTTTTATTTTATTTTTATTTTATATTTTTGTTATTTCAAGAGGCCTTTTTGAATATATATATATATATATATATATACACACACAATTTATTTATAAGAATTTTTTTATGAATAATTTAACGGTATATATTATTAATAATTAATGGTTTATGGACCAGGACACAGCCAAAATTAAGCAGAACAGACCCAACAACCGTAACGGATACATACTTTTTTAGGTAGAGAGGAATAGGTTAAGGGCTAACAGAACTGAAATTGTAACTATGGGGAAAAAGGAAGGGACAGAAGAGATAATGAGTAAATTAGAAGTACTAAATGCTGTGTATCCAAGACTTCAATGCCTTTTTTGAGGGCCAGCTGCTGAAATCAAAGGAAAGAACAGCAAGAAGTAAGGCCTCTGTTTCTGACATGAAATATATACAACACATGGCAGATTTGAAAGGCCGTTATGGAAGTTGAGAGTTAAAGTTTAATTTATAATTAAATTATAATTATAAGGCATATATATATTTCATGGCTGACCCTAGAAGTGCGTGCGTGTATGAACAGGATATGCAAAGAAAAAGAAAAACAGGAATTGCACCTGAATGCACAATGCTGCAAAAACACGATACAGAAGTATATTGATGAAATTAGAAAGAATTAATAGAAAATACAAAAAGATGGAGAAATATTTAACACAAGATGCAATGCCTAATAGAATAAAAGTAAGTAAGAGAAAAGAATTAGAAATAAAAAGAAAAAGAATGTTTAGAACCCAAAAAAAAAAAATAAATAAATAAAAAATTTAAAATTATATAGAATTAAAGGCTGAATTAACAAACCGATCAAATGTAGATAGGCTGAAAGGGAAAGAAGAAATTTATTATTAATCAATGCTAAATAATAGTGAGCATCAAATTGAGGGTGGAAGGATGGTAAATAGGGAGAAAAAAATGATGCAAACTAAATAAAATTGGTACATAGATCGGGCATTTCATCAGGGGAATACACCTGATCATGTACCAAATCACTGCATTTCTATGCAAACTTATGTTAATGGAGGAAAGATTAAAAATATTACAAAAAAAAAGGGGGGGGGGGGAGAAAAAGATCACCTCCAAAAACATAAGTAAGGTAGCCTCAATGCAGTGTGTGTAATTAAAATATTAAATTAACAATTTAGAGTGTAAATGAATTAACGTAGTGTATGTAAATAAATTAAAGAATGTCTTGTTTTCGTGTAAATGGCTTAAGAGTATAAAATGTAATGTAAATTCTGAATCGTCCAAAGGACGAAAAAAGTTTTTGAAAAAATGTTTCGAAAAAGACGAGAAAAATGAATTTGTATATCATAAAAGTATTAAATGTAACAGGCAGTGATATAGAAATGGGAAATAATGCAGAGTAAGGGAGGGAAAAAGGTGATAAAGATAAAGGAAGCGAAAATAGCAAGAATGAGAAAAGTAAGAATGTCCAAATCGCCCTCATATTACACTAATAGTTCGACGGAAGAAAGAAGAATAGAAAGTAGAAAGATGAAAAGAAATGAGAAAAGAGTTTAAAGGATACTAGGCAAGCTAGGTGTGTAAATACCCAACCTCTTAGAGAGGGCATTGGCTGTGAGAGTGTTAGTAGAGGTGGAAACTAATACCACTAGCCTGTGTTATATTTTAAAAGGCCAAAAAATACAAAAATACAATGCCGGAAAAAAGCCGAAAAATAAATAAAAATAATGAATAAGAGAAAACAATTAAATACCTGTTAAGTTATGTAACATCAAATTGGGCAAAAATGTATTACTAAGAAAGAAAATATTTCATCAAGATAGGTAAGTAAAAATGGAATATAAACAGAAGGAGAGCTATGACGACTGTGTAGTTGCTCAGTAGAAAGCTGAGTAAAAAGGACACAGGTGCCCTCTATAGCTATTAAAATAAGTTGATATATCGAAAAGAAATAAAAATAAATGTGAATCTAATATTGTGTATATTAAGGCTGACTGGAGAAAAATTCTGAAAGAAATGTGAGAGAGCAACATGTCATAGACGATTGCAGAGAAAATGAAATACCATTATGATTGTAAATGATTATTAAATATGAATATTAATAGTAATAAAGAAAATAAACTTAGAGAGTGAAAAAGCATGAATATCGTTCAGAGACAAGTCATGTAATGCATTCACTTTCAAAGTAGTGGCAATACCACCATTAAAATATACATCTGTAGAGCTATACAAATATCAGGTTAGCACTAACCAAAATGGGACATAATAAATCCAAATTATTGATGATCCAGGTAGATGGAAGACTAATAAAGATAGTATTTAGCAATTTAAAAAATTGTTTGACTGGCAGATAACAGCCACTTTTTTTAGCACTTGTAATGAATCTGAAGCTAACAGGATGCTTGTAGAACTTGACTATCATATGTAAGAATGGTAAAGTAGAATTACGAATTGTAGTGTGCAGTTTTTTATGCAAGGCCAAAGTTTTTTAATAGTTGCATTAATGCCAAGATAACACACAAAAAAGTAGTGCTGCTGTCAACTTCGTTTTTAAGAGTGGTATAATAAAACTGTTTGCAAAAAATGGCAAAATTGTTAGAAGCCTTATCCACAGGGGTGATGATAAAGTTCTGTTGTAAATCCAAACTGTGTTTTTTAAGATAAGAATACCTAATGTGCGGATTATTATAAAGATTATAAGCCTCAGAAACTGTTTTTAAATTTGCTTGATATACAATATTTATCCAATTTTGAAATGCTTCATGAGGTATCGTATATTTGTAAGCTCACTTATTGCAAAAATGCAAGATATTAAGATACAGATCTTTATAGATGTTATTTAAATAGGCTTTATGGATTGGCCTAAATTTGAATCCTTTTTCCATGTGAGCCTATGTACTAAATTACTCATTAATGATATTCCAATTAACTTTATCAATTATATTATAAAAAATATGTCTGCTTTCATCAAACTAAAATTTGGATTTATTATGTCCCATTTTGGTTAGTGCTAACCTGATACTTGTATAGCTGTACAGTTTGTTTGTTATTTAGTTTTTAGGCGCATTAGCAACTAAGGCCATATTGCTCTGGGGATATGCGGTGGTCATTCCCTGACCTTTCCTCATCCTCCATATTTGGTGGTCATGGGCTCGAATCCCGGTCTAATCAAGAAGCGTGTGCTATGCACTGCTGCTCCTTCCCATCTGGCTACGGAGGTGCCTAGCTGTACAGATGTATATTTTAATGGTGGTATTTTTACTACTTTGAAAGTGAATGCATTAATGGCTTCTCTCTGAACGATATTCATGCTTTTTCACTCTCTAAGTTTATTTTTATTTTTTATTTATTTTTTATTTTTATTTATTTATTTTTGGATTTTTTCCGGCTTTGTGTTTTTGGCCTTTTAAAATATAACACAGGCTAGTGGTATTAGTTTCCACTTCTACTGACACTCTCACAGCTAAGGCCCTCTCTAAGAAGGCACCTCCAAAGCCAGGTAGCACACGCTTCTTGATTAGACCAGGATTCAAGTCTGTGACCACCAAATACAGAGGATACGGAAAGGTTAGGGAATGACCACCGCATATCCCCGGAGCAATATGGCCTTAGTTGCTAATGCTCCTAAAAACCAAATAACAAAACCTCTCCAAGAGGTTGGGTATTTATGCACCTAGCTTGCCTAGTATCCTTTAAACTCTTTTCTCATTTCTTTTCATCTTTCTGCTTTCTATTCTTCTTTCTTTCTTCCGTCCGTTGAACTATTGGTGTAATACGAGGGCGATTTGGACATTCTTACTTTTCTCATTCTTGCTATTTTCACTTCCTTTATCTTTATCACCCTTTTGCCTCCCTTACCCTGTATTATTTCCCATTTCTATATCACTGCCTGTTGCATTTAATACTTTTATGATATACAAATTCACTTTTCTTGTCTTTTTCGAAACATTTTTTCAAAAACTTTTTTTGTCCTTTGGACAATTCAGAATTTACGTTACATTTTATGCTCTTACGCCATGTACATGAAAACAAGGCATCCTTTAATTTATTTACACTTTATTTTGTTTAATTTAATATTTTATTTTAATTTGTTTTTTATTTTTTTTTATTTTATTATTATTTTTTATTTTTTTATTTTTAATTTTATTTTAAATCTAATTTGTTTAATTTAATATTTTAATTACGCACACTGTGTTGGGGCTACCTTACTTATGTTTTTGGAGGTTTTATCTTTTTCTCCTCTCTCCTTTTTTTGTAATATTTTTAATCTTTCCTCCATGAGTTAACATAAGTTTGCATAGAAATGCAGTGATTTGGTACATGATCAGGTGCCCCTGATGAAATGCCTGATCTATGTACCAATTTTATTTAGTTTGCATCATTTTTTTTTTTTCTTTTCCTATTTACCTTCTTACCACCCTCAATTTGATGCTCACTATTATTTAGCATTGATTAATAATAAATTTCTTCTTTCCCTTTCAGCTTATCTACATTTGATTGGCTTGTTAATTCAGCCTTTAATTCTATATTTTATAATTTTACAATTTTTTTTTTTTTTTTTTTTAGATTTTTAACATTTTTTATTTCTCATTTTTTTCTCTTTCTTACTTACTCTATTAGGCACGGCACCTTGTGTTAAATACTTCTCCATATTTTTGTATTTTCTATTAATTCTTTCTAATTTCATCTACACTTTCATCTTTCTAATTTCACCTACATCTAAATTAAAAAAAAAAAAAAAAATCAACCAGAAATCATAAAATCCAAGTAATAACTAGAATAGGTATAAACAGATGTTTTGCAAGTCGTAAATAAGCAACAAGAAGCGACATTATAAGTAAGTTGTCATTGATAGATTAATGTACCTATTATCTTGCAACCCCCACTGTCTTCACACTTGTTGCACAAAAAAAAAAAAAAAAAGGAAAAAAAAGAGAAGAGAACAAATGTTTAGTTTGTTTTAGTACATTGCGTCGATTGTTCTGTTCCATCACACCGCAAAAAGGCAAATTTTGTTTTGTTATTTATGTTGGGATATCAATTTTTTTTTTTTTTTTTTGTTTAGAAATCACAAAAATTATGGGTAAATGCAAAAGAGTTATGCTTTCAGTTAAATAAAAACTTGAAATTATTCAAAAGTTTGAAAACGGTGCATCTGTTAAATCTTTAATAAACCATTATAATGTTGGTGACCAAACCAAATGCAACATCGTAAAAAATAAAGGGACGCTATTAGATCTAAAATCGACATCGTGAAAAATAAAGGGAAGTATCATATTGGACATGCGAGTAATGCATGGTAAGTTTTTCCGTTTTTTATTCTATCGCTATACTTTTTACGTAGGTTGCTTATGCAACTTTGGACTTGTGTTAATTTTTTTCACTCAAATTTTTTTTCCCCTTTTTTAGGATTGTAAAATTTAAAACAAAAAAAATAATAAAATAGGCAATCAATAATGACGGTCTTGGCACTCACAAATTGCACAAGTGTGGTATGCAGTAACAAGCTTAAAAATAGGGATGAAGAGAAGATTCTGAAATTTTATTTATGTTTTTTTATATGACTGAAGATTAACGTTTCATCATAATAATGTAAAAACTCACACAATTCCAGCTATTGGTATTATCGCAAATGCAATAAGATAGACTTTACTACCTGTTTATAATGAATTGCACTAACAGAAAAGCCCAATAAACCAGAAAGTGCAAATTGTTTTTATCGTTTTATGGTAGTGACCTCCAAAACCTTAGGTTTTTACTAAACCATAGTAAAATGACCTCACATTTTACTATGGTTTAGTAAAATGCGAGTTTGCATGGGGTGATAAGAGTGAGTTTTTGCCTTAGCCCTGTGAAGCTCTTTACAGAAAATTTAATTTTGATCATTATCTTGGTGCCGACTAAGAGAATAAGTCACAGTGGTACAAGAAATCTACCAAGAAAGGAAAGCGGTCGGTTGGATCAGCAAATTAAAATAATAAAGATGTATGAAAATGGTCAAACATTAACAAGTATCGCACGGAATTAAGATTTGTCAGTGTCAACGGTGAACACAATAATAAAGGTCAAAGACAGAATACGAGAAGTGGTGAAGGGATTGGCACCAATGATGTTAATTATAATAATCACGGCTACGAAATATATACAGTATCAGTTTTTACAATATAATAACATGCATTTTTTCTTCCTTTTATGTTTTATTTTCTTACGTGTGACTCCGGCTGCTTCACCTCTCTCCCCAGATAAAGTTTTTAATTGAACTTATTAAAAATATATAACTAGTTAATTGGAAAATAAATAACTATTTTTATTCATTCTTCTGAGGATAATATGTGGTTTTTGTAATTTTGGTATATAGTAGAAATATTTTATTAGTCATTGTTGAGTTACATAACACTAGGCTTCTTATATAAGAAGTAGTAGAACGTATCTCTTATGTATGCTGGGGACTTAGTGTGTGTATATTTTTGGATTAACCAGGAAATTGATTATCCAGGTTTTTTTTTTTTTTTTTATTGAGAGTGTACTGTGTATATATATATATATATATATATATCTAATGTATTAATAGCAAGTGGTTGTAGTGAATAGTAACGGCTTGAAAAGAATGATAATTTAAAAAAATTGAGATGGTTTATGGACAAGGGGGCACTGCTAGTAATAGCAGAAATACCCAACGACCATAATGGAATATAGATAAGTAGATTAGAGTATGAATGGCGAAATGCTGACCAAGTCACATGTAATAACAATGAAAAAAATTAAATAGGTACCTGTAAAATGAAAGTAAAATTAAATAAAAATAATACATACAATACTAAATGCTATAGATCCAATAATTTTAACTTCGTAATCAAAGGTCAGCAGCCAAAACCAAAGGAAATACAGCAAGAAGCATGGCCTCTGTTTCTGATATGTGAAATATATGTAGCAAGAGGTAAAAAATGTAAGCTGATGTATATTTCATACCGACCCGACAGAGACCAAAATGGAAAGGAATAAAAACCACATCAAATAAAAAATAAAAATTAAGATATATTAAATAAAATAAAATAAAATAAAATTAAAATAGCAAGCTACACAAGACTTTAAACAAAAGTAATGTAAAATGAAGATGATAAACATCAATAAGTAATCATTGGTTCTTGAGGTTGTCACAGACATTCCCTCAGATATGCCAGACAAGCTGTTCTTGCTACCTGGGAGTCTAAAACACTGATGGAACTGATATTCGGGTGACACTCAAGTCAAGTGGACCCAATTTCGACAAAGTCCGGATGGTCTGTGACAGCCAAATCCTCTGCTTGCACCTTCATGATGGTGGGACTTTTAGTAATCCTGGGTATAACCTCCATGCACAAGTACATAGTGTATGACCACCCAGGTGTGAACCAACGTAAGCAGGGTCGAGGTGTGGTGCCCACACCATATGGAGGAATGCCACCCCTCTATGTTACCAGGCAGTACTAGGTAGTAGATGACTCTCATCAACCAGTGCAATACCACCACTTTGCTTATTGGAGGCTTGAAGTGGTGGAACCCATGTTTAGTCTCTACAGCTAAGTTCCGGTCAACCCTTCCTATCTCTTCCATCATGCAGTATGATTGATGACTTTTGAGGTTATGATGAACATCATGGCGAGATCCAATGTTCCCTACATTTCGAGGGTACAGCTCTAAAATGGTGTTCGCAGGCTGGCCGCTAGTTAGTACACCGGACCGAACCTGTTGGTAACTTTCTAGGAGGCTTCTGGATCAGCTAGTGTATAATCTTGCTACCTCTACTCTGCCAGATAGTGACTGGAGGGAGTCCGAGTAGTGTGTATGCGGGGAGCATTGTCGAGGCCACGTCATGTCAAGGATCTGGGTATATTCTTACCATGTGTATGCCATATCCAAAAATTTCATTACTTCATACAGCATGTCCCACCCACTTTTTCTTACTATTGTATACACCATGAATTGTCAAACTAATAGAGCAAGCCTATCTGCGAAAAGATCTAAACCTCCCAAGAACTTCCTAATTCGTTTCACAAATATACATGGTCTCAATTCTAATCTCAACGATGTCCATTTCCACTTGCAGTCTGCCAAACTCCATGTACTTTTTCTGACAGAATCTCAGTTATCGGTTGATTCAACTACTGTTCATCTCAGATGCCCAAATTATTCTCTGTATGATTCCTTTCGTCTTAAAGGTGGTACTTGTGCATATGTCAGTTCTGATATTCCCTGTCAGAGACTTGGCAATTTGGAATCTCCTCTCTTTGATCTCCTCTGGCTTAAAATCTCTCTGCCTCATTGTGTCAAATTCATCTATTGTCTCTACCTTTTTCCAAACTCCACTAATCACATGGAGCTCTTTGACTTCCTCTCTTTACAACTTGACTTTCTCCAGTCTAACTTTCCTTGGTGATTTTAATATTCACAACTCCAGCTGGCTTCCGTTTTCTAGTCACACTGACCCAGCTGGTCGAGATGCTGAGGCTTTTGCAATTACTAATGACCTGGCACAGATTGTTCATTTACCTACAAGAACTGGACAATCCTAATCATACAGCCAATATGCTTGATCTTTTTCTCACAAACAACCCTTCTAAGTACATGGTCGAAGTGAGAGGTCCTTTAGGCACTTCAGATCACAACTTGGTGATTGTCTCTTCTCCAATGGAACCTTTATCTCATGGCTATTCCCAACCTCGTGTTGTTTGGCATTACAAGAATGCAAAATGGGATGACCTGCGAGACTTCTTTTCTTCTTTGATTTGGTCGGATTACTGTTTCAAAACTTCTGATGTCAGCGTTTGCTCAGATCATGTCAGTGAAATTATTCTTGCAGGAATGGAATTCTTTATCCCACACTCCACTTTAAAATCTCGTCCTTTATCTAAACCTTGGTTTTCCAATAAATGTGCTAAGGCTGTTCAAGAGAACAATATTTGCATATTGTAATTGGCTTGTTTCTAATTCTTCAGTTTCATTTTCTGCGTACACCAAAGCTCGCAACAATTGTAAAGCAGTTATTAATCAGTCCAAACTAGAGTTTAAACAGGCTAAGAGTAGAAAACTTGCTTCTTGCCGTAATGGTAGCTGCGAATTCTGGTATCTTGCGAAAGCTATTGGCCGCAACTTTTGCCCATCTCTGCTCCCACCTCTGTCCAAACCAGATGGTTCTGTTATCACTTCAGCCAAGGATAAAGCTGACCTGCTAGCATCCCATTTTTCTTCCAACTCGTGTATTAATGATCTTGGTAAAACACCTCCCACCATTCCCAACACGCTCCATTCAATGCTCCCTGTGGTCTTCAGTCAAAAGGATGTCAGAAGGATTTTGACGAATCTTGATGCTAAGAAAGCTCCAGGTCCCGATGGTATTTCTCCACTGGTTCTCAAAACCTGTGCTCCTGAACTTATCCCATACTCTACTGCCTTTTTTCACTTTCTTATTCCAATGGTATTTTTCCTTCTGCTTGGAAATTTGCTCATATCCAGCCAGTTCCTAAAAAGGATGACAAATCCCTCCCATCCAATTATCGTCCCATTGCAATTACTTCTACCCTTTATAAAGTAGTGGAGAAATCAATTAACCGCCAACTCTTAAACTACCTAGAAACCCACCGTCTGATAAACGATCGCCAGTATGGATTCCGTCAGTGTCGATCCACTGGTGATGTTCTGGCTTATGTTACACATTTATGGACTAATTCAGTGGAAAGGTTCGGTGAAACACAAGTAGTTGCTCTTGACATCTCAAAGGCTTTTGATTGTGTTTGGCATAAAGGTCTTCTAAACAAGCTTCCATCTTATGGTTTGCCAACTGTTTTTAATAATTGGTTATCCAGTTTTCTCTCTGATCGCTCACTGAGGGTGATGGTAGATGGCTCTCTGTCTTTTAACTTCTCCACTAATGCCGGTGTCCCCCAAGGTTCAGTTCTTTCCCCCACTCTTTTTCTCTTGTATATTAATGACCTTCTTCCATTGACTGGAAAGCTTATCCATAGTTTTGCTGATGATCGCACATTGCATTCCACTTTCCATTTTGAGAAACCTTGTCCTGCTCAATCAGCTTCAACTTCTCGAAAATCTGCTACCAATTCCTTAAATGTTGATCTTCAGGTAATTATCCAGTGGGGCAAAGACAACTTAGTTGATTTGAACCCTTCTAAAACTCAGTTTTGTCTTATATCTCGCAAAAAGGATTCTTCTGCTCCTATGCTTATCTTTCGTGACACTCCGATTTCTAGGCAAAATGATATATCTCTTTTGGGGATTACCCTGACTTCTAATCTCTCTTGGCACAAGCACATTACAAATATTGCTTCCTCTGCAACTAAAAAACTTGGTTTTCTCTTTCACTCTCGGCGTTACTTTTCTTCCAAACAGCTGCTCACTCTGTATAAATCGCAAATCCGCCCTGCCATGGAATATTGTTCCCACATCTGGGGGCGGTGCCCCCAAAACCTCTCTCAGGCTTGTTGATTCCATTCAGAAGAGGGCAGTTAGGTTAATTAATGATTCATCTTTAACAAAGTCTCTCCACTCGCTGTTTCATAGACGTACTGTTTCTGCTGCATGCCTCTGCTGCAGATACTTCGATGGGCACTGTTCTTCTGAATTGGCTTCTATAATTCCCACTCTCTCTTTCAAAAACAGTCCGAACATGTGCCGCCACCAGCCAACATCCATTTACTGTCCAACTCCAAAATCACAGAACCAAATTTTCATCTTCCTCGTTTATTCATTCAACTGCCGTTTTCTGGAACAACCTTCCTTTATACGTATTTCCTGAAAATGACTGTCTACAGAAGTTCAAGTCCATCTTCTTTCGTCTTCTCAACCTCCAACCCAAGTACGGTACTAAGTACTATAGGTTCTAATACCTCTCGTGTTTGGGGTTTACATAAAAAAAAAAAAAAATGTAAGATGGCCCCAGAAGATCAGTGGGAATAAGCGCCACCAGGAGGAAAAGGGGGCGGCAGGGAGTAGAGGAGACTAGACGGAAACTCAATCCCCCCCCCCCCCCCGGAAGGCAGAGAAAGTGGCCAGGCAAGAGCACCTGGCACAGATCACAAACAGGTGGGGTTGCAAGAGAGCTGCAGTCTTAGTCATATTTTGTAAAAATCCAGTCTGGAGAGGTTACACGTGGGTCAAAAGACCTTCCATGGCTTTAGTCTTCTTCTTGGAATCTAGGAGGTGGTAAGTCACACATGAATCAAAGGCCCGTCCTTCGTACCGATCATTTCTTCCTGCATGCTGGAGGATCCTGCCTGTTTAGTTAGCAAGGTATCATCCTGAGCTTGGTAGTGTCCAAGGTCATTATGTCAGCATCTATTTTTAGCACTCAGTGAACTTCTCTTCTCAAATAGCTTTTGTGCGAAGTCAGAGGAAGCGTGGTGCTACTTCTGCTCACATTGGTCAGCTTAATGATCAGGATATTATGGAGGTCCTCAGAGCTGGCGGTCGAACATAAGGTGTTGCCAGCTCTCCATGCCTCCACAGGTACATGTGGGGGTCCTCCTGTATCCCTAACAGGGATAGTTTGGCATTGATATCTCCATGACTTGTGGGAAGGTATGTTGTCCGAAGGCCAGGAGGCGTGAACCATGGTGGGGACTTGGGGTAGACTTGGCCAACACCTGGTAAGAATCTCTTGGTGATCTGTCCCATGTGAGAGGTATCCCATCTGTACTGCCATACCTGCATCAGGTGAGCATGTAGCCTTTTGGTTTCTGTAGCTCAGGTTTGGTGGGATCCAATGTAAATCCTAGACTGGTCTTGGAGGTGCCTTTAGCCAGTTGGTATAAAAGTTCTCATCGGACGATCTCAAGATCTAATGGAAGTGGAAATTTGCCACAAGGACCTGCAGGGTGTTTGTGCTTGCCATACAGCAGGCATGGGTGATCCAAAGAAGAATAGTTCTTTGGATAGAGTTAATTATCCTTCTGTTTACATCATTCAGGTTTTGACGTACCACACTCCAGCGGTGTGATTATAGGAATAAGGAGTGCTTTACAGTAGGTGTAGCAGTTACGTGTAGTAGTTACAGTAGGTGTAGGTGTAGCGTATGTTGGCCAAGGCCCCGATTCCAACAAGTAACCCTGGTAACCAGTGCAGTGTAGTTTCTAAACTTTTTGCTGATGTATTTAAGGTGCTCCTGATATGACAGATTGCCATCCAGAATCACCCTGAGGTATTTAATTTGCATGTAGAACTTAATTGTTTGATCAATTTTCTGCGGTGGGGGTTGAGAGGTGCTGGATCCAGTAAATCCAGAAAAGTCTTGTATTGTGTGAGTGGCTGCTCCACAAGTTTCACCTAATGGTTCTAACTGATGAACCACTAAGTGTACCTCTTTAAAATATGGTAAATTTAAAAATCCATGGGTTTACTTGGATGATTGAGACACCAGAATGTTAGCGAGGAAAGCAATACTCTTGATCTGATTATATCTTAAGATATGTGATATCTAAGAATAAGATGCAAAATTCGAATATGGGGAGTAAAAGAACCACTAGGTGCAGCAATTGCAATATATATATATATATATATATATGGGATTGGGCGCCTCCGTAGCCAGGTGGGAAGGAGCAGCAGTGCATAGCACACGCTTCTTGATTAGACCGGGGTTCGAGCCTGTCACCACCAAATACGGAGGATGTGGAAAGGTCAGGGAATGACCACTGCATATCCCGGAGCAATATGGCCTTAGTTGCTAATGCTCCTAAAAACCAAAACAACAACAACATATATGGGATTTACTTAAAGATGTAACTGCTGTCAAGGGCAAAGGGAAGGGCCTTTGTCTATATAAGCACTGGGGAAAAAATGGATAAAGGTGATCATAAGGGTCTTAGACAATTTTTAAACTCTGCTGTAGGACGAACTGATGTTACAATTGGAAATTCTAAATGGAAAGCATTCAGGGAAGTAATCATAGAGGAATCTATGCTATTTATACCAACTAAGAGATACTATTCAAGGTTTAGACCTAAATGGCTGTCAGACAAGCTGATGAGACTACTGGAAGAAGAGAAAAATATATGGAATGCATACAAATTATAAAGCGATATAGAAACCTACACTAGTATATAAAAAAAAAAGTCTACAGTGAAGTCACAAAGGTCCAGCCTCTGGCAGAGAAAGTAAAGAAATGTAGCAGACTTCCTATTTAAACATTTAACAAGCGAACAGTTAATATGATTTTGCTCAGGTTGCCAAAAAACTTAATATATATTTTGCATCTATATTCACATTGAGAAATTTTTATAGGCGCAGATGCGAACTGTGTATCATCTAACAGGGCTAAATGATTTTGCACTAATTGATAGGAAGGTGAAAGAGAGGATTGCTGAGGCTAAATGTGAATAAGATGCCTGTGCTTATGGGATCTATCCAATTATATTAAGAGATAAAGTAAAAGAGTTAAGCAAACTTTTAGCAGTAATGTGAGTGCATCCTTGAATTCAGGAAGGGGATCCAGTGGACTGGAGATATGAAAATCTATCTCCATTTCACAAATGGGCAATCAGAGACTGAAGTGAGTAATTACAGGCTTATAAAGGTTGCTTTCTATTCCCGGAAAAATAATGGAATCACTGGTTAAAGAAGTAATCAGGACCATCTAGACAGGAATCCAGTATATGGCAGCAGTCACAGCATGGAAATATTAAGGGGCAATTTGTCTGACCAATCTGATTGGATACTATGATGCAGTAACAATGGAACTAGATGCAAAATATAATATTGACATCATGTACTTAAATTTCAGAAAACTTTTGATATTGTTGCACATAAGACTGCTGTTCAAATTGGATCATTGTGGCCTTAAGGTCAAGATACTGCTATGGATAAAGAAGTGATTATCAGTGAGTGCTGCTCTTTGTGGACTAATATTATCAGTGGAGTCCCCCATGGCTCAGTGTCCAGCCCATTGTTTTCAATATTTGTTAATGTTATTGATGAAGGCATATTAGGATTGTCAGAGTAGTTAATGAGAGCCATCAGGGTATGCTACTGCAACAAGATCTAGAGAAATTAGGCAGATGGGCTAAGAAGTGACAATTGAAGTTTAGCATTGACAAATGCAGGGTATTGCATATGGCTAACAGTAATTCCAGAATACACACCAACTGTGTGGTAACACACTCAGGGTAACAGAGAATGAAAAAGACCTGGTGGTAATTATGCAGTTAGACATGAAGTTCTCTGAGCAGTATAGAAGGACTGCTAGGACAGCTCATCAGGTTTTGTTAGTGATACACAGGAGTTTTGCCAGCACAGATAAGGAAGCGATTATCTTATAGTATAAGGCAATAGTTAGTCCACATCTTGAGTACTGCATACAGTGCTGGAAGCTTTATTTTAGGAAGAATGTGGATTGTTTGAATTGATGTATGGAAGAGCAATCAGATTAGTGAGGGGGGGGGGAGATATGCTTACCAAGAAAGACTAATTCTGCAAATTGTACCATCTGAAAGCTAGGCACCTGTAAGGAGATCTGTGATTGAGGGTGTTTGAAGCCTATTATTGGATTGAGTGTACTAAATGGCAGTGGTATCCTTACCCTTATTTTTGCTGAGACAACTCGCATGAGGGGGCATAAATTTAAATTTAGGAAGAATAGTTGCTGAATAGATGTGTGGAAATTGACTTTCAGCCAGTGGATAGTTGATTGTTGGAACAAACTTTCATCTGGTATTGTAGAAGTGGATAATTTGAATAAGTTCAAGGAAGAAGTAAACTGGTTATTAGAGGGGATGAGCTGGATGATATGGGATTTTTTTGATTGCTTCCTTTCATCATTTGCCACTACTAATATTAATTTTAAATGCATGCCTAGTACAGTATCAAAGAGAATGAAAGAGAATTTTTCGTACATGAAGATTGCCTAGTTTTTTTTTTTTTTTTGCTTCCATAGTAACTAATCATGCATGTAATGACCCATATCACAGATTTTAATGGTAAAGGAAACCTTCGTTAAGTGGTATTAAATTTATTGTTTGAGTGTATTAATAATTTGCTGAAGAGACTAACCATTGATTTAATGATACCTTCTTATTTTTCAGCTATATCTCAGTGGGCATTTTTGCTCTCTCTGCTCTGCCCTGTAACAAAGTTAAACTGGTCACTGGCTTGTGCAAGCTTTGTAATTTCCAAGAACCATTTGTGCTAAGTTAAAGAAGTTTACTGAATAATGATAGCACTAAAACAGAAAAATATAACCCTTTTATGCATGAATTTTTTTACAAAAAAAAAATTTTTTTTTTTTTTAAGTGTAAAATGTGTCAGTTTTAAGGAATTCTAGATTGCCAGATTTCATGGAGTTCTCATGCCTTATACAGTACTGTGAAATAGATGCAAATAAATCAAGTGCTGACCAGATTTTCTGTACAGTCTCTGTGTTAAACTAAATGATTTCTTTTTTTGGTAAAAAAAATTGAAGATATGCTGTAAATAAACACCTTAAAATTTAAAGAGATAAACCAAATATTAAATGAATATAACTATTTATTTAAACTTATTTTAATTTAAAAACTATGGGTAAAGGAATGGTTCAATGGCATGAAAGTTTGTTATTGTTAATATTTAGTAATATTAGTAATTAATAATAACATTTAATATTATCATTTGTGTAGTATTGGTAGTGGCAACTCATGTAAGAAAGCAAGCTTGTACAGTATCAGCCAAAAGTGGGAGGGGGGGTCCCATGTAACTTGTATGACACCAGATGAAAGTTGGTTCCAAAAATCAACTACTAGCTGGCTGGAGGCAAATTTTCATATCTGCTTGCAACTAGCCTTCTTCGGTTTCAATTCGTGCCCCCTTACATGTGTAGTCTGCACAAGAGGAATGATTCTTTCTGCATTGAGCTTAATTGTGAAACTGAAGCCGTTATTGAGAAAAATACCTTTTTGTTCCCCTTACCCTTCTCTGCATTCATTCCAACAGAGCCACATCCTTTCACATTGCCTTATATAATGGGATAATCTACTCCTTATCCCTGCTGGAAAAGCTCCATAAGCTGTCCTGGCAGCCTGTCTGCACTGCTTAGAGAACTTCCTATTTGACTGTACAATTACTTCCAAGTTTTTCTCATTCTCCTCTACTCTGAGTGGGGTACCACACAGTTGGTGTGTTAATCTGGCATTAGCATTAGTAGAGGCATATTATTATTATTAGCCATACGGTGCAAGGAAGTCTGAGGCTTATGCTACACCAGCCAAAAAAAATTTTTCTGAATTATCCCGAGAGAGAGAGTAGAAGGGAGTCACCAAGAAAAAGGAATGATGATATCCAGCTCAAGACCCTGAGTGTGCCAGACCCATACTCACCAGATGTGAGCCCCTGGGGTTAAAGATTCAAGAAAGCAAGCGTAAACAGCATCAGTGTGGGGGGGGAGAACCAGTTCTCATTTCATCCATCTGTTTGCTCCAAATGTTTATCTGTCCAGTTCTTCCTTCAGTTTATTTAAACTATCAACTTTCACAATGACAGATGGAAGTTTTTTCCAGCAATCAACTACCCGCTGGCTAAAGGCAAATTTCTGAACATCAATTCTAAAACTGCCATTCTTCAATTTGAGTTTATGTCCCCTCAGTTTCATAATCTGAGCAAGAGGAAGAATCCCATCAGTATTGAGCCTGCTCAAACCATTCAAAGCCTTATACCTCAAATCAGGTCACCTCGAAGATGCCTAGTCTCCAGATGCTGCAATTTGCAGAACTTAAGCCTTTCTTGGTATTTCCCCCTCACCAATCTTGTTGCCCTTTCTGTACTTGTCCTAGCAATTCTACATGCTTTCTACAATGAGCCCTCCATACTGGTATGCAGTACTCGTAAGGCAATTGTCGATCATTGCTTTATTCAAAGGGATTATCATCTTATCCCTGCTAGCAAAATTCCTGTATATCATTGGCAAAACCCCATGACCTGCTCTGGGAGCATGCCTGCACTGCTCAGAAAACTTCATATCTGACTGCACAATTACCCTCAGGTCTTTTTCATTCTTCACTACCCTGAGTGTGATACCACACAGTTGGTATATTTCTCTAGGGTTACAGCTACCCATATGCAGTACTTTGCATTTGTCAATGTTAAACTTCAGTTGCCACCTCTCAGCTCATCTCTACATCTGGTTGCAGTAGTGTACTGTCATTACTGTCATTAACAACCCTGTCAACCTTTGTATCATCTGCAAACTTGAACATTAAGCCTGATATAACTTCAATATCATTGATAAATATAAAAAAAAAACAACAGTGGGCCCAATACCAAACCCTGGGGGACTTCATTAATAACATTAGTCCACAAAGAGCAATGTCCATTGATTACCACTCTCTGTCTTCTTCCACTCAACCATCCTTTTATCCATTGTAGCAACTTGCCTTTAATGCCATACTGTTATAATTTGTACAATAGTCTTCCATGTGTAACAGTATCAAAAGCTTTCTTGAAATCCAAAATTAACTTTTTGTATCCAGTTCCTTTGTGACCAAATCATGATATCCAATTAAATTGGTCAGACAAAACTTTCCCTTAGCAAACCCGTGCGGTATCTTAATTATTATTGCAGTCTTGTCTAGATGAACCTGCATTGCTTTGTTAACCAGTGACTCCATTATTTTCCCTGGAACAGAAGTGAAACCAACAGGTCTGTAATTACTCGTGTCACTCTGTGATCCCCTTTTGTGAATTGAGGATACATTTGCACATCTCTAATCCTTGGAGACCTTCCCTGAATCCAAGGATGCTCTCATAATTATGGGTAAGATTTTGCTTATTTCCTTTTCCACCTCCTTTAATATAACTGGATAGATCCCATCCACCCAAGGTCCCATTCTTATGTTCAATAATTTCTCCTCCACTTTGCTCTCAATTATTAAAAAATCCTTTTGTTCCCTGTTAGAGTTTGATAAACTTCTGGCATTCCCCTCCCTAAATAACTCCCTGTGTGAATGTTGATGCAGAATACTTATTCAGTTTGTCAGCTACCTGAGCATTATCATCAACAGTCGAACTATCAATATCAAGTGGACCAATCTGGTTCATTCTCTTCCTTCTAGAGTTTACATAAGTAAAGAAGTCTGTCAAAAGATTTCTCATAATCTGCCTTCGCTTGTCTAACCTTTGTTGTGACTTAATTACAGACTAGCTTATATCTACCATAGGCTTTTGTGCCACCTGATAATTTGCATACATCCCATGCATTTTTCTTCTCTGTTATGAGTCCCATTAGTTCATTGCTACATTTATGCACCAGTTTGAATTTGTCAGTTTTAAACTTCAATTTCCATTTCTCAGCTCATCTTCCTTTTTTTTCCAGACCGTGCTGCAGTAGTATACCCTGATTACTGTTATTAACTACTCTGCCAACCTTTGTTTATTAACAATATTATTACCAATATTTATTAACAATATTAATCTAAGCGTATCAAGTTTTAATTTCTGAGTTTGGTATTGATACAGAGCTTGGCAGGGTGGTTAATGAAGGAATCAGGGTATTACTGGAACAAGACCTGTAGAAATTAGGCACATAAGCTGAAAAGTTGCAATTCACAGACATTGTCAGGTATTACAAGCTAGACCTTGCTACCCGAGAGTTCTAAAACGTTGCTGGAAGTGATATTCGGGTGATATTTGAGTCAAGTAGACTGAATTTTGGTGAAGTCTGGTCATTCTGTGGCAGCCATATATCCTCTGCATGAACCTTCATGATGGTAGGACTGTTAGTAATCCTGGGTATAATCCCCATGTGAAAGTTCAAAAATACTGCACCTGATATGTAGAGGTGACCCAGGTGCAAACCAACGTAAGCTGGGGTCGAGGTAAGCATCCATACTACCCACAAGAATGCCTCTCCCTCTGTGTTATCAGGCAGTACTAGGTGGCAGATAGATGACTCTAATGACTGGCAGTACCACCACTTTGCATATTGGAGGCTTTAAGTGGTGAAACCCATGTTTAGTCTCTAGAGCAAAGCTCTGGAAACTGCCCCCCCCATCCCATCACTTTCATCATGCAGACTTGTTGGATAGACAACCTGTGTAATTGAGAGCCATTATATGCACCACACAGTATGATTGATGCCTTTTGAGGTTATGATAGGTATCATGGTGAAATCCAGCCTTCCTTACATTTCAAGGGTATAGCTCTAAAATGGTGTTTGTAGGCTGGCCATTAGATAGTCCACCAGACCAAACCTATTGTTAACTCTAGGAGGCATTGATATTAGCTTGTGTATAATCTCACTGCTACTACTCTGTCAGATAGTGAGTGGAGGAAGTTTGAGTAGTGTGTATTCAGGAAGCATTGTCAAGGTTTTGTTATGTTTAGGAGCTGGGTATATCTTCTGTGTATATGCCATATCCAAAAATTTCATTGCTTTCCACTGGCAGTCTGCGAAGCCCCACTTAGTTTTTCTGAAATAATTCCAATTGTTGGTTGATTCAGCCACTGTCATATCAGTTGTCCTAATTATTAGCTGTATAATTCCTTTCATTTCAAAGGTGGTATTTGTGCATTTATCCGCTCTGATATTCTCTGTCAGCAACTTAGTAATTTGGAATCCCCTCTTTTCGATCTCTTCCGTCTTAAAATCTCTTAACTCCATTCTGTCCATTTCATCTGTTGCCTCTATTGATCTCTCATTTCCACTAATAATTTGGAACAGTTTTACTTCCTTTCTTTGAAACTGAACTTTCTCCAGTCCAACTTTCATAACAGCAAGGTAATTTTACTTGCAATTTAATGTTCACAGTTGCAGCTGGCCTCAGTTTTCTACTCATGCAGATTCAGCTGGTTGAGATGCTGAGGCTTTTGCAATTACTAATGACCTCACACATATTGCTCTTTTACCTGCCAGAATATCAGACAATCCAAACCACACAGCCAACAACACTATTGGTCTTTTACTGATGAACAACCCTTCCAAGTACATGGTAGAGATGAGTATCCTGTAGGCACCTCAGATAACAACTTGGTGATGGTCTATTCTCCAACACAACCTTTTTCTCATGGAAATACTCAGTTTTGTGTTGTTTAGCATCACAAGAAATCAAATTGGGGTGATCTGGAAGATTTCTATTTATTCTTTCTTTGGTCGATTACTGTTTTAAATCTTTTGATGTCAATGTTTGCTAAGATCATTTCAGTGAAATTATGCTTGTTCCTGTAGGAATAAAATTCTTTATTTCACTCTCCACCTTAAAATCTTGTCCTTCGTCTAAAACTTGGTTTTCTAATAGATGTGCAAAGGCTGTTCAAGGTCAGAATGTTGCATATTGCGATTGACTAACATCCATTCTGCCACTCACTCACTGGCTGAAGAAAAACATCTGCATATCTATTGTGCAATCATCCTTCCTCAATTTGAATTTATGTCCCCTTGTGTATGTAGTCTGAGCAAGAAGAAAAATACCATTAGCAGTAAGCTTACTCAATTCATTCAAAGCCTTACACCTCACTCAGATTGCCTTGCAGGTGCCTGGTCTTCAGACAGTAATTTTCAGAAGTGAAGCCTTTCTTGGTAAGACCACCCTTTCATTCCCTTCACCAATTTTGTTGCCTTTTTCTTCACACGTCCCAACAGATCTACATCCTTAAAATGAGGACTGCAGACTTTTATGCACTAGATGTGGCCTAACCAGTACTTTATACAATGGGATAAACACCTCTTATCCTTAGTAGTAAGGTTCCTGTATATCATTTACAAAACCCCATGAGTTGGCCTGGTAGGTAGCCTGTCTGCATTGCTCAGAGAACTTCAAATTTGACTGCACAGTTCCCCTCAGGTCTTTTTCATTTTCCACTTCCCCAAGTATAGTACCACACAGTTGGTATATTACTCTGGGGTTACTGCTACCCACATGCAGTAACTTGCATTTGTCCATGTTAAACTTCAACTGCCATTTCTTAGTCCATCTCCCTGATTTTTTGAAGTAGCTTATCCTGATTGCTGTCATTAACCATCCTGTCAACCTTTGTATCATCTGCCAACTTAGACATTAAGCCTGATATACCTTCATCAATATCATTAATAAATATAGAAAACAACAATGGGCCTAGCACTTAACCCTGAGGGAACTCCATTAATAACATTAGTTCATGAAGAGCAGTGCCCATTGATTACTACTCTCTGTCTTCTCCCACTCAACTATCCCTTTATCTAGAGCAATAACTTGCCCTTAATGCCATCCTGCTCCAATTTGTTCAGCAGTCTTTTATGTGCAACAGTATCAAAAGCTTTCCTGAAATCCTAGTATATGATATTAAAAATGTTTTTTGAATCTGGTTCTTCAGCATATTAATATCCAAACAAGTTGTTCAGACAAGATTGTCCCTTAACAAATTAGTACTGTGAATGCAATATAATTGCATCCTGTCTGGGTGGTCCTGCATTACTTCATTAACTAGAGAATCCATTATTTCCCCTCGAAAAAAATTTAAGCTAATAGGTCTGTAATTATTTATGTCAATTTTTTGATCCTGCTTTTTGAATTGGGGATGTATTTGCGCATCTCCAGTCCATAGGGACCTCTCCTGAATCCAAAGATGCTCTCATAATTATGGGTATGGGTTTGCTTATGTTCTTTCGGCCTCCCTTAATATGATTGGTTATATCCCTTTCACTCCAAGTGCCATTTTTTGTTAAGCTTCAACAATTTTTCTTCCACTTTTCTCTCAGTTATCACAGAATATTTAGCTGCCTAGATTTTGATGACCTTCTGGCATTCTCTTTCCTAAAGAACACCTTATGCATGAATGTAGATGCAGAATACCTATTCAGTTTGTCAGCAGCCTGAGCAGAATCATCAAGAGTTAAGCCATCAACATCAAGTGGACAAATGTGATTCAACCCCTTCCTTCTACTGTTAATATAAGTAAAGAAAACTTTGCTGCTTTTCTTGACATTCTTTGCCAGAGAATTCTCGTAATCTGCTTTAAATTGCCTAACTTCCTTTGGGACTTGATTGCAGACTAGTTTATATCTACTATATGCTTCTGTATCACCTGACAATTTATATGCATACTATGCATTTTTATTCTCTGCCACAAGTTTCTTTAGTTCATCTAACATCCATTTAAGTGTAAGCCTGAAATGGTATTTCTTAGTTGGTATGAAAAGCCTAGTAGTTTTTACAATACTTCTCTGAATGCTTCCTGTTTAGAATTTTCTGCAGGTAATGTCATCAGATTGTTTGACTGCATAAATTTGAAAACTGTCTGGAGACCACTGTAGTTTCCTTTATGAAAACAAAAGCCCTTCCCTTTACCCTTGATAGTAATGTTGTTACATAAATCACGCATCAACACACTGTGATCATTGCCACCCAGAAGGTCTTTTACTTGTATATTATTAATGCAAAGTATCTGCTGATAATAAGATCAAGAGTATGGCTTCCTCTTGTGCCTATCTGACATGCTGCCATCCATAGAAAACTGTCATCCATAGAAGTTTTGCTAGTGTGTGAGTGACCAACCCACAAGTTCCAGTCAATATCTGGAAAATTAAATTTCCCCATTATAAGACATTCTAATTTACTGGCACACTCTTTCTCTGTATAGTTGCTTGTTATACTTATCATAGTCATTAGGCCTATAACATATGGCCTTCTCATTTTTGTTTTCCTGTGCTTATATTATACAAAACTAACTCAACGTTGCTCTGGCCACCCAATTTGATTGAATGCACTGCCTTAGACGTAAGCTTCTTCTTGACTAAGCGTATACAGTTTTCTCTCTGACACTCACTGCAGATGATAGTGGATAGCTCTGTCTTCTAACTTTTCCACTAATGCTGGTGTTCTCCAAGTTTCAGTAGTTAATACAGGTTTTCTCTTCTATATTAATGACCTTCCATCGACTGAAATCCTATCTATAGCTCTGCTGATGATAGTACATTGCATTACACCTTCCTGTTTGAGAAACCATGCCTTGCACAAACAGCTTCAATGTTTTGAATCATCATCATCAGCCATTTTCAGGCGCCTCCGTAGCCAGGTGGGAAGGAGCAGCAGTGCGTAGCACACGCTTCTTGATTAGACCGGGGTTCGAGCCCGTCACCACCAAATACGGAATGCGGAAAGGTCATGGAATGACCACCGCATATTCCCGGAGCAATATAGCCTTAGTTGCTAATGCTCCTGAAAACCAAACAACAACAACAACAACAACATCAGCCATTTTCAATCCACTGCAGGATGAAGGCCTCTCCAGCAACTTTCCAGTTTCTTCTGTTTTGAGCACTGGCCATCCATTTACTACCCACAAACTCATGAATTTCATCTATCCATCTCCGCTTTTGTCTTCCAGGTTTTCTTCTAGCTCCTCTTGGGTACCATTCTGTTATTTTCTTAGTCCATCTGTCATCATGTCTTCGAGCTATGTGTCCTGCCCAAGACCATTTTAGTTCTTTAGTTTTGATAAGAATGTCCTTTACTTGAGTTTGCTGCCTAATCCATGTGTTTCTCTTCTTATCTAACAGTCTGATTCCCAATATAATTCGTTCCATTCTTCGCTGTGTAGTTCTCAGCTTCTCTTCCATTCTTTTGGCGAGTGCCCAAGTTTCACTTCCATAAGTCATGGTGGGGAGTATACATTGGTTCATTATTTTACGTTTCAGACAAACTGGGATATTGCTCTTCAGTATGTGACTATATTTCCTGAATGCTATCCATCCAAAATTTATTCTTCTCTTGACTTCCAGCCATTTATCATTATTACAGCTAATAACTTGTCCCAGATAAGTATATGACTCCACCTTTTCAATTACTGCTCCTTCAATCATTATTTCCCTTTCTGTGGCATACTTGTTCATCATTACTTTTGTTTTAGTCATATTCATCTTTAGTCCAAAATCCTTACTAACTGTGCATAACTGATTAAGATTTTCCTCTAATTCTTTGGGATCGTGGCCTATGACCACAGTGTCATCTGCAAATCGTAAATGGTTTAGGTACTCTCAGTTCACATTGACTCCTTTCTGTGACCAGTCTAATTTTCTGAAAGCTTCCTCAAGGGCAGCAGTAAACAGCTTCGGAGTGTGTCTCCTTGTCGAACTCCTTTCTCGATTTTAAATTTGCTACTGTCTTTGTCTAGTCTAATAAAGGAGGTAGCATTCCCATATATTTTCTTTAAAATCATAATATGTGCAGTATCTATGCCTTGTCTTATCAGTGTCCGAAACATTGCCTTATGCTGTATGGAGTCAAATGCCTTTTCATAATCCACAAATGCCAGGCATAATGGTGTTTTATATTCATTTGCTTTCTCCATTAGCTGTGATATTACGTGAAGGTGATCCATAGTTGAGAATCCTGTCCTAAAGCCAGCTTGCTCTTTTGGTTGATTCTCATCAAGTATTCTTTCTAATCTGTTAGTAATGACCCTTGTGAACAACTTGTAGATAATGGGATAACAGCCTAATTGGTCTACAATTTCCAATTTCTGATTTATCTCCTTTCTTATGCAGCAAAACTATGATTGCATTATTCCACTGCTTAGGCGTCACACCTTTTCTAATGCACTTTGTGAAGAGCCTTGACAGTTTTTGTGTTATGTCTCTTCCTCCCAATTTTAACAACTCTACAGTAACTTCACCTTCCCTCGGGGTTTTCTGGTTCTTCATTTTCTTCAATGCATGTTCTACCTCATCAGGAAGAATATTGGGTATGTCATATGTGTTGCTAATTTGCAATCAATCTTCCCCACTGCTGGCATCATTCCCTCACTCCTTGTATAATTCTTCACCATTGCTATTCTTCAGTTTCAGTATCATTTTGTCTTTCTGTATTACTGCTCATGGCTGCTAATTTAACTCCTTTGTTTTCCCTTAAAGCTTGTTCTACTTTTCTTGTGTTAAATCTTATGTCCTCTCTGAGTCTCTTTCTAATGGCTTTGCATAACTCAGTATACTCAACTTTCTCCTTGTCAGTGGTTATCTTGCTCTTCATTTTTCGTCTTTGGTTCATCATAACAAGTGTTTCTTGACTATTTTTTTTTCTTTGGATTTCTTTTTCCCTATAGGTTTCTTGGGCTTTATCCCTTTCAGAAAGTTATGATATTCCTCGTCGATACCTTGGTCCTGAGCAGTCTGCAGAAGCTGAAACTTGTTCTTAAGTTCCAGTACATACTGCTTTTTCTCCTCTTCTGTTATCTCAAAGACTTTTTGTATTATTTACTCAAGTCAGTTTTTTCCTTTCCTTTCCTACATCTATATCAAGTGTACATCTTACCATTCTGTGATCACTTCCAACATTTACCTTATTCAGGACGGTAACATCATTCACAATATATCTTCTGTTAGTGAGGATGAAGTCGATTTCATTAGTTGTTATTCCATTTGGACTCTTCCATGTCCACTTTCTGTTCACCCTTTTCTTGAAAAAAGTGTTCATTACTGACAATCCTTGAGATTCTGCGAATTCCACAAGTCTTTTGCCTCTTTCATTTCTTTCACCAATTCCAAAATTTCCTATAGTTTCCCTTTCTACGCTGTTTTGTCTTTTTCCAACCTTAGCATTGAAATCCCCCATAATAATAGTATAGTAGGTTTTCTGCTCATCTAGAAGACTCAATTTCGGTGTACATTTCTTCAACCTCTTCATCATCATGGCTCGATGTTGGTGCATAAATCATTATAACCTTTAGTTTGTACCTCTTAGAAATCCTGAGTATTAGTCTTGACACCTTTGGTGATGTATACTTTTGAATTCCAAAATGTTGTTTTTTAAATCTTTATGGACCAGAAACCCAACTCCACCTTCACTCCTTTCACTGTTTCCATTGGTGTACAGCAGATTTCCACTTGATAAACTTATAAGTGATTCATTTCTTCTTCTTGTTTCAGCCAAACCAATGATATTCCAATTCACATTTTCTAATTCCTTTTCCAGCTCTAATATCCTGTCTTCACCGATGAGTGATCTTACGTTGTAACAGGCCAAGTTCAGTTTCCGTGCATGGCAGCCTGGTCGTACCCAGAGATTCTTAGCACTCTCTGCTTCCACTCTGATCCTCTCGCTGCCGTAAGAGGGAGAGTGAAAGCCGCTGGGGACTGAGGTTTTGTCATACTGTCATATGCTGGAGGGTTTGGTCTTTTCCTCTTGATGCTGACCAGGCGTCTTGAAGAGAACCACTCTACATGTTCGTTGCCACCTAAGTGACGTAACAGCTTACCATCGAGAAGGTGTGCATGAGTGGATTTTAGGGAGGCAGGCCAACTAGACTTCTCCTAAATCTTCTGTAATAGAAAGATATTGGATCCATCAGTGTTTTAGACTGAGTGTCTGATAACACACACACACACACAGGATACCTGTTCCCCTCTAAGCCCCAATGTTTTGAATATCCACTACCAATTCCTTAAGTGCTGATCTTCAGGTATTCAGTGGGCAAAGTTAACTTTGTTGATTTCATCCCTTTTAAAATTCATTCCTGCCTTATCTCACAAAAAGGATTCTTCTGCTCCTATGGTTATCTTTGATTATGCTCATATTTCTAGACAAGAACAGATATCTCTATTAGGAATAAGGGTTATTCCAGTATTTTAGATGCTTCCTCTGCATCTAAAATACTGGATTTTCAGATTTGCTCTCTGTGTGACTTTTCTAAACAGCTACTCACTCTCTGTCTACAAATCTTTGATCTTCCCTACCATGGGAATTTGTTCTCACATCTGGGAACTAGATTCTAATTAATGATTCATCACTTACAAAACCTCTCCACTCTCTTTCTCATAGGTTTTCTTTTCTGTTCATTATTTCCCTGTTCTTCAATTGGCTTTGATAATTCCCCCCCCCCCTTTTCAAACCAGTCCTAACATGTGCTGCAACTAATTAACTTCCACTTACTGTCCAAATTCAAACTCACAACCAATTTTTCTCCTTGTGTATTCATTTAACTTCTGTTTTCTACAACCTCCCTTCATGTGTATTTCCTGATAATTACAATATATAGAAATTCAAATATAATGTTAACAAGTATCTTTTTTAATTTTCTCAAACTTCAGCTCATGTTCAGTACTAAGTACTGTAGTTTCTAATACTTTTTAATGTTTGGGATTTTCATTTACCAAAAAAAAAAGAAAAGGTGCCTCTGTAGCCAGGTGGGCAGGAGCAGCAGTGCGTAGCACATGTTTCTTGATTAAGCTGGGGTTCGAGCCCCTGACCAAATATGGAGGATGCGGAAAGGTCAGGGAATGACCACCGCATATCCCCGGAGCAATATAGCCTTAGTTGCTAATGCTCCTAAAAACCAAATGACAAACAAACAAACAAAAAAAAAAAAAAAACAATATACTTGTTTGTGTTACAATAATTTCAGAATAATATATAATGTTCTATTTAATCGTTACCAAACTTATGGTAGTGGGATATGAAAGAGACCTAGGAAGATTGTACATTCTGAAATGAAGTTCTCTGAGCAGTGCAGATATGCTGCTAGGAAGGTTATGGAGTTCTGTCAGTAATATGCAAGAATTTTGCTGGCTACTACAAAGAGGTGATTATATTTTTGTATAAGGCAGTGATTAGACCCCATCTTGAGTAATATATACAGGTTTGGAAACCTCGGTTTAGGAAGGGCATATCTGTTGGAATAGATGCAGAGTATTAGTATTAGTAACGGCCGCATGGTGCAAGAAAGCCTATGGCTTATGCTGCACCAGCCAAAAAAAAAAAAAAATCCGAACAAAACAATGATAAAAACAAAAAAATAATAAATAAATAAAATAAAATATAAATAAAAAGGAAATTAAACCTATCATCCTATGCGCTTCCCTTACCCGAAAGTACTATCCAGATGACCTTTGAATTTCCCCAAACTGTCGGCCTCTACCACCCATGAAGGCAACTTATTCCAGTAATTTATAACTCGCTGGCTAAAATAAAACTTCCTGCAGTCCAATCTAAACATTTCCCCCCGTAACTTGAATTTATGTCCCCTAGTTCTAGCATCATTTATAATCTTGAAAATTTTGTCCTCATTCATTTTACTGATGCCTCTCAGAGCCTTAAACACCTCAATCAAATCTCCTCTAAGGTGTCTAGTTTCCAAACTCTGCAACCCACATATTCGAAGTCTTTCTTCATAAGGGCGCCCTTTTTCCGATCTCACCAGGCGAGTTACCCTTTCAAGAAGCTCGATGTCTTTCTTTAGGTGCGGTCTCCATACTTGAACGCAGTATTCCAAGTGTGGTCTAACATAAGCCTTATATAATGGGATTATCACGTCCCTATCTCTACTTGCAAAAGTTCGATAGATCATCAATAGGACACCATGGGCCTTCCTTGCAACCTGTTTACAATGCTCAGAATTTCATGTCTGACTGTATCGTAACACCCAAGTCCCTTTCCTCCAGTATTGGGTTTAGTTGAACTCCACCAAGTGAATAAGTTTTTTTGGGATTACTGTTTCCCAGGTGTAATACCTTATACTTTGTTGGATTAAAGCACAGCTGCCATTTTTCTGACCATTCTTGAAGTCTATCTAGGTCTCTCTGAAGAAGCTCAGCTTGACAGTGATCATTAACTACTCTACCAATTTTAACATCATCTGCAAATTTAGACATCACGCCCTCTATCCCTTCATCAATGTCGTTTATGAAAATTAAAAACAACAGTGGTCCTAATACTGATCCTTGGGGAACCCCACTTCTTACATCAACCCAATTTGAGGAATAGCCATTTATCACAACCCTCTGCCTCCTGCCCTGAAGCCATCCTTCTATCCATCTAAGGATTTTCCCAGTGATTCCAACCTGTTCCAGCTTATAAAGCAACCGCTCGTGTGGGACTGAGTCAAAAGCTTTGCTGAAATCTAAATAAACAATGTCGAAATTATTCCCTAAATCCAGCTCGTGAGTGACCCTGTCAAAATAGCAGACCAGATTTGTTAAACATGATTTTCCCTTTACAAAACCATGCTGAGTATCCTTGAGAATTTCAATTCGATCCAAATGATCCTGAATTCCACCCTTGATCATTGCCTCCATGATTTTCCCTACTACTGAAGTCAGACTGACAGGTCGATAATTTCCAACTTCACTTTTAGAGCCACCCTTATGTATGGAAGATACATTTGCACTTTTCCAATCCAAGGGAATCTCCCCAGAGTCTAGTGATGCTCGCATAATTAGCCTCAATGGTTCAATGCACTCGCTTGCCGCCTCTCTTAAGATTATAGGGTATATTCCATCAACTCCAGGAGCCTTACTGGTCTGTAGGCTCAAGTTTTTTCATTAAATAATCTTGCGAAATTTCAATATCATTAATTACATATTTTTTAACTTCGCTCCCACAATTTCCCATTGCCACAAAAGGCTTTTCATTTGTAAATATCGATGCAAAATAACTGTTGAGTTCATCTGCAACGGCAGCTGGTGTATTTATTACTATCCCCTTTCCCTTACGTAAAGATCCGATCTGGTTTGTCCTGCTCTTCTTGGCATTTATATATGTGAAGAATTCTTTATCCCCCCTCTTTGCTCTGTTTGCTAGTGATTTCTCATAAACTGCCTCTGCCTGTCGAACCTTTTCTGTGGCTCTATTACAGATCACCTTGTAGCTGTTATAGGCTTCAGTACTTTTTATTGCTCTGTAACCTTTCCATGCCACCTTTTTCTGCTCAAGTAATGTGGCAACTTCACTATTCATCCAACTTGGAACCCTCCTCGTGGAGTATTTTTTTAATGGTATATACATATTCAAGGCATCTGTGATTAATGTTTTAAAAGCGTACCACAGTTCAATTGTATTCATTCTCAGCACGATATCTGCCCAGTTAATAGAGGCCATGTAGTACCTTAAGGCATCGTAATTTCCTTTTCTGAAATTAAAACCCATTCCTTTGCCTTTTACTTCTGCTACCTCTCTCGTCATCATCCACCGTAGAACACCGTGATCACTTCCTGCTACTGGTTCCTCTACTGTCAGCCCTGTTATGTCATCTGATTCATGTGTGATGATGAGGTCTAGGATATTCTTTTCTCTAGTACTTTCCCTGACATGTTGATACAAATAACAGTCATCTAGTTGATTTAAAAATTTTGTTCCCCATGTCGAGTTTTCTTCCCATTTACTTCAATCAATTAGAGGCAAATTGAAATCACCCATAATAAGGCATTGACGCTTACTTGCCCATTCCATTTGCATGTAGAGGCTTTTGTCATAATCTTCACAATTACCTGGTCTGTAGATTACTCCTACTCGCATTATACCTTTGTTTCCAACTATCTCACACCATACAGACTCTATACTAGCATGTTAAATGTCTGAATCTGGGAAAGCTATCGTCGCACTCAGGCTGCTTCTGATAAGAAGCATTACCCCACCACCCCCTTCTATCTACTCTATCCTTCCTAAATACATTATACAAGCCGTACTGAAACTCATCATCCCCAATTTTCGGGTGGCACCATGTCTCTGTAAGCCCTATTATGCCTGCGTTACTTGTTTTAACCAGCAGTTCGAATTCGCTCATTTTATTGACGACACTTCTAACGTTACTGTATAAACAATTAAGATTTACTGTTCTTGTATATTTAACAACCCTTGAAGTTTTTTAGGCTCTCTTCCCTGATATTAGCTACCCGCTTGCGTGAAACGTCTTTGCCCCCAGAACATCTAGATAATATGTCCAGTTGGGGTAACAGATAAGAACTCTTAAGGTATGTGCAAGAGTTACATTGACCAATATTATCAGATAAACGCATGTCAGTATTACCCACATCCCCTCTAACTAGCAGTTTCCCTGAACTTTTAAGGTATCATCAA
This sequence comes from Mastigoproctus giganteus, assembly GCF_048544385.1. NCBI lineage: Eukaryota > Metazoa > Arthropoda > Arachnida > Uropygi > Thelyphonidae > Mastigoproctus > Mastigoproctus giganteus. Next base: position 216,292,238 of record NC_143576.1, read on the forward strand.
TAATACTGGCAAAAACTTTTGCACCACCTTTGTTTAAGTGTATCCCGTCTCTACAAAACAAATTCCTTCTAGCTACAAGTGTGGGCCATGCTGATAGAAATTTACCCCCTAAAGCCTTGCAGATTCCTTCAAGTCTTGAGTTAATCCACAAGGCTCTTAACATATAATCCCTCCTATCATGTCTAGGCAGAATTGCAGACACAGACATTATGGCCTAGCTCGCGACATTTCCTCAGCATGGTCCTGTATTTTTCCAACAAATCGTCAGATCGTGTACGTTTAATATCGTTTGTCCCCACATGAATAATAATATTTTCTTTATCCCCTTTAAAATCTGACAATCTGTTGGTGACATCATCAATAGTCTCCCGGCAGACATACCCTGGTTCTGCTCCACCTATCTTTATTACAAAAAATATTCCCCATTTCCCTGACAATGGAGTCTCCTAATAAAACAATGTCCTTTTTAATCAGAGTAGTTTGCACTTGGTTTTTCTGTTTTGAGGCTCGAATTGGGTGTGCATCACTTGGTAGAGAAGAGGAGCAAGATTATTCAGAGACATGAAAGGGTACTTGTAGCAAGGAAGGCTTCAGTTTTGCAAATTGAACTCCATGGAAACTAGGCACCCATGAGGAAACATGATTTAAGTGTTTAAGGCTGTTACTCGGTTGAAACTAAATGGTGATGGCAAATTAAACACAAATGGTTGCAGGATAGACATTGTAAATTTGTTTTCAGCTACAGAGTAATTGATTGTTGGAATAAACTTCCACCTGGTGTGAGGAATTGGACTTGATTAGATGGAATGGACAAATTATAAGTGATTAGGTTTTTTGTTTGTTTGTTTTTGTGGTTGATACCACATATGCTTGCTTCTTTGCATCATTTTGCTATTACTAATATTAAGTTAGCAAATCACATAGTTTAATATGTGATTATTGAAAACTTCATATTTCAGAAGCAAAAGACTGTGCACCCACTCACTGCAGTCCTCGTGAATTGAAATGCACTTGTTCCGGTACTATTCCGATACTAAGATCTCAGGTGTAACAAGTAGGGTGAATATGAAAATCATTATAACTGAAGAAATGTAGGTAGTAACAGTATCCCTTCTGTGGTATTATTACACTTATTGAACCTTTTATTAATTAACTATGGTTGCCTGTGATTGTAATTCCTTGTTGTTCTAGATAATGAATGCTGAGTATGTTATGCAGTATTCTTGCTATGTTAAATGCATGATCTGAGAGAGATATTATGGAACACTTCCTTTGAAAGTTGACTTGCTTCAATTTCTATTCTACCTTTCCTAACAGTGAAGTAATTTTCCTTGTTGATTTCAAAGTTCATATTTTCCACATGACTTCAGTTTTCTAGTTGCACAGTCCAAGCTGGTAGAGATGCTGGGATTGATTACGAAGTACCTTACCTCAAGGTTGGTAGATTTGTTAATCTGCCTACCTCAAGGATTCTCAAACTTTGCAGTACTCAGATGACCTAAAATGATTAACGAATTTGTGATCCTCCCCTCCCCATGAATAATACTAATGATTTCATTTAGGTTAGAGGTGGACAAGAAATTAAATATGTTTATAACTTACTTTTAATGATTGAATTTTAATCTATATATGAAATAAACAATGATAGAGCCTCAAACTGTTCCATTGGAAATAAAAAGAAAAAAGAAAAACAAGTTTAAAGCCTAAGGCAAACATTTAAAAAATTTTGTGAAGGAAAAGAGGAATAGGTGTGGGTTGCAACCCACACCTATTCCTCTTTTCCTTCATTGGATTACTGCTTTAAATGTTTTGTTCTGTTAGTGTAAGTGAAATTATTCTTGACGGGATGAAGAAAGCCTTTGTTTTGCATTGTGCTCTAATTCTCGTCATTTATCTAAATTTCCAATAAACTTGCCAAGGCTGTTCAAGACAAGAACTCAGCATATTGCAACTGACCTGTATCAAAATTTCCAGATTCATTTTCTGCCTGCACAAAACAATGCAACAGTTATTAAAAAAAAAAAAAAAAAAAAAAAAAAAAAAAAGGGAAAAAAAGTTTTTGTTGATTCAAACACAATTTTGAACAGACTTAAGTAGAAAACTTGCTTCTTGTTCAAATGGTAATTGAACCTTTTGGTCCCTGGCCAAAGATATTAGTTACAACTTTTATTTTATTTCATGTCTTAGATGGTGATAAACATAATTTAAATATAGCAGATTACCTCACTAGACTCCCTGACTAAATGGTATCAATTGATTTAACCAAATAAGTGAAGCTGTTTCCTGTATGTGAACAGTTTGGCAAAATCTTACATTTCAATGCATTCAACTGTGCCTTTTATCTAGACTTATTTTTATAAAATTTTGATAAGAAAAACTTTTATTTCAGTTGTATAGGTGTTAAAATAGCAAACCGAACTAATATTTGGTTTCCCAAGCATCACCAGGTTTGAAACTCAAATTTATATCTATATAAACAAATTCCATGTAATAGAACACATCTGCTCATATTTATTATTTCTCTAACAGAAATTTTAACAAGAATTTATTAAAATTTCTGACTTTTTGGCTTCTTACTGGCTTCTGACGTTTTTGTTAAAAAAGTCAGAAGCCAGTTTATTTTCTAACTTCTTGCTGAAAGTGATGGTAGATGGCTCTGTCTTCTGATTTTTTGACTAATTCTGGTGTTCCACAAGGATTAGTTCGTTCTCTCACTCTTTTTTTCCTTGCATTACTATGCATTACCCTATCCATAGTTTTCCAATGATAGCACACTACATTCCATCTCCCAGTTTGAGAAATCTTGCTTTGCACAACTGCTACCTTCTGTATAATTGGTATAATTTTAAAATAAAACAATTATACTTCAGCTTTTAAATATCCACTGACAATTCCTTAAATGCTTAAGGTAATTCCTTAAGGTAATTTTTCAATGGGGCAAAGAAAACTCTGTTAACCTCAAGCCATCTAAAACTCATTCCTGTGCTATTTTTTTCAAAAAAAAGAGAAAAAAGTCTGTTGATCCAGCCTATAAATCTACACTGGTGGACAAAAAACTGCATTACTTGTGAATTTTGCAAATAATGTGTTTTGCACTGAATTTTTGCACAGAAATGTTTGAAATGCATTTGTTAGAGGGATATATATCTCTGTGAATGAAATCCAGTGAAAAGACTCCACCTGATATACCTAATCGCCATAAATATCTTCCCAAAAGTTAAAATGCGTAATTAATAGAAATATGAGAAATCATGACAACCAAACATACATTTTATTGCATTTACGTGTACAAACTGAAATGACAAGTTAACATAATAGTATTATGTACTGTAAATCAGCAAAATAAGTCCTCAATATTTTGTCGTTCCTCCTCAAGCTGCAATTGCAGCCTTGCAACAATCTGGCGTAGAGTTAATCAACTTCTGGATATACAGTTGCCCAATTTCGTGGTACCACACCCTTACAGTGCTCTCCTGCAGCTGAATTTTACTTGTTGGCTTCTTCTGAGCAATTTTAGACGACATTATGTACCAGCAATTTTCAGTAGGCTTCAGATGGTCTGTCCGGGCCAGTCCAACACTGTAATGCCAGCATTTATGAGGTATGACTGCACCTTAAAGGAGCAAAACAAGGGAAAGCATTGGTGTAAGTATGTTTTAAGCCTTGTGAGACAAGAAGACAAACTCGTGATTAAATCTGAATAGCATAAACTTACGAGTCTTGTCGTGTGGCAAGGTGCTGAGTCCTGTTGAAAAATGCAGTTTTGGATGTCTATGTGGTGATCCCTAATAATGGATTTCAGGCACTCCTCCAAGATAGCAGTGTAGGTTTCTGCATTTACCGTTCCGTTAATAAACTTAATTCGCCCCACCTCTTGGCTAGCCGGGTGGGTAAAGTACCTGCCTGGCAACCCAAAAGTCGTGGGTTCGAATCCCACCTCGGGCTTGGATCAAAGTACTGCAAAAACCTTGGGAGGTGCATTATGGCCACAGAATCCGATGCGCCAACAACTACAACAAAAAAAAAAAAAAAAAACCTCTTTGCTTGGTAGCAACTGAACATATGGAGCCATGCTTATACCCCCGCAAAACAGGATATTAATGAGCACATATACCCTTCCAACGCCATATTTATAGAAATGGCTTGTAGAAAAACCTTGTAATTAGTGTCTGATGCAATAGAAGCATTATCTGATGCAATACCTTTTCTTTGCGACAAACAAAATGACTGTAATCAAACAGTATCTTACATGTTTCACTACAAATGTTACTTTTTTTAAGGCGATGCTGTTTTTTTGTCCACCACTGTAAGTGTTGTCTTTGACATTTTCATTTCCAAGCAAGATCACATATCTTCATTGGAAATTACCCTAACCTCTAATTTTTCCTCATAAATACGCCACTAATATTGCTTCTTCTGCGTTTAAAAAAAAAAAAAAAAAGAGGGCTTTCTCTTTCACCCTTTGCATTACTTTTCTTCTAAACAGTTACTGAGTTCAGAAAAATCTGAGATCCTCCATATTATCAAATATTGTTCCCACACACATTTTCTCTTTCTCTCTCTCTAGCCGACCGGGCTAGCCGAGTGGGTAAAGTACCTGCCCGGCAACCCAAAGGTCGCGGGTTCGATTCCCGCCTCAGGCTTGGATCAAAGTACTGCAAAAACCTTGGGAGGTGCAATATGGCCACAGAAGCCGATGCGCCAACAACTACCAAATCAAAAAAAAAAAAAATCTTTCTCTCTCTCTCTCTCTCTCTCTCTCTCTCTCTCTCTCTCTCTCTCTCTCTCTCACACACACACACACACACACACACACACACACACACACACTGTTTCTGTTGTAGTCCTTTTCTAATAGATATTTTCATGGGCACTGTTCTTCCAAATTAGCATCTATAATTCCACTACTCTGTTCCAAACCAGTCCAGACACATGTTTGAATAGCTCAGATGTGTGTCCAGATATTTGTTCAGTCTAACTCAGCAGTTTCCAAACTGGGTTCTGTGGACCCCCGGGGTTCCTTAGACCATCTCTATGGGGTCAGCGAAACGACACTCCAGAACTGGTCAAATTATTCGTTGTATGTATAGCAAATTGATTAATAAAGTTATATATTTATGTAAAAATAAGAATCAAGTTGAATTTTTTTTAAACATAAAACTTCAAATTTTCTTTTCAGAAAACCCAGTGTTCAACACACACACACACACACACACAGAAATAAATATATATATATATATATATATAGGGGTCTGCAAACTTTTTCTCATTTTTGAAGGGGTCCATAGATCTCAGTAGTTTCGGAACCACTGGTCTAACTTGAAACACATGGAACTGAACTTTCCTCACATATACCTTATAACCCTATTTTTTGCAATATCTTTCTTGATATTATTTAAAAAAAAAAAAAAAAAGTTAATAGCATCACAATGCTGCTGTGGAGTAGTATTCAGCCTTTTTTTGTTGATGTACCCCTTACAGTTTTCTCAAAGAATATTGTACCTAAGTGAAATTTTTTAATGCAATTTGTGTCTCCCTAAGTACAATTTTGAGGTAATACCTACTTATAAATAATTGTTCAGTGGAGCCAGATACTCTCACTTGAAAAGACTTTGCTTGTCCTTAGGAGAACATGTACTGCTGGTCAAATACCACTGACAAAAGAATGTATTGGCACCTTGCCTCAAAATATAACTAAATATGTAACAAAAATTCTAAAGTTTTAAGGCAACATTTTCCACAATGATAATTAGATTCATTCCATGGCAGACTTGAAACTCTGAAGACAACAATTATGGAAAGAACAATTTTACAGTAGTGGAATGGCAGCTATATACTTGAAGTTTCTGGAATGCCCTCGAAAGATCTAAATTGAGAGGCCCATCAAGCTCTCAGCTGCCCACATCAATGCCAGAGCTTGCACTTGGTCATCACGCAACACAGCAGCAACCCCCAAGGCAGAATGCGCTGGTCCCTCAGGAACTAGTAGTTGTTGGAGACTCTATTGTCAGGGAAACGGGAAACATGCTTTGTAAAAAGGATAGGTGGAACAGGACCAGGGTATGTCTGCCAGGGGCAAAGGTTGATGACGTTTTAGAGCGGATATCATCTTTTAAGGGCACAAAAGGTGATATAGTTGTACACATTGGCACTAATGATATTAGGAGTAGGAGACCGGCAGAATTACTTAACAAGTACAGGTCACTGTTTAACAAAAGTCGAGAATTAGGGTTGAATTTGAAAGTGTCTGCAGTTCTGCCCAGACACGATAGAAGGGAGTATATGATGAGAGCCTTGTCGATCAATTCGGCCCTGGAAAGAATGTGCAAGGCTCAAGGGGTAGAATTTTTTTCAGCCTGGTCTGTACTTGTTAACAGGAGAGACTGCTTCTACAGGGATGGGATACACTTAAATAGAAAGGGTGCAAGAATATTTGCTGATGCTATCGAGGCAGTGTTAGGTGGGTCAGAAAACTGCTGGATTGGGGGGATACAAGGACTAATAGTTTAACAATAGCCGTAGGCAGAGGTGAAGGTGATTCTTGCACAACTTCTATTAGAATAAGTAGTGACCTGGAGCGTGGAGTGTTGGGGGTTTCAAGGACGGATGGCAGTCATCCTGAAATAGGTGGGTAACTAGGAATAGGAGTAGGAGCATGTATGCTTGCATGTATATCAATGCTAGAGGTGTAGTAAATAAATTTGATGAATTTGAAGTGTTGGTCAAGACATCAAAGGTGGATATTGTTGGGATAGCAGAGACGTGGTGTCACACAGATATAAGGAATGCTGAACTGGAATTTGGGGAGTACAATGTGTACAGAAAGGATAGAAAGGGAGGAGGTGTTATGCTGTTAATTAAGAAAAACATAAAATCAAAAGAAGTGCATCCAGTTGATATAGATGAACAGTGCACTGTTGAGTCATTTTGGTGTGACATAAGCACTGCAAAAGCAAAAATAAGAGTAGGAGTGTGTTATAGGCCTAATGACTCGAATGAGTACAATGAACAATTGTACAGACAGTAATGGGGGACTTTAACTTCCCAGATATTGACTGGAACTTGTGGATTGGTCACTCACACACTAGTCAGACTTTTGTGGATTTATTGGTTGATTGTTTTCTGCAGCAGCATGTTCGAGAGGCAACCAGAGAAAGTAATACTCTTGATCTGGTTATCAGCAGTGATCATTCGTGTATTAAGAATTTTCAGATAAAGGAACCACTAGGTGGCAGTGATCACAGTGTACTGATGTGGGATTTACTTAAAGATTTAATTACCATCAGGGGTAAAGGAAAGGGTTTTTGCTTCCGTAAAGGTGAGTACAGTGGTCTCCGACAGTTTTTAAATTCTGACATTTTAAATTCAACAGTAAATTCTAAGTGGGAAGCATTCAAGGAATTAATCGTGGATGCGTTTCATGCCCATTAAGAAATATTGTTCAAGGTTTAGGCCTAAATGGTTATCTAATGAACTAATGAGACTCGTAACAGAGAAGAAAAATCCATGGGATGCATATAAATTATCAAGCGACTCAGAAGCCTATGGCAGATATAAGCTAGTCTGCAATCAGGTCACAAAGGAGGTTAGGCAGGTGAAGGCAGATTACGAGAAATCCTTGGCAAAAGATGCTAAGAAAAACAGCAAGGATTTCTTTACTTATATAAACTCTAAAAGGAAGGGGATGAATCTGATTGGTCCACTTGACATCGATGGTTCGACTGTTGATGATCCTGCTCAGATAGCAAACAAACTGAATGAGTATTTTGCATCTACATTCACACATGAGGAATTATAAAGGTTTGAAAATGGCAGAAGGTTATCAAATTGTAGCAGGATACTTAATGATTTTGTAATAACTGAAAGCAAAGTGGAGGAGAAATTGTTGAAGTTAAACATAAGAAAAGCACCTGGGGTGGATGGGATCTATCCAGTTATATTAAAGGAGGCGGCAAAGCAACTAAGCAAACCCTTAGCCATAATTATGAGAGCATCCTTGGACTCGGGAGGTTCCCACGGACTGGAGATGCGCAAATGTATTCCCAATTCACAAAGGGGGATCGAAGGGTGACACGAGTAATTACAGACCAGTTAGTTTAACTTCTGTTATGGGTAACATAATGGAGTCACTGGTTAAAGATGCATTGCAGGATCATCTAGACAAGACTGCAGCAATGATTCAGACACGGCATGGGTTTTTTAAGGGAATGTCTTGTCTGACAAATTTGATAGGATATTATGATGTGGTTACAAAGGAACTGGATGCAAAAAATAATTTTGAAATCATATATTTGGATTTCAGGAAAGCTTTTGACACTGTTGCGCATGGAAGACTATTGTACAAATTGGAGCAGATGGTATTAAGGTAAGTTGCTACAATGGATAAAAGGATGGTTAAGTGGGAGAAGACAGAGGGTGGTAATCAATGGGTGCTGCTCTTCGTGGACTAATACTATTAGTGGTGTCCCACAGGGTTCGGTGTTAGGTCCACTGTTGTTTTGTATATTTATCAATGATATTGATGAAGGTATATCAGGCTTAATGTCGAAGTTTACAGATGATACAAAGGTTGGCAGGGTTTGTTAATGACAGTAATGGCAGTGTGCTACTGCAACAGGATCTAGATAATTTGGGCAGATGGGCTAAGAAGTGGCAACTGACGTTTAACCTTGACAAATGTAAAGTACTGTATATGGGTAGAAGTAACCCCAGAGAAACTTACCAACTGTGTGTTACTACACTTAAGGTGGTAGAAAATGAAAAAGACCTGGGAGTAATTGTGCAGTCAGATATGAAGTGTTCTGAGCAATGCAGACAGGCTGCCAGGGCAGGTCATGGGGGTTTTGTCAATGATATATAGGAATTTTGCTAGCAGGGAGAAGGAGGTGATGGTCCCTCTGTATAAGGCAATGGTCAGGCCATGCCTTGAGTACTGCGTACAGGTCTGGAGGCCTCATTTTAGGAAGGATGTAGATTTACTTGAGCGTGTACAGAGAAGGGCAACAAGATTGGTGAAGGGAATTAAGGGATCCTCTTACCAAGAGAGGCTTAAGTTCTGCTAATTGCAGTGGCTGGAGACTAGGCACCTGCGTGGTGATCTGATTGAGGTGTATAAGGCCTTGAATGGGTTGATCACGCTGAATGCTGATGGGATCCTTCTACTTGTTCAGATTACGAACCTAAGGTGGATAAATTCAAATTAAGAAAAGACAGATGTAGATTGGATGTGCGGAAATTTGCCTTTAGCCAGCGGGTGGTTAATTGCTGGAACAAACTTCCATCTGTCGTTGTGGAAGTTGATAGGTTGAATAAATTTAAGGAGGAACTGGACAGGCATTTGGAGGGACTAGTGTGATTTTTTTTTTTTTTTTTTTTTTGGCTGATGCTGCATAAGCTCATACACTTGCTTTCTTGCATCACCTGCCACTACTGCTACTAATTATATCCTCGTGCCAATTCCAAGAGTTTTTTCCTACTAGTATTGTGGTCTTTCAGTTCTTCTGATTGAGTTTTATTTTCTTCTTCACATCTTTTAGTTTTTGATTTTGATGGCTTGCAGCAATCCAACAAACACAACAAAAATCCATCAACTTTAAGGATCAGTCACTATTCTGTATCATTAATTGTACAGCAATACCCCACATAGCACTCATAATTGGTACTGAAACTATTCTGTGTTATGTGAAACTGTGCTGATTGAGGTATAATTATAATTGGTTTTAATTGAATGCTTACCAGAGAAACAGTCTATAAACAAATTATAATAAATCTATAAACAATTTGCACTTGATAGCCAATTAAAAGGATTTGAATTAAATCCTTTTAATTCAGAATTAAAAAAAAAAAATTATTAATGAAAAGGTAACATGAGAGATGAGAAAAAAGCTTTAAAAAAGCAGTTGTTTATTTAAGTATTTCAATTGTGAAGCCATGTGAAGCTATCTCTTCTTTTTCTTGGCATACAAGTTTTTGTAGCATTGAATCCCATCTTATAAAATTTGGCGTACCTTGATGCTATGTTCAACATTTGGACCTCCATTCGTAATCGCCTTGCAGGCCATGTCAACCCTCCAAGCATGGTACTAAGTACTATAGGTTCTAATACCTCTCGTTTGGGGTTTACAAAAAAAAAAAAAAAAAAAAAAAACCTTTCTCCAGTTCTTCTGTTGAAAATTGTTTTGGTGGCACTTCAGCGTTATCCACTTCAGAATTGATTTCCTCTTCTGCATGTGCAGTTTGCTTGTCAATTTCAAGGCAAGTTGCATCATCTAAGTCGCATGTGAGTCAATGCAATCCATGTACATTGGCAGTGTCCAAAGTTTCAAATCTCAAGTCTTTTCCGACCTTCACAGTCAATTATCTGAACTTGCAATTCAAAACCACTGAAATCATTTACGAAATAGGGCAAAACATTCTGCCAAACAGAATGCATGTTGTTGGCAATGATTTCTAACCAAGATGCAAATATATTTTTAGATCATATTTAAAGGGGTAAAAAATAAATTTTGAAATGAAAACTTTGAAAAATTATCATGTTGTCTCATCAGGATGGAATTAAGAACACTGTTGCACGTTGCAGCTGACTGCCTGAAAGGACCTATTGTCACACGTGCATGGTAGACAATAGAGTTGGCACCGCAGCATATATGTACCATACCTAGAGTACAACAAATTTCATGTTATAATGTGATTCCTCCTGCAACGCATTCTTTGCATGTTATCAGAAAGGTGACTAACTGAAGTTGGTGTGCAGTACATAATCCACAGCATATATGAATAGTATAGCCTATATGAATGAGTTTTAATATGTGCAGTAAATTTTCAACGTAAACTTAATCGAAGACTGTGTTATAGTGAAAGCCATGCTAAGCGGGGTATTGCTGTATATCTTTCAACTAAAGATGAACCTTTTAAGCTTGTATTATGGTGAGAAATTAATTGGTTAATTCCATTTGAAACAATGAAGTACCCAAGGAATTCAAGCTCTGTATGTCAGAGTTGATCAATGCATAAGTAAAAATAATTAGTGTGTTGTGATATCATATCAGGATCAACATAAAACAAAGTGGATTATGTACTGCATACCAACTTCAGTTAGTCACCTTTCTGGTAACATGCAAAGAATGTTCTATATGCGTAGCAGGAGGAATCACGTTATAACATGAGATTTAAACTCTTGGTCATATGCATTACTGTAGACACACAAATGGTTATACACATGTAAATGCTGACCGGGCTAGCCAGGTGGGTAAAGTGCCTGCCTGGCAACCCAAAGGTCGCGGGTTCGAATCCCGCCTCGGGCTTGGATCAAAGTACTGCAAAAACCTTGGGAGGTGCATTATGGACACAGAAGCTGACGCACCAACAACTACCAAAAAAAAAAAAAAAACATGTAAATGACATTTTAAAAAATATATAGATGGATGAACCTGCATCTGTATCAGAGAGAAAAAAGAGGAAAATGTCTGTAGCTACAGTGAGAAAATTGTATCCAACATTATTAAATAACAAAGTGTTAAAATATTGATGAAGGCATATAAGGCCTAATGTCTACATTTGCAGATAATATGATGGTTGGCAGTGTGGTTAATCACAATAATCAGGACAAGACCTAGTTAAATTGCAGATGGACTGAGAAGTGGCAATTGAAATTTAACATTGTCATATGCAAGGTACTTTGTATGAGTTGCAGTAATCCTAGATTACCAGTTACGTGGTACCGTGGGATTTTTTTTTTTTTTTTTTGCTGATTTTGTAAAAGCTTGTTCTCTTGCTTAATTTTGGACTACTAATACTAAATGATAAAATCAAACAAGCAACAGAGTATGTAAATGTAGTAATAAAATTTTCAGAACAATTCATAAAAAAGTTTTGAATTCAAGCAAAAAAGGAAACTTTCTGTTATTTATTATCCAAAAAAAATAATAAAAATCTTGTACAAGTGTTTTTACATTTCTTTAACTGGTCTAGTTTTATTGTGATGTTATAAGGCAAGCAGTCAAGAATTTTTGTGATTTTGATAAAAAAAAATTTAAAAAAAAAAAAAAAAATTACAAACTGTATCTAAATTCATCCTGATATAAAACAAATAATACATTTTAATCGGCAAAGAGAAACTTTAACAAAACTTCTTCAAGATGAGATTGGAAGCATCTCAAAACAGAAGAAAACTTTTAATGGAAAAAAGTGTTATTGTACTTAAGAGAATGAAGTATTTATGGGAAATGAAATGAATAAGACTTGAAAGGAGACCTATTGTTTATATTGATGAAACTTGGATTGACAATAATTTGACATGTGGAAAATTTTGGCTAGCTGAAGATATTTCAGGAGTCAATGAATGAGGAAATGCATATAGAAGGCTTATTGTTTTATGTGTGGTAGGGTGGGGTGGGGGGTGTGAGTTATGCCTGGCCTATGAAGCAAATGCTACTACAGGGGATTATCACAGCTAGATGAAGTCATTTTTGAAAAAAATAGACAACTGAAAAACTAATATAACCTGCAAGAAAATGCTGTTCTAGTAATCAACAATGTGCCTTATAATACACATCATCGAAATACACCTCTAAAATCGTTAGACAGAAAGCATGAAATAATGGATTGGTTGGCTAGAAATAATACACCCTGTAATGAATCATTAAGAAACGTTGAACTTTTATATTTGGTTAGAAGAAATACTCCTCCAAATTAGGAATATAATTTGAAAGAGGTTGTTTATGCATCATTTCTACTACCCAGGTATTATGAATGCATCGTTTATTCATATCTCATATTGTGAACACCTTCACAATGAGTTTGCTAGGTATTGCATTACTTTGAATAAGTAATACTTCTCTGGGTAGTAGAAGTAATAAGTAACACTTATTCCAAGTAGTGCAATACGTAAGCAACTCGTTGTAAAGGTGTTCACAATAGGAGATGGCACCTCCGTAGCCAGGTGGGAAGGAGCAGCACACGTTTCTTGATTAGACCGGGGTTCGAGCCCGTCACCACCAAATATGGAGGATGCGGAAAGGTCAAGGAATGACCACCGCATATACCGGAGCAATATGGCCTTAGTTGCTAATGCTCTTAAAAACCAAATAACAAACAACAACAACAAACAATAGGAGATAGGAATAAACGATGCATTCATACTACCTGGGTAGTAGAAATGATGTAAGTGCCATACCCACGCATAAACAACCTCTTTCATACTCTTAGAGATTCAGTCAAGAAATTTTATGAGGAATATAATTTAATGCAAATGGCTGTACAGAAAGGTTTTCTAGTTTTGAGATTTAGTCCCACATAACTGCAATATCAATGCCATTGAATATGTTTTTGCAGGGTTAAGACAATTTATCTAATATTTTAATATTAGTTGTGTTGTTTCCATGGAAATATTGTTAGAATTAAATGAAGATATTGAGTCAATTTTCCAAGAGCACTGAAAAAAAAAGTATTGTGAAGGTCATTACTAATAATATTAAGTGTTATGTTTTCAGTGGGTAAGTACTACTGATGTTCCTGATTTTTCTTTTCATATTTATATATTTTTAAATATTATATAAAAGCAGTATTTTTTTTTAATCATGAAATAAGGTTTGTTTCACAAAACTCATGATTAAAGTGAATATCTGTTTTCTAATTCTGAAAAGTTTTATTTCTTATCTTTAAATTCAAGTACAGCCAGAAGCTTTTGCCATGTGGGGGGTTCATTGCTCCCCCATAGGTATCTTTCCAACTGAGCTTTGAATTTCCCAAACTTTCAATCTTAATTTATTCCACTAATTTACAACTCACTGGCTAAAGGAATTAACACAGTGAACCCACTGTTGAACTTTCTTCACAGTTCAAGTAATAGGAACAGCTAATTTGGTCATGAGCAAAGAGGTTTAGGGTACTTTCTCATGTGGGCATGCAGTATTAATAGGTAAGATGTTATATTGTGATTTCAGATGCAAAAGATAATTTTGTCTTCTGTTAATGTTTCACAGGTAAGAATGGTTTCATGTAGGTAAACTGTGATGATTAAATAACTTTCCATAAATTATGAGCCTTAATTGTACATTAAAGTTAAATTCTTTGAATTTTGTTGTATATCAACTATTGCTATTCATCACAGCTCTTACATTTCCTAAAGATGATAAATGGAGCAAGTTATGGGAATAAATGATTTTTCAAGAAAGCAGCAAAGTTCACTTTATTCTAAAGTATGCTCCAAGCCTTTTGCAAAATAAATTTTGTTGTGAAAAATTTGGAAGTACTTGGTTGAAAAGGATTCATTATAGCACAAATGTTAATTAAATGGATTAGTGTTATCTTTGGGATACCACTTTTTTTGGCTGTTTTATAATATTGTAAGGGTTATACTGTTATGATAATTATTAGACATGTTGCATGTGTGTAACTTACCTGTTGTCTTCTTGACATCTATCTACTTGTAAGAACTCGACTCCCAGTGAACAGAATTTCATGAACTTTATATTTTGCGCTTTTAGAAAGATTAGTCAATACATATCAGATTCCATCAAAAATTGGGCAAATAGAAATCTGGTAATTATTTTTTCTTATTTCCAAATATATCACAGACCATTCATGTACTATTGTATACGATAGCTGAAGCACTGGATATTATGGATATTGTTGTGTGCTCATTGGAAGAATGAATGAGCAATATGGCAGATGCACAGAAATGTCCTTCATTTATGCATAGGGGAGCTTGTTTTTCATGAAATATTTACTGTTTTCTCGTTATACTGATCATAGCAAAAACATGAAATGTGTGTTATCTTCAGTTGCTATTGAAATCTAGGAAGAAATAAAAGTGCATTACGAAAGCATTTACAACATACTACAATTTTGAGATTCACTGGGTTTTGTTTGATTGAATTGACAGAGTATGAAATGAGTGTTGCATTAAATTTTTATTAAAATCCAGAAGGAAAAAGTAAAGTACATTGCAAAAAGTTGAGCAAATATTCTGTATGTGCAGTGAAGTAAAAACAGTTACTTTTATGTATTATTAGTTAATTAATTAATGGCACAAGTTGAAAAAAATGATATGCCTGACATGTAGTGCACTGTGAACATTACCTAAACTTGTTTCCACCCTGCATATTTAGCCTTGATTATTTCCCATAATTTTGTATTGCTTTTATGGAAATAAAACTGTTATAAAATTTTATTTGCATTAATAATCATAAGTAGAAAGTAATTACATTTAACTCTTCACAGAGTACGTACAGTTACATATATTTTTTTCCATGTTTAATATTTAATTTAATGTTTAAAAGCATAAAGGTGTATGAATAAGAAAACACGCTCGTTCCATCACTCGCTCATCCACCCACCCTATAAAATTAGATCTATGCCAGAAATCGACATTACATAGAGAAAATTTCTTACAACTATACCATGTGGTAGTGGACCAGTTTCCCTACTTTGACATAATACATACTGATGGATCAAAGAAAGATGTCCACGTTGGAATCGCCACAGTTTTCCCAAACATCACATTAGCCTATAAATTGTCAAGTGAGTTCAGTACACTGAATCCTCCAAAATTAAAAACAGCATGATTTTCTCAGATTCTCTAAGTGCACTGCAACACTAAAAAACACCATGAACATTGCACACCTAGTTGTAAAAGAAATAATCACCTCTTTGCATACCTTATCAGAACTTAAGAGAAACATACACTTTTTCTGGGTCCCAGGACATATGGCAATTCCAGGAAATGAACTAGTGGACAAACCTCCCAAATCAGCTAACCTACCACCCGACAACAAGTGGAAAGTCCCTCATCAAGACTATAGACCAATAATCCAGGGAAAATGCATGTGGCAGTTATCATGGCAGCAACAGCAGAGCACTCCGGACATAACGAAAGAACCTCTTACACTTGCTTCAGTCTTGGGTAATAAAATAAATTATTACTTTTCTCAAGCATCATTACTTTTCTCAAGATGATTAATATATATCACCTCCTTTAGCTAGTTAAAATAATAAATAATAATAATTTTGTAGTCCTAGTTAAGAAATAACATTCATACTTACCATATGTATAGTGCACTGTGGCCATAGATGCCAATGCACCAAAAAAATCCCCAATCAAAACAAACAGACCACCCACATTTTAAGGGTTCTTTCCATAAATCTATGAATTGCCTTAGCACCCATACATGCTGCCATCTCTTTTATGTGTTTACAACTAATATTAGACAGTTTATAATAAATGGCAGTATGAAAGTACTACGAAAATTAAAGTTGCCTTCGACAACTAAGGCTAACAACTGAAATTTCAGTTGTTAGCCTTGTTGTCCAATTGGCAAGCTGAAATTGAGGAAATTTCATGCAATTCAGATCCCGAAGTTGATGAAATTGAATCAACTGATATATAAATAGATGTAGAGGATATTGCCCCAGAAAATAAGTAACTAGTTATTTTAAATTTTGATTTTATTTTTCTTCTTCTTCTATTTTACAAAATTTTAAAATTCGAGAACAGTAACGCCACAGAGCAGGCCAGCCATTAGTGAAAACACACTCTTAGCAAACTTGCTCTTGAAAGGATTAAAAGAACAAATAATTGTTTTTTTAAAATGGATTAATTTTGAAATCAATTTCAAAATTAATACTGGCAAATGATGCAAGAAAGCAAGCAAAAAAAAAAAAAAAACACATGCAATTTCACTTATTCATTCTCTGTAATAGTTTGTCTAGTTCTTCCTTGAATTTATTAAACTATCAGCTTCTACAACAGCAGATGGAAGTTTGTTCCAGTGATCAACCACCCTCTGGCTAAAGACAAACTTTCATACATCTATTCTGCAACCATCCTTCCTCAATTTGAATTTGTACCCCATCATTTGCATACTCTGAGCAAGAGGCTGAATCCCATCAGCATTGAGCTTGCTCATTCCATTCAAAGCCTTAAAATACCTCAATCAGATCACCTCATAGATAACCTAGTCTTCGGATGCTGAAATTTGAAGAGCTGAAACCTTTCTTGGTAAGAGCACCCCCTTTGTTCCACTCACTATTCTTTTGCACTTCTCTGTACTCGTTCTAGCAGTTCTGTATCCTTCCTAAAATGTCGCCTGATCATTGCCTTATACAATGGGATAATTGCCTCCTTATCCCTGCTAGAAAAATTCCTGTATATCATTGACAAAACCCCATGAACTGGCCTGTCTGCACTGTTCAGAGAACTTTATATCTGGCTGCCAAATTACCCCCTGGTCTTTTTCATTTCCCACTATCCTGAGTGTAGTGTCAAACAGTTAGTATGTTACTCTGGGGTTACTGCTACCTATATGCACACCCATCACAATGTAAGCAACGCGGAGATGGGGGAAACCCCTGGTGCCGCTTGACACCAAACACACTTTACCCATATGCACTACTTTGCATTTGTCAGTGTTATGTTAAACTTTGATTGACATTTCTTATCCATCTGCCTAACTTTTCTAGATCCTTCATGGACCAATAACATTTGTCCACAAAGAGCAGTGTCCATTGATTACTATTCTGTCTTTTCCCACCTAACTGTCTCTTTATCCATAGAAACAACTCTCCCTTAATGCCACACTGCTCCAGTTTGTACAGCAGTCTTTAACATGGAACTCTACATATTGGAGCAGTGTGGCATTAAGGGCAAGTTCCTGCTATGGTAAAGGGATCGTTTAGTGTAAGAACAAAGTGGTAAACAATGGACACATATTAGTTGCATACCATTGCATTGGTGAATACCGAAATCTCTCTGTTTATTTTTAATTTACGATTGAGTGTTATTATTTTGTTTTCTTTCATTGTTCCAGACAAAACAAATTGATTTTTACAGTATGCCCTTGAAAGGTTCATCTTTTAGTTGAAAGAGATGTAGCAGTTGACAGACCTAGAACCATGTCCATTGATGGTCGAATTGATACACCATCAGAAAATAAATGTATAGAAAATAGCATTTGTTATTGGTAGTATGGCAGAATTGAACTTTACCATTAGTTGAAGCATAGATTGCAAGAAAGCAAGCTTATACGGCATCAGACAAAAAAAAAACCCTCTCCCCCCATTTCACCCACCCAGTCACTCCAAATGTTTGTCTAGTTCAGCCTTAAATTTATTTAAGGTATCAACTTCCATAGCAACAGATGGAAGTCTCTTTGAGCAAACAACTACCCGCTCGCAGACATTTAGAATTTTCTGTTGTTAACATCAGTTGATCCCACTGTATAGAATTTAAAAACTGTAGTAGTTAGTAGTAGTAGTGGCATGTGATGCAAGAAAGCAAGTGTATGAGCTTATGCAGCATCAGCCAAAAAAAAAAAAAAAAAATCACACCATTCCCTCCAAATGCCTGTTCAGTTCCTCCTTAAATTTATTCAACCTATAAACTTCCACAACGATAGATGGAAGTTTGTTCTAGCAATTAACCACCCGCTGGCTAAAGGCGAATTTCCTCACATCTATTCTACATCTGTCCTTTCTTAATTTGAATTTATGCCCCCTTAGGTTCGTAATCTGAACAAGTGGAAGGATCCCATCAGAATTCAGCATGCTCAACCCATTCAAGGCCTTATACACCTCAATCAGATCACTGCGCAGGTGCCTAGTCTCCAGCCACTGCAATTTGCAGAACTTAAGCCTCTTGGTAAGAGGGTCCCTTCATTCCCTTTCACCAGTCTTGTTGCTCTTCTCTGTATATGCTCAAGCAAATCTACATCCTTCCTAAAATGAGGCCTCCAGACCTGTACACAGTACTCAAGGCATGGCCTGACCATTGCCTTATACAGAGGGACAATCACCTCCTTTTCCCTGCTAGTAAAATTCCTATATATCATTGAAAAACCCCATGACCTGCCCTGGCAGCCTGTCTGCATTGCTCAGAACACTGCATATCTGACTGCACAATTACTCCCAGTTCTTTTTCATTTTCTACCACCTTAAGTGTAATACCACACAGTTGGTACATTTCTCTGGGGGTTACTTCTACCCATATGCAGTACTTTGCATTTGTCAAGGTTAAACTTCAGTCGCCACTTTTTAGCCCATCTGCCCAAATTATCTAGATCCTGTTGCCATTACTGTCGTTAACAACGCTGCCAACCTTTGTATCATCTGCAAACTTTGACATTAAGCCTGGTATACCTTCATCAATATCATTGATGATGGTATAACATCAATGATATACCTTCATTCACTGTCTGAGACCACTGTAGTCACATTTACAAAAGCAAAACTCTTCCTTTTACCCTTGATGGGAGTTACATCTTTAAGAAAATACGACATCCGTAAACTGCGATCACTATCACCTAGTGGTTACTTTATTTGCAAATTCTTAATGCATGAAGAATTACTGCTGATAATCAGATCAAGATTATTACTCCTTCTGGTTGCCCCTCGAACATGTTGCTGTAGAAAACATTCATCCAATAAATCCACAAAACTCTTGCTAGTGTGCGAGTGACCAATCCACAAGTTCCAGTCAATATCTGGAAAGTTAAAATCCCCCATTACTACTCAGTCTGATTTATTGGCCCGCTGTATTTCTCTGCACAATTGTTTGTTGTACTCATCAGAGTCATTAGGCCTATAACACACTCCTACTCTCATTTTCCCTTTCCCACTGCTTATGTCACACCAAACTGACTCAAAATTGAACTGTCCACCAATCTCAACTGGATGCACTTTCTTAGATTTTGTGTTTCTTAACTAACAGCATAATCCATTCTTCCTGTCTTTCCTTTTCATTCACATTGTACTCCCCAAATTCCAATTCTGTACTGCTTATATCTGTGTGACACCATGTCTCTGATATCCCAATAATATCTGCCTTTGATGTCTTGACCAGCACTTCAAATTCATCAAATTTATTTACTATACTTCTAGCATTGATGTACATGCAAGTATACATGCATCTGTTCTTACTTTTAGCTACCCACAAAGCCCACTAATACTAACATAGCCCAGGTATTTACTTGTTCCATGATTACTCCCAGCAGTCTTTAAAATCTCCCAGCACCTTTCCAGGTTCCTTCTGATTCTAATAGAAGCAGTGCAAAAATCAGTTTTGCCTCTTCCTCCAGCTACTGTTAATTTTTTAGTCTGTGAATCCTCCGAAGCAGATTTCTGACCTACCTGACACTGCCTCAATAGCATTAGCAAATATTCTTGCACCTTTTCTATTTAAGTGTATCTCATCCCTGTAGAAGCAGTCTCTCCTGTTAGTATGCCCAGACCATGCTGAAATATATTCTACTCCATGAGCCTTGCATGATCTCTCTAGGCCCGAATTGATTGACAAAGCTCTCATCATATACTCCCTCCTATCGTGTCTTGGGACAATTGCAGACACTTTCAAATTTAATCATAGCTCGTGACTTTTTTTCAACATTGACCTGTGCTTATTAAGTAAATCTGCAGATCTCTTACTCTTAAGGTCATTAGTGCCAACATGTACAAAAATATCACCTTTTGTGCCGTTAAAAGTTGATACATAATGAACCTTTGTCTCTGGTAGACATACCCTGGTACTGTTCCACCTATCCTTTTTGCATAATATATTTCCCATCTCCCTTACAATAGAGTCGCCGACAATAACTAGCCCCTGAGGGACCAGTGCATTCTGCCTTGGAGATTGCCAGTGTGTTGCCTGATGCTCAGGAGTGAGCTATGGCATTGATTTGGGCAGCTGAGAGCTTGATGGGTCCCCCCTCATTAATTTCTTTGAGTACATGTACCCTACACCTCAAACTCTCATAGATGCCCAACAGAATGCTGAGTTGGTGTCTAATTTCTTCAGACATCTCTGCGCACACAAAGACATCCTCCTTGGCTAGATCATGTCCTGTTCCAGAAAGTCCACAAATATTTCACATTTTACACATTTTTTTTTTTTTAGGCTGTGATGCGTTGGAGAATTGCCCCTTCAGGTTCTCCCCTGAGCCACAGCACTCCCGCTACTTTGTGCTCATTGCTTTGCTGCCCCAGTCTGGATAATGATTCTGTTTAAGTACAATTTAATTAACAATGAAATTTAATAAGATTAATAAATTTTATTGATTAATTGATAATACTGTACTACACTAACAGATTCCTAATGCAATGTTACGTATTGCACTATCAAGTTTGGGGTATATGTTACACTATTCTGCATTGATCTAATATAATATAACAATGGCAACAGGTTTCCAACGGTACAAGGCTCTACAAATACTAAGTATTAACTTACAAAATCACTATCTAAATTCAAAATAAACTAAGGAATGTGACTAGGACTATAATGCTACTTCTAGAAAATAAATTAATATGAAAATTAAGGCAATACAATGGCAAAAATATAGCTAAGACTTATCTGTTTGCCAGAACTGAAAATCGACTCCTGCATGTGGGTACTCTTGTTTCCCAACTTTAGCAGTATTGGGATGAAAAGTGCATAAATTTTAGGAAATATTGCTCTGCAGCGTTATTGGGAAAGAATCTGTTATTTACTCTAAGGGCAGTTGACTTTTTTAATCTTGCTTTGGGAATTGTTACAATGATTTCATCCTTTTTATAGTAAGTTTGTTTTTTTTAATTTGTTACCCACTATTCTTAATAAAAGTAGTTCTTAATTTAATGTTCAATTTCAACGGGATAGCTCTTAGGTTTAGAGGAAGTTAAAATTTAATTTAATCTGTAATATTTTATAAAAACAAAAACTTTTTACAGTTTTTTTTTAATTATCCGATTTGAAAAGTTAGCTATTCTGTTTTTAACGTTTTTAAATATAATACTTCTGAAATATTAACTCAGTGTGATGGCACCGAAAATGTTGCAAAAATGGTGACAAGTCACCTGACAGGCATCCAACTTATTTTTTAATTTTAGAAAAGTATTTTGGGTTTTTTAAATTCTGTTTAAACAGTGTCAATATTTCATATTTCCTTATTGGATTTCAGCACCAACTGTGTGGTACTATACTCAGAGTAATGGAGAATGAAAAGACCTTGAGAGTAATTGCACAGTCAGATATGAAGTTTTCTGAGCAGTGCAGACAGGCTGCAAGAGTAGTTCATGGGGTCTTGTCAATGATATACAGGAATTTTGCTGGCAGGGATAAGGAGGTGATTATCCCTTTGTATAAGGCAATGGTCAGGCCACACTTTGAGTACTGTGTACAGATCTGGAGTCTTCATTTTAAGAGGGATGTAGAGTTGCTAGGATGAGTACAGAGAAGGGCAACAAGAACTGGTGAGGGGAACAGAGGGGTACACTTACCAGGAAAAGGTTAAATTCTGAAAATTGCAGCATCTGGAGACTAGGCACCTGCAAGGTGATCTGATTGAGGTGTATAAGGCTTTGAATGGCTTGAGCAGGCTCAAGCCATTTAAGGATTTGATTCTTCCTCTTGCTCAGATTTCAAACCTGAGGGGACATAAATTCAAATTGAGGAAAGACAGTTGCAGAATAGATGTGTGGAAATTTGCCTTTAGTAGCCAGCGGGTAGTTAATTGCTGGTACAAACTTCTATCTGTCGTCATGGAAGTTGATAGTTGAAATAAATTTAAGGAAGAACTAGACAATTTTAGAGTGAATTGATGGGAAGGTGTTTTTTTTTTTTGACTGATGCTGTATACACTTACTTTCTTGCATCACTTGCCTCTGCTAATACTTATTAAGTTAAATTAAAAATTTTAAAACGTGATTTGTTTTACACCTTTTATTTAAAAAAAAGATTCTGTTGAAAATCGCAAAAAAAAAAAAATATATATATATATATATATATATATATGTCTGTCTCTTCCATTTTCCAATTTAAAAGACCATTAAGTGTGCAAAATTACAAACATGTGCATATGTGTATATAAATATTATCAAATAATTAAAAAAAGAAAAAAAAAAGTTATATATTCAGTACTATTAATTACTTCATTTTCAGGTTTATTTCAAATTTGGGTGATTCATAGCACGTGAAATTTTAAACTAACTTATCTTGCTTCCTGCAGATAGTGACCATCTTGAGAGAACACTGGGTTTTGTTTTCACCTCCTTATTGTCTGCATTGGGTTGTGCAGATGGTAGTTATAATTACCATCCTCCCTACACTAGGTTGAAAAGGTCTGTGTTTGAATCCCATCAATGACAGGAAAACTTTTATAGGCTTTTTCCCCTCCAGCAGAGTTAGCTGGTCTCAGGCAGTGATAGTATGGTCCCCTCTCCCTAGAAACTTGGGTTTTTCATTCAGCAAAACAGGCTGACAGCAGCAAGTCAGAGATGTTTTATGGACGATAATGCACATGGTTAGGTGAGGTTGTCCTTGGGTGGTCCTAATATGACACCACCCCATCTTTATTAAAAGTTTGAAAAATTTGAAAAACAATAATAAATATTACAAAAACAACTGGGGTAAGACTGTAGATATTTATTGAACTAGTGGGAAAAGAAAAACAAGTAACCTGAAACTATAAACAAATACAAGCATCAATGCTTGTCTAGTATCAAGTCGTTCTTCAAGCAAACAATGCAGAAATTCTTGCAGCAATTTCTGTATGAAAATATGTAAGAAATCGTTTCAGAAATTATTGCAGTAAAAGTTTGACTATATTTAGAAAGGTATAAAAAAGTTCAGATTTTTAATAATTGATTAGCGGCAAACACAAAACGTTATCTTTGAGGGTGTCTGCTACTGGTTAATTGCTGCATATACAGAATTTGTTAATAGCTCATTTTCTTTGAAGCAGTGTTTACAGTTCATCAGGCTTTTGTTGTTTATATCTGATGGAGATTATAATTCATTTCGGTTGAATGTTTAAATTTTTTTTTTTTTCTTTGTTGCTGGCATTCAATTTTCTAAATTTGATTCAGTGTAGATACACTCAACTGAATTATTCAGGTGAGAACATTAGAGCTTTAAATATAATTTACTAGAGTGGTAGTAGTGTCTTGTACATGTTCTTTTGTTTTTTCCTTGCTGTTATTTTAAATGTGCTTCTGTATTTATTTTAAAATTATTTTATCCAGTATTTATTATGTGTAACTCATTAGCAGTCATGTCCAACCTTGCAGCATCAGCATACACATAATTGAACACCTCACAAGTCCCCAAAATCCAAATCATATAGAACATGCATTTATGAATGCCTGATTATTAATTTTTTTTTTTTTTTTTTTAACCACAACTCTTAAATGGCACTGTTATGCTAAATGTCTTATTCATAATGCTAATTGTTATTTAAAAAAATAAAACTGTAATATAACTTAATATTTTTGATTTTTATATGCTAAATTTAGGTACTAAACAGATATTTCTGCTTAAATTTTTTTATACCTGGTCAAATACATTGTAGGATATCCTTTTCAAAAAACAACCCAGTAAATTAATTTTGTATTTCTCAAAACTTAAGCAGAAATATCTGGTAGTTTCCTAAAATGACATTCATATAGCTCTGGCATTTATCAGTATACCCATTTAAAATTTTTGCCTGCCAATAATTATATAAATATTGTAATTCAAAATGTATTCATAGTAGCAATAATTATATATATATATAAAAAAAAACACCATAATTTGACATCTTGCACACTCATACACGTTAAATATCACATATTTTTAGAGTATTATATAAAAATCAGTAAATGTTTTGTATATCCATCAGCAGCAGCCTTTCTCCGTTAAGTTAATATGTTTTGAATTTTCACATGATTGTGCTACTCTTTAAACAGTGATAAAGAATGACCCACTCTTAATTAATCTTTTTTGTATTGATTCTTTAAATTGCATCTTATTCTCTGTTTTAGGCCCTCACTGGTATCATCATGGAAGAAGATGTTCGAATTGTAGCTCTGGTTATTCGCAATCAAATTGCTTCTCTAATGAGAGAAAGGCAACAATACTTGCTTCATCAACAGCAGCAGAATGCTCAGGCTCAGGCTCAGCTGCATCAAGATCATATTCAAATGATTCCACAATCGTCACAAGTACAGGATGGACCAACATTTTCTTCGCAGCCACTTCAAATTCAGCCAGATAACCAAGGAAATATGGATATTGCACCTATTCAAAGCATACAACCAAATGTAACAACTGAATGCAGTCAACCAAGTAAGTATGATTTTTTATTTTGACGAAATGTATGTGTAAATTTGTCTTATTTCATATTCAGGTGTATTATAAATCGACTGTTTGTTACTTTATTCAATGCCATGAGAACATGGAATATATTCTCATGGCGAATAAAGATAAATGCATGTTTGGAAGTGATTCTGCTATGCTAGAGGTCACAATCAGTGAGAATTTGTAAATATGTTCAAAACCTATCATTGAATGTATCAATTTCTCTGTATGCATGTGAGTTGCCAGAAAAATTCAAGGGAAGAGGTCAGTGTTGGCAAAAGAATTCAGTAGTCTGCAGACTATTAAATTTTTTCAATTTCTCTGTTCGCAGAGTTTCTGATGAGGCAACAGTGGCAGCTCTGCTTGGAAGGTTTGCACTTAACCCAAACAGACTTATTCAACTGATGTCCACAGAAATTATGGAAACCATAAACACAGTTACTATAATGAAAATGACATGGACAATTGTGCAATCTGACAGGAAGTTCTCTGTGCATTGTAGATAGGCTGCTATAACAGCTCATGAGGTTCTATCAGTCATATAGAGGAACTTTGCCAGCTGGTCAAATAGGTAATTATTTCATTGCATAGGTGCTAACTCTTCATATATATATATGATGGAGACTACTTAAGTCTAAAAAAATATAACATGTTTGCTTTGTGTATTGTATGTATATGGCACAAAAATATGGTTCTGCTGTTTTTGTCTGGAAGGACAAAAACAGCAGGCATTGCTAATGAAATTGGACAGAAGGAAAGAAGAGGTGTGATGAATTCTGATAACAAATGAAAAAACAGTGCATTCACTGGAAATTTTTATATGCCGAAAATGATTGAGTTTATTGAAACTAAATGGAAAGAAAACTTTACAAAACACTTTCCAATAACCCAACCATTTAAAGACCAGGTTGACATTTTGAAATTTTGTGGATATAGTTGTCAAATCTAAAGTACTGAGCCAACAGTTACCACCCTCCATGTGGCATTTCAGAAACTGATTAAGGGAATTAGTTATTTCACATGCATGTCTTTCTCTCAAGAAATTAGACGTATGATAGTTTTGAAAAAATGTGCACTTTTTTGATTACTGATACAGATAATCACAGTGATTCCAAGCTTATATCCCACTGTTGTGACTTTTCCTAATAATAATAAAAAAAATGTGAAATTGTAAATTTTGGAAGGATGCGCAATACTCTACAGGGTGGAGTATTGGCATTGTCAGACACTTTCTTCTGTAAAGGGCTATATGCCTTCCTCTGAAAGTGGATGAATATTTATGGAGCCACTGTCTAGAAAGAAGTGGAAAATGAACAAAAAAAAAAAACAGATTGGAACAGTTTCTATCCATAGATGCCTTTGGTGTGAAAAAAAAATATTGAAGTGTGTGTATACATATATGTGTACACATTGGCTGTCTCATTGGATAAATGGACTAGACTGATAAAACAGTGGCAATCTCTAATTGGTACTGAGTGACATTGACCTATGTCTGAATTTAATTTATGATCCAAAAGTTTTGGAAAATGAAAAGTTAATGAACTCCTCAAGAAAAAGAACTGAATCAAACTTCTGATACAAGCAATCCAAGACACTAAACAATCTGATAACTAGGCAGGTTACCATGACGTGTGGAAAAGCTGTTCATCTTTCTTTCTTCGGGCTTGAATTATTTTGCTTGTTCCTTTTAAATGTTATGGCATAATTTTTTTTTTTTTTTTTTTAATTTGAACATAGTTCTTCAATCAAAAATGATCCACATACTGAAGTCATTGCACTTTGTAGGAGTGATGAGGAATATGTTTAAGAATATAATGTGTAAATTTGTTATACTGATAGTTGTTAATTCTTTTACTTCTCTTTTGGAAGTTGGCTACCATAGCAGAATAAATAAGAAGAGACTGACTTATTCATGAGCAGCTCTACTACCAAGGCTGTGAATTGTTTAAAACAAGGGGAGAAGATTCTATTTTTTTTGTTCGGTGAGGAAGTACTTTATTGGCTACATATGACTACGTGGTGCACCAGTTCCCCCTGCAAAATAGGCTAATCTCATTGCCCTTCTCTGCACTTGTTCGAGCAGCTCTACATCTTAACTAAAATGAGGCCCCCAGGTCAGGCCACACCTTCAATATTCAAGGTGTGGCCTGATCATAGCTTTATACAAGGGGATATCACCTCTTTATCCCTGCCTGCACTGCTCAGAAAAGTTCATATCTAACTGCACAATTACCACCAAGTCTTTTTCATTCTCCACTACACTCAGTGTAGTGTTGGTATGTTACTCTGTGGTTACTGCTACCCACATGCAGTATTTTGCATTTGTCAATGTTAAACTTCAGTTACCGCCTCTCAGCCCATCTGCTCAACTTTTCTAGATCCAATTGCAGTAGTGTACCATCCTTACTGTCATTAACAACCCTACCAACCTTCGTATTGTCTGCTAACTTGGATATTAAGCCTGATATACCTTCATCAATATCATTGATAAATACAGAAAACAACAATGGGGTCCAACATGGACCCCTGGAGAATTCCACTAATAATATTAGTCCACGAAGAACAGTGTCCATTGATTGCCACTGTCTTCTCTCAATCAACCACCCTTTTATCCATTTTACCAACTTGCCCTTAATGCCATACTGCTCCAACTTGTACAATAGTTTTCCATATGCAACAGAATTAAGAGCTTTCCTAAAATCTAAGTATATGCTATCAAAATTATTTTTTCCATCCAGTTTATTTGTGACCACATCACAGTATCCAATCAAATTAGTCAGACAAGACTTTCCCTTAACAAAGCCATGCTGTGTTTGAACTATAACTGCAGTCTTGTATGGATGATCCTGCAATGCTTCTTTAACCAGTGACTCCATTATTTTTAATGGAACAGAAGTTAAACTAACAGTTCTGTAATTATGTGTCATCTTTCGATCCCCCTTTGTGAATTGGGAATACATTTGTACATCTCCAGTCCTTGGGGACCTCCTCTGGGACCAAGGGCGCCCTCATAATCATGGCTAAGGGCTTGCTTACTTTCTTTGCTGCCTCCTTTAATATAACTGGTTAGATCCCATCCACCCCCACATACCTTCCTTATGTTTAACTTCAGCAATTTCTCCTCCACTTTGCTCTCAGTTATTACAAAATCATATAACTCTCTGTTAGAGTCTGATAAGGTTCAGGCCTCCACTTCCCTACAGAATTCCTTATGTGTGAATGTAGGTGCAAAATACTCATTCAGTTTGTCAGCTACCCAAGCAGAATAATCAACAATTGACCCCTCTATATCTGATTCATCCCCTTCCTTCTAGAGTTGACATAAGTAAAGAAGTCTTTACTGTTTTTCTTTGCATCCTTTGCCAAGATTTTTCGTAATCTGCCTTTGCTTGCCTAACCTCCTTTGTGACTTGATTACAGACTATCTTATATCTACCATAGGCATCTGTGTCTCGTGATAATTTATATGCGTCCCGTGCATTTTTCGAGTATCAAGAACAGTATTTCTTAGTTGATATGAAAAGCCTAGTAGCTTCCAAGATTAATTCGTTGAAGGCTTCCCATTTAGAATTCGCTGTTGTTAACATCATTAAATCCCACTGTATAGAATTTAAAAACTGGCTGAGACCACTGTAGTTGCCTTTATGAAAGGAAAACCCTTCCCTTTACTCCTGATGTTCTCATATTTGAGTAAATCCCACATCAGTATATTGTGATCACTGCCAC
Source organism: Mastigoproctus giganteus (assembly GCF_048544385.1). Classification (NCBI taxonomy): domain Eukaryota; kingdom Metazoa; phylum Arthropoda; class Arachnida; order Uropygi; family Thelyphonidae; genus Mastigoproctus; species Mastigoproctus giganteus. The sequence continues at coordinate 216,321,045 of NC_143576.1, forward strand.
CTAGTTGTTGCTTTATCTGCAGATTCCTAATGCCTAAATAATCACTGCTGATTTATTTATTTTTTTGGAAGAAGTTTATCAGTGTACCATTGAAGATAAAGAAATAGGTATTAACTGTACCAATTTCAGTATGAGAGACCACCAACAAAATAAAGAACTGATGTATGGTGGTCCATGGTTGGGGAAACTGACAGGGAAGCTTGAATTATAACATATTTTCCCAACTTATGCTTGGCATTTTTCCCAGTTTCTCATAAGGATGCTGTGTGTGGAGGGGGACAGCAAGGTTCGAAAAACAAAAACACAGTTCAGATATCTTTCTGATGAAACTTCAGAAATGTTCCTGACAGCCAAATCTAGACAGCAGCCCATTGTTTTATATAAAACCCAACATTTCTAAATGGGAGAAACTCTCGATTATTATCTTGAAACAATGATAATCAGCATACTCTACTACTAGTAAAAAAAAACCTATGGCTCTTTCTGAATATAACATGTATGTTGTTAGTGAAATTTAATTTATTGCAAAAGTGTGGATAAAAGAATTACCTGCTTTCTTTTGTTCTGAAAGTCAAAGGGCTCTACCATTGTATGAAGCAATGGTTAGGCCATATCTTGAATGCTGCAAACAGGTTTGGAAATTGCATTTCAGGAAGAATGTAGATCTGGTGGAAGAAGTTCAGACAAGAGCAACAAGATTAGTTTGTTTGGTTGAAGATAATAAAGCACTCAAAACTTATGTTAGTTTATTTTTTAAAAAAATAAAAACAAAAATGGCATTGTGGATAGTGACTGGCACTATTGCGAATCAGTGCAAATTGGATTCGCACAAAATGAGAGCTATCTCTATATAAATCAAAATTATTTTTTGTATCCAGTTCCTTTGCAACCACATCATAGTATCCAATCAAATTGGTCAGACAAGACTTCCCCTTCAATGTAAATTGCAGGGTCACCTAGAGGCTTGCAGTCTTGTCTAGGTGATCCTGCAATGTACACTGAAGAGAAATCAGTGTAGAAATGAAACTTCTTCAGACATCGAATGTGTGTGATGCTGATCGGTACATGAAATTCCCTGAATTGGCATTGGATTTTCAGCAAGACAATCCAGGTTTCAGAATGATGGTTTTTTTACTTGTCCAAAAGTCTTAACCAGATTAGCCCATCTATGAAGCAAAGTGGTAGCCATGTTATGAACTTTGAATGTCCTAAAATTTGGCACATTCTCCTTGGACTGGAGAATGTACCTTAATTATTAGTATTAATAGTGGCAAAATGATTTTTTTTAAATGTTTTCCAATATTCTTCAATAAGGTTTAGCAGGGGTAATGACAGTAATCAGTTACAGGGATAAGGAAGTGATTATTCCATTGTAGGCAATGGTTATGCCAGACCTTGAGTACTACTTACACTTTTGGAGGCCTCATTCTAGGAAGGATGTGGATCTGTTAGAACAAGTGCAAAAAAGGGCAACAAGATTGGTTAGGGGAACAAAAATGGTGGTCTTACCAAGAAAGCCTCAGTTCTGCAAATTGTGGCATCTGGAGATCTGTGAGAAAATCTGACTGAGGTGTTTAAGGCTTTGAATGGATTGAGCAAACTCAGTGCTGATGGGATTCTTCCTTTGCTCATACTTCACATAGGAGTGGACGTAAGTTCAAATTGAGGAAGGATGATTGCAGGATTAATGTGGAAATTTGCCTTCAGCCAGTTCCAGGTGGTGGTTGATTGTTCAGGACAAACTCCCATCTGTTGTTGTGGAAGTGTGTAATTTGAATAAATTGAAGGAAGAACTAGACAATCAACTGGTGCAATACCACCATTTTTCTTATTGGAGGCTTGAAGTGGTGGAATTTATGTCTAGTCTCCAGAGCAAAAGCTCTGGTAAACCCTCCCCATCCCTTCTATCATGCAGTATGATTGATGTCTTTTGAGGTTTTAATGGATATCATGGAAAGATACAATCTTCCTTACATCGCAAGGGTACAGCTCTAAAACGGTGTTTGCAGGCTGGCCGCTAGTTAGTACACCAGACCAAACCTATTGGTAACTCTGTAGGAGGCTTCCGGATCAGCTCGTGTATAATCTCGCTGCCTCTACTCTACTCGAGATAGTGACTGGAGGGAGTCCGAGTAGTGTGTATGTGTGAGGCATTGTCCAGGCCATGTTATATCAAGGATCTGGGTATATTCTTACCATGTGTATGCCATATCTAAAAATTTCATTACTTCATAGCCAGGTGGGCAGGAGCAGCAGTGCGTAGCACACGCTTTTTGATTAGACCGGGGTTTGAGCCCGTGACCACCAAATACGGAACACGCGGAAAGGTCAGGGAATAACCACCACATATCCACGGAGCAACATGGTCTTAGTTGCTAATGCTCCTAAAAGCCAAATAACAACAACTCCACTTTTCTTACTATTGAATATACCCCGAATTGTCAAATTAATAGAGTAAACTTATCTGCAAAAAGATCTAAACCTCACAAACACTTCCTAGTCCATTTTACAAATATACGTGGTCTCAGTTCTAATCTCAATGATGTCCATTTCCACTTGCAGTCTGCCAAACCCCATGTACTTTTTCTGACAGAATCTCAGTTATCTGTTGATTCAACTGCTCATCTCAGTTGCCCAAATTATTCGCGATATGATTCCTTTCGTCTCAAAGGTGGTACTTGTGTATATGTCCCTTCCGATATTCCCTGTCAGAGACTTGGTAATTTGGAATCTCCTCTTTTCGACCTTCTCTGGCTTAAAATCTCTCTACCTCCTTCTGTCAAATTCTCTACCATTTTTCCAACTCCACTAATCACTTGGAGCTCTTTGATTTCCTCTCTTTGCAACTTGGCTTTCTCCAGTCCAACTTTCCTAACAGTGAGGTAATTTTCCTTGGTGATTTTAATGTTCACAACTCCAGCTGGCTTCCCTTTTCTAGTCACACCAACCCAGCTGGTCGAGATGCTGAAGCTTTTGCAATTACTAATGACTTCACACAGATTGTTCATTTACCTACCAGAATACTGGACAATCCTAACCATACAGCCAACACGCTTGATCTTTTTCTTACAAACAACCCTTCTAAGTACAAGGTCGAACTGGGTGGTCCTTTAAGCACCTCAAATCACAACTTGGTGATTGTCTCTTTTCCAGTAGATCCTTTATCTCATGGCTATTCCCAACCTCGTGTTGTTTGGCATTACAAGAATGCAAAATGGGATGACCTGCGAGATTTCTTTTCTTCTGTTCCTTGGTCGGACTACTGTTTCAAAACTTCTGATGTCAACTTTTGCTCAGATCGTGTCAGTGAAATTATTCTTATCAGAATGGAATCCTTTATTCCACACTCCTTTACCTTGGTTTTCCAATAAATGTGCTAAGGCTGTTCAAGAGAAAAATGTTGCATATCGTAATTGGCTTGTTTCCAGTTCTTCAGTTTCATTTTCTACCTACACCAAAGCACACAACAATTGTAAAGCAGTTACTAATCATTCCAAACTAGATTTTGGACTGCTTTTTTTTGGAATTAATATGATTTAAGCTATGTACATTTTAGTGTGGCTTTGCTCTTGTATGTATTTCACAGTAAGTTCTTGTTTTATCATGTAAAAATTATTAAAATAATATTTTGATCTAATATGCTACAAAATATGAACAAAATTATAATAATAATATGTTGTGAGCAGTAGAATAGCCTTCATGAATTTTAACATTTATTCTGAGTGTTTGTACTTATATAAAAAAAGCTGAATGTTAAATTATTCAGGGAACAAATTTCTGTTATACCACTGAAATAAATTTCAACAGTTGATAATAAATCTGAAACTTGGATTGTTAATTTTACATATTTCTAAATTATATGCACACTGTGTAAATATAATAAAGACAGTTAAATTTAGTGGACTATATATAGAATTTTTTCTTCTTCAAATACATTTAATTATAAAATGTGTACATCTAAGTTAAGCGTATAAGAATTATATCTTTTTGCATGAACTACTACAAGACAAGAAAATCATGTTATTCTAGTCTGTTAACTCTTTTGCAATATATGACATCTGCTGTCACACATCAGTAACCTCTAATGAGATGCTACAATGAAAGAAAAAGGAAAGTTTCTGTAAGGCTTTTAGAAGTGAAACACCTACATGAGTGTGTGTTGTTGAAGAATGCAATTAGGTTACGGTATTAATATTTTATTGAAACATGGGTATGCATATTTGTGTCTTCTAAATGAAATTTGATCTCAGAGTAAATTCTCTTGCAGCTGATGGATCTCCTGAAAATACTTTTCAAGGTGTACAACCAGAGTCAAAACTTCAGTCAAATTATTCTCAACAGTTGTACTTCCCTTCACCTGTAAGTATCTGTTAGTTATGATATGTATCTTTTCTAAAATAAAGAGAAAAAAAGTTTGATGAGGAAGTGGAATTTTTTAATTCTGTATTAGATTAAGGCTGTCCATATATGAGATGAATTCATAAATGACTCATTTTATTATTAGTAGCTAGAAAACTGCAGTTAATGTTTTTCTTGGAATAATTTGGATAACCTTTGCCCTTTCAATTGTGATACATAAAATTACATGCATAAGACTTTATAGTTAAGCCCCATATTGTCTTAATTTCATTCTGCTGTACTTAGTACTGAATTTTTAATTATGTATAAAATGTTACTTTTCTTCCATTATTAGAGTATGGTGATGAATAATGTGGAGTTATTCTTGTCAAAATGTAAATATATAAAGAAGAAAGTTTAACTCATGCCTCTGGTTGTGCTTGAATCAAAATTTGTTATTAAAGAGGTGGGGTGGTATGGGAGGGATCCTCCCAGAATAAAAATTTTAAAAATTTTAAATGTTGATTGTAACATCAAAAAAAGTTATCAGAACTCTTGTTTTTCATAAGAAGTGTTAATAAATATTTCTATATAAAATTACATAAATATGTTAGTTAAGGTAGGTAAAGAGATTGTTTATAGATGTGAAAGAAAATATCTTTTTTTTTTTTATTATTATTTATTTACATATGACACTTTTCATTAAAAATTTCTGATGAAAAATATGAGTTTCGCATTAGCATTAGTAGAGGCATATGATACAAGAAAGCAAGCTTATGCAGCATCAGCCAAAAAAAAAAAAAAAAAAAACCCTGCTCCCATTTCACCCCTCCATTCATTCCAAATACCTATCCAGCTCAGCCTTAAATTTATTTAGGCTACCAACTTCCACAACAAAAGATGGAAGTCTGTTCCACCAGTCAACTATCCGCTGGCTAAAGGTAAACTTCCGCACATCTATCCTACAACTGTCTTTCCTCAATTTGAATTTATGCCCTCTCTGGTGATTATTCTGAGCAAGAGGAAGAATCCCATCAGCATTAAGCATGCTCAAACCATTCAAGGCTTTATACACCTCAATCAGATCACCTCACAGGTGCCTAGTCTCCAGACACTGTAATCTGCAAAACGTAAGCCTTTCTTCGTAAGAGCAACCATTCATTCCATTCACTAATCTTGTTGCCATTCTCTGTACTCATTCCAACAACTCTATATCCTCCTTAAAATGAGGCCTCCAGACCTGTATACAGTACTCAAGGTGTGGCCTGACCATTGCCTTATACAAGGTGATAATCACCTGCTTATCCCTGCTAGAAAAATTCCTTTATATCTTTGACAATACACCATAAGCTACTCTTGCAGACCATCTACACTGATCAGAAAACTTCATATCTGCCTGCACAATTACCGCCAGGTCCTTTTCATTCTCTACCACTATCAGCGTAGTACGACAGAGTTGATACATTACTGTGGGGTTACTGCTTCCCATATGCAGTACTTTATATTTGTCAATGTTAAACTTCAGTTGCCACCTCTCAGCACACCTGCTCAACTTTTCTCGATTCTGTTGCAGCAGCGTACTGGCATTAGTGTCCGTAACAATCCTGCCAACTTTAGTATTGTCTGCAAACTTGGACATTAAGCCTAATATACCACCATCAGTATTATTTATAAATACAGAAACCAACAATGGACCCAACACTGAACGCTGAGGGACTCCACTAATAACATTATTCCACGAAGAGCAGTGTCCATTGATGTCCACTCTCTGTCTTCTCCCACTCAACCATCCCTTTATCCATAGCAGCAATTTGCCTCCAGTGCTACACTGCTCCAAGTTGTGCAGCAGTCTTCCATGTGCAATAGTATCAAAAGCCTTTCTAAGAACCAAATATATGATATCAAAGTTACTCCCTGCATCCAGTTCCTTTGTGACCACGTCATAGTATCCACTCAAATTGGTCAGACAAGACTTTCCTTTAACCCATGCTGTGTCTGAATTATTACTGCCGTCTTGTCTAGATGATCCTGCAATGCATCTTTAACCAGTGACTCCGTTATTTTCCATACAATGGAAGTTAAACTAATTGGTCTATAATTGCTTGTGTCACAATTAGATCCCCCTTTGTAAATCGGGATACATTTTGCACATTTCCAGTCAGTGGGGACTTCCCCTGATTTCAAGGATGCTCTTATAATTATGGCTAAGGGTTTGCTTACTTCCTTTCTCACCTCCTTTAATACAACTGATATGTTCCATCCACTCCAGGTGCCTTTCTTATGTTTATTTTCAACAATTTCTCCTCCACTTTCCTCTCAGTTATTACAGAATCATCTAGCTCACTGCCAGAGTGTAATTCACCTCTGGCATTCCCTCCCTGAATAACTTCTCATGTGTGAATGTAGGTGCAAAATATTCATTTAGTTTGTTACCACCTGAGCAGGATCATCAACGGTTGAACCATCAATATCTGTTCGACCAATTTGATTCATCCCTTTCCTTCCAGATTTACATAGGTAAAGAACTCTTTGCTGTTTTTCTTTGCATCCTTTGCCAAAGATATTTCATAATCTGCCTTTGCCTGCCTAATCTCTTTTGTGACTTGGTTACAGACCAGCTTATATCTATTATAGGCTTCCATGTCACCCGTTAATTTATATGTATCCCATGCATTTTTCTTCTCTGCCACATGTCTCATTAGTTCATCTGACATCCATTTAGGCCTAAACCTTGAACAATATTTCTTAGTTGGTATTTAAAGCCTAGTAGCTTCCAAGATTAATTATTTGAATGCCTCCCATTTTGAATTTTCTGTTGGTAACATCATCAGTTGGTCCCACCGTGTAGAATTTTAACACCGTCTCAGACCATCGTAGTCACCTTTATGAAAGCAATAACCCTTCCCTTTACCCCTAATGGTAGTTACCTCTTTGAGTAAATCCCACTTCAGCACAATGTGATCACTGCCACCTAGTGGTTCATTTACCTGCAGATTCTTAATGCATGAAGAATCACTACTGATAATCAGATCAAGAGTATTACTCCCTCTAGTTGCCTCCCGAACATGCTGATGTAGAAAACAATCATCCAATAAATCCACAAAAGCCTTGCTAGCGTGTGAGTGACCAACCCACAAATTTCAGTCAATATCTGGGAAATTAAAATCCCCCATTAAAAGACTCTCTGATTTACTGGCCCACTATTTCCCTGTACAGTTTCTTATTATACTCATCAGAGTCATTAGGCCTATAACATACTCCTACTCTCAATTTTTATCTTCCATTGCTTATGTCACACCAAACTGAATCGACACTGCACTGTCCAGCAATGTTGACTGGCTGCACTTCCTTGGATTTTATGTGTTTCTTAACTAATAGCATAACCCCTCCTCCCTTCCTATCCTGTCTATCCTCCTTGTACACATTGCACTCCCCAAATTCCAGTTCTGCATTCCTTATATCTGTGTGACACCACATCTCTGATATCCCAACAATATCTGCCTTTGATGTTTTGACCAACATCTCGAATTCATCAAATTTATTTACCAAACTCCTAGCATTTGTGTAACCAAGTATACACGCACCTGTTCCTATTCGTAGATATCTTAACACAACCCACGTGTTTACTTGTACCGCAATGACTCCCAGCAGTCTCTGAAATATCCTGCATCTTGTTTTCCAGGCTGCTGCTGGCAATCATTCCAATAGAAGCAGTGCAAGAATCACTTTCACCCCTGCCAGCCGCTACTGTTAATCTATTAGTCCATGTATTCCCCCCAAGCTAGCAGTTTTGCGACCCATCTGACACTGACTCGATAGTATCAGCACTTGACTTGTAAGTGAACGTCACATTTTTTCTACCTCCATATATATTTCTCCTCCTTTATCATCTCCTTCAGAATTTATAAGGATGGCACTGAAAAAATCTGCAAAATAGCCAGATTGAAAATCTTAGCTAACTATTACTGATCCCCTTAAATGGAACAGATTTGCTCATGTGGTGTCTGCACACTTTGTTTTAATTAAAAGAAAAGAAAAGAAAAACAAAATTTTTTTTATTGAACAATCTATATTAATTGTGATTTAGTAAATTCAATTACAAAATATTAAACAAAAATGAATAATAAGGACTGTTTTTACCCTGTATTTTAGGATTTTAAGGTTACTCATTTTTAAGCTTTCGCTATTCCTTTCTAGTTACTCATTCCTTGACTTGAAACTCAGTTACAACTTGAACAGCTATGTTTTTATCAGCTGTTTGTGTTCAGCTGCTGAAACCAAAGTTCTATGGAAACATTTACAAATACCAAGCAAAAAATTAATTTCTTATAATTCATTGTATATCAAAATGGAAACAGAAAATACTGTATAATCATTTAGAAAATATTGGTGGACAAAGGTTTTTTTTTGTTAGTTGTTGGCACATCGGCTTCTGTGGCCATTATGCACCTCCCAAAGTTTTTGCATTTTACTCTGATCCAAGCCCGAGGCGGGATTCGAACCCGCGACCTTTGGGTTGCCAGGCAGGCACTTTACCCACCTGGCTAGCCCGGTCGGCTAGGACAAAGGTATGTGGAAGGATTTGATTTTATTTCCAAATTTAAAAAAATAACAAGTAATAAAAATTTTTCATGTTAGCACTGAAGGCTAACTGAAAAATTGTTATAAATATAAAATATTTCTAAAAGATATAACACTGACTTGAAGTAAAGTACTAACATCATTAGTGCGTGGTGGGTGTGTGTGACACCCCAAGAACTTTGAATGCTTTTAATTTTCTCAAAAGCATAAATATGTCTAATCAGACATAGTAACAATAAACAGAGACTGTTTTTGTCTATCTGCTTAACATTAGGCCAATTTTATGCATCACTTTTAAGAAGTATTTCACTTTGAAAAGCCTGGGATGTCTGAAATCCCACCACACATTTGTGGTGGGGTTTCACACTTGGTATATCCACCGCAGGAGTGAGGCTTCCTTAGCCTTGTTAGTTTTTCCAATACATGCTACTCAGATGTCATTAATCTTATAGTAGTCTGACTATTCTTTTCTCTTTCCAGCTGGTTCAAATGTGCTTTCAATTGTAAATGTGTATGCAAAATACGTGTTTAATTTATCTGCAGTTTTGGCTGACTTGCCTAGGATTTCACCATTTTGATTTACCATCTTCTTTTTTATATTCACATATCAGAAGATCTCCTTATTAGCTCTTGTTTGCTAGTGATTTCTCATTCAGCTTTTGCTTTTTTTTTTTAAATCTGATATCTAGCCCTGTTACATATTCGCTTATACATAGCAGTTCATGTGAAAATCTGTATTGCTCCATGCTTTCTTCTTTAGCTGTATAAAGTATTAACTCTCTTATTATCCACTTTGGCATCCTCCTTTTTGTGATATTTAACCACTATAACAAATGTATTTGTGGCTTCTTGATAATTTTCACAGTGGGTGTGAAATTGCAACTACAGTTGACAAAGCCTGTGAAGCCCTTCAACCTGCTGTAGTCTCTCCCCCCCCCCTTTACATTTTATTATCAGAATTTTCTTGTGAATTATTCATTTTATGATAGTGTGGTTGATATCTGCTAATGGCTCCTGCACTATTATACCTTTGATAATACTTGGATTCTTAGTGTGAGGACCAAGTAAAGGTTATTTGGGTTCCCTAGTGGTTTCTCTGGCTGGTTGAAAATCATTCATCTGCTTCCAAAAACTGATTCCTCTTGTTATATTATTTAACCACAAATTCCAGTCAGTAAGGAGTAAGTTAAAGTCATTTAGTATTAGTAATGGCCACATGGTACAAGAAAGCCTATGGCTTATGCTACACCAGCCAAAAAAACAAAAAAAAAAAAAAAAAAAACGGAATAAAACAATGATTAAAAAAATAAAATAATAATAATTAATAAAAGAAAAGAAAATTAAACCTCTCATCCTATGCGCTTCCCTCACCCAAAGGTACTATCCATATGAACTTTGAATTTCCTCAAACTGTCAGCCTCTACCACCCATGAAGGCAACTTATTCCAGTATTTTATAACTCGCTGGCTAAAATAAAACTTCCTGCAGTCCAATCTAAACATTTCCCCCCGTAACTTGAATTTATGTCCCCTAGTTCTAGCATCATTTATAATCTTGAAAATTTCGTCCTCATTCATTTTACTGATGCCTCTCTCAGCCTTAAACACCTCAATCAAATCTCCTCTAAGGTGTCTAGTTTCCAAACTCTGCAACCCACATATTCGAAATCTTTCTTCATAAGGAAGCCCTTTTGCCGATCTCACCAGGCGAGTTACCTGTCTTTGCACCCTTTCAAGAAGCTCGATGTCTTTCTTTAGGTGCGGTCTCCATACTTGAACATAGTATTCCAAGTGTGGTCTAACATAAGCCTTATATAATAGGATTATCATGTCTCTATCTCTACATGCAAAAGTTCGATAGACCATCGATAGGACACCATTGGCCTTCCTTACAACCTGTTTACAATGCTCAGAGAATTTCATGTCTGACTGTATCGTAACACCCAAGTCCCTTTCCTCCAGTACTGGATTTAGTTGAACTTCACCAAGTGAATAAATTATTTTGGGATTACTGTTTCCCAGGTGTAATACCTTGCACTTTGTTGGATTAAAGCATAGCTGCCATTTTTCTGACCATTCCTGAAGTCTATCTAGGTCTCTCTGAAGAAGCTCAGCTTGGCAGGGATCATTAACCACTCTACCAATTTTAACATTATCTGCAAATTTAGACATCACACCCTCTGTCCCTTCATCGATGTCGTTTATGAAAATTAAAAACAACAGTGGTCCTAATACTGATCCTTGGGGAAACCCCACTTCTTACATCAACCCAATCTGAGGAATAGCCATTTATCGCAACCCTCTGCCCTGAAGCCATCCTGATATCCATCTAAGCATTTTCCCAGTGATTCCAACCTGTTCCAGCTTATAAAGTAACCGCTCGTGTAGGACTGAGTCAAAAGCTTTGCTGAAATCTAAATAATGTCGAAGTTATTCCCTAAATCCATCTTGTGAGTAACCCTTTCAAAATAGCGAACCAGATTTGTTAAACATGATTTTCCCTTTACAAAACCATGCTGAGCATCCTTGAGAATTTCAGTTCTATCAAAATGATCCTGAATTCCACCCATAATCCTTGCCTCCATGATTTTCCCTACCACAGAAGTCAGACTGACAGGTCGATAATTTCCCAATTCACTCTTAGAGCCACCCTTATGTATGGGGGATACATTGGCACTTTTCCAATCCAACGGAATCTCCCCAGAGTCTAGTGATGCTCGCATAATTAGCCTCAATGGGTCAATGCACTCACTTGCCACCTCCCTTAAGATTATAGGGTATATTCCATCAACTCCAGGAGCCTTACTGGCCTGTAGGCTCGAAAGTTTTTTCATTAAATAATCTTGCGAAATTTCAATATCAGTAATTACATATTTTTCAACTTTGCTCCCACAATTTCCTATTGGCACAAAAGGTTTTTCATTTGTAAATATTGATGCAAAATAACTGTTGATTTCATCTGCAGCGGCAGCTGGTGTATTTAATACTATCCCTTTCGAATACTATCCCTTTCCCTCACGTAAAGGTCCGATCTGGTTTGTCCTGCTCTTCTTGGCATTTATATATGTGAAGAATTCCTTATTCCCCCCCCCCCCCCATTTGCTCTGTTTGCTAGTGATTTCTCATAAACTGCCTTTGCCTGTTGAACCTTTTCTGTGGCTCTATTACAGATCATCTTGTAGCTGTTATAGGTTTCAGTACTTTTTATTGCTCTGTAACCTTTCCATGCCACCTTTTTCTGCTCAAGTAACGTGGCAACTTCACCATTCATCCAACTTGGAACCCTCCTGTTGGAGTATTTTTTTAATGGTAAATACGCATTCAAGGAATCTGTGATTATTGTTTTAAAAGCATACCACAGTTCAGTTGTATTCATTCTCTATGCAAAATCTACCCAGTTAATAGAGGCCATGTAGTACCTTAAGGCATCGTAATTTCCTTTTCTGAAATTAAAACTCATTCCTTTGCCTTATACTACTGCTACTGGTTCCTTTACTGTCAGCCCTGTTATATCATCTGATTCATGTGTGATGATGAGGTCTAGGATATTCTTTTCTCTAGTACTTTCCCTGACATGTTGATACAGATAACAGTCATCTATTTGTTTTGTAATGAGGTGTCCTGCCTTGCTTACTCAATCAAGTTGCTAAAGAAATTTTAACATATTCCCCACAATCATTAGGTCTGATAATGTAAAGTCAATAACCAAATCCTGACTGTTAACTTTACATTATCATCAGGCAGAATTTCTTTTTCTTCACTTTTGATTTAAAAAAAAAAAAAAAAAACATGCACGTACCCTGTACGCACAAAAGATGTTTTATGTGAAAACATCTTTACCGAAAATCAGAACTGCTTTAAGATTGAACAGCTAGAACTGAAGTTATGAACAATGTAACATTTTATGCTCAAGTTTGCTGCTTACTCTACCAAATCATTGTTAGTGACATTAGCATTATTCTTCAGTATGAAATATTTAGTGTGAATGATGTAACATTTTATGCTTACGCCCGCTACTTACTCTACTGAATCACCGTCTGGAAGAGATTAGCGAAATCCAAGCCAATTGTCAAATTACCCATTTGATTGTAGCCATTTGTTGAATAGTTTACATCACAGTCATACTTACTGCAGTTCCTGCTGCAAAAAGTGTAATTGCAACAATGCAAGTATTTGTATTTTGCAAACCACTTTTTGTTACATTCCATTGTTAGGTGCCACTATAGATGTTTTCACATCAGTAATTTTCTGATTAGTGAAAGGGACTGAATGCCACAGTGCTATAGCCAAGTGTTTATCGATGCCGAAGTCAAATGCAGAGTGTTGTTTAGAGTATCGAGCAAGCCAAACTAAGAAAATAAAGGCCGAGGTAGCAGTGAGTGCTCAAGAACGACAGACTATCGACACTGCGTAAAAGACAAATAGAAAATCAAATGTTGAATTTAGCAGTACCTTCAACCAGCAATGCCTCTCCATTTAACAAGGATGTAACCGAAATGAGTATTAATTATGAACAATTTATGTACAATGCAACACTTCTCCAATTGTGAAGCATATGAGTTGAAATGATCAAGCTCCATTTTTTTTTTTTTTTTTCGTCTACTATTTTTACATAGGGATTTTATTATTTTTTATTTTATTTTTTTTTTGTGATAACCCCAAACACGAGCGGTATTAGAACCTATAGTACTTTGTACCATGCTTGGGTTGGAGGTTGAGAAGATGAAAGAAGATATTTGTTGACATTAGACTTGAACTTCTGTATACTGTAATTTTCAGATAATACGTATGAAGGAAGGTTGTTATTCTAGAAAACGGCAGTTGAATGAATAAACAAGGAAGATGAAAAGTCGGTTCTGTGAGTTTGAAGTTGGACAGTAAATGGATGTGGCTGGTGGCGGCACGTGTTCGGACTGTTTAGAAAGTGAGTGGGAATTATAGAAGCCAATTCAGAAGAACAGTGCCCATGGAAGTATCTGTAGAAAAGGCATGAAATCAGAAACAGTATGTTTATGAGACAGCAAGTGGAGAGAGACTGTTAGAGATGAGTCATTAATCAACCTAACTGCCCTCTTCTGAATGGGATCTAGAAGCCTGAGAGAGGTTTTGGGGGCACCATCCCAGATGTGGGAACAATATTCCATGATAGGGCGGATTTGTGATTTGTATGGAGTGAACAGCTGTTTGGAAGAAAAGTAACGCTGAGAGCGAAAGAGAAAACCAAGTTTTTTTATATGCAGAGGAAGCAGTATTTGTAATGTGCTTGTGCCAAGAGAGATTAGAAGTCAGCGTAATCCCCAAAAGAGATGTATCGTTTTGCCTAGAAATATGCGCCTCCGTAGCCAGGTGGGAAGGAGCAGCAGTGCGTAGCACATGCTTCTTGATTAGACCGGGGTTCGAGCCCGTCACCACCAAATACGGAGTATGCGGAAAGGTCAAGGAATGACCACCGCATATCCCGGAGCAATATGGCCTTAGTTGCTAATGCTCCTAAAAACCAAAATAACAACAACAACAACAACAGCCTAGAAATCGGAGTGCCACCAAAGATAAGCATAGTAGCAGAAGAATCCTTTTTGCGAGATATAAGACAAGACTGAGTTTTAGAAGGATTGAAATCAAATAAGTTGTTTTTTCCCAAGTGGAGAATTAACTGGAGATCGGCATTTAAGGAACTGATAGCGGATATTCGAGAAGTTGAAACTGATTGAGCAGGGCAAGGTTTCTCAAAATGGAAAGTGGAATGCAATGTGCTATCATCGACAGAACTATGGATAGGATTTCCAATCAGTGGAAGAAGGTCATTAATACAGCAGGCCCCCGTTATAACATGGTTTGCTTTACGCTGATTCACTATAACGCTATTCTTATATTATAACCCGTATCTGACTATGACGCTGTCACAGATCACTATAAAGCTCTTTTACAGATTGCATTTTTGGCATATTTAATGAAATCGTTTCATTTGATAGAGTCGATAGCTTGAAAATTAATATAAAAATACAGTTAAAACGTTTCCCACGCCGAATTAGAAATATTCCCACGCTCAGTGAAATTCTATTGCGAGCTAATTTAATTGCAGTACAGTGACTTGTTACGAAGTTCCGAGATCAACATTTTAAAAAATTATCATGTATATTGCTTGTAATATTTTTGCGTTATATGCATTTATCCGAAGTCTAGTCATCACTCAGTACAGTATTAGACATTGTGCGTAACGGATAGTTTACTTGAACATTGTATCATAATTAATGCAACCAACGGAGTTACATTTTCGAAGAGTTAATAATGGTCAATGAGAATGAAAAAGCAACAACGTCTGGGTGCTGTACGAAGACTATAAATGTAAGAAAAATACTACTGAATTTGAAAATTAAATTAGACATTTTGAAGCGAATCGATCCAGTCAAAGACAAGCGGATGTGTGCCATAATTTAGGACTTGTAAGTTTAACTGTAAGAACAATTATGAAAAAATAAAGAATTAATTTTAGCAGCGGGAAAGATAGCTGTTCCACTGCAAGTAACTAGGACAAGCCGGCTATTAGGATTGAAATGGAAAGACTAACTAATTTTATTGAAGATAATATCCAATGCAGAATTCAGTTAAGTTAAATATTATAAATAATAAAAAAAAGAGAGAGAAAGCCTATATGATGATCTGAAGAATACTCACCTAAAAAAAAAAAAAAAATTGGAACCATTTAAAACTAGTAAGGGCTGGTTGAATAGATTTAAAATCCAGGGAGAAGCCGCAAGTGCAGATCAAGGAGCCGAAACTTTCAAAAAAGAACTTGTTAAAATTATTGAAGAGGGGTATTGTGTGTTATACTTCTCAACAAGTTTATAACATAGATGAAGCACGACTTTTGTGGAAACGAATGCCTAAAAGAAGTTTCATATTGAAAGAAGAAAAAAACATGCCAGGTTTAAAAGCGGCGAAGGATCGGTTGACTTTATTGTTGGGTGGTAATTAAACTGCGCGGGATTTAAAATTAATACCCCTTTTCGTTTATTTGGAAGACGGCTAAAGTTCAACCCAAAATCAACACATTTTTTCCCAATTAAATTCATCAGTTAAATTAAATCAATTTAGATCAATTAAATTCATGATTTTAATTGGAATTTTAAGTTTAATTTTGATACGTAAGTAGTTACCATATAATTATTAGCATTAGCATTAGTAGAGGCATATGATGCAAGAAAGCAAGCTTATTCAGCATCAGCCAAAAAAAAAAAAAAAAAAAAACCCACTCCCATTTCACCCATCTGTTCGTTCGAAATACCTGTCCAGTTGAGCTTTAAATTTGTTTAGGCTATCAACTTCTACAACAAGTGATGGAAGTCGGTTCCACCAACCAACCACCCGCTGGCCAAAGGCAAATTTCCGCACATCTATCCGACATCCGTCCTTCCTCAATTTGAATTTATGCCCTCTGAGGTGATTATTCTGAGCAAGATGAAGAATCCCACTGGCATTGAGCATGCTCAAACCATTCAAAGCCTTATACACCTCTATCAGATCACCTCGCCGGTGCCTAGTCTCCAGACTCTGTAATTTGCAAAACTTAAGCCTTTCTTCATAAGAGCACCCCTTTGTTCCATTCACTAATCTTGTTGCCCTTCTCTGTACCCGTTCCAGCAGTTCTACATCCTTCTTGAAATGAGGCCTCCAGACCTGTATACAATACTCAAGATGTGGCCTAACCATTGCCTTATACAAGGGAATAATCACCTCCTTATCCCTGCTAGAAAAATTCCTGTATATCATTGACAAGACACCATGAGCTACTCTTGCAGCTCGTCTGCACTGCTCAGAGAACTTCATATCTGCCTGCACAATTACCCCCAGGTCCTTTTCATTCTCCACCACTGTCAGTGTAGTACCCCAGAGTTGATACGTTGCTCTGGGGTTACTGTTTCCCATATGTAGTACTTTACATTTGTCAATGTTAAACTTCATTTGCCACCTCTCAGCCCATCTGTTCAACCTTTCCAGATCCTGTTGCAGCAGCATAGCGTCAGTAGTGTCCTTAACGACCCTGCCAACCTTTGTATCATCTGCAAACTTGGACATTAAACTTGATATCCCATCATCAATATCATTCATAAACACCGAAAACAACAACGGACCCAACACTGAACCTTGAGGAACTCCACTAATAACATTAGTCCACGTTGAGCAGTGTCCATTGATTACCACTCTCTGTCTTCTGCCACTCAACCAACCCCTTATCCATAGCAGCAATTTGCCTCCAATGCCACACTGCTCCAATTTGTGCAGCAGTCTTCCATGTGCAACAGTATCAAAAGCCTTTCTAAGATCCAAATATATAATATCAAAGTTATTCCCTGCATCCAGTTCTTTTGTGACTACATCATAGTATCCAATCAAATTGGTCAGGCAAGACCTGCCCTTAACAAAACCATTCTGCGTCTGAGCTATAACTGAATTCTTGTCTAGATGATCCTGCAGTGCTTCTTTAACCAGTGCCTCCATTAATTTACCTGGAACAGAAGTTAAACTAACAGGTCTATAATTACTTGTGTCAGCCTTTGATCCTCCTTTGTGAATTGGGGTTACATTTGCACATCTCCAGTCTATGGGTACCTCCCCTGAGTCCAAAGAAGCTCTCATAATTATGGCTAGGGGTTTGCATACTTCCTTTGCTGCCTCCTTTAATATAACTGGATAGATCCCATCCACCCCAGGTGCCTTTTTTATGTTTATCCTCAACAATCTCTCCTCCACTTTCCTCTCAGTTATTACAAAATCATCCAGCTCACTGCCAATGTTTACTTTACCTACATCATTCTCCTTCCTGAATAACTCCTCATGCGTGAATGTAGATGCAAAATACTCATTTAGATTGTTACCCACCTGAGCAGGATCCTCAACTGTTGAACCATCAATATCCAGTGGACCAATCTGATTCATCCCTTTCCTTCTCGAGTTCAAATATGTAAAGAACTCTTTTCTGTTTTTCTTTGCATCCTTTGCCAAGGATTTTTCGTAGTCTGCCTTTGCCTGCCTAATCTCCTTTGTGACTTGGTTACAGACCAACTTATATCTATCATAGGCTTCCATGTCACCCATTAATTTGTATGTATCCCATGCATTTTTCTTCTCTGCCGCATGTCTCATTAATTCATCTGACAACCATTTAGGCCTAAACCTTGAACAATATTTCTTAGTTGGTATGTAAAGCCTGGTAGCCTCCAAGATTAGTTCCTTGAATGCTTCCCATTTTGAGTTTGCTGTTGGTAACATCATCAGTTGGTCCCACTGTATAGAATTTAAATACTGTCTCAGACCATCATAGTCGCCTTTACGAAAACAAAAACCCTTCCCTTTACCTCTGATGGTAGTTACCTCCTTGAGTAAATCCCACTTCAACACACTGTGATCACTGCCACCTAGTGGTTCATTTATCTGCAGATTCTTAATGCATGAAGAATCACTACTGATAATCAGATCAAGAGTATTGCTCCCTCTTGTTGCCTCACGAACATGCTGATGTAGAAAACAATCATCCAATAAATCCACAAAAGCCTTGCTAGTGTGCGAGTGACCAATCCACAAATTCCAGTCAATATCTGGGAAATTAAAATCCCCCATTATAAGACTCTCTGATTTACTGGCCCACTCTATTTCCCTGTACAATATCTTATTATACTCATCAGAGTCATTAGGCCTATAGCCCACTCCTACTCTCAATTTTGATTTCCCTATGCTTATGTCACACCAGACTGACTCGACACTGCCCTGTCCATCGATGTCGACTGGCTTCACTTCCTTGGACTTTATGTGTTTCTTAATTAATAGCATAACCCCTCCTCCCCTCCTGTCGTGTCTATCCTTTCTATACACATTGTATTCCCCAAATTCCAGTTCCGCATTACTTATATCTGTGTGACACCACGTCTCTGATATCCCAACAATATCTGCCTTTGATGTTTTGAGCAATACCTCAAATTCATCAAATTTATTTACCAAACTCCTAGCATTGGTGTACACGCAGGTATACATGCACCTGTTTCTATTCTTAGCTACCCTAACACAACCCATGTGTTTACTTGTACCGCAATGACTACCAGCATCCTCTGAAATATCCTGCATCTTGTTTTCCAGGCTTCTGCTCATTTCAATAGAAGCAGTGCAAGAATCACTTCCACCTCTGCCAGTGGCTACTGTTAATCTATTAGTCCTTGTATCACTCCCCAACTAGCAGTTTTCCGACCCACCTAACACTGCCTCGACAGCATCAGCAAAAATTCTTGCACCCTTTCTATTTAAGTGTATCCCATCCCTGTAGAAGCAATCTCTCCTGTTAACAAGTACAGTCCAGGCTGAAAAAAATTCTACCCCTTGAGCCTTGCACAATCCCTCCAGGGCCGAATTGATCGACAAGGCTCTCATCATATACTCCCTCCTATCGTGTCTGGGCAGAATTGCAGACACTTTCAAGTTAAACCCTAATTCATGGCTTTTTTTCAACAGTGACCTGTACTTGCTAAGTAATTCCGCCGGTCTCCTACTCTTAATATCATTAGTGCCAACGTGTACAACTATATCACCTTTTGTGCCCTTAAAAGATGATATCCGCTCTACAACGTCATCAACCTTTGCCCCTGGCAGACATACCCTGGTCCTATTCCACCTATCCTTTTTACAAAGCATGTTCCCCGTTTCCCTGAAAATAGAGTCACTAACAACTACTAGTTCCTGTGGGACCAGCGCATTCTGCCTAGGGGGCTGCCTCTGTGTTGCCTGATGACCAAGTGCAAGCTCTGGCGTTGATGTGGGCAGCTGAGAGCTTGATGGACCCCTCAGTTTATTTCCTTCGAGGGCATCCACCCTGTCCTTCAAGCTCTCATAAAGGCCCATAACAACGCTGAGTTGTCGCCTGATTTCCTTGCACTCCTTACATCGTGCACACACAAAGACATCCCCCTTGGCAGTATCATGTCCCGTACTCGACTGCTCCGCAATCATCAAGCAAACAGTGCATTTTAAAAGACTGTGATTCAGAGGGCAACTGCCCCCCTCGGTTCTCCCCTGAACCACAGCACTCCCATTAGCTTGAGCCTTTTGCTTTGCTGCTCTGGTCAGAGTCATGATTCCGATTTAATTCAATAAAATTCAAAACAAAAATTAAATCCTTAAGTTATATCCCAAAACAGTTATGTTATATATATATTTTTTTCGGTATCTAGTGTTTTCCACGAGTTCCCTTTATACAACTTCCATATCACGTGTACCACTATAGTTATGTATTAATTATTTGTTACGATTAAGTCATTATATATATATATAGAGTTAAAAATACAATTTAATTGACAATAAAGTTTATCAAGATTAATAGATTTACTGATTAATTGACAATATTATATTATGCACTATACTACACTAAGCTTATGCTATCGTGTAAAAATGGCGGGAATTCACGAACAGTATTTCTACGGACTCGTAAGTATTGATTAGCTTCCAAATCTCGCTATCTCAATTTAGAATAAACTAAGGATCCTAACTAGGTCTATAATCTACTTATAGAAGATAATTTGATATAACAATTGGTTAATAAATCGACTAAATTTGGTTAAAAAAAAAAAAAAAAAAAAAGACCTCTCGTTCAATTTGTGACACGTGGATTTGATACCGTTACCGATACTAAGTAATATCTACAAAATCTCTGTCTAAGTTAAACTTTAAACTAAGTGTCGTAACTAGGAATATAAAGTTACTCTAGAAAATAAGTTAATATGACAATTTAAACTAATAAAGCAGAAAAGAAATCAGGAAAAACTTCTCTGTTTCAAGAGCTTTAAGGAGCAACGGCCGCACAGGCCAACCTCGCACCCAGACCATCCGATGAAACTTGTATGGTTTCCCATACAAGTATTATATATGTATGTAATGCAGAATATTTTATATGTACAAATATTTGAATATTAAATATTTTGACCGAAATTTGTGCATCTTTTCACTACCGTTATTTATTGATTAGGAAATATCCTATGGAACCGACCGCAACTCACTAATACATATGTTACCTTATAGGAATGCAGCGCTCGCTTAGCGTGGATTCACTTAGTGCTCCGTTTTTCTGGAACGCATTATCAGTGTTAAGCGGGGGTCACCTGTATACAAGAGGAAAAGAGTGGGGGAAAGAACTGAACCTTGAGGGACACCAGCATTAGTGGAGAAGTCAGAAGACAGAACCACCTACTATCACCCTCAGTGAGCGATCAGAGAGAAAACTGGATAACCAATTACAAAAAACAGTCAGCAAACCATAAGATGGAAGCTTGTTTAGAAGACCTTTATGCGAAACACGACCAAAAACCTTTGAGATGTCAAGAGCAACTGCTTGTTTTTCACTGAACTTTTCCATTGAATTTGTCCATAAGTGGGTAACATAAGCCAGAATATCACCAGTGGATCAACTCTGATGGAATCCATACTAGCGATCGTTGATCAGACGGAAGGTTTCTAGGTAGCTTAAAAGTTGGCATTTAATTGATTTCTCCATTACTTTAGAAAGAATAGAAGTAATTGCAATGGGACGATAATTAGGTGGGAGGGATTTGTCATCCTTTTTAGGAACTGGGTGGATATGAGCAAATTTCCAAGCAGAAGGAAAAACACCTTTGGAATAAGAAATTGAAAAAAGACAGCAAAGAACAGGAGTAAATTCATGAGCACAGGTTTTGAGAACAAGTGGAGAAATGCCATCAGGACCTGGAGCTTTCTTAGCATAAAGAATCATCAAAATCCTTGTGACATCATTTTGTCGGAAAACCACAGGAGGCATTGAATGGAGTGTGTTGGGGATGGTAGGTGTTTTACCAAGATCATTAATACATGAGTTGGAAGAAATATGGGATGCTAGCAGGTCGGCTTTATCCGTGACTGAAGTGATAATAGAACCATCTGGTTTTGACACAGGTAGGAGCAGAGTTTGTCAAAAGTTGTGGCCAATAGCTTTGGCAAGATGCCAGAATGCTCGGCTATCAGGGCAAGAAGCAAGTTTTCTACTCTTAGCCTGTTCAAAATCTAGTTTGGACTGATTAATGAATGTTTTACAATTGTGGCAAGCTTTGGTGTAGGCAGAAAATGAAACTGAAGAATTGAAAATAAGCCAAATACAATATGCAATGTTCTTCTCTTGAACAGCCTTAGCACATTTATTGGAAAACCAAGGTTTAGATAAAGGAAGAGATTTTAGACTGGAGTGTGGCATAAAGGATTCCATTCCTACAAGAATAATTTCACTGACACAATCTAAGCAAACGTTTACATCAGAAGTTTTGAAACAGTAATCTGACCAAGGAAAAGAAGAAAAGAAATCTCGCAGGTCATCGCATTTTACATTCTTGTAATGCCAAACAATACGAGGTTGGGAATAGCCATGAGATAAAGGCTCCATTGGAGAAGAGACAATTACCAAGTTGTGATCTGAGGTGCCTAAAGGACCACTCAGTTCGACCTTGTACTTAGAAGGGTTGTTTGTGAGAAAAAAGATCAAGCGTGTTGGCTGTATGATTAGGGTTGTCTGTTATAGGTAAATGAACAATCTGTGCAAGGTCATTAGTAATTGCAAAAGCCTCAGTGTCTCGACCAGCTGGGTCCGTCTGACTAGTAAAAGGTACCCAGCTGCAGTTGTGAACATTAAAATTACCAAGGAAAATTACCTCACTGTTAGGAAAGTTGGACTGGAGAAAGGCAAATTGCAAAGTGAGGAAGTGAAAGAGCTCCAAGTGATTAGTGAAGTTCGGAGAATGGTAGAGACAACAGAGAATTTGACACAAGGAGGTAGGTGCATTATAGCCTTGCTGCCCTTGCGCCCTAAAGCCTACAAACAAACAGACACAATGAGATAGAGAGATTTTAAGCCGGAGAAGATCGAAACGAGGTGATTCCAAATTACCAAGTTTCTGACAGGGAATATCTGAACGGGCATATGCACAAGTACCACCTTTGAGGCAAAAGGAATCGTACAGCGAATAATTTGGGCAACTGAGATGAGCAGTAGTTGAATCAACCGATAACTGAGATTCTTTAAGAAAAAGTACATGGGGTTTGGCAGACTGCAAGTGGAAATGGACATCATTGAAATTAGAATTGAGACCACGTATATTTGTGAATTGAACTAGGAAGTGTTTGGGAGGTTTAGATCTTTTTGCAGATAAGCTTACTCTATTAGTTTGACAATTCACAGTGTATTCAATAGTAAGAAAAAAGTGGTGGGGGTAACATGCTGTATGAAGTAATGAAATTTTTGGATATGGCATACAAATGGTAAGGATATACCCAGATCCTTGGCATAACTTGGCCTGCATAAAGTCCCCCCCCCCCCGCACGCTTACACAATACTTGGACTCCCTCCAGTCATTATCTGGCAGAGTAGAGGTAGCAAGATTATACACTGGCTGATCCGGAAGCCTCCTAAAGAGTTACCAATAGGTTTACTCTGGTGTACTAACTAGTGGCCAGCATGAAAACATAGTTTTAGAGCTGTACCCTCAAAATGTAAGGAAGATTAGACCTCGCCATGATGTTCATCATAACCTCAAAAGTCATCAGTCATACTGAATGATGGAAGCGGTGGGGAAGGATTGACCAGAACTTAGCTCTGTAGACTAAACATGGGTTCCATAACTTCAAGCCTCCAATAAGCAAATTGGTGGTATTGCACTGGTCGATATGCGTCATCTACCACCTAATATTGCCTGGTAACACAGAGGGGTGGCATTTCTCCATGCTTGGGTGCCACACCTCTACCCCTGCTTACGTTGGTTCACACCTGGGTTGTCACCCACAGTGTGCTTGTGCATGGAGGTTATACCCAGGATTACTAAGAGTTCCACCCTTGTAAAGGTGCAAGCAGAGGATTTGGCTGTCACAGACCATCCGACTTCACCGAAATAATGTCCACTTGACTTTAATGTCACCCGAATATCAGTTCCATCAGCATTTTAGACTCCCAGGTAGCAAGTACAAGTTATGTGGCATATCTAAGAGAATGTCTGTGACAACCTCAAGGACCAATACACATATAGAGTTTGAATGGATATTTATTAAAAATGATTTCTGTTCTGTTCTGTATGCTACATTTGCGATCGTCTTTAGTTGAAAAACGACACAAGGAAACCAGCTTCTAAAGATGCACCATTGATACACACTGTGTTTTCTGGTGTTGATGTTGTCGGGATCCTTGCTTGTAATAGCTGTAGAGGATCACTTAAGGACAACACCATTCTATTGCTATCTAATTTGAACAGCTTTCTGGATTACCATCACATTTACCGAAGTTAGATTTAGTGACAGAGAGGCTTATTTCTCCTTGCTTACTGTTCATGCAGATAAGGCACCTGAGACATGCATACGGACAATACAGAATTCTGGACCAAGTGATCAGTTTGCCTGTTTCAGTCAACACGATGGTCCATCACTTGCCAAGGGAGATTGACTATGATTACTGTATAAATGTGCATATAAAATGCAAGAAAATATGCAAGTCCGGCTATTTAATCAGGTTAGTAAGAAAGCGAGTGGTTAAAAGTGTGACTTCAATGTTTCGTAAACACACCTCTCTATCGATTGTATCAAATCACGATAGATCAGTCATTTTTTGATGAGAGTCACATGAAAATTAATTTGGCCATAAGCGAAGCTGTTCCGATCGAGGAAAGTTTCATCGCCCAACAACAAACATTGTTGTGGAGTGACAATAAATATCTTAGAATCGCCCCAGGAGAAACTGTTGTACAGCAGAGATTACTGTTTGATGACCATGCAGAGGAACTGTCCTTTCCCAGCATTTATCTTGGACAATTCAGAATGTTCAGAGAGAATTTGCGTGACTCCATTCATGATCGCAAAAGGCATTCAGTCCAACATTTAGTAGGTGCCGCCAAAGATGTGTTCCAATCAAAAACATTTTCTCATAACACAGTAGTAATCGCTCTCTACTGTACAGCCTAATCACATATATCTCCTCTTATCCACTAGTACTGATTATATTCTTGCCACAACCACAACAGGCATTTCTCAAGGAGGTATATATACTCTCCAGTACTATATTTTCAGCATTTCTACATCCATTCTTGCAAAAAAATCCAAATCTGCTGTCGATATGACAATGATTTAAAGTTACTGTGTGTGATGATATTCGCAAAGTTAGCTATGATGTGAATTTACAGATGTATAAAATCATCAAGTATCTAAAAGTACTCAATCTGACTATCATTGCAAAAAATTCTGCTCAAATAACTCATTTGGACAAAATCCCAAACCACACAGAAATAAAAATTGCAGTTAACTCAATTCCAAATGTCTATGCCCACAAAAACCTATGAGTAGCTTTCGTTTAGGAAAGGAAGTAATTTGCATAATTTCTACATCACATTTTCATGACAAATTGGGTTTACTTCAATCCAAAATTTAGTAGGTGCTGCCAAGGGTGTTTTCCCATGAAAATGGGGAAGGAGGGGGCAGGTGCAACTTTTACCTAAAGTCATGCATTTTTAATAAATATCCATTCAAACTCTCGCTGCACATTCTTATGTAAAAATAGTAGTGTGTGTAAGAAAAAGGAGCTTGATCATTTAAACTCATATGCTCTGTAATTGGAAAAATGTTGTGTTGTATATAATTAATCCTCATTTTATATACATCATGTTAGATTGGAGAGGCATTGCTGGTTGAAGGCACTGCTAAATCCAACACTTGATTTTCTGTTTGTCTTTTAATGCAATCTCGATAGTCTTTCTCTTTTACACAATCTCAACAGTCTTTATCGTTCTTGCTTACTCATTGCTACCTCCAGCTTCATTTTCTTAGGTTGACTTGCTCGACACTCTAGATAAATTGGAGCAGAATGATATTAAGGGTAAGTTGCTGCAATGGATAAAAGGACAGTTGAGTGGGAGAAGACAGAGGGTGGTCAATGGGCATTGCTTTTCTTGGACTAATGTTATTAGTGTAGTCCCACAGGGTTCGGTGTTGGGTCCACTGTTGTTTTGTATATTTATCAATAATATTGATGAAGGTATATCAGGCTTAGTGTCGAAGTTTTCAGATGATACAAAGGTTGGCAGGGTTGTTAATGACAGTAATGGCAGTGTGCTACTGCAACAGGATCTAGAAAATTTGGGCAGATGGGCTGAGAAGTGGCAACTGAAGTTTAACATTTACAAATGCAAAGTACTGCATATGGGGTAGAAGTAACCCTAAAGGAACGTATCAACTGTGTGGTACTACACTTAGGGTGGTAGAAAATGAAAAAGACCTGGGAGTAATTGTGCAGTCAGATATGAAGTTTTCTGAGCAATGCAGACAGACTGCCAGAGCAGATCATGGGGTTTTGTCAATGATATACAGGAATTTTGCTAGCAGGGAAAAGGATGTATGAGGCAATGGTCAGGCCATTCCTTCAGTACTGCGTACAGGTCTGGAGGCCTCATTTTAGGAAGGATGTAGATTTGCTTGAGCGTGTACAGAGAAGAGCAACACGATTGGTGAGGGGAATGAAGGGATCCTCTTACCAAGAGAGGCTTAAATTCTGCAAATTGCAGCGGCTGGAGACTAGGCACCTGCGCGGTGATCTGATTGAGGTCTATAAGGCCTTGAATGGGATGAGCACACTGAATTCTGAAGGGATTCTTTCACTTGTTCAGATTACGAACCTAAGGGGACATAAATTCAAATTGAGGAAAGACAGCTGTAGAATAGATGGGCGGAAATTTTCCTTTAGCCAGTGGGTGGTTAATTGCTGGAACAAACTTCCATCTGTCATTGTGGAAGTTGATAGGTTAAATAAATTTAAGGAGGAACTGAACAAACATTTAGAAGGAATGGTTGTGTGAATTTTTTTTTTTTTTTTTGGCTGATGCTATATAAATTCATACGCTTGCTTTCTTGCATCACATACCACTATTACTGTAACACTGCATTTGACTTCGACGTCACTGAACACTCAGTTATAGCAGTGCAGCATTCAGTCCCTTTCAGTAATCAGAAAATTATTGATATGAAAACATATATAGTGGCACCTAAAAATGTAATGTAACAAAATGAAGATTGCAACAATACAAATACTTGTATTATTGCAATCATAGTTCCTGAACTAGTAACTGCTGGAAGTATGACTGCGGCATCATTCTATTCAGCTAGATGATCATTCTCAGAAAGCTGCCAAATTAAATGAGTATTTTGCATCTACATTCACACAAGGAGTTATTCAAGGAGGAGAGGGCCAGATGTTTATCAAACTCTAACAGCGAGTTAAATGATTTTGTAATAACTGAGAGCAAAGTGGAGGAGAAATTGTTGAAGTTAAACATAAGAAAGGCACCTGGAGTGGATGGGATCTATCCAGTTATATTGAGCAAACCCTTAGCCATAATTATGAGAGCATCCTTGGACTCAGGGGAAGTCCCCACAGACGGAAGATGTGCAAATGTATCTCCAATTCACAAAGAGAGATCAAAGGGTGGCACAAGTAATTACAGACCTGTTAGTTTAACTTCTGTTCCAGGGAAATTAATGGGGGCACTGGTTAAAGAAGCACTGCAGGATGATCCTGCAGTGCTTCTTTAACCAGTACCTCCATTAGACATGATTTCATTAATACCTGGGACACAGAATGGGTTTTTTTAAGGGGAAGTCTTGTCTGACCAATTTGATTGGATACTGTGATGTGGTCACAGAGGAACTGGATGCAAAAAATAATTTATATCATATACTTGGATTTCAGGGAAGCTTTTGATACTGTTGCACATGGAAAACTACTGTACAAATTGGAGCAGTATGGTCTTAAGGGTAAGTTGCTACAATGGATAAAAGGGTGGTTGAGTGGGAGAAGACAGAGACTGGTAATCAATGGATACTGCTTTTCGTGGAATAATGTTATTAATGGTGTCCCCCAGGGTTTGGCGTTGGGCCCATTGTTGTTTTGTATACTTATCAATGATATTGATGTAGGTATATCAAGCTTAATGTCAAAGTTTGCAGATAATACAAAGGTTCGAAGTTGTTAGTAACAGTAACGACAGTATGCTGCTGCAACGGGATCGGGAAAAGTTGGACAAATGCACTGAGAAGTGGCAACTGAAGTTTAACATTAAGAAATGCAAAGTACTGCATGTGTGTAGCAGTAACCCCAGAGAAACATACCAACTGGGGTTGTTACACTCAGGGTAGTGGAGAACGAAAGAGACCTGGCAGTAATTGTGCAGTCAGAAAGTTTTCTGAGTAGTGCAGCCAGGCTGCCAGAGTAGTTCATGGAGGTCTTGTCAGTGAAATACAGGAATTTTGTGAGCAGGGATAAGGAGGTGATTATCCCCCTTCTAATTTGGTATCCAGTTTTTTCTATGACTGCTCACTGCCTGTGATGGCTCCCAGTCTTCTAACTTCTCCATTAATGCTGGTGTTCCTCAAGGTTGAGTACTTTCCTCCGCTCTTTTCTTCTAGTATCTTTATGATTAGGCAGTAGTCAGGCCACACCTTGAGAACTGGATACAAGTCTGGAAGTCTCATTTTAGGAACGAGTGCCCTTCTCTGTACTGATTTCTAGAATGAGTACAGAGAAGGGCAACAAGAATGGTGAAGGGAACAAAGGTATGCTCTTACGAAGAAAGGCTTTAGTTCCGCAAATTGCAGCATCTGAAGACTAGGCTCCTGCGAAGCGATCTGATTGAGGTGTATAAGGCCTTGGATGGATTGAGCATTGAGGAAAGATAGTTGTCGACTAGATTTGTGGAAATTTGTAGTTGATTGCTGGAAAAAATTTCCATCTGTCATTGTGGAAGTTGATAGCTGGAACAAATTTCCATCTGTTATTGTGTAAGTTGATAGCTTGAATAACAAGGCAAAACTAGAGAAACATTTGATATGAATTGATGGGTGAAATGGGAAGGGTGTGTTTTTTTTTTTTTTTTTTGGCTGATGCTGTATATAAGCTTGATTTCTTGCATCATATGCCTCTATCAGTGCTAATGCTATTCAACAAATGGCTACAATCAAATAGGTAATTAGACTATTGGCTTGGATTTCGCTAACCTCTTCTAAATGTTAATTCAGTAGAGTAAGTAATGGGCATGATCATAAAATGTTACATGGTTCATAACTTTGGTTCTAGCTGTTCGATTTTAAATCAGTTTTGATTTTCATTAAAGATGTTTGTTTTCACATAAAACATCTTTCGTGCATGCAGGGTACATGTGGTTTTTTCCCACCCTGTGCATAGGGTACACGGGGTGGGTTTTCTCTTTCACTCTAAGCGGGATTACTTTTCTTCCAAACCGCTGTTCATTCTGTACAAATCCTACTACCATGGAATATTGTTCCTATATCTGGGACGGTGCCCCCAAAACCTCTCTCAATCTTCTAGATTCCATTCAGACGAGGGCAGTTAGGTTAATTAATGACTCATCTCTGACAGAGTCTCTTCACTCTGTCTCATAGATGTTCTGTTTCTGCTACATAGCATTTCTCTATATATTTCCACTGTCAGTGTTCTTCTGAATTGCCTCTATAATTCCTGCTCTCTTTCAAAACAGTCCGAACACATGCCATTACCACTCAACACCATCCAACTTCAAACTAATACAATCAGCCTTTCTTCCTCATTTATTCATTCAACTTCCGTTTTCTTTAACAACCTTCCTTCATATGTATTTCCTGAAAATAGCAATCTACAGAAGTTCAAGTCTAATATCTACAAATATTTTCTTTCATTTCATCAACCTCCATCCCTTGCACATGACTAAGAACTATAGGTTCTAATACCTCTCGTGTTTGGGGTTTTCATTTAAAAAAAAAAAAGAAAGGGGGAAAAAAAAAAAAAAAAACTAGCAGTTTTCCAACCCACTTAACACTGCCTATGCATGAGCAAATATTCTTGCACCCCTTCTATTTAAGTGTATCCCATCCCTGTAGGAGCAGTCTTGTTAACCAGCACAGACACCAAACTGAGAAAAAGTCTTCCCCATGAGCCTTGCGCAATCTCTCCAGAGCTGAATTGATTGGCAGTATTACTTACTTCTAACATCTTCTTTAAATAGACTTGTTAAAGGTTGCCACTGTGCTTCCAGTCTAGCTATATGTTTACCCAAAGGTAGTCAGCATGTATACACATGCTTCAAAATCTGTTTCATTTCAGTGGCATGCATTAAATGAAATTGTTTAAATCTCTCTTTTCTTTATCACTTCTTTCTAGATAGCAATAAATATCCACCAGATATTTATCTCCTTTCACAGCAAGGCACATAGCCTCTTTTTGGCACAGTTTAATGAGATAATACCCTTGAGGTATACTACCCTTGCTACCCCAGTTTTTGGCCTATCATAACAATGGTATTATCAACACTTAAGTGTCAGTTTTTTTTTGTTTTTTTTTTAATGCAGCCCAACATGCTTTCAGGTAGTTCAGAAGACGGTTCCCAATGCTATACTCTATATAGTTGCTTTCCAGGGTTGGCACTAATAGCAAGCTGCTCTTGATTTGATGATTTTTTTTTTTTTTTTTTTATTAGGAAAGGTCATCAAGGTGTGATATAGCTTGGAATCATTTTGATTACTGTCATCTGTACCATTTGAAAATGGCACGTTTTTCAAAACCATCACTTCTACTTCTTGACCTCTCTGTGCAGTTTCACTAACAGTGTCTGCTGTTTTTGTTCTTCCACAGCTGAATTGTTTTGCTAATTCAATACTGGAAAACATTTATGAACAAATATCTGCATGATTAGCACAACTGAGAGAAAGTTTATGTTCTGTGATAAATGATACTGTCATAATAGAATGCTTTGATAAACTGTATTGTTATATGTGTTGAATAAATGTTTAGCATGTACGATAGTGACATCTTCACTGTGAAATGCTGTCATCTGTACCATATGAAAAGTTTATAATGAACTGTTTGTTAAGTTATGCATATAATTAGTGAAGCATACTAGTGTAAATTTTGTACATTTGTTCATAGTATTTTTTAGATAATTTAAGCAGCATCATATATATATATATATATATATATATATTTTTTTTTTTTTTTTTTCTAATATATAAATTATATAAATTTTCCAGCAGTTCATTCCTCAGACTACTTTGAGTGCAATACAAACAGCGGTAACAGGCCAACAATTTGAGCAATTTGCAGTTACATATTCATCAGGTCTCCAGCCAACACAGAACTCCCAGCACCCTACAACATTGGCTTCACAGTTAATTGCACAACAGCCAGTTCAGGTATAAATTAAACATTTTGTCTTGACACTTTTATGCACTATCAGTTGTAATCTTATCTTGGGCAAGATTTTTTACTTGACGACTAAATTTGATCGTTTCAGTTTTCTCTCCTTCATTGTTAGCATCTATGAAAGATTTATTTCCATTGCAAGAATAATTTTTTTTTTTTAGAAAAGTTATTTTTTCCCCTCTAAATAATGTTAATTTATAATTATCATCTGTTTATCATCATAGACTAAGAAGAATTATGAAATTCTTCTTAGTCTATGATGATTATGAATTCTGAACTATTATGAATTATGAAAGATTTATTTCCATTGCAAAAATAATTTTTTTTTTTTTGAAAAGTTTTTTTCCTAAATAATTGTGAATTTATAATTATCATCTCAGTCATCAAAGACTGAGAAGAAACATAGCAAAAATAATACTAGTTTGGCTCTGTGTGCATATGCGTGCACACACAATTTCATTTATATAATGGGAACTAGATATGAAAGGTAAAGTAGTGTATTGAATTTGACTGATACTGAAATAATGATTGAACAATATATCCACTTGTAATATAGGAACATATATATATATTGTTTATGTTCTGTATTGAAATTAATACAGAAATAATAATTAATTTTTTTTTCTGGCTAAAGGAGACTTAAGCTCCTATATGAGTGAGTGAATAGCCAAGTATTTGGGCCATAAATCAAACATAAGAAAAATAAAGATAAAATAAAATTTTGTACACATAAATTATTTTAAAAATATTTGCTCAAAATCATATACACAAAGCCAATTATTAGTATTAGCAAAATGATTCAAGGGAAGTAACTTATGTAGCACTAATCCAAAAAAAAAAAAAAAATTAAAGTAATTAGTGTCACTTTCCCTCACTTCTTTATCTATTTCTTTCAAGTACTTATCTAATCTCTCCTTAAATTTAGATAAACTTCCAACCTCCACAAGAGTAGGTAGGAGTTTATTCCAATAGTCAATTGCTCTTTGACTGAAGAAAAATTTTTGGACATCTAGTCTACAATTATTGCCTCTCAATATAAACTTATACCATCTTCTGCATGTCACATGACAGTGTAAAAATTCTATTGGCATTTTGTTTACTCAAATCTTTCACGGCCTTAACACTGGTTTTTAACTGGGGTGCTGCAGCAACATTCTTGGGGTGCCGTGTAATTTCAGTTTAAGTTACTTAAAGTTATTATTATTATTTATTATTTATTTTTTTTTTTGAAATTTATACATTTATTTCATTATAAAAAGGTGTTACGGTATCCATTGTACCTTATCTTTTTAATTTTGTGATGATCTATAATTGATCTTTATTTAGTACCTCTATATAAAGAATAAAATTATTATATAGGTATATATTAAAAGGTTGAAAACCACTGTGTGTTAGGTATTTCTTTTGACCTAGGGGTGCCGTGAAAAAATATACTGGGACACTAAGGGCACCGTGAACCGAGAGAGTTTGGGAATCTCTGCCCTAACACCTTGAATGGTTACTCCACGTCTATCTGTTTCCAAACGGCGTAGCTTGCAAACTCTTGATGAGAATACCCTTTTGTACCTGTAACTAATCTCGTTGCTCTTCACTGTGCCCTTTCGAACAGGTCTGTGCATTTCTTAAAGTTGGGTCTCCAAGCCTTCATTCAGTATGTGGCCTACCCATTGCTTCATACAGCAGATTAATCACCTTTTTTTCTATATTGGCAAAGTTGTTAAATATCATTGACAAAACCCCATGAGCTCTATTGGCAGTTTCTCTGTTTTGAAAACTCCACATCTGATTGTATATTTACTCCTGAGTCCTTTTCATTATCTGCAGTCTGCAGTTTTTGTGTTCCCCAAGTGTAGTATTACTATCGGATTACTGCTAAGCAGATGCAAGACACTGTACTTTCTAGTATTAAGCTTCAGCTGTATTTCTCAGCTCATCAAAATAATTTATCTGTCTTGTTGAAATAACGTATCCTGATTACTGTAACTACCTTACCCATCTTTGTATCATTAGCAAACTTAGATAATTGAAATACAAACTTGAGTCCAGTGTTGGCATTCAAGGTGAGCGGATGTGCTTCGTCAGGGCTCCTCAGTTAAGTGGTTTACTTTTGGATAGTGCTTTTAAATATTTGATTTATTTAGATATTGTTGGATTATTTTGTTATAGATTTTTCCCGTAACAGTTTGATTTTAATAATATTATAGATATAATTTTGTAAAGTTAACTTTCATTGATATTTATTTAATTTTATAATGGCAGTTACGAGATCTGCCTTAAACACGTCACAGGGTATCGTGACTCACACGGAAATAGCCGATGGCGATTTACGGGTGAGTAATGATTTAATCCGTTGTGGAACCTGTGGAATGTTTTCCAAGGTCGACCCGGTGACTAATCCTACGTCATCTGGGGATTCTTTTCTTTGTGATTGATGTAAGGAGTGCACTGATCTTAAATTACAATTTGGTGCACTGATGGAACAATTTGAGCCCCTGAAAAAACGGATGCTTGCCCTCGAGAATAATGCATCTGGGAGTCTTGTCGGGGACTCAAGACTCCAGCAATCTACCAAGTGATGCACACCAGATTCGAGCCTCAAAACAGAAAAACCAAGTGCAAACTACTCTGGTTAAAAAGGACATTGTTTTATTAGGAGACTCCATTGTCAGGGAAACGGGGAATATTTTTTGTAATAAGGATAGGTGGACTAGAACTAGGGTATGTCTGCCGGGAGCAACTATTGATGATGTCACCAACAGATTGTCAGATTTTAAAGGGGGTAAAGAGAATATTATTATATATGTGGGGACTAATGATATTAAACGTACACGATCTGACGATTTGTTGGAAAAATACAGGACCATGCTCAGGAAATGTCGCGATCTAGGCCTTAATGTCTACGTGTCTGCAATTCTGTCCAGATACGACAGGAGGGATTATGTGAAGAGCCTTGTGGATTAACTCAAGACTTGAAGGAATCTGCAAGGCTTTAGGGGGGGGGAACTTCCATCAGCATGGCCCACACTTGTAGGTAGAAGGAATTTGTTTTGTAGAGACGGGATACACTTAAACAAAGGTGGTGCAAACGTTTTTGCCAGTATTATTGAGGATACTGGCAAAAGGTTCAGGGAAACTGCTAGTTTGAGGGGGATGTGGGTAATACTGACACGTGTTTATCTGATAATATTGGTCAAAGTAACTCTTGCACATACCTTAAGAGTTCTTATCTGTTACCCTGACTGGACGTATTATCTAGATGTTCTGGGGGCAGAAACGTTTCACGTGAGCGGGTAGCTAATAATAGAGAAGAGAGCCTAAAAAACTTCAGGGGTTGTGTTAGGGTTGTTAAATATACAAGAACAGTAAATCTTAATTGTTTATACAGTAACGTTAGAAGTGTCGTCAATAAAATGAGCGAATTCGAACTGCTGGTTAAAACAAGTAACGCGGACATAATAGGGCTTACAGAGACGTGGTGCACCCAGAAATTGGGGATGATGAGTTTAAGTATGGCTTGTATAATGTATTTAGGAAGGATAGGGTAGATAGAAGGGGTGGTGGGGTAATGCTTCTTATCAGAAGCAGCCTGAGTGCGACGATAGCTTTCCCGGATTCAGACATTTAACATGCTAGTATAGAGTCTGTATGGTGTGAGATAGTTGGAAACAAAGGTATAATGCGAGTAGGAGTAATCTACAGACCAGGTGATTGTGAAGATTATGATAAAAGCCTCTACATGCAAATGGAATGGGCAAGTAAGCGTCAATGCCTTATTATGGATGATTTCCATTTGTCTCTAATTGATTAGAGTGAATGGGAAGGAAACTCGACATGGGGAACAAAATTTTTAAATCAACTAGATGACTGTTATTTGTATCAGCATGTCAGGGAAAGTACTAGAGAAAAGAATATCCTAGACCTCATCATCACACATGAATCAGATGATATAACAGTAGAGGAACCAGTAGCAGGAAGTGATCATGGAGTTCTACGGTAGATGATGAAGAGAGAGGTAGCAGAAGTAAAAGGCAAAGGAATGGGTTATAATTTCAGAAAAGGAAATTACGATGCCTTATGGTGCTACATGGCCTCTATTAACTGGGTAGATATCGCACAGAGAACGAATACAATTGAACTGTGGTATGCGTTTAAAACATTAATCACAGACGCCTTGAATGCGTATATACCATTAAAAAAATACTCCACGAGGAGGGTTCCAAGTTGGATGAATAGTGAAGTTGCCACATTACTTGAGCAGAAAAAGGTGGCATGGAAAGGTTCCAGAGCAATAAAAAGTACTGAAGCCTATAACAGCTACAAAGTGATATGTAATAGAGCCACAGAAAAGGTTCGACAGGCAAAGGCAGTTTATGAGAAATCACTAGCAAACAGAGCAAGCGGGTGGCGGGGGAAATAAAGAATTCTTCACATATATAAATGCCAAGAAGAGCAGGACACACCAGATCGGACCTTTACGTAAGGGAAAGGGGATAGTATTAAATACACCAGCTGCCGTTGCAGATGAACTCAACAGTTATTTTGCATTGATATTTACAAATGAAAAACCTTTTGTGGCAATGGGAAATTGTGGGAGCGAAGTTGAAAATGTAATTAATGATATTGAAATTTCGCAAGATTATTTAATGAAAAAACTTTCGAACGTACAGGCCAGTAAGGCTCCTGGAGTTGATGGAATATACCCTATAATCTTAAGGGAGGTGGCAAGCGAGTGCATTGAGGCTAATTATGCGAGCATCACTAGACTCTGGGGAGATTCCCTTGGATTGGAAAAGTGCAAATGTATCTTCCATACATAAGGGTGGCTCTAAAAGTGAAGTTGGAAATTATCGACCTGTCAGTCTGACTTCAGTAGTAGGGAAAATCATGGAGGCAATGATCAAGGGTGGAATTCAGGATCATTTTGATAGAACTGAAATTCTCAAGGATGCTCAGCATGGTTTTGTAAAGGGAAAATCATGTTTAACAAATCTGGTTCGCTATTTTGAAAGGGTTACTCACGAGATGGATTTAGGGAATAACTTCGACATTATTTAGATTTCAGCAAAGCTTTTGACTCAGTCCTACACGAGCGGTTACTTTATAAGCTGGAACAGGTTGGAATCACTGGGAAAATGCTTAGATGGATATCAGGATGGCTTCAGGGCAGAGGGTTGCGATAAATGGCTATTCCTCAGATTGGGTTGATGTAAGAAGTGGGGTTTCCCCAAGGATCAGTATTAGGACCACTGTTGTTTTTAATTTTCATAAACGACATCGATGAAGGGACAGAGGGTGTGATGTCTAAATTTGCAGATAATGTTAAAATTGGTAGAGTGGTTAATGATCCCTGCCAAGCTGAGCTTCTTCAGAGAGACCTAGATAGACTTCAGGAATGGTCAGAAAAATGGCAGCTATGCTTTAATCCAACAAAGTGCAAGGTATTACACCTGGGAAACAGTAATCCCAAAATAATTTATTCACTTGGTGAAGTTCAACTAAATCCAGTACTGGAGGAAAGGGACTTGGGTGTTACGATACAGTCAGACATGAAATTCTCTGAGCATTGTAAACAGGTTGTAAGGAAGGCCAATGGTGTCCTATCGATGGTCTATCGAACTTTTGCATGTAGAGATAGAGACATGATAATCCTATTATATAAGGCTTATGTTAGACCACACTTGGAATACTATGTTCAAGTATGGAGACCGCACCTAAAGAAAGACATCGAGCTTCTTGAAAGGGTGCAAAGACAGGTAACTCGCCTGGTGAGATCGGCAAAAGGGCTTCCTTATGAAGAAAGATTTCGAATATGTGGGTTGCAGAGTTTGGAAACTAGACACCTTAGAGGAGATTTGATTGAGGTGTTTAAGGCTGAGAGAGGCATCAGTAAAATGAATGAGGACGAAATTTTCAAGATTATAAATGATGCTAGAACTAGGGGACATAAATTCAAGTTACGGGGGGAAATGTTTAGATTGGACTGCAGGAAGTTTTATTTTAGCCAGCGAGTTATAAATTACTGGAATAAGTTGCCTTCATTGGTGATAGAGGCCAACAGTTTGGGGAAATTCAAAGCTCATCTGGATTGTACTTTCGGGTAAGGGAAGCGCATAGGATGATAGCTTTAATTTCCTTTTTTTTTTTTTTATTAATTATTATTATTTATTTATTATTATTTTTTTTAATCATTGTTTTGTTCGGATTTTTTTTTTTTTTTGGCTGGTGCAACATAAGCCATAGGCTTTCTTGCACCATGCGGCCATTACTAATACTAATACCCATCTTTGTATCATTAGCAAACGTAGATAATTGAAATACAAACTTGAAATAACCTACATCAATATCATTAATGAATATTAGAAACAATAAGGGGTCAAGAACCAAGTCCTGTGGGGACTCACTCGTAACATTAGTCCATGAAGAACAGTGACCATTTGCATCTACTCTTTGTTTCCTACCATTTAACCATTCCTTTATCCATAGCAGTAATTTGTTGTACTTAATGTTAAATTGCTTCAATTTATACAATGATTCGTGTCATCGTCATTAGCCATTTTCAATCCAATGCAGACAATCCAATGCAGGATGAAGGCCTCTCCAGCAACTTTCCAGTTCCTTCTGTTTTGTACAATGGCCATCCACATACTACCCACAAACTCATGAATTTCATCTATCCATCTCCGCCTTTGTCTTCCAGGTTTTCTTCTAGCTCCTCTTGGCTACAATTCCGTTATTTTCTTAGTTCATCTGTCATCACGTCTTTGAGTTATGTGTCCTGCACACCACTTTAGTTCTTTAGTTTTGATAACAATGTCCTTTACTTGATTTTGCTGTCTAATCCATGGGTTTCTCGTCTTATCTAACAGTCTGATTCCCAATATAATTCGTTCCATTCTTCGCTGTGTAGTCCTCATCTTCTCTTCCATTCTTTTGGTGAGTGCCCAAGTTTCACCTCTATGTCATGGTGGGAGTATACATTGGTTCACTATTTTACGTTTCAGACAAACTAGGATATTCCTCCTCAGTATGGACTATATTTTCTGAATGCTATCCATCCAAAATTTATTCTTCTCTTGACTTCCAGCTATTTATCATTATTACAGGTAATAACTTGTCCAAGATAAGTATATGACTCCACCTTTTCAATTACTGCTCCTTCAATCATTATTTCCCTTTCTGTGGCATACTTGTTCATCATTACTTTTGTTTTAGCCATATTCATCTTTAGTTCAAAATCCTTACTAACTGTGTATAACTGATTAAGATTTTCCTCTAATTCTTTGGGATCGTTGTTTATGACCACAATGTCATCTGCAAATCGTAAATTGTTTAGGTACTCTCCGTTCACATTGACTCCTTTCTGCGACCAGTCTAATCTTCTGAAAGCTTCTTCAAGGGCAGCAGTAAACAGCTTCAGAGATATTGTGTCTCCTTGTCGAACTCCTTTCTCGATTTTAAATTTGCTACTGTCTTTGTCTAGTCTAATAAAGGAGGTAGCGTTCTCATATGTTTTCTTCAAAATCATAATATATAGGGTATCTATGCCTTGCACTTTCCAGTGCCCGAAACATTGCCTTATGCTGTATGGAGTCAAATGCCTTTTCATAATCCACAAATGCCAGGCATAATGGTGTTTTACATTCATTTGCTTTCTCCATTAGCTGTGACCTTACATGAAGGTGATCCATACTTGAGAATACTGTCCTGAAGCCAGCTTGCTCTTTCAGTTGATTCTCATCAAGTATTCTTTCTAACAAGCTAATTAGTCTATAATTTCTGATTTATCTCCTTTCTTATGCAGGAAAACTATGATTGCATTATTCCATCCACTCCTTAGGCATCACACCTATTCTAATGCATTTTGTGAAGAGTCTTGCCATTTTTTGTGTCATGTCTCTTCCTCCCAATTTTAACAACTCTACAGTAACTTCATCTTCCCCCAGCGCTTTCTGTTTCTTCATTTTCTTCAATGCATGTTCTACCTCATCAGGAAAAATATTGGGTATGTCGTATATGTTGCTAATTTGCGATCCATCTTCCCCACTGCTGGCATCATTCCCTCACTCCTTGTATAATTCTCTATAGTAGTCTTCTGCTATTTGAATTATGCCTTCTCTGCTGTTTATAAGTACACCATCGCTATTCTTCAGTTTCAGTATCATTTGTCTTTCTGTATTACTGCTCATGGCTGCTGATTTAAATCCTTTGTTTTCCCTTAATGCTTGTTCTACTTTTCTTGTATTAAATCTTCTTATGTCCTCTCTGAGTCTCTTTCTAATGGCTTTGCATAACTCAGTATACTAAATTTTCTCCTTGTCAGTGGTTATCTTGCTCTTCATTTTTCGTCTTCGGTTCATCATAACAAGTGTTTCTTGACTAATTTTTTCTTCTTTGAATTTCTTTTTCTCTATAGGTTTCTTGGGCTTTATCACTTTCTGAAAGTTGTAATATTCCTCTTCGATATCTTTGTCCTGAGTAGTCTGCAGAAGCTGAAACTTGTTCTTAAGTTCCAGTACATACTGCTTTTTCTCCTCTTCTGTTATCTCAAAGACCTTTGTATTATTTACTCGAGTCAGTTTTTTCCTTTCTTTTCTTACATCTATATCAAGTGTACATCTTACCATTCTGTGATCACTTCCAACATTTACCTAGTTCAGGACAGTAACATCAATCATGATATATCTTTTGTTAGTGAGGATGAAATCTATTTCATTAGTTGTTAATCCATTTAGGCTCTTCCATGTCTACTTTCTGTTCACCCTTTTTTGAAAAAAGTGTTGATTACCGACATTCCTTGAGATTCTGCAAATTCCACAAGTCTTTCACCTCTTTCATTTCTTTCACCAATTCCAAAATTTCCTATAGTTCCCCTTTCTGTGCTGTTTTGTCTCTTTCCAACCTTAGCATTGAAGTCTCCCATAATGATAGTGTAGTGAGTTTCCTGTTCGTGTCAGACTGTATCAAAAGCTTTATTGAAATTTAAGTAAATGATGTCAAAGTTAAACCTTCTATCCATTTCTTTACTTACAGCCTCATAGTATCTAGTTAGATTAGCAATAGAATACAGCAATACCTCATTTAGCATTGCTTCAAATAGCACGGATTTCACTATAACACGGTTTTCAATTAAATTTAAGTTAAAAATTTACTGTACATATTAAAACTCATTGAATAGCCTAGACATGTACTCTACATATATGCTGTGTTGTCGTAGCCTAGGTACGGGTACATATATGCTGCAATGCCAACTGTATTGTCTCATATATGCTGCACATATGACAGTAGTCCCCTCATGCAGTCAGTGGCAACAGTGTCCACTTTTCTTAATTCCATCCTGACGAGATGCCATGATAGCTTTTCAAACTTTTCATTTCACAATTTATTTTTTCCCCTCTAAATACTATCGAAAATATATCTGCGTCTTGGTTAGAAATCATTGCCAACAACATGCGTTATGTTTGGCAGCATGTTTTGCCCCATTTGGCAAGTGATTTCATTGATTTTGAATCGCAAGTTCAGATAATTGCCGAAGACATTGTTAAGATCATAAAAGACTTGGGATTCGAAACTTTGGATGCAGACTGCATTGACTCACATGCAAATAACTTAGATGAAGCAACTCTCCTTGAAATTGATAAGAAAATTGCATATGAAGAAGAGGAAAACAATTCTGAAGTGGATAACACCGAAGTGACACCAAAAGAATTTTCAACAGAAGAATTGAAGAAGGTTTTTCGGGGCTTGACATTGCCTGCGAGGCAATTATGAATGGAGATCCAAATGTTGGAAGTAGCATCCAGATATGGCAAATTTTATAAGATGGGATTCAATGCTACAAAGACTTGTATACCAAGAAAAAGAAGAGATGACTTCAGCAAACTTCATTTTCAAAATACTGAAATAAACAATAAAGCTTTTTTCTCATCTCTCATGTTACCTTTTCATTAATAAAATTTTTGCAATATTTTTTATTTCAAATCCACTGACTATTAATAATAATATTAATAATTGGCAATCAAGTGCAAATTGTTTATAGATTTAATATAATTTGTTTATAGACTGTTTCTCTGGTACGCATTCATTTAAAACCCATTATAATTATACCTCAATCAGCATGGTTTCACATAACACAGAACAGTTTCGGTACCAATTATCAGTGCTATGCGGGGTATTGCTGTACAGTGAATTGTACATTGTGAAAGACTAACACCAATCAATAATACCTAAAGCATAATTTGCTGTACCTATCAGTTTCATTGCCATGCCACTATACAAGTCTTGTTCCATACATTCCAAATTTTAGAAATTTGGAATGTATGGAACATAAAATAAAGGGCTCAATGTAGCCTTGGATAGAAATACCAATGACCAAGTGGTTTGTCAAGCATAAGAGTGGTTCAAGCCCACACAATGGGTAAATATGGTTAATCAGTATATTCTTTGTCAAAATAATCAATTGTAAACTCATCTGACCAGGCTGCTCTGGAGCATAAACAAGAATTTATGAAATATAAATTTGCTGGCTACTGAAGATATGGACCATGAACTAAACAGTGAAATATCATTCGAAAATAATCCAACAGTGCAAACCATACCACATAATCCAAATAAAATTTGTGAGTTTTGTGATTCACAAATTTCATTCTTGTGAATCTGAATCTTCCTTTTAATTAAAAGTTATTCAAAGGGTATTCATGAAAAACTCTTTCCTTCAGATATCTTGCTTCAGTTCCAGTTGGGTAGGTCATAATATGGTGTAGAGTTGTAACATCTAGAACCATAGAGACCATAATATTTTGGGGAGTATGACCAGACAATAACAATGATGTTATTGTCTGGTAGATTCATGTATTGCACTTATTTTTAATTTTTATTTT
Source organism: Mastigoproctus giganteus (assembly GCF_048544385.1). Classification (NCBI taxonomy): domain Eukaryota; kingdom Metazoa; phylum Arthropoda; class Arachnida; order Uropygi; family Thelyphonidae; genus Mastigoproctus; species Mastigoproctus giganteus. Next base: position 216,363,101 of record NC_143576.1, read on the forward strand.
TTAATTACAAGATGTGCTCTGAGACTAAGAATAGACTAGAACAGTGTTTATGAAAAGAAAAGGAAGGGGTGGGGGGAATTAGCACAACTGCACACACTTCCCATGCCACTATACAAGTCTTATGTAATATGTTCTCCAGTCATGTTGTTTAAGGAGTTAGTGACATTGAAATGACCTCCAAGGTTCTCTGACCTCAGTGCAAATGATGTTTCTGTGGGGATATCTGAAGGAAAGAGTTTTCTGTGATTGTCCTTCAAATATTACTAAATTAAAAGAGAAGCTTCCACAAGAATTCACTGATTGACAAAAATTGTTACGCTGTGTCATGGAAAATTTTCCGAATAGATTGGAAAGTTGCATAGCAAAACACATGAGTAAATTTTTCAACTGAGTCTAAGAACTAAAACTGTATTATTTGTACTACTAAATAAAGCCATTTTTACAAAGTTATGTAATTTATCCAATTGTTATTGCAAAATAAAAACAATTAATTCACAGTGTATCATCCTGTATATGTGTACCCGCACACATATGTGCAAATAGAATCATTATGTACAATTAAAATCTTAATTATATAATGCCAAAATATAAATTTTAATAAAGAACACAAACTTCTTTAAATAGAACGCATACATAAAATCAAGACTTCAACACAAATTATTATTTAAATGGCATTGGAGGTTATTGCCCCTGGACAGAAACTTGCACAGAAAATGCCTAATCCCTCTTCCTGAGATTGTTTAAATGCAGCCTTGATTGAAGAGGCTGCATTTAAGAATGCAGCCTTTTCTGAAGAATTTATTGAAGAGGCTGCATCAATTCCTATAAAAAACTCCAGTCATTTATAGGAATTTAACTCCCACCTCTCCAGGCAAGCAGCAGACGCATGAGGCATTTATTCGCTGTCTAGGCAGTGCCCAAGGATTCTGTACAATCTGATGATGACATCTGTGTTGTAGCAGCTCTGTATAGCCAGTTGTTGTGTTGTGTAGGTTTGTGTATTTAGTATTGTGTTATAGCAGTATTGTGCTAGCTCCCATTCCATGCCACATAGAGGCAGCCATGAGGTTGTGGTTCTAGTTGCAATATAGACTCAACTATAATTGCATTATATGTACCTAGACAAGAATACTGGAATGGCAATTATTAAACTTTTTACATCTGATGACTTGCACACTACAATCTTTTCTTCCTTTCCCCAGAAAATTCTGTTTTTATAAGAAATTATTAAAAATATATTGATCACTGTTAAACTTCCATATAGGTGGTGCTAATGTGTAGCTGCGATTGTAGTAGTAGTAATGTAGGCATGTGATGCAAGAAAGCAAGTATACAAGCTTATGTAGCATCAGCCAAAAAAAAAAAAAAAAACAAAAAAAAAAACTCCATGACCTACTCTGGCAGCCTGTCTACATTGCTCAGAAAACTTCATATCTGACTGCACAACTACTCCCAGATCTTTCAATTTCTACCACCCTAAGTGTAGTACCACACAGTTAGTACATTTCTCTGGAGTTATTTCTACCCTATTTAGTACTTTGCATTTGTCAATGTTAAACTTCAGTTGCCACTTCTCATCCCATCTGCCCAAATTTTCTAGATCCTTTTGCAGTAACATTGCCATTACTGTCATTAACAAGCCTGCCAACCTTTGTATCATCTGCAAACTTCGATATTAAGCCTGATATACATTCATCAATATCATTGATAAATATACAAAACAACAGTGGGTCCAACACCGAACCATGGGGGACTCCACTACTAACATTAGTCCACAAAGAGCAGCATCCATTGATTACCACTCTGTCTTCTCCCACTCAACCACCCTTTTATCCATTATAGCAACTTAGCCTTAATACCATACTGCTCCAATTTGTACAGCAGTCTTCTGTGTGCAACAGTATCAAAAGCCTTTCCAAGAACCAAATATATGATATCAAAATTACTCCCCTGCATCCTGTTCCTTTGTGACCACATCATAGTATCCACTCAAATTGGTCAGACAAGACTTTCCTTTAACCCGTGCTGTGTCTGAATTATTACTGCAGTCTTGTCTAGATGATCCTGCAATGCATCTTTAACCAGTGACTCCGTTATTTTCCCTAGAATGGAAGTTAAACTAACTGGTCTATAATTGCTTGTGTCACAGTTAGATCTCCCTTTGTAAATTGGGGATACATTTGCACATCTCCAGTCAGTAGGGACTTCCCCTGATTCGAAGGATGCTCTTATAATTATGGCTAAGGGTTTGCTTACTTCCTTTCCCGCCTCCTTTAATATAACTGGATATGTTCCATCCACTCCAGGTGCCTTTCTTATGTTTAACTTCAACAATTTCTCCTCCACTTTGTTCTCAGTTATTACAAAATCATTAAGCACCCTGTTACAGTTTGATTAGCTTCTGGCATTTTGCTCCCTTAATAACTCCTCCTGTGTAAATGTAGATGCAAAATACTCATTCAGATTGCAGCTATTTGAGCAGAATCATCAACTGTCGAACCATTGATATCAAGTGGACCAATCTGATTCATCCCCTTCCTTCTAGAGTTTATATAAGTAAAGAAGTCCTTGCTGTTTTTCTTAGCATCCTTTTCCAAAGATTTCTCGTAATCCGCCTTTGCTTGCCTATCTCCTTTTTGACTTGATTACAGACTAACTTATATCTGCTATAGGCATTTGTGTTGCATGATAATTTTTATGCATCCCATGCATTTTTCTTCTCTGCCATGAGTCCCATTAGTTCATCTGACATCCATTTAGGTCTGGAGGCCTCATTTTAGGAAGGATGTAGATTTACTTGAGCGTGTACAGAGAAGGGCAACAAGATTGGTGAGGGGAATGAAGGGATCCTCTTACCAAGAGAGGCTTAAGTTCTGCAAATTGCAGTGGCTGGAGACTAGGCACCTGCGCGGTGATCTGATTGAGGTGTATAAGGCCTTGAATGGGTTGAGCACGCTGAATTCTGATGGGATCCTTCCACTTGTTCAGATTACGAACCTAAGGGGGCATAAATTCAAATTAAGAAAAGACAGATGTAGATTAGATGTGCGGAAATTTGCCTTTAGCCAGCGGGTGGTTAATTGCTGGAACAAACTTCTATCTGTCGTTGTGGAAGTTGATAGGTCGAATAAATTTAAGGAGGAACTGGACAGGCATTTGGAGGGAATGGTGTGATTTTTTTTTTTTTTTTTTTTTGGCTGATGCTGCATAAGCTCATACACTTGCTTTCTTGCATCAAATGCCACTGCTGCTACTACTACTACTGCTAGGTCTAAACCTTGAACAGTATTTCTTAATCGGTATGAAAAGACTAGTAACTTTCACAATTAGTTCCTTGAATGCTTCCCACTGTACAGAATTTAAGAACTAACTGAGACCACTGTAGTCACCTTTATAGAAGCAAAAACCCTTCCATACCCCTGATGGTAATTATATCTTTAAGTAAATCCCACATAAGTACACTGTGATCACTACCACCTAGTGGTTCCTTTATCTGCAAATTCTTAATTCATGAATAATCACTGCTGATAACCAGATCAAGAGTGTTTCTCTCTCTGGTTGCCTCTCAAACATGCTGCTGCAGCAAACAATCATCCAATAAATCCACAAAAGTCTTGCCAGTGTGTGAGTGACCAATCCACAAGTTCCAGTCAATATCTTGGAAGTTAAAATCTCCTTTATCTCACAATCTGATGTACTGGCCCGTTCTATTTCTCTGTACAATTGTTCGTTGTACTCGTTAGTCATTAGGCCTATGACACATTCCTACTCCCATTTTTGCTTTCCCATTGCTTATGTCACAGCAAACTGACTCAACATTGCACTGTCCATCTATATCAACTGCAGGCGCCTCCGTAGCCAGGTGGGAAGGAGCAACAGTGCGTAGCACACGCTTCTTGATTAAACCGGGGTTCGAGCCTGTCACCACCAAATACGGTGAATGCGAAAAGGTCAGGGAATGACTACCGCATATCCCGGAGCAATATAGCCTTAGTTGCTGCTAATGCTCCTAAAGCGGGTTCGATTCCCGCCTCGGGCTTGGATCAAATTACTGCAAAAACCTTGGGAGGTGCAATATGGCCACAGAAGCCGATGCGCCAACAACTACCAAATCAAAAAAAATCAAAAAATGCTCCTAAAAACCAAACAACAATAACATATATCAACTGCATGCACTTCCTTAGATTTTATTTTTTTTTTTAATTAACATTATAACACCTCCTCTCTTCCTGTCTTTCTTTCTGTACTCATTGTAATCTCCAAATTCCAATTCTGCACTTGTTATATCTGTGTGACATCATGTCTCTGATATCCCAACAACATCTGTCTTTGATGTCTTAACCAGCACTTCAAATTCATCAAATTTATTTACTATGCCTCTAGCATTGGTGTACATGCAAGTATTTTTTTATTTTATGAAACCCCAAACACAAGAGGTATTAGAACCTGTAGTATTTAGCACCTTGCTAGGGTTGGAGGTTGAGAAGATGAAAGAAGATATTTGTTGACATTAGACTTGAACTTCTGTAGACTGTAATTTTCTGGAAATACGTATGAAGGAAGGTTGTTCCAGAAAATGGCTGTTGAATGAATAAACAAGGAAGATGAAAAGTTGGTTCTGTTTGTTTGTTTGTTTGTTTGTTATTTGGTTTTCAGGAGCATTAGCAACTAAGGCCATATTGCTCCGGGAATATGCGGTGATCATTCCCTGATCTTTCCGCATCCCCGTATTTGGTGGTGACGGGATCGAACCCCGGTCTAATCAAGAAGCGTGCGTTACGCACTGCTGCTACTTCCCACCTGGCTACGGAGGCGCCACACAGTTGGTTCTGTGAGTTTGAAGTTGGGCAGTAAATGGACGTTGGCTGGTGGTGAAATGTTTCTACTGTTTTGAAAGAGAGAGAACAGGAATTATAGAAGCCAATTTAGAAGAACAGTTCCCATGGAATTATCTGTAGAAAAGGCATGCAGCAGAAACAGTATGTCTATGAGACAGAGAGTGGAGAGACTCTGTTAAAGATCATTAATTAACCTAAAATCAGGTGGTAGATGACTTTCATCAACCGGTGAAATACCACCACTTTGCTTATTGGAGGCTTGAAGTGGTGAAACCCATGTTTAGTCTCTAGAGCAAAGTTTCCGGCATCCCCCTCCCCTCTCCCCATACTTCTCCTTCAACCCATGCACGGTACTAAGTACTATAGGTTTTGATACCTTTCGTGTTTGGGGTTCTCATAAAAAAAAAAAAAAAAACTGCCCTCTTCTGAATGGAATCTAGAAGGCTGAGAGAGGTTTTGGGGGCACAGCCCCAGATGTGGGAACAATATTCCATGGTAAGGTGGATTTGCGATTTGTACAGAGTGAACAACTGTTTGGAAGAAAAGTAATGCCAAGAGCGAAAGAGAAAACCAAATTTTTTAGATGCAGAGGAAGCAATTTTTGTAATGTGCTTGTGCCAAGAGAGATTAGAAGCAGAGTAATCCCCAAAAGAGATATATCATTTTGCCCAGAAATCGGAGTGTCACTAAAGATAAGCATAGGAGCAGAAGAATCCTTTTTTCGAGATATAAGACAAGACTGAGTTTTATAAGGATTGAAACAAACTAAGTTGTCTTTGCCCTACGGATATTTGAGAAGTTGTAACTGATTGAGCAGGGCAAGGTTTTTCAAAATGGAAAGTGGAATGCAATATGCTATCATCGGCAAAACTATGAATAGGATTTCCAGTCAGTGGAAGAAGATCATTAATATACAAGAGGAAAAGAGTGGGGAAAAGAACTGAACCTTGGGAGACCATGAATTACAAAAAACAGTTGGCATACCATAAGATGGAAGCTTGTTTAGAAAACCTTTATGCCAGACATGATTGAAAGCCTTTGGGATGTCAAGAGCAACTGCTTGTGTTTCACCAAACTTTTCCATTGAATTTGTCCAGAAATGGGTAACATAAACCAAAATATCGACACTGACAGAATGCATACTGATGATCGTTGATCAGATGGAAGGTTTCTAGGTAGTTTAAGATTTGGCAGTTAATTGATTTCTCTATTACTTCAGAAAGAATAGAAGTAATTGCAATGGGACGATAATTGGATCTGAGGGACTTGTCACCCTTTTTAGGAACTGGCCGGATATGAGCAAATTTCCAAGCAGAAGGAAAAACACCTTTGGAATAAGAAAGTGAAAAAAGTCGGCAAAGAACAGGAGTAAGTTGAAGAGCACAGGTTTTGAGAACAAGTGGAGAAATACCATCAGGACCTGGAGCTTTATTAGCATCAAGATTCGTCAATATCCTTCTGACATCCTTTTGACGGAAGACCGCAGGGGGCATTGAATGGAACGTGTTGGGAATGGTGGGATGTGTTTTACCAAGAGCTAACAGGTCAGCTTTATCCTTGGCTGAAGTGACAACAGAACTATCTGGTTTTTGACAGAGGTGGGAGCAGAGATGGGCAAAAGTTGTGGCCAATAGCTTTGGCAAGAGGCCAGAATGCTCGGCATACCATTAGGGCAAGAAGAAAGTTTTCTACTCTTAGCCTGTTCAAAATCTAGTGTGAACTGATTGACTGTTTTACGATTGTTGTAAGCTTTGGTGTAGGCAGAAAATGAAACTGAAGAATTGGAAACAAGCCAATTACGATATGCAACATTCTTCTCTTGAACAGCCTTAGCACATTTATTGGAAAACCAAGGTTTAGATAAAGGAAGAGATTTTAGAATGGAGTGTGAAATAAAGGATTCCATTCCTACAAGAATAATTTCACTGACATGATCTGAGCAAATGTTGACATCAGAAGTTTTGAAACAGTAGTCCAACCAAGGAAAAGAAGAAAAGAAATCTCACAGGTCATCCCAATTTGCATTCTTGTAGTGCGAAACAATACGAGGTTGGGAATAGCCATGAGATAAAAGCTCCATTGGAGAAGAGACAATCACCAAGTTGTGATCTGATATACCTAAAGGACCACTCACATCGACCATGTACTTGAAGGGTTGTTTGTGAGAAAAAGATCAAGCGTGTTGGCTGTATACTTAGGATTGTCCAGCATTCTTGTAGGTAATGAACAATCTGTGCAAGTTCATTAGAAATTGTAAAAGCCTCAGCATCTTGACCAGCTGGGTTGGTGTGACTAGAAAAGGGGAGCCAGCTGGAGTTGTGAACATTAAAATCACCAATGAAAATTACCTCTCTGTTAGGAAAGTTGGGGAAAGGCAAGTTGCAAAGAGAGGAAGTCAAAGAGCTCCAAGTGATTAGTGGAGTTGGGAGAATGGTAGAGAAAACAGATGAATATGACACAGTGAGGTAGAGAGATTTTAAGCCAGAGAAGATCGAAGAGAGGAGATTCCAAATTACAAGTCTCTGACAGGGAATATCAGAATGGACTTATGCGCAAGTACCACCTTTCAGGCCAAAGGAATTATACAGCAAATAGTTTTGGTAACTGAGATTCTGTCAGAAAAAGTACATGGGGGTTTGGCAGCCTGCAAGTGGAAATGGACATCATTGAGATTAGAATTGAGACCACGTATATTTGTGAAATGAACTAGTAAGTGTTTGGGAGGTTTAGATCTTTTTGCAGATAATTTACTCTATTAGTTTGACAATTCATGGTGTATTCAATAGTAAGAAAAAGTGGGTGGGACATGCTGTATGAAGTAATGAAATTTTTGGATATGGCGTACATGTGGTAAGAATATACCCAGATCCTTGACATAACGTGGTCTTGACAATGCCCCCGCATACACACTACTCGGACTCCCTCCAGTCACTATCTGGCAGAGTAGAGGTAGCAAGATTATACACTAGCTGATCTGGAAGCCTCCTAAAGAGTTACCAATAGGTTCAGTCCAGTGTTTTAACTAGCAGCCGGCCTGCAAACACCGTTTTAGAGCTGTACCCTCGAAATGTAAGGAAGATTGGATCTCGCTATGATGTTCATCATAACCTCAAAATTTCTTCAGTCATACTGCATGATAGAAGAGAGATGGGGAAGGGTTAACTGGAACCTAGCTCTGGAGATTAACATGAGTTCCACCACTTCAAGCCTTCAATAAGCAAAGTGGTGGTATTGCATCGGTTGATGAGTGTCATCTGCCACCTAGAAGTATACATGCACCTCTTCTTATTCTTAGTTACCCTAACACAGCCCATATATTTATTTGTTTCAATTTCAAGATAATTCCCACCAGTGTCTAAACCCCCCAGTACCCTGCCCTCCAGGCTGCTGCTCATTCTAATAGAAGCAGTGCAAGAATCACTTTCACATCTCTCTGCACCTACTATTAACCTTATAGTTTGCAAATTCCCCCCCCCACGAGCTAGCAGTTTACCAACCCACATAACGCTGCTTGAACAGTATCAGCAAACACTCTTGCACACCTTCTATTTAATTGAAGCAGTCTCTCCTGTTAACAAGCACAGACCACGCTGAGAAAAATTCTACCCAATGAGCCTTGCACAATCCCTCCAGTGCTGAATTGTATGACAAGTCTCTCATCATATACGCCCTCCTATCATGTCTGGGCAGAATTGTAGACACTTTCAAATTTAACCCTAACTCATGACTTTTGTTCAACATTGACCTGTGCTTGCTAAATAAATCTGCAGATCTCCTACTCTTAATGTCCTTAGGGCCAACGTTACAACAATATCACTCCTTGTGCCCTTAAAAGATGATATCTGTTCTACAACATCATCACCTTTTGCTCCTGGCAGATATACCCCAGTCCTATTCCACCTATCCTTTTTATACAATATATTACTTTTCTCCCTGACAATAGAGTCACTGTCAATAACTAACCCCTATGGGACCAGCACATTCTGCCTTGGAGATTGCAACTGTTCTGCCTGATGTACAAGAGTGAGCTGTGGCATTGAGTTTGGCAGCTGAGAACTTGATGGGTCCCCCATTTTAATACCTTCAAGGGCATCTACTCTACTCTTCAAACTCTCGTAAGTGCCCATCAGAATGCTGAGTTGGCATCTAATTTCTTGACACTCTGCACCTAGCACACACAAAGACTTCCTCTTGGGCTAGATCATGTTCTGTTCCAGAGAGTTCTGCAAACATTTCACAAGTTGCACATTTTTTTAGGCTGTGATGCATTGGAGAATCTTTCCCACCTCAGTTCTCCCTTGAGTCACAGCACTCCTGCTACTTTGAGCATTGCTCTGCTGCTCTAGTCTGGGGCATAATATTGAAATTAACAATGAAAATTAATAAGATTAATGAATTTTAATTAATTAATTATCAATACTACACTATCTAATAGATTCCTAAATGCAGTGATATATTATATGTTTTATACTATCTAATTTTATGTTAGAGCTACCTATTTACGACAATTAAAAATTTGAATTCTCTGCCACTCACTCTATATGAAAATAATGGCTGCAAGATTTGAATGAGACAACAGTTTTGCCTATATTAAGTAGTGACCTACAAAAACTCTATCTAAATTAAAAATAAAAATAACCAGCATAACTAAAACTATAATGCTACTTATGAAGCGCAATATAATAGCAAAACACTGATAATTTTTTTTTTTTTTTTTTTTTTTGGAGCTTGTAATCCACAGTTGGAACTTGTAAAAACAGCAAGCACCCCATTTAAGAATTTATTTTAAATTCTTTTGTGAAACTCAAGTATAATGTGATAAGGTTCATCGAGTTTGGCTATTTATAATCATGGGAAGGTAATATTTACCCTAAATTTACTATAATAAGTGTTTTGGCAGTGAGAGCATTCTTTGTTCTAACTGTCAATTCCAGCTGCCTATGCTTTAGCATAGTGCTGGTATTTGAAAGGTTGAATAGCTGCTTTTTTTAAATTCTACAAGTTATAGATGCAGAGGACTTTAATTAGGTAGAGGGGTTTGTTACATTGATTGGTTTTATCTAATTTTGGGATGAAATATCACCTTATCAGAAAAGATATAGATTTTTAAAGACTTTGAGTTTTAATTAATAAAGGCCTATACAGCCATATAATAGCACCCCCACTAGAGAAAGACTTACTCCAGTATTTTTCACCAGAAAAATTTATGAATGGGCTCGAGACCATCAAGAGCTACACTGGCATGAGCATGAAGGACTTGGAAGAAGCTGTTTAAGACCGGACAGCATGGAGGCAGCACACCCATAAAGTCTCCAAAAGTCAGCTGTGACGGAATGGATGAAAACAACAACAACAAACTTCAATTGCAAATTTTCAGATAATTTGTCTAATTTATCTAGTCTTGTGGAGTAGCATGCCCTGATTACTCTTATTATATCCTATTCACCTTTGCATCATCAACAGCCTTAGACATTAAACTTGATATACCTACATCAATATCATTAATAAATAGTAAGAGAGCCCAATACCAAACTTTAAGGAACCCCCATTCATAACATTAATTCACGAAGAGCAGTTGCCATTAATAACTATGCTTGGTCTTTTGCCACTCAACCACTTCACCTATGGCAGAAATGAGTTAAATGCCCAATTTTGACCTTTTATTATACAAATACAACTTATACAAATTAGGTCAAATGGGAAGTGAGAGATGATCATAGGGGCCACTTAAGTGTTTTATACAAACTAAGGGATACTGTTCAAGGTTTAATCCAAAATGGGGGTGAGATGAATTTATGAGCTTAGTAGCAGAGAATTCAGCAAGAAATTCTGTGGGTATGTTAACACTAGAAGGAAAGAGATGAAACACATTGGTCCAGTGGATATAAATGGTGTAACTGTTGATGATCCTGTACAGATTACTGATAAACTGAATAAATATTTTCATCTACATTCATACATGAAGTTTTTAGAAACAGGATTAATTGAAGTCTATCTAATGCAGATTGGTATTTAAATCACTTATTATAACAGAAAGGAAGGTGGAAGAGAAACTGCTATAGCTGAAAGTGAACAAAGCCCTTGGGCTGATGAAATCTATCCAATTATATTAAAAGAAGCTGTAAAAAAGGTCATTAAACCTTTAGCCTTAATATTGAGATCATTTTTAGATTCAGAAGTCCCTAGAGACTGTGTGCAAATATATCTCCTATTCATAAAGGTGTTCAAAAGGTGAAGTAGGTAACTACAAACTTTAAGTTTAACCTTTGTGCCAGAAAAAATAAGAGTCAATAGCTAAAGAAGTAAATCAAGATAATATGAGTGGAGCCACAGGGCATTCATAGCATGGATCTGTTAAAGGCGTATCATGCCTGATCAGTCTGATTAACCACTATGAGATCACCACAAAGAACTGGACGCAAAGGATAATTTTGAAATTATATGCTTAAATTTAAATAATTCCTTTGACACATGTACAACTGTTGTATAAGTTGGGTATTCTGCACTAGTGGTAGGTTACTATTATGCATAAGGGGATCGTTAAGTAGGAGACAAGGAGTGATTATAAATGTCCACTGCTTCTTGTGGACTAATGTGATGAATGGGATATCACAGGGGCAAGTGTTCAGCCTCTTACTGTTTTTAATATATTACTGTAGGCATTTTAGGTTTATTGTATAAGTTTGCTGATGATACATGTGTAGGACAACAGAATGGTTAATGACAGTAATCTGTCTAATACAAATATCTAGCTAATATTTTTAAGTAGATCTAGATAAATGAAGTGGTTAAGCTGAGATGTCAGCTGAAATTTAACATCAATAAATGTGTAGTACTGCATTATGGTAGCAGTAATTTTAGAATAAAATACATATGTGGCTAGCATCAAATATAAATTGAATTTCATAATTTGTGCATTATGAAGGTGTATCATAGGACTTCTCTTAAATAGAGCTGTCATCTCATTTTTGTCATTTGTGCCAACTGATGAATATTTTGCCAACCGCCACTGTTGCGACTATTAAATCTCTACATTTTTCATTTGCCTTTATTTCTTGACAGTGACAAAACCTTCTGGGAAAAAAAGGTCACTTTTTCAGTATGAAAAAGTATGAGAGTGGAACCAAAAGTATGAAAATTAAAACAAAGTTTTAATTTTCATACTTTTGGTTCCACTCTATTTTAATTTCATCTTTTCTAAACACATCAAGTTTTATAGTTAGAAAGGTAGGTAATTCTCCTGCGTATTTATAGAAGTTTTAGTCGATTCTCTTATTGAAGAGAATACTGGTTAATCAATAATCTCTTTCTTACATACAGAGGTAATTGCTCCCCATCATGCCAAACAGGTGTTAAGTTTCTGTTGTATGCATTTTTCACAGATACTGAAACATTGTTCTGAAACAGTATCTTTAATTCTGTAACGTACCTCAGTGTTGTCCAGTCAGCATCCATTCACAGTTTGGCTACATTACTGTTATACTAAATTTTCTTCTTTGTATATCTTGTTTCTGTTTACTAGAACAACCTTCTTTCATACAGATTTCTTGAAATTTATATCACATCTCAGAACCCATCCATGTATTCAAATACAATATATTTACAAGTATGCTTCTTGAACCTTCCATGATTGGAATTAGTGTTAAAGTAATTTCAGTTTTTTTATGATGTTTGAAATTGTAACTATGATTTTGGTTTAATTTAATGAAATATGGAGCCTCCTTTATAGTTAGAAGTGCTCTCATTGTTATGGAATATAATTTTCTAATATCTGTAATTATCTGAATTTATATTTTGTTTAGGATCAAGAAATTTCAGGTTCTCAACCTTTAACTCAGTTATGTGATGAAAACAAGCCACCTGATAGGTAATATTGTTTTTATAATATTTCATTGTGAATTTCTGAATAATGAATTAACTAATTTGCATTCCTTTTATATTGTAATAATAGAATATTTATTAATAAAATACATACACATTACTAGTATTATTCTGTATTATAATAAATATGTTAATCACTGGCATGTGACACTGGCTTTATCACTTATTGGCATTAATTTTAGTGATAAAGTCAGGATCATCTGTATCACACACATAAATGACATTGTTTGTCTAGAACAAAAATGAAAAGTGACTGAAAAACTCTTGATGGTTAGAAACTGGATATATGAATAATTCCTACATGCACCAACCAAAGTTTAAAATATATTTATTGTACAAATATATAATTAAAATCAAAATAATAACAGGTAGAAACATGCCATAAAAATATATCAAAGTAAAATGCTTAAAATAAAATCTAAAAGTGCAGGATGCTTTCAGAATCTATATGGCACCTATATCAGCTGTAGAAGTTAAATGAGGACCGTGAGTATACATAAATACATCAGGGTGATAGGCTGTGTACATCAGGCAAAAGGAGAAAAGGTGGGAAAAGAACTAAGGGAAGCATGGCAAATGAATGAAAACGAGGAGGGAAAGGGAAGGAAGTAATTCCTGAATGTTCTAAGGCCAGGTTGGCTCCATATTCATATTGCTGGAAGAGGAGAGGGGGGGGGGTGACTGTAGCACTGTACACCCAAATCACTCATCGCTAAAGATTCCAATGTCTATACACCTCATGATCACTGGTAGGAGTATCTCTAATGCTGCATATATGGGGGATTCCAAACACCAGTGGGATTTGAAATCTTCTGCACTACCAGTAATTTAAACATCTGTTGGCAAGAGATTATTCATAATTATTTGTCATCTTAGGGTTATTCATCATTTGGCAAGAGCTTAAAATGGCTATTGCTCAGTGGGAAAAACCAGTGATAGCCAATTCTCAGTGGAGGTAATGTGGTGTAACCTCATTGAGACTGTGATGCAGTAAATAATCTTACTTTTGGCATTAGTAATATTAGGAGTTTTTTTTTTTTTTTTTTTTGAGGGGGTATGCAGAAATTTGTGTTGTATTATAATATGATATCATAACTGCTCAAAATCTTTGCAATTCCTTTGGATACTCCTCAGGTAGTAAGAAATATTTTAGCTGTACTGGACACTTGGTTTTAATTTGATACATCTGTATTCATGTGCTATTTAATTAAAAACAACTCCTAGTGAATAAACACTTTTACTGGAATGGTATATTTCTGGAGGATTGCTGTGACTATTTTATGTATCTGTCTGTTCCTGATTGACAGTATGACCCTACCCTCACTATTATGTGTGAATTATGGTATCAAGGAGCATAACATGAGATGTAATTTTTATATTGACGACAGACTTATTGCAGACAAAATTGAGTGCAGGTGTCCTCTTCACCATTACACCAAGGAAAGTTAGGGTACAGTCCATGATTAGGTTGATGATTTGTGAACTGGGTGAGTGTATAGCCAAAGCACAGATCTGCTTATACATCATATCTCCAGAAATAAAATCGGAACTGTTTAATTTAATTAGAACTGTTTGAGGGTATAACGTATAAGCAGGTCTGTGGCTTGGTTATGGGCTCATTAGTCAGCTCACAGATGCTAACCTAGTCATGGAAATCTTTGAACTTGAAGTTCTCTCTATCTTGTCACCACTATGGTAGAGTGGTATATAAATGATATACAGGTGAAGTCCTTTATAGCAACTGTCTTTTTAATGCTCCAGCATGTTATAATGTTGATGTGGTAGGTCCCAGCTGATTTCTCGTAAACCTAATGCTATTTTACATTTGTTATAATGACCTTGACTGATGGCAATTTCTCTTGCTCATTGGCAGTTTATCACACTTGTAATGAAATTAACTTTTGACTAGAAGTTCATTTCATTATATGTATGTAGAGACTTGATTTATCAGTATGATTCTTATAAAGTAGGTAGCATTGCCCATTGCAGACAAAATTGAGTGAAACAGCATATTTTGACAGATTATTTTAAAGTCAAGCAAATTCCTGTCGATGGCCTTGATATACATAAAAAAAACTGTTTGCCGCTAACTATTGAATACAAACATCAACTTAGTTGTTCAGATTTAGTTTCAGTACAGTAATTGAACTGAAGTTATGAACAATGTAGCCTCTTATGCTCATGCCCGCTACTTACCACTGAATCAGTGTTAGTGATATTAGCTTCATGGTGCCTCCGCAGCCAGGTGGGCAGGAGAAGCAGTGCGTAGCACATGCTTCTGGATTAGACCGGGGTTCGAGCACGTGAGCCACCAAATATGGAGGATGCGGAAAGGTCAGGGAATGACCACTGCATATCCCTGGAGCAATATGGCCTTAGTTGCTAATGCTCCTAAAAACCAAATACCAACATAACAATGACATTAGCTTCATACTCCAGTCCAAAATATTTAGTATGAACGATGTAATGTTTTATGCTCACGCCTGCTACTTTGCTGAATCAACATTTGGAAAGTTAGCAAAATCCATCTGATAGCCTGATTACTCATTTGATTGTAGCCATTTGCTGAATAGTATGATTGCAACAATACAAGTATTTGTATTGTTGAAATCCACATTTTCGTTACATTCCATTGTTAGGTGCCACTATTGATGTTTTCACATCAATAATTTTCTGATTGGTGAAAATGACTGAATGCCACACTGCTATAGCTGAGTGTTCAGCAATGCTAAAGTAAAATGCAGAGCATTGTTGAGAGTATCGAGCAAGCTAACCTAAGAAAATAAAGACTGAGGTAGTAATCAGTGCATGAGAATGAAAAAGACTATTGAGATTGCATAAAAGACAAACAGAAAATCAAGCCTTGGATTTAGCAGTGCCTTCAATCAGCATTGCTGCTACATCTAACAATGATGTACCAAACCAAACTATTATATTAGGGTCACTCGGTAAGTTATTACATATACTCGTGTATTGTGTCTGTAAATTCCATTTGTTCTCTAGTCAATTTGCCTGTTTTGCTGTATGAAAAAACCTCAGTTTCTTGGGGAAGAAACCTTGCCACCTATGCCTAAGACTGATTAACTCAGCCACAGATTGAAAAAAAGCCCATAAATTCCTCGCATCATCAACAGGATTCAAACCCAGGCCTTTTCCACTCAGTGTGGGGAGGACAGTGATGATACCACTGTACTATCCATGCAGACAACAATGATGTACCCAAAGTGATGATTAAATATGCACAATGGAACATTTCTCCAGTTGTGGAGCATATGAGTTTAAATTATCAGGCTCCTTTACCTTACGACGACTAATATTTACATAAGGACGAGAGTTTGAAAGAGATTTATGAAAAATGATTTCTGCTCTGTTCTATATGCTACATTTGTGATCGTCTATGGTTCGAAACCGACAAAGAAACTAGCTACTAAAGATACACCATTGATATGCACTGCTTTTCCTGATGTTGACGTTGATGGGATACTTGTGTGTAATAGTTGTAGAAGATCACTTAAGAACAAGGCTCTTAAGTGTTACCCAATGGCCAAGTGATACAACTGTTGTCTATGTTTCTCCTAACAGTGACATACAAGATATACAGGATTGACTTCATTCGTGTTGTTTTGTTTCCTTGCCCGTAGCAGCATATCATACTGACATATCACATACCCATGATCATGAGTGGCAATTTCAACATTAACTTCAGATTGGAACAAACTAAACCATTAATTACTTTTCTGCAAGAAACATTCAGTTGAAATCTAAACACTAAACCCCCAAGATCAGGTAGCTCCATCGACGCTGTTTTTCAGAGACATTTAGATACGTTGCAATTGCAAGTATATATGTCTCTTACTTTAAATATCATAAATCCATTGTATCTTTTCTTCCAGCCGAAATTATGGAAATTTGTGAATGATCAATAAAATATTTACAGTACAAAAGCTCTTATGGTGTAATCAATATATACAAATCAAAAAACTTCCAAGAAATACGGATTAGTTACCTTTACAGAAATGACGCCATTTACACATTTCTGTTTCACATTTTCACCAAAGATGGAAACGACACAAACGATGTCATTTCCTCATCTCATTTTTGTGACAGATTGGTTTTACTTCAGTCCAAAATTTAGTAGGTGTTGCCAAAGGTGTTTTCACATCAAAAAATAATGTGCCTGCATTTAACAAATTGAATATAAACATCAATTAACATGTACTGAGCATTTCAGATTGTTTATATAGACATGTATAGTATGGGGTCTGGCAAATTTACCGCCAGCAATTTACCATCAGCAATTGATCGCCAGAAATTTACCGCCGCGTCAGTTTATCGCATAAACAATTTACCGCTGCGTCAGTTTATCGCATTTTACCGTCTAGAAGCAATGAGATGTGTTTGGTCAAATCATAAAAAGTTATTTTTTATTTAAGTTTCTGCCTTAAGCTATGATTAGCATATTTTTTGGAATTCTACGAACTATGAGGGAATAGTACGGAAATAAAAAACACATGTACGGAAATATGTAATTTAATAGGTAGATTATGTATTTTAATAGTTACATGCATCACAAAAATAGTAAAAAAATCCATTATTTGAACAATATAACAATTGGTTGATTTTAAAATAAACTAATTATAACATTATGTATGTCATAGTACACTGCAAAAATTCAAAATGAATGTTTATGCAATCTTCAGAATCAGTCATGTTGGAATAATTAACTACTAAGAAACTGTAATATTTACAACACAGTATGTAAATTATTAATAAGAAATATTATACGCTATACCTCTTAGATAATCAACGGTATCACCACGTTCATCGTATGCACTAACAAGCCTTTTAATTCGTTCACGATACGTCTTCTTTTTTTTGTTGCCTGGATCACTTCCACTTAAATATTGTTCAATGCGCATTTCGTTAATACTTTGTTCTTTTTTAATGCAATCAATAAATTTCCAAATGTTGGGATGATAAGCAGCGACTTGTTCCTGAAATCTTCTATGCCACCCTTCAACAGAATTATTCGTTCTTGGTAATCCTTCAAGAACAAGCTGGTTTACGTTCCACATTTCATGGGAATACTTTGGTGGTCGACGAAGATGTCGTCTGGTTATGCGTCTAATCCATGTATCCTCAAAATAATCAACAACAACTTGCGATTCTGGAGGAAAAACACTATTTTCACACAAATGTTAAAAAATGACCATCACAAATGCAATTGCTGCCAAAATTCGCATATATAAAGCAAAATTACCATCGGTTTCGTAACGTTGTTTCAATCCATTATTCTGAATAATTCAAAAAACATGCTACTTAAGTTAAAAATAAATTTATATAAATTATATGTATTGCCTGGCGATATTTGTAGGCTGTAAATTGTTTATGCGATAAATTGATGCGGCGGTAAACTGCTAGCGATTAATTGCTGGCGGTGAATAGCGGGTGATAAACTTTCCTAGACTTAGTCTAGGAAAGTTTATCGCCGAAAGTTTAAGAAAATTTAAGTTTATAAACAATTTATAGCCTACAAATGATCGCTAGCATATTTTATTGCCAGGCAATACATATAATTTATATAAATTTATTGGCCAATTTAAATTGAAAATAAGGCTTTTCTATAGGTGTTATTTAAGAATTAAGTGCAGTTAAAAATGGAAGTTATATGCTAGGTATACATTTCCTAGAAATATATACCATTCCAGGTGCTTTAATTTAATTGCCTGTTATTTTCCAAAATTGGAATTAGGTAGGCACCTACTTAATTCCTTTAACTTAAGTAGCATGTTTTAGGGGATGGGGGTAGGGCATGCCGATTAGGGAAGTACTTATTTATTTTTTATTATCTCTTACAATCACAACATTTTCTTATTTTGAGTTTATTTTTCATCCTTTTGAGTTTGTGAATGCATCATGTCGGTGGAATTTTTGAAATCAGAAAAAGGAAAACCGAAATTGTGCTTTAGTGGACATTTGTTTTATAAAGACAGGCAAAATGAAACAAAAATTCATCGGAAGTGTCAAAATTACCGAAAAACCAAATGTGCCGCTCGAGTTACTACGGTAGATAACACCATGGTTAAAACATGGAAGGAGCACAATCATTGTGGAGACGCAGCAGGAGTCGAGGCAGCACAACTTCTTGATACCATTCGAACTTATGCAGAAACAACAAATAATACGCCTCATAGTATTATTTCAAATGTTTCGAGAACCTGTAGCCAAGTAACAGCCCCGAAGCTTCCAAGTGTAGATACAATGAAACAAACGATCCGAAATATAAGAAATCGAAATTTTGATGGCCCAGTTCTTCCAACGCATCGTAGAGACATAGTTTTCAGAGAAGAATATAAAACATCATGCAATGGAGAATTATTTCTACAATTTTATTCTGGACCCGAGGACAATCGTATGTTAATTTTCAGTACGAAAAGAAATTTGCAGTTGTTAGCACGAAGTGAACACTGGTATGCCGATGGGTCTTTCAGAACTGTTCCCTTACTTTTTTATCAGCTGTATATGATACATGGATTCAAGGACAAAATATCGCTTCCATTAGGTTTATGCATTATTACCTAACAAGTCTGAGGAAACGTATGTATCTCTACTACAACAGCTGAAAGTATTGGAACTGGCTATGTCCCCGCAATCAATAACTATAGATTTTGAGACAGCGATGATGGCCAGAAGAGTTTTTCCTGACGCTTCGCAATGGGGTTGTTTTTCCCACTTTTCACAATGTATTTTTCGTTCCATTCAGAATAGTGGATTGAAACAATGTTACGAAACTGATGCTAATTTTGCTTTAAATATGCGAATTTTGGCAGCAATTGCATTTGTGCCCACTCCAATTGTGATGGTCGTTTTTGAACATTTGTGTAAAAATGGTGTTTTTCCTTCAGAATCGCAAGAAGTTGTTGATTATTTTGAGGATACATGGATTGGACGCCCAACCAGATGACATCTTCATCGACCACCAAAGTATTCCCATGAAATGTGGAACGTAAACCAGCTTGTCCTTGAAGGATTACCAAGAATGAATAATTCTGTTGAAGGGTGGCATAGAAGATTTCAAGAATAAGTCGCTGCTGATCATCCCAACATTTGGAAATTTATTGATTGCATTAAAAAAGAACAAAGTATTAACAAAATGCGCATTGAACAATATTTAAGTGAAAGTGATCGGGGCAACAAAAAAAAAAGAAGTATCGCGAACGAATTAAAAGGCTGGTTAGTGCATACGATGAACGTGGTGATACCGTTGATTATCTAAGAGGTATAGCGTATAATATTTCTTATTAATAATTTACATACTGTGTTGTAAATATTACTGTGTTGTAAATATTACAGTTTCTTAGTAGTTAATTATTCCAACATGACTGATTCTGAAGATTGCATAAACATTCATTTTGAATTTTTGCAGTGTACTATGACATACATAATGTTATAATTAGTTTATTTTAAAATCAACCAATTGTTATATTGTTCAAATAATGGATTTTTTTACTATTTTTGTGATGCATGTAACTATTAAAATACATAATCTACCTATTAAATTACATATTTCCATACATGTGTTTTTTTTATTTCCGTACTATTCCCTCATAGTTCGTAGAATTCCAAAAAATATGCTAATCATTGCTTAAGGCAGAAACTTAAATAAAAAATAACTTTTTATGATTTGACCAAACACATCTCATTGCTTCTAGACGGTAAAATGCGATAAACTGACGCGGCGGTAAATTTTCCTAGACTCGTATAGTATATTATATTGGGCAGCACCTGAACATCAGTTTAACTCCAACTTGGTGCTGTGATGAATACAGAACTCTGTAAAGGGCATAACATTACACACGTTTCTACAGAATTCTGTAAAAATGTGTGTAATATTATGTTTGTGCTGTGTGTGTGTGTGTGTGTGTGTGTGTGTGTGTGTGTGTGTGTGTGTGTGTGTGTGTGTGTGTGTGTGTGTGTGTGTGTGTGTGTGTGTGTGTGTGTTGTTTAGTTGTTTCTGGCCACTTTGCACCAGGAAGGTGATCACTTGGAAAACCTGCCCAGTGTGCATTTGCACCATGAGGAGGCAGGCCACAACTAAACACAAATCATTATCTGCCCTAAAGGGCGAAATTCTGCATCTAAGAAAGGTAGTGGGTACCAGCAATTAGCATTAGCAGAGGCATACGATGCACGAAAGCAAGCTTATATAGAATCAGCCAAAAAAAAAAAAAAACCTTCCTGCCTATCCATTCACTCCAAAAGTTTGTCTAGTTCAGTCTTGAATTTATTTAAGCTGTCAACTTCCACAATGAAAAGATGAAAGTTAGTTCCAGCAATCAACCACCCACTGGCTAAAGGCAAATTTCTGTCTATTCTGCAACTGTCTTTCATGAGTTTGAATTTATGCCCCCCCCCCAGGTGCGGAATCTAATCTAGAGGAAGAATCCCATCAGCATTGTGCTCAAACTAGTCATGGCCTTATACACCTCAATCAGATCACCTTGCAGGTGTCTAGTCTCCAGAGGCTGCAATTTGCAGAATTTAAGCCTTTCTTGGTAACAGCAACTCTTTATTCCATTCATTAATCTTGTTGCCCTTCTCTGTACTCATTCTAACATCTCTACATCTTTCCTAAAATGAGGCCTCCAATCCTGTATATAGTACTCAAGCCTGACCCTTATATTCCTATATATCAGTGGTGTCCAGCCTTTTCCTGTATGGTGGCCATATTCAAAGTTAGATTTGTTTCTCGGGCCGCACAGAGTGATTTGAGAAAAAATTGTCACATTTTTTACATCTTGTTATTTGTAAAAGGAAGTTTCGATTTTCGTGTTACTGTTTTTTCTTTTCAAGCTGTATATAAAAAAATGCAAATTCCCAGCACTTATGTGCAACAAATCTATGTCAGTGATTTATTTTTTAGATTTTATTAAAATTATAAAAATATGACCTGCATTTGTTTGTTCTTTTCAAATACTTTTGTTTCTGTTTGAAGTACTTCACTTTTGTTTAAAAAAAATACTTTACTTTTGCATGCTCATTTTAGAAAATTTACAACCTGAAAAAGATCAATGCTTATTCAATATTAAGATGAATAAATAAATATAATGATAAAGGTAAAATTGAAATATTCGAAAATTTTATTAAGTACAATACACAATAACATTTACTGGACAAAACTTAACATTTAATGAGTTTTTTTTTTTTATGATTGAGACTGGATATTTTTAAATAATTATTCAAAATTTGGTTGCAAATTTGTGACGCCAATCTCAGTACATAATGAAGATTATGTCCTGATGGTATTTCTCCACTTGTTCTCAAAACCTGGCTCCTGAATGTACTCCTGTTCTATGTCACCTTTATTCACTTAGCCAGTTCCTAAAAAGGGTAACAAATCCCTCCCATCCAATTACTTTTACTCTTTCTAAAGTAATGGAGAAATCATTAACCATCAACTCTTAAACTATCTAGAAACCTCCCATCTGATCAATGATCACCAGTATGAATTCCGTTAGTGTCGATCCACTGGTGATATTCTGGCTTATGTTACCAATTTATGGACAAATTCAATGGAAAAGTTCGGTGAAACACAAGCAGTTGCTCTTGACATCTCAAAGGATTTCAGTCGTGTTTGGCATAAAGATCTTTTAAACATGCTTCCATCTTATGGTTTGCCAACTGTTTTTTTTTTTTTTTTTTTTTTTTTTGTAATTGGTTATACAGTTTTCTCTCTGACCACTCACAGAGGGTTATGGTAGATGGCTCTCTGTTTTCTAACTTCACTACTAATGCTGGTGTCCCCCAAGGTTCAGTTCTGTCCCTCCATTCATTTCCTCTTGTATATTAATGACCTTTTTCCATTGTCTAGAAATTCTATCCATAGTTTTGCTAATGATAGCACATTGCATTCCACTTTCCAGTTTGAGAAACTTTGCTCTGCTCAATCAGCTTTAACTTTTCAAATATCTGCAATCAATTCCTTAAATGTTGATCTCCAGGTAATTCTCCAGTGGGGCAAAGACAACTTAGTAGATTTCAATCCTTCTAAAACTCAGTCCTTTCTTATATCTCGCAAAAAGGATTCTTCTGCTCCTATGCTTATCTTTGGTGACACTATGATTTCTAGGCAAGGTGATATATCTCTTTTGGGGATTACCCCGACTTCTAATTCCTCTTGGCAGAAGCACATTACAAATATTGCTTCCTCTGCAATATTTGCAGTATTTGGAAGAAAAGTAACACCGAGAGCGAAAGAGAAAACGTGGTTTTCTCTTTCGCTCTCGGTGTTACTTTTCTTACAAACAGCTGTTCACTCTATACAAATCGCAAATCCACCCTACCATAGAATATTGTTCCCACATCTGGGGTGGTGCCCCCAAAACCTCTCTCAGGTTTAGATTAATTATTGACTCATCTCTAACAGAGTTAGAGATGAGTCATTAATACTGCATGCCTTTTCTACAGATGTTTCTGCTGAATGCCTTTTATACAAATACTTTTATGGGTACTGTTCTTCTGAATTTGATTTTATAATTCCCGCTCTCTCTGTGCCGCCACCAACCAACATCCATTTACTGTCCAACTTCAAACTCACAGAACCAACTTTTCGTTTTGTTTATTCATTCAACTTCCGTTTTTTGGAACAACCTGCCTTCATAATGTCAACAAATATATTCTTTCGTCTTCTCAACCTCCAGCCCGTGCACGGTACTATAGGTTCTAATACCTCTCGTGTTTGGGGGTTTCATAAAAAAAAAAAAAAAAAAAAAATGCTCATTCGTTATTCTGTTTCTTTTTAAATATTTATTTGATTTTATGAGTAAAAAAAATCTGCTTGCAAACATATGTTGATCTGAACAAAGTAGCCATTTTCATGGCATTTTCTTTTATTAATGGAAAATATTCAGATGGAAAAGCCTTGTAGAATTCAAATAGTTTATTTTTGCAGTCTATATACTTATTTTTGAATCATATTTTGTCAATAATTTAATCAATAATTTAAAGTTGCAATCTGGGATTGTAATTTTCAGCCATAGAAGTAAATGGGTTCTCAAACAAAAGCTTATGTTTTTTTATGGGATTTTATATCAGAAAATCGACTTTCAAACTTGTCAAAAAGTAATTGTAATAACGAAAGGCAACGATTCTTTGGAAATGTGTTTCTCCCTTAGCTCAGTACAACATTCAAAATGAAATAAATTGTCTTGCTCAACTGGGATTTAAATTACAACTTATTCTGATATGATTTGATGTCACCAAACAAATCAGACCAATTTTCCTTTCCCTTGTAGTTTTAAATTAAGAGCATTTAAATGACTAGAAATGTATGTATGAATTGCAAGATCAAACAGCCACTCCATATTTGATAGTTGTTTTATTGGTTTCCCTTTTTCTGTGTTGAAACATTCAGTGATGTTTCAACAGCCACTTTAAGGACATGTGATCTTGTAAAATTTACAGTTGAAATCACCACGTTCATAACGTGTTGGAAATCCAATACTTTCCCATAAATAGCTTCTTGATGCACAATGCAGTGAATTCCAATCAGAGTTTCAGCTCCGATATCTATCATTTTCTTGGTTATTCTACCCATAAGCCCAGTGTTTTTACCAATCATATTTTTTTGCACCGCCAGTTGTGACTCCTACCAGGTTTTTAATATTTAGTCCTAACTTTTCGATAGATTGGCAAAAACTTTCAAAAAAGATTTTCACCTGTAGTTGTTCTGCGCATACTCTGTAGATCAGCTAAATCTTCAACTGGTACAAAATTATCATTAATTCCATGTATGAAGATGAGGAGTTCGACTGGGTCATTTTCATCAGTATTGTCATCCAGTGCCACGCTAAAATATTTGATTTGTTTATGTTTTCTGAAAGTTGTTTGAACAAATCCTTTCCAATATCTTCTACTCTTCGCATAATTGTCTGTCGAGACAAACTAATATCTTGTATCAGTGTTCGTTTCTCCAGACAAATTCTTTCACAACTTTTAACAAACAACACTTAACAAATTCACCATAATCGAATGGTTTTCTTTCAAAAGCGATCAAATGTGCAACTTGATAACTGCCATGTACAGCAGATAAATTTCTTGACTGATATGTTTTCAGTATGTTTTGTTGTTTTCTTAATTCGTTTTGTAACTTTGAACACTTTTTTTTTTTTTCCCTTGCAGCACTCCTTTATGTTGATCATAAGATTTATGATTGGAATCAGTGTCGTTTTAAATTATATTCTTTAAAAACTCACAGTCTCCTGACACACCAAACACACTGCTTTTTCGTGGTAATAAATGAAGAAATAGTCTTCATTCAGTCCACCTTGGATCAAAAACATGACACTCCGAATCAATTTTCCTCTTTGGGAACAATTTTAAGAATGATTTTTTTAAAATCAATACAAATTAATAATTAATTCAATGCAATGAACAAGTTATATTAAAATACATAACTGTATTTAGCATACATATGACTGCACTGAACGCTTGCATGCCTGTACACACAGTGGCGATCGATGCTGTTTAGTTCACTTTCCACGTGGGCCTTATAAAAATTATTCGCGGGCCATAGGTTGGACACCACTGCTGTATATCATTGACAAGACCCATTTGCTGCTCTTACAGTTCGTCTGCACTGCTCAGAAAACTTCATATCTGACTGCACAATTATTCCCAGGTCTTTTTCATTCTACACTATCCTGAGTGTAGTACCACACAGTTGGTATGTTACTCTGGGGTTACTGCTACCCATATGCAGTACTTTGCATTTCTCAATATTAAACTTCAGTTGCCGCCTCTCAGTCCATCTGCTCAACTTTTCTAGATCCCGTTGCAGTAGTGTACCATCCTTACTGTCATTAACAACCCTACAAATCTTTGTATCATCAGCAAACTTGGACATTAAACCTGATATAACTTCATCGATATCATTGATAAATATAGAAAATAACAATGGGCCCAACACAGACCCCTGGGAAACTCAAATAATAACATTAGTCTACGAACAGCAGTTCCATTGATTAACAGTCTGTCTTCTCACACCCAACCGTCCTTTTATCCATTGTAGCACCTTGCCCTAAATGCCACACTGCCTAGATGATCTAGTCTTGTCTAGATGATCCTATAGTGCCCTTTAACCAGTGACTCCATTATTTTCCCTGGAACAGAAGTTAAACTAACAGGCCTGTAATTACTTGTGTCACCTTTTAGTAGTAGTAGTGGCACTTGATGCAAGAAAGCAGTGTAGGAGCTTATGCAGCATCAGCCAAAAAAAAAAAAAAAAAAAATCACACCATACCCTCCAATTGCCTGTCCAGTTCCTCCTTAAATTTATTTAACCTATCAACTTCCACAACGACAGATGAAAGTTTGTTCCAGCAATTAACCACCCGCTGGCTAAAGGCAAATTTCCGCACATCTATTCTACATCTATCCTTTCTTAATTCCCCGTAGGTTCGTATTCTGAACAAGTGGGAGGATCCCATCAGAATTCAGCGTGCTCAACCCATTCAAGGCCTTATAGACCTCAATCAGATCACCGCGCAGGTGCCTAGTCTCCAGCCACTGCAATTTGCAGAACTTAAGCCTCTCTTGGTAAGAGGATCCCTTCATTCCCCTCTCCAATCGTGTTGCTCTTCTCTGTACACGCTCAAGCAAATCTACATCCTTCCTAAAATGAGGCCTCCAGACCTGTACGCAGTACTCAAGGCGTGGCCTGACCATTGCCTTATACAGAGGGACAATCACCTCCTTTTCCCTGCTAGCAAAATTCCTATATATCATTGACAAAACCCCATGACCTGCCCTAGCAGCCTGTCTACATTGCTCAGAAAACTTCATATCTGACTGCACAATTACTCCCAGGTCTTTTTCATTTTCTACCACCTTAAGTGTAGTACCACACAGTTGGTACGTTTCTCTGGGGTTACTTCTACCCATATGCAGTACTTTGCATTTGTCAAGGTTAAACTTCAGTTGCCACTTCTTAACCCATCTGCCCAAATTATCTAGATCCTGTTGCAGTAGCACACTGCCATTACTGTCATTAACAACCCTGCCAACCTTCGTGTCATCTGCAAACTTCGACATTAAGCCTGATATACCTTCATCAATATCATTGATAAATATACAAAACAACAGTGGCCCCAACACCGAACCCTGTGGGACTCCACTAATAACATTAGTCCACGAAGAGCAGCACCCATTGATTACCACCCTCTGTCTTCTCCCACTTAACCATCCTTTTATCCATTGTAGCAACTTACCCTTAATACCATTCTGCTCCAATTTGTACAGTAGTCTTCCATGCGCAACAGTGTCAAAAGCTTTCCTGAAATCCAAGTATATGATATCAAAATTATTTTTTGCATCCAGTTCCTTTGTGACCACATCATAATAACCAATCAAATTTGTCAGACAAGACTTTCCCTTAACAAACCCATGCTGTGTCTGAATTATTGCTGCAGTCTTGTCTAGATGATCCTGCAATGCATCTTTAACCAGTGACTCCATTATTTTACCCGGAACAGAAGTTAAACTAACTGGTCTGTAATTATTCGTGTCACCCTTCGAACCTCCTTTGTGAATTGGGGATACATTTGCACATCTCCAGTCCGTGGGAACCTCCCCTGAATCCAAGGATGCTCTCATAATTATGGCTAAGGGTTTGCTTAGTTGCTTTGCCGCTTCCTTTAATATAACTGGATAGATCCCATCCGCCCCAGGTGCCTTTCTTATGTTTAACTTCAACAATTTCTCCTCCACTTTGCTCTCAGTTATTACAAAATCATTAAGCACACTGCTACAATTTGATAACCTTCTTCCATTTTCAAACTGTAATGATTCCTCACGTGTGAATGTAGATGCAAAATACTCATTCAGTTTGTTTGCTATCTGAGCAGGATCATCAACAGTCGAACCATCGATGTCAAGTGGACCAATTATATTCAGCCCCTTCCTTTTAGAGTTTATATAAGTAAAGAAATCCTTGCTGTTTTTCTTAGCATCTTTTGCCAAAGATTTCTCGTAATCCGCCTTTGCCTGCCGAACCTCCTTTGTGACCTGATTACAGACTAGCTTATATCTGCTACAGGCTTCTGCGTCGCCTGATAATTTATATGCATCCCATGCATTTTTCTTCTCTGTTACGAGTCTCATTAGTTCATTTGATAACCATTTAGGCCTAAACCTTGAACAATATTTCTTCATCGGTATGAAAAGTCTAGTAGCTTCCACGATTAATTCCTTGAATGCTTCCCACTTAGAATTTACTGTTTGTAACATCGTCAGTCGATCCCACTGTACAGAATTTAAAAACTGTCTGAGACCACTGTACTCCCCTTTACGGAAGCAAAAACCCTTTCCTTTACCCCTGACGGTAGTTACCTCTTTGAGTAAATCCCACTTCAGCACACTGTGATCACTGCCACCTAGTGGTTCCTTTATCTGCAAATTCTTAATACACGAATGATCACTGCTGATAACCAGATCAAGAGTATTACTTTCTCTGGTTGCCTCTCGAACATGCTGCTGCAGAAAACAATCATCCAATAAATCCACAAAAGTCTGACTAGTGTGTGAGTGACCAACCCACAAGTTCCAGTCAATATCTGGGAAGTTAAAATCCCCCATTATAAGACATTCTGATTTACTGGCCCACTCTATTTCTCTGTACAATTGTTCATTGTACTCATTCGAGTCATTAGGCCTATAACACACTCCTACTCTTATTTTTGCTTTTGCAGTGCTTATGTCACACCAAACTGACTCAACAGTGCACTGTCCATCTATATCAACTGGATGCACTTCTTTTGATTTTATGTTTTTCTTAATTAACAGCATAACACCTCCTCCCTTTCTGTCCTGTCTATCCTTTCTGTACACATTGTACTCCCCAAATTCCAGTTCTGCATTCCTTATATCTGTG
Source organism: Mastigoproctus giganteus (assembly GCF_048544385.1). Lineage (NCBI taxonomy): Eukaryota > Metazoa > Arthropoda > Arachnida > Uropygi > Thelyphonidae > Mastigoproctus > Mastigoproctus giganteus. The sequence goes on from NC_143576.1 coordinate 216,391,748, forward strand.
TGACACCATGTCTCTGCTATCCCAACAATATCCGCCTTTGATGTCTTGACCAACACTTCAAATTCATCAAATTTATTTACTATACTTCTAGCATTGGTATGGTCCCCCTTTGTGAATTGGGGATACATTTGCACATCTTCAGTCCGTGGGGACCTCCTCTGACTGCAAGGATGCCCTCATAATCATGGCTAAGAGCTTGCTTACTTCCTTTGCTGCTGTCTTTAATATAACTGGATAGATCCCATCCACCCCAGGTGCCTTCCTTATATTTAACTTCAACAATTTCTCCTCCACTTTGCTCTGTTATTACAAAATCATATAACTCCCTGTTAGAGTTTGATAAACTTCGAGCATTTTCCTCCCTTAATAACTCCTCGTGTGAATTTAGATGCAAAATACAGGTAACCCTTGTATAACACGGTAGTTTGGTAATTCCTACAAAATCTTGTGTAATGTGAAACCGTGTTATACAGGACTAAGAATCAGTACAAAAAGAGGAGTTACTTTCCAAAAGCTAACAAAAATATACCATTTTTTTAATAATTATTGGAAACTTAGTTTGTGACTTTTAAGTCAATTTTTTATGGTCTCAAACAAGCACAAGTTCAATAGCACAGAACCTAACCCAGGGATCTTCCAACAAAATACAGTGGACCCCTGCTTTAAAGATATAAAGCACAGATTTAATTTTATTACCTTACCAGTTAACAAAGTTAAATGATATGTGAAAATGGGAAGAATATTTTCCGCTTATCAAAATAAAAATAAATTTATTCTTACGTATTAATACATACTGTAATATATACATACTAATGAAATTTCTGTTCAATGACTTTTTTTTTTTTTTTTGTTACAGTGAAAATGATAAGCAATTAATAACAAAGAACACTTATTTTATTTTATTTTAAAGAACTTTTATTTTATTTTATTATAAAGAACTTATTTTATTTTATTTTATTTTATTTTTTTTTTTTGGCTGGTGCAGCATAAGCCATAGGCTTTCTTGCACCATGCGGCCGTTACTAATACTAATACTAACACGGCACGCACAAGTTGCAACAAACATGATACGCACATGTGAGATATGGAGTAATGAGTTTTTGAAAATTTGTTTTTTATATGATTGAATATTTCATGGAAGGGAAAAGACATTTCACCATAATAACGTGAAAACCCACAGAATTCCAGCTATCAGTACTATATCAAATGCATTAAGATCGAGTTTACTACCCGTTTATTGATTATGCTAACAGAAAAGACAAAAAAACCGGAAACTGCAAATTTTTTTTTATTGTTTTATGGTAGTGACCTCAGAAATGTGCTTTAGAAAAATATCACAAAGGTGGTAACAACTAGCAAGTCAACAGCAGGGATTCACAAAAAGGAATTAACTATATAATATCTGTGTAAATACACCATAGTTTACCCATAAGTTTAACTACATACATAGCGTAACAGTATTGTTTAGATTTTTTCTCATATTGTGGCTACCTTCACAATGAGAAGAGACTACTGTTATTTATTCTCAGTGGGCACCACCTAGACGCATTTCGGAGCTTGTTGGCTCACTCATCAGTGGGTGGGCAGGTACCCTGATAATGCAGACATGCCATCACGGTTGCGAAGTTAATTCCACAGTAGGAGAGATGCCAAATGGTGAAGATAATGATAATATGTTGAAGACTAAATGCACAAGGCATAATATGTTATGGGTAGAAATTAACTATATAATTTTGGTGTAAGTACACCATACATAGTTTGCCCATAAGTTTAACTACATACGTCGTGTAACGGCATCGTTTAGATTTTATCTCATATTGTGGCTACCTTCACAACTAGATACCAGGTATTGCACTACTTCAAATAAATAACGCTTCTCTAGTAGAGGAGACTACTGTTATATATTCTCAGTGGGCACCACCACCCATCCGTAATGGCATATCTACATTGTCAGGGTACCTGCCCGCCCACTGATGAGTGAGCCAACAAGCTCCGAAAAGTGTCTGGGTGGTGGTGTCCGCTGAGAATAAATAACAGTAGTCTCCTCTACTAGAGAAGCCTTATTTATTTGAAGTAGTGCAATACCTAGTATCTCGTTGTGAAGGTAGCCACAATATGAGATAAAATCTAAACGATGTCGTCACACTACGTATGTGGGCAAACTATGATGTATTTACACCAATATTATATAGTTGATTTCTACCCATAACATATTATGCCTTGTGCATTTAGTCTTCAACAAAAAGGAATGGAAATGTTGAAAATTACATCTAACATAATAGCAGGGTTTCCCAGCACAAAAGCTCAAAGACACTGTGTTAGAGCGAAACCATGTTAAAGTATAAAAAAATAAAAGTAAAAGTATGTTATGTGGGGGGTTGCCTTTACTCATTCAAAATATCAGCTATCCAAGCAGAATCATCAACAATCGAACCATTGATTTCAACTGGACATCTGATTCATCCCCTTCATTCTGGAATTTAAATAAGTAAAGAAGTCTTTACTATTTTTCTTTGCCAAAGATTTCTCATAATCTGCCTTTGCTTGCCTAACCTGCTTTGTGACTTGATTACAGACCGTCTTATATCTTCCATAGGCATCTGTGTCTTCTGATAATTTACATGCATCCCATGCATTTTACTTCTCTGCCACGAGTCTCATTAGTTCATCTGACACCCATTTAGGCCTAAACCTTGAACAGTATTTCTTAGTATGAAAAGCCTAGTAGCTTCTTTGATTCCTGGATTGTTCCCCATTTAAAATTTGTTGTTGGTAACATCATCAGTTGGTCCCACTATACAGAATTTAAAAACTGTCTGAGACCACTGCAGTCACCTTTATGGAAGAGACACCCTTCCTTTTACCCCCGATGGTAATTATATCTTTAAGTAAATCCCACATCAGTACACTGTGATCACTGCCACCTAGCGGTTCCTTTATCTGCAAATTCTTATATTTGCAGATAAAGGCATTTATATATGTAAAGAATTCCTTATCCTCCCTCTTTGCTCTGTTTGCTAGCGATTTCTCATGAACTGCCTTTACCTGTCGAACTTTTTCTGTGACTCTATTACAGATCATCTTGTAGCTGTTATAGGCCTCAGTACTTTTTATTGCTCTAACTTTTCCATGCCACCTTTTTCTGCTCAAGTAACATGGCAACTTCACTATTCTTCCAACTTGGAACCCTCCTCATGGAGTATTTTTTTAATGGTAAATACGCATTCAAGGCGTCCGTGATTAATGTTTTAAAAGCATATCACAGTTCAATTGTATTCGTTGTCTGTGCAATATCAACCCATTTAATAGAAGCCATGTAGCACTTTAAGGCATTGTAATTTCCTTTTCTGAAATTATAACCCATTCCTTTGCCTTTTACTACTGCTACCACTCTCTTCATCATCCACTGTAGAACTCTGTGATCACTTCCTGCTACTGGTTTCTCTACTGTCAGCCCTTTATGTGATCTGATTCATGGGTGATGAATCAGATGACATTCTAGGATATTCTTTTCTCTAGTACTTTCCCTGATATGTTGATACAAATAAGTCATCCAATTGATTTAAAAAATTTTCCCCCCATGTCGAGTTTCCTTCCAATTTTCTCCAATCAGTTAGAGGCAAATTGAAATCACCCATAATAAGACATTTACGCTTACTTACCTGTTCCATTTGCATGTAGAGGCTTTCGTCATAATCTTCACAATCACCTGGTTCTAGGTTACTCCTACTTGCATTATACCTTTGTTTTCAACTATCTCACACCGATTCTATACTAGCATGTGAAACGTCTGAATTCGGTAAAGCTATTGTCACACACAGGCTGCTTCTAATAAGAAGCATTATCCCACCACCCCTTTTATCTACCCTATCCTTCCTAAGTACATTATACAAGCCATACTGAAACTCATCATCCCCTATTTCCGGGTGGCACCACGTTTCCGTAAGCCCTATTATGTCCGCGTTACTTGTTTAAACCAGCAGTTCGAATTTGCTCGTTTTATTAACGACACTTCTAACATTACTATATAAACAATTAAGACTTACTGTTCTTGTATATTTGACAACCCTTGAAGTTTTTTAGGCTCTCCTCCCTGGCATTAGCTACCTGCTCACTTGAAACGTTTCTGCCCCCAGAACATCTAGATAACATCTAGGACCACTGTTGTTTTTAATTTTCGTAAACGACATCGATGAAGGGATAGAGGGCGTGTTGTCTAAATTTGCAGATGATGTTAAAATTGGTAGAGTAGTTAATGATCACTGTCAAGCTGAGCTTCTTCAGAGAGACCTAGATAGACTTCAGGAATGGTCAGAAAAATGGCAGCTATGCTTTAATCCAACAAAGTGTAAGGTATTACATCTGGGAAACAGTAATCCCAAATTAACTTATTCACTTGGCGGAGTTCAACTAAGCCCAGTACTGGAGGAAAGGGACTTGGGTGTTACGATACAGTCAGACATGAAATTCTCTGAGCATTGTAAACAGGTTGCAAGGAAGGCCCGTGGTGTCCTATCGATGATCTATCGAACTTTTGCAAGTAGTGTTAGGGACGTGATAATCCCATTATATAAGGCTTATGTTAGACCATACTTGGAATACTGTGTTCAAGTATGGAGACCGCACCTAAAGAAAGACATCGAGCTTCTTGAAAGGGTGCAAAGACGAGTAACTCGCCTGGTGAGATCGGCCAAAGGGTGTCCTTATGAAGAAAGACTTTGAATATGTGGGTTGCAGAGTTTGGAAACTAGACACCTTAGAGGAGATTTGATAAGGCTCTGAGAGGCATCAGTAAAATGAATGAGGACGAAATTTTCAAGGTTATAAATGATGCTAGAACTAGGGGACATAAATTCAAGTTACGGGGGGGGGGAAATGTTTAGATTGGACTGTAGGAAGTTTTATTTTAGCCAGCGAGTTATAAATTACTGGAATAAGTTGCCTGCATGAGTGGTAGAGGCTGACAGTTTGGGGAAATTCAAAGGTCATCTGGATAGTACCTTTGGGTGAGGGAAGCGCATAAGATGATAGGTTTAATTTTCTTTTCTTTTATTAATTATTATTATTTATTTATTTATTTATTATTTATTTTTTTATCATTGTTTTATTCAGGGTTTTTTTTTTTTTTTTTTTTTTTTTTGGCTGGTGCAACATAGGCCATAGGCTTTCTTGCACCATGCGGCCAATACTAATACTAATATGTCCAGTTGGGGAAATAGATAAGAACTCTTGAGGTATGTGCAAGAGTTACTTTGACAAATATTATCAGATAAACGCATGTCAGTATTACCCACATCCCCCCCCCCCTAACTAGCAGTTTCCCTGAATCTTTAAGGTATACTCAATAATACTGGCAAAAACTTTTGCACCACCTTTGTTTAAGTGTATCCCATCTCTACAAAACAAATTCATTCTACCTACAAGTGTGGGCCAAACTAATAGAAATTTCCTCCTAAAAGCCTTGCAGAGTCCTTCAAGTCTTGAGTTAATCCACAACTATTAACATATAATCTCTCCTATCATGTCTGGCCAGAATTGCAGACACATAGACATTGTGGCCTAGCTTGCAGCATTTCCTCAGCATGGTCCTGTATTTTTCCAACAAATAGTCAGGTCATGAACATTTAATGTCATTAGTCCCCACATGAATAATAATATTCTCTTTACCCCCCCCCCCTTAAAATCTGACAATCTGTTGATGACATCATTAATAGTTGCTCCCAGCAGACATACCCTGGTTCCTTATTACAAAAAATATTCCCCATTTCCCTGACAATAGTCTCTTAATAAAACAAAGTCCTTTTGAACCAGAGTAGTTTGCACTTGGTTTTTCTGTTTTGAGGTCCGAATCGGGAGTGCATCACTTGGTAGATTGCTGGAGTCTTGAGTCCCTGACGAGCTCCCAGATGCATTATTCTCGAGGGCAAGCACCTGTTTTTTCAGTGACTCAAATTGTTCCATCAGTGCATCAAATTTTAATTTAAGATCAGTGCACGCCTTACATCGATCACAAAGAAAAGAATCCCCAGGTGAACTATGATCAGTCACCAGGCCGACCTTGGAAAACATTCCACAGGTTCCGCAACGGATTAATCATGACTTACACGTAAATCGCCATCGGCTATTTCCGTGTGAGTCACGATACCCTGTGACGTGTTTAAGGCAGATCTCGTAATTACCATTATAAAATTAGCTAAATATCAATGAAAATTAACTTTAAAAAATGATATCTATAATATTATAAAAATCAAACTGTTATAGGAAAACCTATAACAAAATAAACTAACAATATACTAAATAAATCAAATATTTAAAAGCAATAATCAACCGTAATCCCATCCACTAAACTGAAGAGCCCTGTCGAAGCTTGTCGGGTCACCTCAAATGCCAACACTTGAATGTCGGTAGTTTAAGCATTTTAATTAGGCCACAGAGAATATAGCATACGATTCTCTAAGTATATAACTGAAAACAACCTGCGGTCCCGAATTAGTGGACAAAGTGCACAGTTTACTAGCATATGACTGACAAATAACACTGAAAATGCTAGCAAGTGAGTTAAATCTGAATAAGGATTCAAGCCGGTCCATAATTACCAAAGACTTGGGAAATTTCCTCATTATGCACTGTTTGCATAATGAGGAAACATTGAGATGATTGGAATTCTGTGATTGCCATTCTGTGATTCTAGTAATTTCGTTACTCTGCATATAGCATATAATTATTATTAGCATATAATATGATTATTATTATATGCTAATAAATCAAAATATTTGTCTTAAACAGTATATATCAAAATATAACACAAATATTTTTTGGTAATTTTGTGCTTACATAATAATAAACCAAAACATCTCTGTTATTTATAATCAGTAATAGAAATGTCATATATCACAAAAACTTGCACTAGTTCAACCTGCACAAAGAAAAAAAAAAATTATTTAATAAATTTTCTGAACCTAATACTAGTATTAATAATACTTTGTTATAATCCTTAATGTCATAGAGGTTATTGATTTGTAATATCACTTTCTTTGCACAGAATATTTAATTACTTAATTAGACATTTAATATATTAATTGTATTTATATTGAAATTTTTTCTACTTTTTTATAAATTTTGCCTAAATTACTGCAGTGCAAATTTCAATATTACTTATTTTTTTTAGTACTATTCTTATTGTCATATTATGCTTGATTTAAAAATGAACTTTACGGGGTTTTTTTCTTCATTTTCATATATGAAATATTTGATATCTGTTATATGTACACCAATTTCTGTCTACTCGGTGTACATATCTGTTATATGTACACCGAGTGGACAGAAATCATGGGATACCTACCTAGTAATGGGTAGGCCCACCTTTCATCCGAATAAGGGCAGTCACATTGTGAGACAGAGTTCACAAGTGGACTCAAACAAGCATTCCATCCATGCCCACTGCACTGCTGTCCTGTCCATAATTCTGCCCATTCCTGGGTGGAGGGTTCAAAGCTCAAATGGACCTTTCCACAGCATCCCAAAGATGCTCCACAGGGTTCATGTCCAGTGAACGGGGAAGCCATTCCATGGTGGTAAAATCTGTGGAATACTCTTCGAACCATGTTCTAGTCACCACAGATTTGTGGGGAGGTGTAGTGTCCTGCTGGAAGAGTGCATTACCCTGTGGGTGCACGATGATCATGAAGGGATGCAGATGGTCTGCAAGGATGGACACATAACCTGGACCATTCAGAGACTAGACGTACCAGAGGTCCCAATGTGTGCCAATTTAATACCTTGTTGACATGACAGGTACATAGCTTTGTGCAGTTCCCGCCAGATATGCACCCTCCTGTCCACTTGAAATAACTGGAAACAAGACTCATCAGACCATAGACCCATCTTCAATCATCCAAGATCCAGTGCCAATGTTCTTTCGCCCAGTTGAGGCATAGAGTCCTGTGTCATGGTGTTAGCAATGGGACTCTGGTGGGTCAGTCAGCAGCTCCCATAACTAATTGCGGCTAATGATCGCCTGATGGTCTTGGTGGAGATGTTTCTGGCACCTTTCTCTGTCCACAGCGCTGTTCACAATGAGATGTTATTCGAGAAATGGCGTATTCCCGATACACTCTTGATACTGTCGAATGGGGATAGTGCAATTTCTGTACCACCTCTGCAGTAGAGTGACCCATGCATCGGGCACCCACTATCATCCCTCTCTCGAAGTTGGTTAACTCATGACATTTATCTATACTGACATCGAATTACCGTCTACATGAATGTAGTGTACCTATATACCTGCCGAGCAGTCGGTTCGTCTACTAGCAAGAGGGGTGACAGCGTGATGCCCAAGGACCAGGTATCCCATGAATTCTGTCCTTTCAGTATACAAAAATGTTTTATAGCTGTTGTGGATTGAGACCCCTCTCTAAATTCATTGAGCTTCTAAAACTTCTGCACTATGAAACATCTCATGTTTTGTAAATATTTCTCATTACTAGGTCATAAGGTCATTCACTCATAATAAGACTTCTTCCTAATGAGATTTTAAATGAAGCCAAAACTGTGTGACATATGAGGGATGACATATGTTTTAAATAATTTCAACACACTTTTCAGTAACTCACGGTGAAGCACTTTTGTAAGATGAGATTTATGAGATTTATGCACACTTAGTAACAAACTTAGTTTTCTTAATGCGGTATATAAACTGAAGCTATATTTGATATTTTAACTACTGTGTTTTATTTTTGACAGTGAGAAACTGTTTCAACAGTGCTATTAATGTATATCATTGAATGGAATTTAATCCTATCTTGATGTTTGCAACTTTTAACTGACTGCATTGATTTGAACTTGCAAAAATTTCTTCCCATAATACTTTTAAAATACCATTTTCCAATTTTGTTATTTTATTATACGTGCGTGAGTGTGTATTAGCAATGGCCAGAAGGTGCAGTGGCGGACAAAAAAACTGCATCATCTTAAAAAAAAGTAACATTTGTAGTGAAATGTATACGATATTGTTTGATTACAATAATTTTGTTTGTCGCAAAGCAAAGGTAATGCATCAGATAACGCTTCTATTGCATCAGACACTAATTGCAAGGTTTTCTATAAGCCATTTCTATAAATATGGCGTTGGATGGGTATACACGCTCATTAGTATCCTGTTTTGTGGAGGTGTAAGCATGGCTCCATATGTTCAGTTGACACCAAGAGGGAAAATAGTGTAGCTGTTGCTCTGTCCCAGGAAGGAGGATAAAATAGGATGCCACCAGTCAACAGTATCCTGGGTCCTGGGTGCTGAAATTAAAACGTGAAACCGGTGATGTGAAGACCTGGACCGGGCCTTAAGAGAGTGACTACACCTTCCTAAGATCGATATTTGAAACAGCTATGCCATGATTACATAGGCATAGCTGTTTCGCCTGGATTTTGAGATGGCTGCTGGTGTTGAAACAAGTGCACAAACTATCCAAAGACACTTTTGGAATGTGGTCTGCATACCTATTGGCCCAAAAAGCCTTGGTTGACCCAACAAATGAGGAAGAAACAACTTGCTTGCGCTAAAATGCATGTTTCGAGGACAAAAGAGTAATGGGACACCATCTTTTCTGACAAATCGAAATTCATCTTGCATGGTTCGGAAGAGAAGCAATATGTCAGAAGACGAAAATCAGAGACATACATCCTGACTGCATAACACTGACTGAATTGATAGCGGTCAGATGGTCTGGGGATGCATACCAAGCAAAGGGGTGGAACGAATTAAGTTTATTAATGGAACAATAAATGCAGAAACCTACACTGCCATCTTGGAGGAGTGCCTGAAACCCGTCATTAGGAATCACCACACAGATGTCCAAAACTGCATTTTTAAACAGGACTCAGCACCTTGCCACACAGCAAAATTGGTAAGTTTTATGCTATTTAGATTTATTAATGTGTTTGTCTTCTTGTCTTACAAGGTTAAAACATGCTTACACCAATGTTTTCCCTCGTTTTACTCCTTTAAGGTGCAGTCAAACCTCAGAAATGCTGGCATTAAGTGTTGGACTGGTGCGGCAACAGTCCACATTTGAACCCTACTGAAAATTGCTGGTACATAATGTCATCTAAAATTGCCCAGAAGAAGCCAACAAGTATGATTCAGCTATAGGAGAGCATTGTAAGGGTGTAGTACCAAGAAAATTTTTTTTTTTATTTATTTATATATTTATTTATTTTTTTATGAAACCACAAACACAAGAGGTATTAGAACCTATAGTACTTAGTACCGTGCTTGGGTTGGAGGTTGAGAAGACGAAAGAAGATATTAGTTGACATTAGACTTGAACTTCTGTAGACTGTAATTTTCAGGAAATACGCATGAAGGAAGGTTGTTCCAGAAAATGGCAGTTGAACGAATAAACGAGGAAGATGAAAAGTTGGTTCTGTGAGTAAATGGATGTTGGCTGGTGGCGGCACGTGTTTGGACTGTTTTGAAAGAGAGAACGGAAATTATAGAAGCCAATTCAGAAAAACAGTGTCCATGGAAGTATCTGTAGAAAAGGCATTCAGCAGAAACAGTACGAATATGAGAGAGTGAGTGGACAGACTCTGTTAGAGAGGAGTGATTAATTAACCTAACTGCCCTCTTCTGAATGGAATCTAGAAGCCTGAGAGAGGTTTTGGGAGCACCGCTCCAGATGTGGAAACAATATTCCATGATAGGACGGATTTGCGATTTGTACAGAATGAACAGCTGTTTGGAAGAAAAGTAATGCCAAGAGCGAAAGAGAAAACCAAGTTTTTTAGATGCAGAGGAAGCAATATTTGTAATGTGCCTGTGCCAAGAGAGATTAGAAGTCAGTGTAATCCCCAAAAGGGATATATCATTTTGCCTAGAAATTGGAGTGTCACCAAAGATAAGCATAGGAGCAGAAGAATCCCTTTTGCAAGATATAAGACAAAACAGTTTTAGAAGGATTGAAATCAGTTAAGTTGTCTTTGCTGCACTGGAGATCGGCATTTAAGGAATTGATAGTGGATATTCAAGAAGTTGAAGCTGATTGAGCAGGGAAGGTTTCTAAAAATGGACAGTGGAATGCAATGTGCTATCATCGGCAAAACTATGAATAGGATTTCCAGTCAATAGAAGAAGGTCATTAATTTTTTTTTTTTTTTTTTTTTTTATGGAAACCCCAAACACGAAAGGTGTCAAAACCTATAGTACTTAGTACCATGCATGGGTTGAAAGAGAAGTATGGGGGGAATGCCGGAAACTTTGCTCTAGAGACTAAACATGGGTTTCACCACTTTAAGCCGCCAATAAGCAAAGTGGTGGTATTGCACCGGTTGATGAGAGTCATCTACCACCTATAAAATATGCAAAAGGAAAAGAGTTGGGGGAAAGAACTGAACCTTGGGGGACACCAGCATTAGTGGAGAAGTTAGAAGACAGAGAGCCATCTACCATCATCCTTAATGAGTGATCGTAGAGAAAACTGGATAACCAAAAACAAAAAAAACAGTTGGCAAACCATAAGATGGAAGCTTGTTTAGAAGGTCTTTATGCCAATCATGATCAAAATTCTTTGAGATCAGCTTGTGTTTCACCGAACTTTTCCATTGAATTTGTCCATAAATGGGTAACATAAGCCAGAATATCACCAGTGGATTGAAACTGGCAGAATCCATACTGTTGATCATTGATCAGACAGAAGGTTTCTAGGTAGTTTAAGAGTTGGCGGTTAATTGATTTCTCCATTACTTTAGAAAGAGTAGAAGTAATTGCAATGGGACAATAATTGGATGGGAGGGATTTGTTACCCTTTTTAAGAACTGGCTCGATGTGAGCAAATTTCCAAGCAAAAGGAAAAACACCTTTGGAATAAGAAAGTGAAAAAAGACAGCAAAGAACATGAGTAAGTTCAGGAGCACAGGTTTTGAGAACAGGTGGAGAAATACTATCAAGACGTGGAGCTTTCTTAGCACCAAGATTCGTCAAAGTCTTTCTGACATCTTTTTGATGGAGGACCACAGGAGGCATTGAATGGATGGAGCGCGTTAGGAACAGTGGGAAGTGTTTTACCAAAATCATTAATACATGAGGTGGAAGAAAAATGGGACGCTAGCAGGTCAGCTTTTTCCTTGGCTGAAGTTACCAGAACCATCTGCTTTTGACAAAGCTGGGAGCAGAGATGGATAAAAGTTGCGGCCTATAGCTTTGGCAAGAGACCCAAATGCTTGGCTACCATTAGGGCAAGAAGCAAGTTTTCTACTCTTAGCCTGTTCAAACTCTAGTTTGGACTGGTTAATAACTGCTTTACAACTGTTGCGAGCTTTGGTGTGGGCAGAAAATGAAACTGAAGAATTGGAAACAAGCCAATTACGATATGCAACGTTCTTCTATTGAACAGCCTTAGCACATTTATTGGAAAACCAAGGTTTAGATAAAGGATTAGAGTTTAAAGTGGAGTGTGGAATAAAGGATTCCATTCCTACAAGAATAATTTCACTGACATGATCTGAGAAAACGTTGACATCAGGAGTTTTGAAACAGTAATCCGACCAAGGAAAAGAAATCTCACAGGTCATCCCATTTTGCATTCTTGTAATGCCAAACAATTCGAGATTGGAAATAGCCATGAGATAAAGGCTCCATTGGAGAAGAGACAATCACCAAGTTGTGATCTGAGATGCCTAAAGATCCACTCACTTTGACTGTGTACTTAAAAGGGTTGTTTGTGAGAAAAATATCAAGCATGTTGGTTAGGATTGTCCGGTATTGTTGTAGGTAAATGAATAATCTGTGCAAGGTCATTAGTAATTGCAAAAGCCTCAGCATCTCGACCACCTGGGTCTGTGTGAATAGTAAACGGAAGCCAGCTGGAGTTGTGAACATTAAAATCTCCAAGGAAAATTACGGCGCTACCATAGCCAGGTGGGAAGGAGCAGCAGTGCATAACACACGATTCTTGATTACACCGGGGTTCGAGCCCATCACCACCAAATACAGAGGATGCGGAAAGGTCAGGGAATGACCACCGCATTTTCCCGGAGCAATATGGCCTTAGCAAGGAAAATTACCTCACTTTTAGGAAAGTTGGACTGGAGAAAGTCAAGTTGCAAAGAGAGGAAGTGAAAGAGCTCCAAGTGATTAGTGGAGTTGGGAGAATGGTAGAGACAACAGATGAATATGAAACAAGGAGGTAGGTGCATTATAGCCGACCGGTATTTGGCGCATTATAGCCTCAGTTGCTGATGCGCCAATAAAACCCAAACCCGCATTATAGCCTTGCTGCCCTTGTGCCGTAAAGCCTTCAAACAAACAGACACAATGAGGTAGAGAGATTTTAAGCTAGAGAAATCGAAAAGAGGAGATTCCAAATCACCAAGTCTCCGACAGGGAATATCGGAATGGACGTATGCACAAGTACCACCTTTGAGGCGACAGGCGAATAATTTGGGCAACCGCGATGAGCAGTATTTGAATCAACCAATAACTGAGATTCTATCAGAAAAAGTAGATGGAGTTTGGCAGACTGCAAGTGGAAATGGACATTGTCAAGATTAGAATTGAGACCACGTATATTTGTGAAATGAACTAGGAAGTGTTTGGGAGGGTTAGATCTTTTTGCAGATAAGCTTACTTTATTAGTTTGACAATTCGTGGTGTATTCAATAGTAAGAAAAAGTTGGGGGGGGCATGCTGTATGAAGTTTTTTTTTTTTTTTTTTTTGGTAGTTGTTGGCGCATAGGCTTCTGTGGCCATAATGCACCTCCCAAGGTTTTTGCAGTACTTTGATCCAAGCCCGAGGCGGGAATCAAACCCGTGACCTTTGGGTTGCCAGGCAAGCACTTTACCCACCCGGCTAGCCCGGTCGGCTACTGTATGAAGTAATGAAATTTTTGCATATGGCATACACATGGTAAGAACATACCCCGATCCTCGACATTACATGGCCTCGATAATATCCCCTGCATACACACTACTCAGACTCCCTCCAGTCACTATCTGTCAGAGTAGAGGTAGCAAGATTATACATTAGCTGATCCGGAAGCCTCCTAAAGAGTTTCCAGTAGGTTCGGTCCTGTGTACTAACTAGCGGCTGCTGCGAACACCGTTTTAGAGCTGTACCCTCAAAATGTAAGGAAGATTGGATCTCGCCATGATGTTCATCATAACCTCAAAAGTCATCAGTCATACTGAATGATGGAAGAGATGGGGAAGGGTTGTCCAGAACTTAGCTCTGGAGACTAACATTGGTTCCACCACTTCAAATCTTCAATAAGCAAAGTGGTGGTATTGCACCGGTTGATGAGAGTCATCTACCACTTAGTATTGCCTGGTAACACGGAGGGGTGGCATTCCTCCATGTGGTGTGGGTGCCACACCTCGACACCTGCTTACGTTGGTTCACATCTGGGTGGTCACCCACAGTGTGCTTGTGCATGGAGGCTATCAACCTCAAAAGTCATCAGTCATACTGCATGATGAAAGAGATGAGGAAGGGTTGATGGGAACTTAGCTCTGGAGACTAAACATGGGTTCCACCACTTCACGCCTGCAATAAGCAAAGTGGTGGTATTGCACCGGTTGATGAGCGTCATCTACCGCCTAGTATTGCCTGATAACACAGAGGGGCGGCATTCCTCCATGTGGTTTGGGTGCCACACCTTGACCTTATGTTGGTTCACACGTGAGTGGTCACCCACAGTGTGCTTGTGCATGGAGGTTATACCCAGGATTATTAACAATCGCACCATTGTGAAGTTGCAAGCATTTATTCATTAAAATTTATTCTGAAAATTTATTTGCAATACCATATGTTTTTATGATTGAAAGTTTCAGGAAGGGGAAAAACCCCTATAATTTCATTCTATCGGTATTATCGCAAATGCAATAAGATCGAGTTTTCTAGCCATTTATAATAGATTGCACTAACTGAAAAACCCAGTAAACTAGAAATTGCAAATTGTTTTTGTTTTACGGTTGTTACCTCCAGAAATGTGCTTTAGAAAAATACATCAAAGAGGTGTTCAGAATTGATTCTTATAACCAAAGATGTGATTCTAATAGATGATGAAAGTGTAGTGCAATTTATTGATTTGAATTAGTTCTTTGAAATTTGATTCTATAAAGTGGCTGATTCTAATAACCAGTGATCAGTATAACTGGCACTTACTATATATATACCTTATAGTCATGGTCTAATACTTCAAATAATGCTCCAAAACAGCCACTTTTTGGAAAATATAATATTCTCAACTATATGAAAATGACATTTTATACTTAATCCATATAACATTCTAGACAAAAATTTTCCTCCTGCAGAAATATATATTAATTTTGATTTTTGAGCATTTACTTGAAGGAAATTTTGGATTAACAATACCTTTTCAGCATATGCATCTCCACCCCAATCTCTGAGAACTTCAAAGACCAATTGTGCTAATGTGTATAATTGTGCAATTGTATATTACCAAAATGGAAATAGGTAAGTGGAATGTAATATTCTAGGACTAGTCTGCCGTAGCCTAGTGGTCAGGCGCGTGGGTGCATAAGTACACGTGCCTTGAGTGACCAGGGTTCAAACCCATGACTGCTGAATACGGTGCTGTTTCTTGTAATTGTGAACTCCTCTGACCGTTTGGTCGTCCCGGAGTATAAATAGAAAATTTATTTATTTATTTAT
Source organism: Mastigoproctus giganteus (assembly GCF_048544385.1). NCBI lineage: Eukaryota > Metazoa > Arthropoda > Arachnida > Uropygi > Thelyphonidae > Mastigoproctus > Mastigoproctus giganteus. Next base: position 216,407,416 of record NC_143576.1, read on the forward strand.
TTATTATATTCTAATGAAAATGAAGTTTATTGCTTTTTATTTATAAATTTTATCAACATCTGAGATTATTTCAGGCTTACATCTTTTACATTCATGGTAAATGCCAGCAATGTGTCAGGAACTCTTTGGGTGTGAATAGTGTTGACCAACTTTGACTGTTTTATGATACCACTTTATAGGCTAGCTCTTGTCTGTTTATTTATTCAAATAAATACATTTCTTCAAGGAAATTGGTTGAGGTGTAATGGCCAGTTATGGTAGCATATAGAATCTGAATGTATTAATATGAATAAACTTTGTATATTTCTATTTATCAGAATTTTTGTACAGTGGGACCTTTTACAATTGTGCAGATATTGTGTTTGGACCAGCCTCTATATGAGATGAACACAATAATGTCTCTCCCTAATATATTGTTTGTGATTATGCATTTGTTTAATCAAACAAGCCTTTCTTGCTCCATCTATTCAATATATCTTTGGAGGTATACATGAAAATTCTCTTCTTTATACAGATACGATTGCATATTTGTTTAAGAAATTTTCTCCTCTCTTTCCATAGTACTATCTATGTGGACTCAGCTAGCGAGCATAGTGATGTTTTATGTGAATCGTCACGAGATAAGAGTGGAAAAATGGAACGTAAACGGACTGGCAAAAGAAGGAAAACTCAAGATCGTTACCACCCAAGACTTACAGTACTGAGTGTTGAGAGTGGTTCTATTGTAGAATGTCAGCTGGAATCCACAAAAGGAAAAACTGTCACATTCAAATTTGATATCACTGATATGGTTCCTGAAGAAATAGCAAACAATTTGGTAAGTGGGAGTAATATGCAAGTCTTGCTATATTTAAGTTCTTTAAAATGGTTTTCTGCAAGCCACAAATGTTTTAGCCAAGTAATTGTTTAACCTTTTCAGCAGTGAGGTTGCCTCACATGAATGAGTGAGTCCCTTGCCATGAATTTTTGGTAGTGTAGTGATCCCCCCCCCCTCCCTTGTGGAATTTTTAAATTTTGCAAAAATGGGAACTTTGTTACACATAAATGCTTTAAAATATAAGTATGTTCTTATTTTGACTTTATTGTCCAACACTAGAATGAAATTGTTTAAAAAAGTCAAATCAGAATTAAAAAAAAAAAAAAATTCAAATATATCATGTTGCCGCTTTTTTGATTCAACAGTATCTTATACATCTATAATTGATTTGGTTTTCCTTTCCAATTTCAGATTTTGTAAGTCCAAATCAGACAACCGAGATCAATAGGTGCAACCTTCTCCTCCAATTTTGAATGCCATTTCTATTCTGGCATCTATTATAAACTTTGTCTCCAATTAATTGGAAACAGATAAGAGATAGCAGCATATACTAGAAAAATGTAGACATTTTGGACATTAGACATTAATGGACATTTTCTTTGAAACAACCTTCAAAACATAGATGTATGCTGTGTGCTTCCCAGAGTCCACAAATGAAATGTAGATCTGCATACATTTTCTCTAAAATGTACACATGAAACAGGAAAATACACAGGAAACGTAGATCTGATTACATATTCTCAGATCTCATATATGAAAAACATTATCAACATATGTACTCTCAAAGGGATAAACTTTAAGAACATAGTAAATCTTTAAATGGCTCACTTGTGGGTGACTTCTGTAAAGATACAAGTATGAAATTGAAAATTTTTGAATATTTTAACTCAAGTGACTATTTGTGATCATAACATTCAAAGTATGCCTGGAGTAATGAAATATTACGTGGTTAATGTAATAGTTACATTTTTAAGCCACTTTTTTTCCTTGAAATGTAGAAGGAATGAGACAGTTGGGCATAAGAGAATAATATAAAAAGGAAAATGTGTTTGTAAATTGAAAAGTTTCTTTCCAAAATTTGCAGGTAAGTAGAAGATCAGGTGAATTATTAATGACTAGTGCCAAGTACCACTCATTTCAGGATAACTTGGATAGGGTGCAGATAAAAGGTTTTACACTTGGAAAATAACTTAAATCTGATGGGTTAAATTAAAAAAAGAATGATTTGGAAGAATGTGATTTGTATCAGGCAAACAAAGCTGTCTGATCAGACAGGCATCAAGGAGAGAGACATAATGTCCTGTCATTGATTTATCAGAGTTGCTTATAGGGAGATTTTTAATTTCACTATATAAGAAAGTTGTAAGACCACCTGGAATGTGTCCAGGAATGGAAGTCACACCTAAAAAAATGCATTAAGCTTCTTGGAATTGTCCAAAGATTGAACACCTGAAGATTATCAAAAGGAGGAGGAGGGGCTTCAAGTGTGTGGGCTCTCGTAGGGCTTGGTAACTTTTCATATTAAGATCCAAAGGTGTTGTAGTTAAGGATCCAATATTATGGATCCAGGTTCTTTATGAAGCACTTTAACTCTCAGACTCTCCAAAAGGAGAGAAGTGTCTGAGAATTAAAGAGGTTCAGATTTTGTCCAAAAGGAGCAGTCAGGTTAATTAATGATCCGCCACTTACAAACTCTTTTCATTCCGAATCATATTCATCTATATTAGCAGGTCCACATTCATGGTCCAGCTTGAGATTCATTCTTGGTTCTTTTCTCCTTTTACTCCTTCTACTTTTGTTCTTTAGAACACTTTTCCTTTTTATATATTTCTTTAAAATTACAGACCACAGAAATCGCACTCCATTTTCAACAATTATTATCTGTCTTCTCAACCAATACATTGATATTACAGTATTATAGGTTCCAGTAAACTTTTGGGGTTGCTGTAAAAAGAAAAGCAGCTGACGACTCAGTGTGTAGGTGTTTACCTCTCTCTGCCATGTTTTAATATATTCCTTTGAAATTCTTTTCTGAAAGATCCAATTCTAACATTTTAAAATAATTAATTTATTAATACATACATATTAAGAAACGACTACTTACATGATATGCACAGTATATCATTAAACTTAATTATTTCGTAAAATACTTGGTTATTTTTTTTTTGTTGTACATTGTTCATAAAAATGTTCACATTTGTTTAAACACTCAAATATATTTTCTGTTTTATTTCCTTCCCACTGAAGGTCTTGATACAAAGTTTGAAATGCTGCCAACACTTCTTGTTTGGAAGGTTTAATATTCCCTCATTTTCATCAACTCATCATCGATATTGTCACTAGTTCTTTGAGTACTCTCCAAAATATTGGAGTCACCGGATATTCAGCTACTATGACATCATTATCAACTCCTAAAAATTCATCAAGAACAATTTCTCCACTAATTAAACCTCGCTTGGAATTCTTCCCAAGATTACTCAATGTCTTGTAGTAGTTCATCCCTCTCATTGCTGTTAATTAGCGTTTTAGCAAAATCTGCTTCTGCGAAACAATTCTTAATTGTTGTTTCCATCACATCTTTATTGTACAATTTCGCCAACTCTGATATACACATCCGCAAATCTATAACAGCATCTATAGGTTGGTTGGTTTTTATTCTCAGTATAATTTTTTTCAGTATGCGCCTTTGGTAGTGCATTTTCAAATCCTTGGTCCATTGGCTACTGTTTAGACAAGGTATTCAGAGGGAAGAAAACAAGCTTCACACTCGTAAGTTTGAAAATTACCGAGTGAAGGTTGTCGGGCAGTTGTCGACAATCAGTGTGTTTTTTCTGTTTTCTATCGTTATTTTTCTTCTATCGAAATTTAAAATACACTGTTCAAAAATTTCACTTGTCATCCAAGATTTTTTGTTTTAGTTATCATCCAACTCTAAGGACTCTATGCCTTTTAAACATCGGGGTTATTTACTTTTGCCTGTTACCAAAAGCTTCAGTTTTTCATTACCAGCCATATTTTCACCAACCAAGACTGTAATTCTTGCCTTACTATTTTTACCACCTAAATAAACATTTATAACCTTCAAGAGTCAGTGTCTTGTTCAGCAAACATTTAAAAAATAGACATGTTTCATCAGCATTGAATATTTCTTTGGGCTTGTAGTTCTCCATAATATTTTTCAAAACTGTTTCTTTCCAATGGGTATAGTCATCTTCAATTGCAACTCCACTTTCATCAGAAATATTTTTAAAGTAAGCCATGGCACTCTTTAAATTTGTCCAGTCAACCATAACTGGTTTGGAATGTTTTATGCCCCAGAAAAGATGTGTACTCCATAGCCTTTACTTTTATTAATGATCCTGATATCAGCATGTTTTGGTCTCAAATCAACTTCATCCACTTGAAAACTACATCTACATCTTCACAAAGGCATAATTTCGCACGCTTTCAACTGGTTCCCATTTCTTCAAACACGTTGAAAATCAAAACGCAGTTTTTTAGAATGGTTAACACACCACTGGCAGGAATACCAAATTTTAAAGCAATTTCTCCCCCCCCCCCTTTTTTTTTAACAGAGAAAACAGGTTGATTAGAGCCAGTGTCTGCGTTGGGAATATGCCTTAATCTTTGCCAATATCTATTGGCACATAGCAGTTTACTGGCGCGACTTCTTGGTACAGTAGTGTATAGGTTGTATAGGTTTTACTTCTTCTTTTTAACCATTGCTGACCCACTGCTGGGGGCAAAGACCTTTCTCAAATCCTTCCATCTTTTTCTATTCCACAGCGTGGTTGGCCAGTTTCCTTCTACAGGGTTTTACAGGAACCATTAAATTGTAGAATGTTTTAGCTCTTAATTTGTGGAATTAATCCCTTTAGGTCTTAAAAGCTAAAGGGATTAATTCTTAATCTCCATTTAGCTCTTAATTCGTGCTTTCTACAGCATCAGCTTAATTTCCTAAAGGCCAGAGGTGCAAACAATACGTACCCAGGTCTCTCGAAATCAGTTCATTGTATGGAAATTTTCTTCATTATACAGAAACTATTTTCAATGTAAAGACCAGTGGGAAATCAAAAAAGTTTGCCATATGGAAGTTCGTTAAAGAGAGGTCTGACTGTAATTCAAAATCCATTATTTTTGTGATTTTTTTTCTGCCCCCCACCCCAATCTCCAAATGATTTATATTTTAATCTTTGCTAAATCATAGCATAGTCCAGTATTGAAATAAAAATGTGAATTTTTATTTCAATTTTTCAATTTTAGTTCAAGAACAAATTTAAAATAATATATTGCCCTATTAAACTTCAATTAAATTTTCTTGTAGAGTATATTTCTAAAAGAAAATCAAAAATTTATTTAGGTTATTACTAACCTGCTAGCAGAACAGCATGCTGAGCCATTTATCGAGTTAATTCAAGAGATTGTTCAACAGCTTAAAGAAAATCCAGATAAACTGCCTGTTATCCAAAATCTAGACAGTGCTGGTGGTATATCTAGTCCCACAACCCAAAGAAGGCAAGCGTTCCGAGAGTCACAGGATGCTGAATATGTAAAGGTTAGTATTAGTGAAGTAAATCTTAGTATACTTTTGCATATTATATTGTTTATGAAGTTTCTTTGTGTGATATTTTGTTTTCACATCTTAATTTGTCTTTAAAGTTGAAAGCTGTGTTTTCTCTTTTGATAATTTATTTTTATTTATTATTTTAATACAATGAATCAAATATTACTGCTGCAGTTCATCTTATTTCATCCCTTTTCCTGCTATCTTGTGACTGATGACTTCTTTAAAAATGGTACAATAACTGCAGATTAAATGTTTTCCCAAATGTATTGATCACATTGTTGCTGCCTAAAATGTCATAATATACATGTGTGTGTGTGTGTGTGTGTAATAGGCAAATGTTTACATGAAAAAAATAAATGCACGTTTTAAAATCTCACTAATTCAACTACTCTGTGGAATTTAGTTAGTGAGGCTGCATTTTTTAGGTGCATTTGCATATGTGTGAAGCCTGTTGTCTTCACGTTCCTCCACTTATCTGCATGTAATACAGACTCCCGGTTGACAGAGTTTCATGAAATTTATATTTAGCTCTTATAGAAAAATTTATTGAGCTATCCAAAATTTCTTTAAAAATAGCTAAAATAGAAATCTGGCAGTTATTGGTAGACTTGTTTCAATTTCAAGAAAGGGGAATGTAATGATTTGAGCTATTTCCTGGGCTCTGTTAACTGGAGAGATGATAAGCTGTTGGATACAAATTCATTATGGGCAGTATTCAAAGAATTTATTTTGGAAGACATACTTGTACATTTATTCCAGTGCAGTTTTGCAAAAGAAAGATGTCCAAGTGGAGGAAAGGTTAAACATTTAATTGAATTGATAAGCCAATAGCAAAGAGAGCTAAAAATGGAGACATAGTTCTTTTTATAAATGCAAAAAAGATCACTGAATTAAATTGAAAAAGTTATGAAAAGGCTAGCAGAAGTGGCAGGTGAGTTGAATAGTTACTGTGAGGGATCATTGACAAGGAGTCAGACTGCTGCAAATTAAGTGATTATCCATCTCAGAGAAAAGATATGAGGAAAACTACTAGAATTTCTGATTATGGATTCAATACAGTATAATGTTGATAGGATTGGTATCATTAATGGATGACAATGGTTTCATGAAGGGGGAGTCTTGCCTGACGAATCTAGTTAATTACTATGGTGACGTCATAAAACAGTTGGATGTAAGAAACAACTTTGACATTATTTACCTTAACCCCAGTAATGCTTTTGATACAGTTCCCCATGAAAGGCTATTACATAAACTGGAACAAATTAAGATTAATGGCAAGATCCTTCTTTGGAACGAGTGCTGGCTGATGATAGGAAACAGAGAATAGTCTTAAATGGACATACCGCTGGGTGAACCTGAGTAGCAAGTGGAGTCCTTCGGAGAGTGGTGCTGATTGATGCCCATGTGAAGAATGGCTTAGAAAGTGAGCGCAACAAAGTTTGTAATTAGACATCTTGGGGAGGGGGCCTAGAGATGTATAAAGCCATGAAGGAAATCAGTAAAATTAACAAGGGAGGTATGTTTTCCCAGCAAAAGAGGAAAACCAAGTGGCATAAATGCAGAATTTTGGAGAGTAACGGAAGACTGGATCCCATGGAGATCCAATCTTCTGTTTCTTTACCTTGGTTTACCTTTGGGAAGAACGTGGACTATTGGAATGAATTGCTTGCTCCAGTGATTGAGGTAGGATATTTGATAAAGTTCAAACCAGAATTGGACAGGCACTTTTTAGTCATGAAAAAGGTGTGAATCATGGATTCCCCCCCCCCCATTTAATTTGGCTTAAATTGCTGATGCACCTAAAACTCAACCAATCAGGATGTTTGGTTTCTTCTTCATTGCTTTTTCTATAATTATTTCCATGTTATTCTACCCTCTCTTTCACTGTTCAACTGTATACAGTAAACCCCCGCTATTCGCGGGGGTTACGTTCCTGAGAAATGTCGCGAATACTGAGTTATGGCTCCCATAGTAATAAAGGCGTTCCATTCCAAAGTAAGAAATATATAAGAAAACCTAGTCTAAAATTTTGTCTATGTATGTATTATATGTACCTTCATAATATGACTATGTACATAGTGAAATGCAAGCATATGGCATCGAAATGAAAATAAGAAACAATTTAACATTAAATGTAACATTTATTAGAAATTTCAAACAAATCTTTCAAACCAGCGCCTTTGCTTGCTAGCAAAAAAAACATCCCGCCAGTGCTATCACCAGTTTCGCTAAAGTGTTGATAAAGGAGTTTTGCCTTTTCGCGAATGATGAGTGAACTTAACGGAATTTTATTTTGAGTTTGGTCTTCTATCCACAGATTTAAAGCCTTTTCCATATTTTCTAATTTAACATCACGAGTTACAGAGCAAATTTTTGAAACAATTAGCGCATTTTCACAGACACTACGGCGGATTTTTTCTTCCGATTTCTTGATTGATCGTACCGTTGACTCATTGATTTTATAATGTTTTGCCACTGAGGAGACACTTTCACCATTAGAAATTTTGTCTAATAACTCAATTTTATTCGCTAATGTCATCACCTTTGATATTTTCACATTTCTCTTGTTATTCGTAGCCATATTTTTGTACGGGTTAGAAAGAACTTGTCCACAATAAAGTCACTTTCTTCCGTTAACACACTCGAAAAAATCGGTTTTACACTGCAAAACGGTAGATTTTATCATTTTTGTAAGCATATCAATTTATAAATTTATTCAATTTATAAACATATAAATTAAAAGCAAACGACGAAACCTTCCATGACAAACACACACATAACACATACTGAACAAGGATTAGCAAGAAACATCCACGCTGGCGATTTTGTCACCCCTCTCCCCCCCACCCACTGAGCGCTGTTTTGACTGGGAAAGATAATTTTAGTCACGCCCATGTTTTTTATGGCGGAAAATATTCACATTTTTTTTAGGTTTCATTTTATGTTAAATCGGCGATCGCGAAACCGCGAATACAGATACTGCGAATAGCGGGGGTTTACTGTATACTCAAAGAAAACTAATTCTTTCTAACTTATTCCTTCTGTTTATGTTATGGAACAAAATTTGCTTTCAACCAGTGAGTAATTGTGTTGAGACTGTTGGAATGAACTTCCATTTGGGGGGGGGAGAGTTTGAATAAATTTAAAGGAGGATTGGACAAATTATTAGGAAGAATGGACAAATGAAGTGGTTAGTGTTTTCTTTGTATAAATTTGCTTCCTTGCATCATTTTGCTCGCCCAGTAGTTTCATAAAGCTGACAGTACTGCATTGATAAATACTTAACAGTAATTCAGACACAGCATGGATTTGTTAAGGGGAGGTATTTCCTGAAAATTAACTTATTGAAATGTAAGTACAGAACCACTTTTCCTGTGATTCTTCTGTCTTTAAATACGGATTGGTTGGAACAGCCCTGTGCAGAGATCACATGAAATCCATGATTTATTCTACCCACACTATGCAAGATGAACTAAGAAATCACATTTTGGAAGCTGTTTAAACCATTAAGAATAGTCCTGAATGATAAGAGATGCCAGGAAATTATACATTTGCCACACTGAATGCCATGTTGAACAGAATGGAGGTCACTCCGAATAGCTGCTTTGGATATTTTTCTCTTAGATGTTTACTTCAGTTTATTTTTGTGCTTTGTAATAATTATGATTAATGTTTTGCATTTCAAAAATGAAAGACTTTTTGAGAAATTGCTTATAAGAACTTTTTTTTTTTTTTATAGCTGTAGAATATGCTCCCAGATTTGTTCTGTGCAATTTTGAAACACCCTATGTGCACTTTTACAATAAAAATATAAACTGCAAACCAGCAAATAGACAGCTAGGACAGCTCAGTGGGTTCTGTCAGTGGTGTGCAGAAATTTTGCAAGGACAAAGGTGTTTACTCCCTTGTATAAAGCAATGGTTTGGCTGTACATTCAGTACTACACACAAACCTTCTCAGGTAACATGCACAAGGTTGCATAAATTTAAATTGAAGGATGGTTGCATGAAATAACTTGAAATAGTTATGTAAAAATTTGCTTTCAACCAGTGAGTAATTGTGTTGAGACTGTTGGAATGAACTTCCATTTGGGGGGGGGGGGGGAGTTTGAATAAATTTAAAGGAGGATTGGACAAATTATTAGGAAGAATGGACAAATGAAGTGGTTAGTGTTTTCTTTGTATAAATTTGCTTCCTTGCATCATTTTGCTCGCCCAGTAGTTTCATAGAGCTGACAGTACTGCATTGATAAATACTTAACATGAACAGACAGTAGTAATAATTCAGACACAGCATGAATTTGTTAAGGGGAGGTCTTGTCTAACCAATTTGATTGGATACTACGACATAGTCACAAAGGAACAGGTTGCAAAAAATAATTTTAATATCATATATTTGGATTTCAGGAAAGCTTTTGATACTGTTGCACACGGAAGACTACTATACAAATTGGAGCAGTATGGCATTAAGGGCAAGTTGCTACAATGGATAAAAGGATGATTGAGTGGAAGAAGACAGAGAGTGGTAATCAATGGATACTGCTCTTTGTGGACTAATGTTATTAGTGGTGTCCCCCAGGGTTCGGTGTTGGGCCCGTTGTTGTTTTGTGTATTTATCAATAATATTCATGAAGTTATATCAGGCTTAATGTTGAAGTTTGCAGATGATTCAAAGGTTGGCAGGGTTGTTAATGACAGTATGCTGCTGCAATAGGGTCTGTAAAAGTTGGGCAGATGGGTTGAGAAGTGGCAACTGAAGTTTAACATTAACAAATACAAAGTACTGAATATGGGTAGCAGTAACCCCAGAGAAATGTACCAAATGGGTGGTGTTACTTTCAGGATAGTGGAGAATGAAGGAGACCTGGCGGTAATTGTGCAGTCAGATATGAAGTTTTCTGAGCAGTGCAGACGGCTGCCAGAGTAGGTAATGGGTCTTATTAATGATATACAGGAATTTTGCGAGCAGGGATAAGGATGTTATCATCCCCTTTTATAAGGCAGTGGTCAGGCCACACCTTGAGTACTGTGTACAGGTCTGGAAGTCTCTTTTTGAAGGATGTAGAGTTGCTAGAAAGAGTACAGAGAAAAACAGCAAGACTAGTGAGAGGAACAAAGGGGTGCTCTTATGAAGACAGTGAAGACAGGCATAATGCAAATTGCAGCTTCTTGGAGACTAGGCACCTGCGAGGCGATCTGATTGAGGTGGACAAGGCCTTAAATGGTTTGAGCAGGTTCAATGCTGATGGGATTCTTCCTCTTGCTCAGATTACAAACCTCAGGCGGCATAAACTGAAATTGAGGAAAGACAGTTGTCTAATAGATGTGCAGAAATTTTCGTTTAGCCAGTGGGTAGTTGATTTCTAGAACAAACTTCCATCTGTATTGGAAGTTGATAGCTTAAATAAATTCAAGACAGAACTAGACAAACATTTGAAATGAATGGATGGGTGAAATGGGATGGGTATTTTTTTTTTTTTTTTTTTTTTTGGCCGATGCTATATAAGCTTGTTTTCTTGCATCATATACTTCTACTAATGCTAATGAAGTAATGATCTTACCGCAGAACCTAGAATTTTGTTTATAACTCTTTTAGTAATGCATGAAATGATTTGAAAATTGGGAGCAATATACTTTCGGTTTTAACACTGTAACCAATTACAAGAGATGTTGGTAAAGCATCTATTGGGAGAGCTGCTCCTGATGTTCCATATTTGTAAATATGCTTTTGGATAATTTTAATGTCTGTTACTAATAATCAATAATATCATTAATCGTATTAATGAAATTAATTTTCATTAATATGATTAATAAAAGATTCATTAATTTTTTCTACAGTTATTGATGAATAGGAACAAGAATTGAATGAAGTTTCAATTCAGTTCTTGCTTCATAATTCCGGATATCTGTTAAGACATCTAAATAATATTTTATTTATGATAGTTTTAATTATCGAAGAAATGGATTCTCTGTTTAAACATAATATTATTTCTTAAGTTCAGATTAATATGCTTCAAAGCTATTAGCTGTTTTTTAAATGAGCTATGCTTTCGTAAAGGAGACTATGCTGGTCTGAGACAGTATTTAAATTCTATACAGTGGGACCAACTGATGATGTTACCAACAGCAAATTCAAAATGGGAAGCATTCAAGGAACTAATCTTGGAAGCTACCAGGCTTTACATACCAACCAAGAAATATTGTTCAAGGTTCAGGCCTAAATGGTTGTCAGATGAACTAATGAGACATATGGCAGAGAAGAAAAATGCATGGGATACATACAAATTAATGGGTGACGTGGAAGCCTATGATAGATATAAGTTGGTCTGTAACCAAGTCACAAAGGAGATTAGGCAGGCAAAGGCAGATTATGAGAAATCCTTGGCAAAGGATGCAAAGAAAAACAGAAAAGAGTTCTTTACCTATTTAAACTCAAGAAGGAAAGGGATGAATCAGATTGGTCCAATGGATGTTGATGGTTCAACAGTTGAGGATCCAGCTCAGGTGGCTAACAATCTAAACGAGTATTTTGCATCTACATTCACACATGAGGAGTTATTCAGGAAGGGGAATGTCGTAGGTGAAGTAAACATTGGCAGTGAGCTAGATGATTTTCTAATAACTGAGAGGAAAGTGGAGGAGAAATTGTTGAGGATAAACATAAAAAAGGCACCCGGGGTGGATGGGATCTATCCAGTTATATTAAAGGAGGCAGCAAAGGAAGTAAGCAAACCCCTAGCCATAATTATGAGAGCTTCTTTGGACTCAGGGGAGGTACCCATGGACTGGAGATGTGCAAATGTAACCCCAATTCACAAAGGAGGATCAAAGGCTGACACAAGTAATTATAGACCTGTTAGTTTAACTTCGGTTCCAGGAAAATTAATGGAGGCACTGGTTAAAGAAGCACTGCAGGATCATCTGGACAAGAATTCAGTTATAGCTCAGACACAGCATGGGTTTGTTAAGGGCAGGTCTTGTCTGACCAATTTGATTGGATACTATGATGTAGTCACAAAAGAACTGGATGCAGGGAATAACTTTGATATTATATATTTGGATCTTAGAAAGGCTTTTGATACTGTTGCGCATGGAAGACTGCTGCACAAATTGGAGAAGTGTGGCATTCGAGGCAAATTGCTGCTATGGATAAAGGGATGGTTGAGTGGCAGAAGACAGAGAGTGGTAATCAATGGACACTGCTCAACGTGGACTAATGTTATTAGTGGAGTTCCTCAGGGTTCAGTGTTGGGTCCATTGTTGTTTTCTGTATTTATAAATGATATTGATGATGGTGTATCAGGCTTAATGTCCAAGTTTGCAGACGATACAAAGGTTGGCAGGGTTGTTAAGGACACTACTGATACTATGCTGCTGCAACAGGATCTGGAAAGGTTGAGCAGATGGGCTGAGAGGTGGCAAATGAAGTTTAACATTGACAAATGTAAAGTACTACATATGGGAAACAGTAACCCCAGATCAACGTATCAACTCTGTGGTACTACGCTGACAGTGGTAGAGAATGAAAAGGACCTGGGGGTAATTGTGCAGGCAGATATGAAGTTCTCTGAGCAGTGCAGACGAGCTGCAAGAGTAGCTCATGGTGTCTTGTCAATGATATACAGCAATTTTTCTAGCAGGGACAGGGATGTGATTATTCCCTTGTATAAGGCATTGGTCAGGCCACACCTTGAGTACTGTATACAGGTCTGGAGGCCTCATTTCAAGAAGGATGTAGAGCTGCTGGAACGAGTACAGAGAAGGGCAACAAGATTAGTGAATGGAACAAAGGGTTGCTCTTACGAAGAAAGGCTTAAGTTTTGCAAATTACAGAGCCTGGAGACTAGGCATCGCCGAGGTGATCTGATAGAGGTGTACAAGGCTTTGAATGGCTTGAGCATGCTCAATGCCGATGGAATTCTTCCTCTTGCTCAGAATAATCACCTGAGAGGGCATAAATTCAAATTGAGGAAGGACGGATGTCGGATAGATGTGCGGAAATTCGCCTTTAGCCAGCGGGCAGTTGGTTTGTGGAATAGACTTCCATCGCTTGTTGTTGAAGTTGATAGCCTAAACAAATTTAAGGCTCAGCTGGACAGGTATTTCGAACGAATTGAGGGGTGAAATGGGAGTAGTGGTTGTTTTTTTTTTTTTTCTTTTATTTTGGCTGATGCTGAATAAGCTTGCTTTCTTGCATCATATGCCTCTACTAATGCTAATGCTAATGCTAATGCTATTGTTGATGTAAACACTTTATATGTAATGTCTATATGTTAATGTGATAGCATGTATAACTTAAAAAAAGTTGGAGAGATTTTGTTTATAAATGGAGTAAAGACAAATTAGCATGGGAGAAGGATGTTAATATTTAAACTACAGTCAATTCCGGTTATTTGGGACACATCGGGACTAGTGCATTTTGGCCCGATTAAGCGGCTGCCCCAATTATCCAAAGTTTCACGTAAATAGTTAAAAATACAATGGACTCCCGCTTTACAATTGGTTCACTGTACAATCAAATCACGTTACGATGGACTTACCATAGTAAAGTACCCTTCGCTATATGATGTGCAGTAAGCACCAGTCATTGTGATCACGTTTATGAATTAAATTTTAATTCTATTAAACAGCGATTCTAATTAGTGAAAATAGGAGGAATATTATCCACAAGCTATAAAAGTAAAGATATATTAAGCACAAATTTACTCTTTATTACCTTACCAATTAAAAAAATTAAATGATACGTGAAAATCGGAAGAATATTAATACATACTGTAATATCTACATACTAACTAGTTAGCCGACTAGGCTAGCCGGGTGGGTAAAGTACCTGCCTGGCAACCCAAAGGTCGTGGGTTCAAATTCTGCCTCAGGCTTGGATCAGAGTAGTGCAAAAACTTTGGGAGGTGCATTATGGCCATGGAAGCCGATGCGCCAACAACTAACAAAAAAAAAAAAAAAAACTAGTTGACATTTCTGTTCACTGACATTTGTGGGTGGAGATTAAAATTTAAAACAGTAAAAAGATAAGCAATCAATAACAAAGAACGCAGCACACACAAATTGCAAGTAACACGATACATGCAAGTGAGAATGGAGTAACAAGTTACGAAGCTTTAAAAATAGGAATGAAGAGAAGATTCTGAAAATTAATTTTTTTATACGATTGAAGATTCCATGGAGGTGTAAACACATTTCACCATAATAACTCACAGAATTCCTGCTGTCGGTATTATCGCAAATTCAATAAGATCGAGCTTACTATCCATTTATGATAGATTGCACCAACATAAAAGCCCAATAAACAGGTGACTGCTAATTGTTTTTATTGTTTTATGGTTGTGACCTCCGGAAATCTGAACGAACTATGTGGTATGGTCGGAGACAATCGTAAGGTAATCTCCAGTGCTGCGGTCTCTTTCCCCGATTAAACGTCATGTTGTGCTAGTTAAGCAAAGTAAACCCTGGCTATTTTTTTCGATTGGGTTCTGTTTTTTAAGATTTGTCCCAAATAAATGGCTGCCCCAATTAACCGGTGGCCCAAATAGCCAGAATCCACTGTATAATATAGTTAAACATTTGAAATTTTAGACAAGAATTCTCAGATAGGTACTCAGTGGAATTTGTTTTTTTGATAAGTATTTAGTTATTCTGTCTGTGGATAAAATATGAATGGTAATATACAGAGTGTCCCAAAAAGATGTAACCAATTTTAAATGTTTGTAACAAAATGTAATTTTAATGATAGAAACACAAAACCTGTGCTAAATTTGAGAAAAACAGTTTTACTGACATTCAACATGTGCACCATTTGTCACACGAACAAAAAGGTGTAACCAATTTTAAATGAGCAATACAAACATGCTGGAGAAAATGGAACAAGATGAACATGTAATGACACAGATTTGTTTCATGGACAAGTGCACATTTCATGTTTCGGGAAAGGTGAATAAGCGAAATGTCAGAATTTAGGGGACTGAAAACCCACACTGCGTACAGGAGTATCAGCGAGATAGCCCAAAGGTGAACGTTTAGTGTGGCATCATTGTTGATTGTGTTATTGGACCCTTTTTCTTTCAAGAAGCGACTGTGAGAGCGGATAATTACCAGGACATGCTTGAGCTTCGTATATCCTCAATTGGATGAACTGCCAAATAGGGTTATTTTCCAACAGGATGGAGTGCCACATTGAGCTTTAATTGTGAGGAGGTCTCTTGATGACAAGTTTCCTGGCCATTGGATTGGCTGTGATGGTCCCATTGCATGGCCAACATGTTCACCTGATTTATCCTCCCATGATTTCTTCTTATTGGGATTCATCAAAGACACAGTCTACAAGACCCCTGTTGCAGACTTAAAGCACAGGATTACAAATGCAATTACCATGATTAAGCGTGACATCCTTGAAAAAACATGGGATGAACTTTATTACTGATTAGATATTGTTCGTGTGACAAGTGGTGCACGTGTTGAATGTCAGTAAAACTTCAACTGTTTTTCTCACATTTAGCACAGGTTTTGTGTTTCTATCATTAAAATTACATTTATTACAAACATAAAATTGGTTACACCTTTTTGGGACACCCTGTACTGTTGGTGTATACAGGGTGATTCACTACCAGTGCGACAAACTTGCAGGAGGTATATGGGGTACAAAGACGAATCGGAATCACATAGCATTGCAGGGTCTGAAATGCCTTCGTCATGTGGTAGAGGACGTTGAACGGGAGGTCGCGTGAACAGCGATCCCACTGGAAGTCAGCATTTGCGAACCGTTACTGTTGAAGAAACCAAGTAGCAAAAGTCCTCCGGAGTTTATAATCTGCAACCTCCAATAATTTTAACGCGTTGCACATTGTATCAACTCATATATATTTGTTGGCAGTATCCTCCATTCAGTGGATTGGGAAATACCCAATCGTTGACCTATCGCTCGAGTACTCGTACTCGGATTGCCTTCTGCAAGACGTAGGACATTCTCCTCATTGTCTAGGGTCCTCGTCATTCACTCTCGATTCACGGTACCTCTCGTGAAACAACTAGTCTCACGTAACCTTCTGTTACGTGCGAAAATTGTATGATGAGGAGCACACCTGTGCAGGAACGTTCCTGGTACAAGCGCAGAGCAGTGTGCCTGTTATGGTCCTCAGCTCCATACGCGAGGTGCATGTCGGCCAGTTCAACGTTTGAATACTCGTCCATCCTACTGCCTCAGGAACTGGTTCGCAAATGCTGACTTCCAGCGGGATCGCTGTTCACACGACCTCCCGTTCAACGTCCTCTACCGCATGGCGAAGGCATTTCGGACCCTACAATGCTATGTGATTCCGATTCGTCTTTGTGCCCCCTACACCTCCAGCAAGTTTGTCGCACTGGTAGTGAATCACCCTGTATATATATATATATATATACAGGGTGTATATATATATATCCAATATTTTAAATTAAATAAAATAAAACATAAGCCAGTAGTATGGCAAAAACTGTAGAGCGAAAATTAACATAAAAATAACCCAAATAAACAATCCAACGAAAAGAAAGAATAGATATAAATAGTAGCCCATAAACCCTTGTATAATTTCGAACTTTAAATCCAATTAAAACTATACATAATTTAGACTAATGCCAATTATTTATTAATTTAGCGGTACCCCCCCCCCCCCCCCGAGAGGTACCAGTTCCGAAAGACGTGAAATATCACCAAAAGAGGGTTAAAGGAACTACCAGACGATAACAAAATCAAAATAAATTAAAATAAAATAGACTGACCATCATGCCCCATATCGACAGAGGACCACGAAGCCAATAATGGTCATGGAATCGCTGCATTTCAATCGCTATACAAATCGTCGCCATGGTGAAAAGATCGAAGTACCAATTCACCCTCCCTCCTCCGATTGATCCACCAATGCAGAGGATTTGCACGGCGGTGGTCCTTATGCAGCGAAAAATAAAATATAGAACAGAGAGCACTCTAGAGCAGAGCCAACCACTGACATACTGTAAGCTGAATCAGCTTATATAGAAGAAAAAAGGAAAATAGATGGCGGCACAGGCGTTGCTAAATTAGCATATCGAGCCATTACTATTGAATTATATTAAATGTTGACAAAAGTTAAATTATAATAAAATAAATAATTAATTATTTATTTATTTATTCATTTCATTTCATTATAATTTAACTTTATTTAATATAATTCAATGATAGTATGTATATATATATATATAATTTTTTTTTTTTTTTTTTTTTTGAAACTGTTTAATGCTTGTTAAAAAACTCAAATATTAGGTGAATAGAATAAATAGCCCAATGAAAGAAATTTTGATTTCATGTTATTAACATTGATGATGATATTGTTACCAACAGCAAATTCTAAGTGGGAAGCATTCAAGGAATTAATCATGGAATCTACTAGACATTTCATACCTATTAAGAAATATTATTCAGGTTTAGGTCTAAATGGTTGTCAAGTGAACTAATGAGACTCGTGACAGAGAAGGAAAATGCATGGGATGCATATAAATTATCTGGAAAATATAAGCTAGTCTGTAATCAAGTCACAAAGGAGATTATGCAACCGAAGGCAGATTATGAGAAATCTTTGGCAACAGATTCTAAGAAAAACAGCAAGGATTTCTTTATTTATATAAACTCTAAAAGGAAGGGGATGAATCAGATTGGACCACTTAATATCGATGGTTTGACTGTTGATGATCCTGCTCAGATAGTAAATAAACTGAATGAGTATTTTGCAACTACATTCACACATTAGGAGTTATTAAGGAAGGAAAATGCCAGAAGGATATCAAATTGTAGCAGGGTGCTTCATGATTTTATAATAATTACTGAGGGCAAAGTGGAGGAGAAATTGTTGAAGTTAAACATAAGAAAGGCACCTAGGGTGGATGGGATCTATCCAGTTATATTAAAGGAGGTGGCAAAGGAACTAAGCAAATGCTTAGACATAATTATGAGAGCATCCTTGAACTCAGGAGAGGTTCCCATGAACTGGAGATGTGCAAATGTATCCCCAATTCACAAAGGGAGTTCAAAGGGTGACACGAGTAATTACAGACCAATTAGTTTAACTTCTGTTCTGGGTAAAATAATAGAATCACTGTTTAAAGATCCATTGCAGGATCATCTAGACAAGACTGCAGCAATAATTCAGACACAGCATGGGTTTGTTAAGGGAAAGTCTTGTCTGACAAATTTGATAGGATATTATGATGTGATTACAAAGGAACTGGATGCAAAAAATAATTTTGAAATCATATATTTGGATTTCAGGAAAGCTTTTGACACTGTTGCGCATGGAAGACTATTGTACAAATTGGAGCAGAATGGTATTAAGGGTAAGTTGCTATAATGGATAAAAGGATGGTTAAGTGGGAGAAGACAGAGGGTGGTAATCAATGGGTGCTGTTCTTCATGGACTAATGCTATTAGTGGTGTCCCACAGGGTTCGGTGTTAGGTCCACTGTTGTTTTGTATATTTATCAATGATATTGATGAAGGTATATATCAGGCTTAATGTCGAAGTTTGCAGATGATACAAAGGTTGGCAGGGTTGTTAATGACAGTAATGGCAGTGTGCTACTGCAACAGGATCTAGATAATTTGGGGAGATGGGCTAAGAAGTGGCAACTGAAGTTTAACCTTGACAAATGCAAAGTACTGCATATGGGTAGAAGTAACCCCAGAGAAACGTACCAACTGCGTTGTACTACACTTAAGGTGGTAGAAAATGAAAGACCTGGGAGTAATTGTTCAGTCAGATATGAAGTTTTCTGAGCAATGCAGACAGGCTGCCAGGGCAGGTCATGGGGTTTTGTCAATGATATGTAGGAATTTTGCTAGCAGGGGAAATGAGGTGATTATCCCTCTGTATAAGGCAATGGTCAGGCCACGCCTTGAGTACTGCGTACAGGTCTGGAGGCCTCATTTTAGAAAGGATGTAGATTTACTTGAGCATGTACAGAGAAGGGCAACAAGATTGGTGAGGGAAATGAAGGGATCCTCTTACCAAGAGAGGCTTAAGTTCTGCAAATTGCAGTGGCTGGAAACTAGGCACCTGCGCGGTGATCTGATTGAGGTGTATAAGGCCTTGAATGGGTTCAGCATGCTGAATTCTGATGGTATCCTTCCGCTTGTTCAGATTACGAACCTAAGGGGCCATAAATTCAAATTAAGAAAAGACAGATGTAGAACAGACGTGCGGAAATTTGCCTTTAGCCAGCGGGTGGTTAATTGCTTGAACGAACTTCCATCTGTCGTTGTGGAAGTTGATAGGTTGAATAAATTTAAGGAGGAACTGGACAGGCATTTGGAGGGAATGGTGTGATTTTTTTTTTTTTTTTGGCTGATGCTGCATAAGTTCATACACTTGCTTTCTTGTATCACATGCCACTGCTGCTGCTACTACTACTACTACTGTTGCACATGGAAGAATACTGTACAAATTGGAGCAGAATGGTATTAAGGGTAAATTTGTACAATGGATAAAAGAGTGGTTGAGTGGGAGAAGACAGAGGGTGGTAATCAGTGGATGCTGCTCTTTGTGGACTAATGTTATTAGTGGAGTCCCACAGGGTTCAATGTTGGGCCCATTGTTGTTTTGTATATTTATCAATGATATTGGTGAAGGTATATCAGGCTTAGTATCGAAGTTTGCAGATAATACAAAGACTGGCAGGGTTGTTAATAACAGTAATGATAGTGTGCTACTGCAACAGGATCTAGAATATTTGGGTAGATGGGTTGAGAAGTGGCAACTGAAGTTTAACATTTACAAATCTAAAGTACTGTATATGGGTAGAAGTAACCCAGGAGGAATGCAGACAGGCTGCAAGAGCAGGTCATGGGGTTTTGTCAACGATATCCAGGAATTTTGCTAGCAGCGAAAAGGAGGTGATTGTCCCTTTGTATAAGGCAATGGTCAGGCCATGCCTTGAGTACTGCGTACAGGTCTGGAAGCTTTATTTTAGGAAGAATGTAGATTTCCTTGATCATGTATAGAGAAGGGCAACAAGATTGGTGAGGGGAATGAAAAGATCCTCTTACCAAGAGAGGCTTAAGTTCTGTAAATTGCAGCAGCTGGAGACTAGACACCTGTGAGGTGATCTGATTGAGGTAAATAGGCCTTTAATAGGTTGAGCATGCTGAATTCTGATGGGATTCTTCCACTTGCTCAGATTACAAGCCTAAGGGGGCATAAATTCAAAGACAGTTGTAGAATAGATGTGCAGAAATTTGCATTTAGCTAGCAGGTGGTTAATTGCTTGAAGAAACTTGCATCTGTCATGGAAGTTGATAGGTTAAGGAAATTCAAGGAGGAACTGGACAAACATTTAGAGTGAGTGGTTGTGTGATTTTTTTTTTTTTTTTTGGCTGATGCTACATAAGCTCATACGCTTGCTTTTTTGCATCACATGCCACAATTACTATTACTACACTGGTGTGCAAAACTTAAGGACCAACACTATTTCTAAAGGTTACAACCACAAAATCAAACAAAATGGCCCGTGGCAATTTGCATAACCGTGGCCATTCAGTAGAAAGCTCGTGCACATGCAAAAATTTGAATCGTGATGAGATGGCTCGCATAAACAGATAAAAGCAGCAGTTCAGCAGTTATTTGCAAATTACTGAATGGTGAGCACGATTGTTACAGACGTTCGACTGGTTTCATATACAGGGATTTATATGGCAGTCGAGGTGTTCTTGTCTGGGGAGGCGTTATCTTGGATGGACATACAGAACTCAGGATACCGGAAGGCGGTACTGTAACCAGTGCAAGCTATTGTACTGAGGTAATTCCCCATGTGCGTCTGTTCCGAGGTGCCATTTCCCCTGAGTTTGTGTTTATGGATGATAATGCCACACCCCATCGCACTGCAGCTCTTGATATGCTTTTGGAAAGTGAGGACATTGTTCGTATGGATTGACCTGCCTGTTCCACCGATCTAAATCCCATCGAACACATATGGGATGCTCTGGGGTGACGCCTAGCGGCACACGGCGCCTCCGTAGCCAGGTGGGAAGGAGCAGCAGTGCGTAGCACACGCTTCTTGATTAGACCGGGGTTCGAGCCCGTCACCACCAAATACGGAGGATGCGGAAAGGTCATTCAGGGAATGACCACCGCATATCCCGGAGCAATATGGCCTTAGTTGCTAATGCTCCTAAAAACCAAATAACAATAACGCCTAGCGGCACATCCACACCCACCAGAAAATGTTCACCACCTGAAGATGGTGCTAACAGAGGAATTGATGATGTTACCGCAAGAACTTATTACCAACATTGTTCTAAGTATGGACACTCACATTCGGTGCAAAGCCTGCATCGACATTAGGGGTTGCCATATCTCCTACTGAGAACCACCTCTTCCCTTTGTTCCATCTTTTGCAGTGATGCATCTGTATCATGGCAGCCAGTGCTGTTGCCATTTTTGATTAAAGTTCCTCTGTACCATTTTGTTTCTGTTGTGTCGGTGTTGTTTCCTTCATCATTTCTGTATCTCACGAGGTTCCTTTGGTATGCTTTTCCCATATTAAGGCCACTCCTATGAGAAGCTACAAGTGAAAACCTGACTGGTCCTTAAGTTTTGCACACCAGTGTATTACTTTTACTATGTCCCTAATCCCCAGAAGGTTTGCATAGTGACGACTATAGAAGTTATTTTTGAAGAAAACTAGAATGTTCTACATATTGCTTTTGCTTAATGTAAGGAATTCAAGTACTTGATACAGCGTTCGCAAGAGAATTATATGCATTTTGCTCTGAACGAGGGTAATTACGAATAAAGAAGTATGTTTTGTGTAGGCCAATAACCAAAGGTTACTATTCAGTAACCTTTGGTTATTGGCCTAAACAAAATGCCATTTGTGTCCATCACAGATATCATTGCCAAATGCAATGTAAATTATAAATGTGATTTTTGAGTACTTTTGGAATAAATTTTTAAACTTTTTTCTATTTTTCTTTAGAATTAGTTGTTTGATCTGACTTTAAACTTTTGATAGTAGTGAAGAAAATTACTAGTGGAAAAACTGTTGTTTGTTCAGGTAATAATTACTAGAATGCTTTTACTATGAATTCTTCATATCAGAATTGAGATTGTTATGTTTCCTGAATTTAAAAATGAAAGCTCTTATTAATTCACTAAATATGAGTGAAAAAGTGTATCAGCTTCCTAAGTCACTAGGTAATAAAATAAAGTTTATATGTATTTTGTGTTATAGCTTTGCCTCTGCTAACATTGGATTAGGCATTATTATATGAATAGAGTGTTATTATATTGATTTCACATATATTGATTTTTAATTTTAACTTTATTAATAGAGACATAGTCTTGATAGTCAAGAAGGCATTGCTCTCCCATCTTCAAAAGCTGAAAGAGAGCATGAACACTCGCATTCAGTTCATGGCTCCCCAGTTCGAACTATGAAAACCCAATGTCAGCAGCCTCAGTTAACACAGGTAATGTTTCTTCAGTATTTTATTTTTATGTATACAATATAGATACTTCAAATTGCATATCATTTCAGATACTTAAAAAAATCTAGTGTTGCAGCTTTATAAACTTTTGTTAGGTTTGCCACTAATACAAAGGGTACTAGGAAAGTTTTGCAATACAGCTTTGTTTATTTAATTTTTTCAAAGTAATTTCCTCTACATTCAATACACCTCTCCATCCTCCGAAACCAATCTTTAAACCAGTTCTGCCAAGTTTCACTAGGGAGTAAAGCACACTCGTTGTCCCAAGCCCGTAGAAGGTCCTCATCACTGGAAAACCGCCTCCCTTTTAGCTTCATTTTCACATGCGGGAACAGTGCAAAGTCGCAGGGAGCAAGGTCTGGACTGTAGGGAGGGTGCTCGAGAAGTTTCAGTCCTGTCGTGGTCAAATATTCGGTGCAGGCTTTGGCGCGGTGAGCTGCAGCATTATCGTGATGGAGGTACCAGGTGTCCGTTCTTGACTTTGGCCGCAGGTTCTTCATAGATCCAATGACTTTAGGCAGGCATTGTTCAGTATACCACTTAGCTGTGACTGTCTTCTGCGTGTCCAAAACAACACGTTCGACAATTCCACTCGATTTGAAAAATACAGCTATCATTTTCTTCTTTACAGATCCGGATTTTCTGACAATTACGGGTGTGTCGTCATCATCAAAGACCCAAACCTTGTTTTGAGCCTTGGTCTGCAGATCGTAATAGTACAGCCAAGTCTTGTCACCTGTCACGATGTTGTTCACATACCGAGATTGTCCCTTATCAAACTTTTTTAACATCTCCCGGCACCAAGTCACACGTCGTGTCATCTGCTCTTCAGTCAGTTGATGCAGCACCCAGAGAGAACAAAGTTTCTTCACGTGCAAATGATCTTGCAGAATCGAACGAATTGCTGGTGCATTTAGGCCCAAAGTATCCTCTATCTATTGGTAGGTCACTCGCCTGTTTTCGTCAAGCATTTTCCTCACAGCAGTAACGTCTTCCTCCGTAACTGACGTTCGTGGCCTTCCCGGCCTCTCAGAATGCTCCAGAGTGAAATTTCCCCTTTGGAATTCTCTATACCACCTGAATATCGTTGTACGATGTGGACAATCATCATCTAGTACAAGAGTCATTTCTTCTAAGCACTGGTCTATGGTTAAACCACGCACGAAATTATACTGCAAAACTGTCCTTATCTCATTTCGTGACCACGATGCCATCGCAAGCACTTTACACTCTCACTACTAATGAATAACTGAGCCCATCGACTTGGCGCGGCGGCTACTATGCACGTATGAACATGTCTCAACATGCAGCAACAAGCAGCTTCCTGTGATTCATTGTTGCGTCATATTGCAAAACTTTCTTAGTACCCTTTGTAATACACAGAATGAATCATAACAAGGTCTCTTACCTTTGAAGAGTTGAGGCAAAACACAGCACCTAATATACTGGAGGTGACACCCAAATGTGAACCAACATAATCAAGAGATTATGTTGGTTCACACTTGGGTGTCGTCTCCCAATTCTGTGTGATGTGGTGGTGCCTGCATCACACAGTGGAATTCTGCCCCTCTGTGTCACCAGGCAGTACTGTATGGTAGATGACTCTTATCACCCAGTGCAATACTACCACTCTGCTTAATGTAGTCTGGAAGTGGTGAAACACGTGTTTAGTCTCAGAGCAAAGCTCCAGTATCCCTCTTCTCATCTGTCATACAGTACAAGTGATTTATTTTTATGTTATGATAGTCGTAATGGCAAGATTCATTATTCCTTATATATATTGGTGTTAAAGCTCTGAAATGGTTTTTGTGGATCAGACACTAAATAGTCCACTGGACCAAACCTATTGATAACTCTAGGCGGCAACTGGATTAGAGAGAGCAGTAATTTTCAACCTTTAATAAATAGCAGAGCAACATAAAGTATTCCCTAATTTATGCAGCGCACCAAAACAATATGTACAGTAGAGCATTGAAAATCGAAACGTCAGTAATTCAAAACGGCAATAATCCGAATGAGCCAGCATTTATTTTATGGCTGGTGCAATAAGTGCCAGTTATTGTGATAAGGTTTGTGAAATAAATTTTGATTCTATTAAACAGCAATTCTAATAAGTAAAAATTGGAAGAATATTATCCACAGGCTATAAAAATGAAGATGTTAAGCACAAATTTTTTTTCCTTACCAATTAACAGAATTAAATGATGTGAAAATCTGAAGAATATTATCCACAGGTTAGCAAAATAAAAATAAATTTTAGCTTACATACATAGCTTAATTAATATACATACGGTACTAAGTAAAAAAAAAGATAAACATCAATTTGAAAACGAACGCAGAAATTACAACTCACATGATACGCGCAGGGAGATGCAAAGTAAAAATATTCTGAACAGAGTTTTATTTTACCGTACTGCAGTTTTCTTCTTCTTTTAAAAGGAAGCAGAAATTTTTTAATAATTGAATCGAAGATTGAGATTTTAAACAGACTTTCAAAGGGTCATTGTTAGCAAAATTTTATGAGGTTGTCGAATCAACCATAACAGACATTAAAAACAACAAGGAAAAAGTTTTAAAGGTTTTCGTTGAAACTTGATTCAGATGGTACAAAAAGAAAAAAGAAAAACTATGAGAACAGCTAATGAGCCATCCCTCAAAGATGCTGTTTATTTGTGGTTCACAGAGACAAACTTGTGGAGAATCCATATCTGACCTTTGTTGTGTGGAAAGGTGCTAGATTTTGACAAAAAAAATTAGGTGGTCCTTCAGATTTTAAAACCGGTACTTTTATTTCTAAACTTACCCAACTTTTTTGGTTAAAATTTATAAATGGGTACTCCTTCCCATTGATCGTTGTGAGTAGTAGTGATTGACATGCCTAGTTCGTTATGGTTAGTCTTAGTTAGGGTGTTATCCCCCCCCCCCCTTCGCTTTTTTAAAACCTGGAACTCGTTTTCCGACATTTTGTATGGTTTGCATATACTCCTTTCTAGTGAGTGGACTTTTGCAAATCTAGTTTAAATATCAATTTTTTTTTTTTTTTTTTTTAAGTCTGTTGGTAGTTAAGTTGCATCTGTTTAATTCTCAGAGATAAACTTATCAATTTAGATTTGTCTGTATTAATTATTAACTTTGAAGCCCAAATTTAAATTCAGGTTATAAATTACCTTCATGTTTCATATACTGAAGATTTTTTGTTGCTTTCTTGCTTATTATGGCTTGAATTTATTATTATTTCTTACTTAAATACCAGGCTGACAGTGGATCTTCTGTTGTAAGCAAAGCTATCTCATCTGGTGGACAGGCTTTCCAAGTTACATCTGTACCATTACAAGCTATTGATAATGCAAATACTACTACAGAAAATTCAAGTCATGCTCCATCTCAAGCAGTTTTAGATAATCGTTATGTAGCTGGACAAGAGTTAAGGTTAGATTTTCCTTTAGAATTATTGAGAATATCAGTTTTAAAAATTAATAAAAATAAAAAAGCCTATTTATGATAGTGCCTTATAACAAAGAAGGACTTGGAGATTAGAATAGTTAATAAATGGAAGGATTACTGCACTGTAGAAGTTGTAATCATTTCAGATATTTTATTGGAATTTTAGTAGCTCAAGGTTTCAGGCTTTGCATGTTTGTGAGGGGCAGGCAATAAATATTTACACCTACCTAGGAATATTTAGGGATTTGATATTTCATATATACAGGGTGTTTCAAAAATTATGGTCATTAATTTAAAGGTGAAGAGTACAAACTAAAATAAGCAAAAAAGTCCCAGTGAACATTGGGGGGCCGCAAATGAACCATTTCCAAGATAATGCACATTTCTATTAAGATCTGCCATTGACTATTGGCGCACTAGTTTAGCAAAAAGCTGTGAATCCTTTGCTAAGGGTGGTTTTATTAAACATAAGATAATACATTTTTAATTTTTGGTTTCAACACCACAGGATTTTACAGATGCTACATAAACACTTTTTGTTGTATAAAAGGTGTTCAAAATGCTATCCTTGCATCCGTACACAGCTTTTTAGTCTTCTCTGCATTGAGTTGTGAATCCTCTCCTGGGTCATTTCTGATTTGCTGAAAGGCTCATTCAACCCGACGCTGCAATTCCTCAACTGTGTTAATGTCAGAAGTGTACACCAAGCTACATGACCCCAAGCTACAAGTACATGACCCTAGATACAAAAATTCATAGGATTTAAGTCTGATGATCTGGGAGGCTACATTACAGGCCCACCTCTGCCTATCCACCGTTGACCATACCTTCTAGTTAGATACCGAGTCACAACTTGAGCAAAATGCGCCAGTGCACCATCATGAATAAACCACATGTTCTGGCATTGCTGAAGTGAAACATTATCATCATCAAGGAGGTCTGGAAGAACATTCTGCAGGAACTGAAGCTACAGCTCTCCTGTTAGCCTGTTAGTGTGGTCCAATTAGATGGTCTCCTAGTAGTCCTGCCCAGAGATTCAATGAGAAATGTTGCTGATGTTGTGACTTGTGAATTGCATTAGGATTTTCTTCGGACCAAACATGATAGTTATGAAAATCAAAAATACCATCACGAGTAAACCCAGCTTCATCAGTGAACAAAATGTTGTTCAAAAATTGGGGGTTCTGGACACACTGTTGGTGCATCCACTGGCAGAAGTTCTTTCTGGGAGGGTAGTCTTTATTGCTGAGACCTTGTACATGCTGGATATGGTAAGGATACAGTAATCGGCAATGTAAAATTCACTACATGCTGCTATGACTCAGTACACGCTCTTGCAGAGCAACCCTCCTTGTCGAAATTCCTGGATTTTGTTTTATTCTTTCTAACACCCTTTCCTTAACATCAGGTGTTATGCTTCTGGGCCTACCTGCTCATACTCCATATTCTCTAAGGTGTTGATGTACCCTGATGAATGTGTGCCTGTTCGGCGGGAAAATGCTTCTTGGCAGAAATGTGCAGCCTAGAGTGCACTGCCGTTAGCTTTACCATACATGAAGTGTATGTCCACATATTCTTCATTGCTGTATATGTTGACTCTTTCCATGTTGACTATCCTTTGACAAGTATGTCTGCTATGTCTCAGAGCATTGAGAGAGGAGAAAGGGAGAGAATGAGTGCATAACATAACCTAAACAAACAAGTCAGTGGTGGATCCCAACTAGAAATGTGCAATATCTCGAAAACGATTCACTTAAGGACCCATGTTTACTAGGCTTTTTTTTGCATATTGTAGTCTGTACAGTTCGCCTTTCAGTTATTGACCATTACTTTTGAAACACCCTGTATGTATATATATATATATATTGCATTAACTTATTATAATATATATTTATTTGTTTTTCTAGATTTGTGTTGTCCAACACGGTCACAACTCACTGCATGTGGCAAATTGATGACCTGCACTACAACTAATTTTTATATCTGAAATTCGATTATGTGTTTGTGTGCATTTGCATGATTATTAATAATTTAAATGCCAATAATTTTTTTATTAAATGCATGACCAGCACCTGTCCTATTAGAATCTAATGAGGACCACAGATTTTGACCTTCGTTCCCACATTTTACAAAATGCACTTGCACTACGGGTGGGGCCAATAAGCAATGAGCACTGTTTTTTTGTTCATTTCCAAGGAACTAACATAGTGAACGTATGAATATTGTCTCACACACATATATATCGGTAAACATTGTATGTGTAAAAGTATTTGATTATTTCTTAAAATATTTTTACTTACACTGGTGTGCAAAACTTAAGGACCAGTCAGGTTTTCACCTGTAGCTTCTCATAGGAGTGGTCTGGATATGGGAAAACCTTACCAAAGGAACCTCGTGAGGTACAGAAATGATGAAGGAAACAATGACGGAAACAAAACGGTACAGATGGACTTTATACAAAAATGGCAACATAGCACTGGCTGCCATGATACAGATGCATCACTGCCATAGATGGAACAAAGGGAATAGGTGGTCCTCAGTAGGAGATATGGCCACCTGTAATGTTGATGCAGGCTTTGCACTGAATGTGAGTTTCCATACTTAGAACAATGTTGTTGATAAGTTCTTGTGGTAACATCATCCATTCCTCTGTCAGCACCATCTTTTTCAATTTTTTTCATATGCACCTCTGGTAGTGCATTTTCAAATTCTTGATAATGCCCTGGTTCGTTGGCTGCAGTTTATTTATTTTTTTTTTTTTTTTCGGAGAAAAAAAAATCAAGCATCACACTTGTAAGTTTCACAATTACTAAGTGAAGGTGGGCAGGGCAGTTTTCGATCTTTCTGTTGAAATTTAAAATCCACTTGTCCTCAAAGATTTTTTGTTTTAGTTGTCGTCCAACTCTAAGGACTCTACTCCTTTTAAACATTGGGGTTATTTACTTTTGCCTATTACCAAAAGCTTCAGTTTTTTATTACCAGCCATATTTTTTCTAACCAAGATTGTAATTCTCTCCTTACTATTTTTACCACCTAAACATTTATCCCCTTTAAAAGTCAGTGTCTTTTTGGCAAACATTTAAAAAATAGACCTGTTTCATCAGTGTTGAATGTGTCCTTGGGCTCTGTAGTCCTCCATAATTTTTTCACAAAAGCTTTTCTTTCCAATGGGTACAGTCTTCTTCGATTACAATTCTACTTTCACCAGAAATAACTTTTTAGAGTAAGCCCTGGCACTTTTTCAATTTGTTCCGCCAACTAGAACTGGCTTGGAATATTTTATGCCCCAAGAAAAGATGTGTACTCCTTAGTATTTTCTTTTATTAATTGGCACCTCTGTAGCCAGGTGGGCAGGAACAGCAGTGCGTAGCACACGCTTCTTGATTAGACTGCAGTTCAAGCCCGTGAGCCACCAAATATGGAGGATGCGGAAAGGTCAGGGAATGACTACTGCATATCTCCGGAGCAATATGGCCTTAGTTGCTAATGCTTCTAAAAAAAAAACCAAATAACAACAATCTTTTATTAATGGTCCTGATATTGGCATGTTAAGTTCTCAATCAACTTCACTCTCTTAAAAACAACTTCATCTACATCTTCATACAGTAGAGTTACCAGATGTCCTCGTTTCTGAGGGCATATCCTAGGTTTTAGGGCATCCTTGGATGTCCTTGCGTATTTCACACGCGTCCTAGTTTTTGTAATTTAAAAAAATTCTCATCATAAAATGAAATTTTCATTAAATATTCTGTGCATTGCACCTTCGGTCAATACAACAGATTAAATAAAAACAATGCACTGGTTGCATTAATTGGATTGTATTATCCCAAAATTGCCCAAGTGGACTGTACTATCATCATTTGTCTAATGGAATATTGATAATAGTACGGGAATACCTTGCATAGCGCGGTTAATTCATGCCAAAAAAATACCGCTGATTGAGGTATTATTAGTGTGTATTTCAATGTAATGCGTTCCGACAATTTGATTATATGGATCGAGTTGCAAAAATATATAGGTGTTTGTTTACTATAAATTGATGTACACACAATTCTTGCAAAAAAAAGAAACTAAAATGATAAAAATGAAAAATAGTAGTAAATACAGTATAAATGATTTTTATTGCAGTATAAAGAATATAAGAACCAAAAGAATATAAGTGAAGTATGTACTGTATTTTTATTTTGAAAAATAACTGATCAGCTTAGTTTGCACAGTTTTTTTTCTTCTTTTTATCAGCATACATCTCTTTATAACATCGAATGTCATTTTGCAACGCCTGCCTTACTTTCATACATCGCTCAATGTTTGGATCTAGAAGAACACTCAGTGGCATTACATTTCTTCTTTTCACTCATATTTGCGTATAAAGGTGTAATGTTTTTAAAAAGTAATCTTTAATAAAAATACACAGCGAAAAATATTTGTACAGCTTACGCATAATCAGCGACCTCGCTGCTCGGAATCTAGAGTGTTTACTAATCTATCAAAGCTAGCAGAGTCCGTATATAATGGGAGTTACTACAACAATCGGTGTGGCCTTGAATCCATGATGCATTGGCCTACGTGCTGGCATTATGTTGTTTGGTTTTTTTTTTTAGGAGCATTAGCAACTAAGGCCATATTGCTCCGGGGATATGCGGTGGTCATTCTCTGACCTTTCCGCACCCCGGTATAAATTATAATATATACATACTTATCAAATGCATTGGTGCATAATGCAGTTAATCTTTTTTCAATTTGTAAACCGCGCTATAGCGAAACCTACGCTGTTCGAAACTGTCCTGTGCGAGGTATTCCTCTAGATTATTTGACCAATTTATGAATTTTAAGGAATTTGTTTCTGAGAAAAAGAATTATGACAGTTGGGAAAACTTGTTAGCCCATAGAAAGTGGGCTGAATATTTTAATCAATGCAAGAGTTCCAGGGTATGTTCTGAGCTTTTAAAAATTGCTCAATATCCATTTTATATTTTTGCCCACAATGGGAATGTAGAGCATATATTTTCATTAATTGGTAATCAGTGGAGCAATGTTAGAAATAAAATGAAAACAAATACTGTGAATAGTATTTTGTTGGTTACTTATAATTTGAAAATGAATTGTAAAACATTTTCTTTGCTTTAATTTTTAAAAGTAATTTTTCTTTGAAAAATTACTTTCTATGTAATCTAAACTTACTGAAAATGATTGGAGGCAACAAAAATATGTATTGTCATTTTTTAGTAGTAAATATTTTTAAAATGTCCTCACCTCACCTCTTTTTTAAAACTAAAAATGTCGTACTTTTTTCTTATTTAGTCCTAACCTTCGAATTCTAGATTTGGTAACCCTGTCATACAGGCTTCATTTCGCACACTTCCAACTGGGTACTGTTTGAGAATCGAAACATGGTTTTTCAGAATGGTTGACACTAGTGGAAGGGATACCAAATTTTAAAGTGATTTCTTTTTTCCTCAATGTGCCTCTATGTACACTAATATGCACTTCCACTTTTTCCACTATACTCTAGGATTTCCTCTTAGACCTTGTAAGGTTACTTGCAGAGCAGCTAAAACGAAACTGATTTAGGAACCTACTGTGTAAACAGAGACTGGTGAAATTTAGTGAAGTTGTGGGTGACTCGTTTCTGCAAAACAGATGAATTTCTGGAATAAAGGAAAATCGCTCTCTCCTAATTCTGTAATAGGGTGCTAACAGTAGAATACAGGCTGACCAGAGCCAATGTCCGTATTGGGAATATGCCTCAATCTTTGCCAATGGCTGTGGACATGTCGATAGCAGTTGACCAGCACGACTTCTCAATACAGTAAAGATGGTTGTATAAGTTTTACAGGCACCACTAAATTGTGGAATGTTTTAGCTCTTAATTCGTACTTTCTACAGCGTCATCTCTGTTGCCTAAAGGCCAGTGGTGTGAACAAGGTGTACCATGATCTCTCGAAATCAGTTCATCGTATAGAAATTTTCTGTGTTATATGAAAACTATTTTCAATGTAATGACCAAGGGGAAATCAAAAAAATTCACTAAATAGAAAATTTGCTATATGTTTGTTAAAGAAAATTTGCTAGTTAGTTTGTTAAAGAGAGATCCAACTGTAGCAATAATTTGTGATTTATGTATTATAAACTGATTACTTAAAAGAGCAATGACTTATGTGAAAAACACAAATATTTTGTTTTGTTTCTGCACATCTGCCACATTTTGTATTCATTCCTCCAGTGCATGGCAATAAACAATATTCAGTGTTTTAATATGTGATGTACATATGTGTTTTGTACATATGTAGGAAAAAATGAATAAGAATTGCCAGATGTCTATTGGTTAGATTTTAATGAAGTAGGGGAAGGCAAAAATTGATCCACCACATGTGACCGACATACAGATGGATGAACATGGTAAAAACATTAGGTGCTGTACACATATATGTACTAAAAAGTTGCAAAATATTATTAATGAATGCCCAAAGAGTTTGCAGTTAAGTACACACTTGAAGTATACACCAGTAATACTGACAGTCTGCCTGTTATTACCATTCCAAAACGGACTGGTCACATTTCGCGTATTGAGTGTGACTAAATAAATAACCCAACCTAATTAATCAAGTTTCTGAATTTAGCCATATATTCCACAGATATGGCTAGTAGTGGTAGATATTTTTTGACAGAATGGTAGATAAAAAGTGGTTGACGTTTTTTGAAAATTCTCAATCACTGATGAACTCCATCCACAAGCATGCCTGTTCTCTTGAACTGAAAAGTGACTAGCGCTCATTTATTTATGTAGTTTGTTACTTTTTTTTTAATTATTTTTTTTTCCCCTTTAATTAATTTATTTAATATTTGTTTTACCGGTAATGTAACTTAACTTAATGCATACTTCTTTTTGACTGGAAAATTGACCTTAGTAAGATATAGCCTACTGCCTCTCATATAATCCCACCTTGGATGTATCATATACCACTGTGTGTTCTTTCATTCACAGCCTGGGGAAAACACACCATGTCCCAACAGAGCATACTACATGTTATTTATACCGACTTCATTAGTGCCATCCAAGCTATACAGTGGAATAAAAATCATGATAACCCCTTACTCATACAGATCTGGAATACTCTGACTAAGTTAAACCAGAAGAAGCAACAAGTTCTCTTTTGTTGGATCCCTGGTCACTTGGGAATATCTGGAAACGAACAGGCCGACCTAGCTGCTAAAACTGCTACTGATCCTATAGATCAATAATTTACTACACCTGCATCTGACTACAAGTACATTATAAGGAAGCGATGTCTTGAACAATGGCGACACATCTGGCAGAACCAAGGCAACGATAAGCTACTCGGTATAAAAAAAGATCTAAAACCTTGGAGCTCTAGCATACTGGAGAACCGACATGAAGAAGTCGTATTAGCCCGATTACGGATAGGACACACGCACCTGACCCATCTTTATTTGCTTGCAGCCACTGATCCCCCGCAGTGCACACAGTGCAACACTCAGCTCACTGTCCAACATCTACTTATTGACTGCCCCAAATACAATACTGAGCAACAAACTATGTTTACCTCATTTTCCATGACGAACACCTCTTTCAGCATTTCTGACCACCTAGTAGACACGCCACATGTGACCAAAATTTTTGATTTCCTCAAACAGATAAAACTGTACAATGCAATATAAACTTGAATAATATCTATACAGACAGAACTATGTATTTAACATCACTATAGTTAGGCACATTATGGCCTTTGCTGCTCTTGCGCCGTAAAGCCTACAAACAAACAAACATACTTCTTTTGTACATATAATTTTAATTAATGTTTTAATCTATATCAATGGTTTATCTTTCTGTTGGATTTCTTATTATTGTTATCACCTCTGCTCATTGTTCTGCTCTCGGATACACTGTTAATGGTTACCTGTTGTGTATCTTGTTATTAATAAAATAAAAATAAAAAATAAAATTATCTAAGGTTGCAGCATGTTAGTTTAGGTAGCCATATTGAGCAAATGCCTGCTAGTATAACATTCATTGAGCAATATTTTGATTCTCTTTAATATAGTAATAAAATTACTGTTGAAACAGCAATTTTATAATTTTCACCAGTCTGTTCCTAATTTAGGTCAGTAATGGTAAGTGATATTATGTCTGGTAGCTAGTCACCCTCTTTGTGGAGGGACATCTGTTTTTATCTGGTTTAGTTGTTGTAGCTTTCTGTTACTGTTAAAATGTTGTAAGCAACCAAATTTTTTTTATAAAACTTAATTTATCAGGTTAGTTCGTAATAATTAACATTCTAGTGATGAAGACCCAATCAGAGCTATAGTCTTTAAAATTGTAGAATTTTGGGAAGCTAAAATGAATACCTTGCTTGCAAAATTACTTAAAAAAAAAAAAAAGTTATTACATTTAATAGGTGTTGAATCCTACTAAAATAAAAATGACATGGGTTAGATTGAACTCTACCCTAAATATTAAACAAATATATTTAATATTAATATATTTATATATGCAAGTTGCACAGACTAATTTGTTTTTGTTATGTATCCACGTTATAGAATATGTATGATGCATCATAAAGTAATGCAACTAATTTTATAATAAACATATATTTATTGGTATATGTGATGAACTTTATCTCCTTCAAACTCCTTGTAAATCTGTACTCATTGAGGTTTTTCACCTTAGGAAAGAGAAAGCTGTAACAGGGGGTAAATCAGGTGATAACGCTATGACCTTTGTTTTTGTCAAAAATTTGTTACAGAAAAACGTAGTACAAGTTTCTCGAATAGTTACCGATTTAGTTAATTAATAACTGATTTTCTCACCCAGACAGCTGCCAGATAGCCTCCAGAAGTTGTCTTTTATATATGGAGTCAAATTGCTTTGGTTACGATATTTTAAATATCTTATGGTCGTTTTTAGTTTATAGATGCCTTGTTTCCCCCCCCCCCCCCCATCCTCCAGTGTTTTTACTGGATCCTCATATGAAATTTGGTAGTTCCATAAAATATTCTCTCCACCTTTGTACAATTTCAGAATTATTTCCAATAATCTCTGTTGTATTTGTAACAAAATATATTTTTAATCAAGAAGCTCATTTTAAATTATCATCATTCTGATTTATACAGTTCTTTTGTTTTGTCTTTCAGCAGTGGTGGTAGTAGCAGTACCAATACCCAGCATCAAATACCACCACGTCCTCATGTTCCTGACCTTAGTAGTTTGCAACAGAAACTTGCTGAGCTTACATCCACTGGAAGTCATTTGCCACCTGTTTCTACAGCCCAGCAGTCATCGGAGGTTTCACTGGGGATAAATCCTTCCATTCCTTCCACTCCATATATGCCACCTAGTCATACTCCATCCTTAACAACACTGGTAAGATGAACATATATTTATCTTCTAATGCTTTTTCCTTTTTATTATTAATCTGGCAGTTTTAACAGAGTCCACCAGTTGTAACAAAGATGGTTGTGCGACCCCAAAATTTATTTATATAGAAATGTTGTTTTAGTAAATGCACAAAACTAGAATTGCCATTCAGACATACTAAAGTCACTATCACTGTAGTATGTTTGAATACTGTGACTAAGGTTGTAAGGTTTCTCTATCCCACAATTGATATGACTATTATCCCTTTATGCACTTTATACTCGTTTTAACAAAGATAAAAAATGTTCATGCATGCATGCGTGTGTGTATTATTAAATAAATCCTTTATTGCTATTTCTTTTTTATGTAAAGGCTATGCAGAAGTATTACCCATCACAGCCCAAATAATTGTGGCCAGGGGTTCACATATATAATTAAACATTAGCATACAAGTAACAACAGAAAGATGAATAACGATAAAAATTTAACAGATTAATAAGTTGAATGCAAAGATAATATGAGAGTGGGAGTCTGTGTGTTATTGACCAGAAGATTGTGAAGAATGCGATGAGAGCCTCTACATGCAAATGGAATGGGCAAACAAATGTGAATGTCTTATGAGTGATTTCAGTTTGTCCCTTATTGATTAGCAAGTAGAAAGGAAATTTATAATGGGGAACAAAATTTTTAAATAAAACTGATGCTTATTAGAGAAAATACTAGGGATAAAATATTGTAGCGCGTTGATAATTATCCACAAAATAGATGACACGTAGGATTTTCAGTATAGGAATTATAGGCAGAAAGTGGTCATGCAGTCCTTACCTGAGGAATGATAAAAAAAGGTTGCAGTTGTTAAAGGTAAAGGCATGAGATTTAATTTCAGGAAAGGCTGCTGTGATAGTTTCAGACGCTACATGGGCTCTATTAACTGGACAGATAGCAGAGGGAGAGTGAATACATTATGTATAGCCAATGATCCCTATACAGTTGGACCTCTCTTTAACGAACATATAGCAATTTTTTTTTTAATTCTCCCTGGTCATTACATTGAAAATAGTTTCTGTATAACAGACTGATTTTGAGAGACCTGTGTATGCATTGTTCACACCTCTGGCCTTTAGGCAATAAAGCTGATGCTGTAGAAAGCACAAATTAAGAGATAAAAGGATTAAGAGCTAAAAAATTCGACAATTTAGTGGTGCCTGTAAAACCTATACAACTGCCTCTACTGTACCAAGAAGTCACACTGGTGAACTGCTATCTGTGTCCACAGCCATTGGCAAAGATTAAGGCATATTCCCAACATGGACATTAGCTCTTGATTTTCCTTTATCCCGAATATCCACCTGTTGTTTCACAGAAACGAGTCATCCACACTTTCGCTAAATTTCACCTGTCTCTGTTTACACAGTAGGTACAAGTTTTCTCTAAATCAATTTTGTTTTAGCTGGTGTGCAAATAACTGTATAATGTCTAAGAGGAAATCCTTAAGCATAGTGGAAAAAGTGGAAGTGCTTAATAGTGTAGATCGAGGCATTAAAAAAAAAAAAAAAAAAAAAAACTCTTTAAAATATGGTATCCCAGCCTAGTGTTTTAACCACGTTTTGATTCTCAAAACTGTTTGAGGAAATGGGACCCAGTTTGCAGCATGCAAAATTATGAAGATGTAAATGAAGCTGTTTTTAAGTGGGTGAAGTTGATCTGAGACCAAAACATGCTGATATCAGGGCCTTTAATAAAAGAAAAGGCTATGGAGTACGCATCTTTTTTGAGGAATAAAACATTCCAAGCCAGTTCTGGTTGGCTGGACAAATTTAAAAAGCACTATGGCTTACTCGAAAAAGTTATTTCCGCTGAAAGTGGAGCTGTAATCTTAGAAGACTGTAATCAGGCAACAACTCGGCGTTCTTGTGGGCCTATATGAGAGCTTGAAGGACAGGGTGGATGCCCTCGAAGAAACTAAATTGAGGGGCCCATCAAGCTCTCAGCTGCCCACATCAACGCCAGAGCTTGCACTTGGGCATCGCGTGACACAGAGAAAACCCCTAAGGCAGAATGCGCTGGTCCCGAAGGAACTAGTAGTTGTTGGTGACTCTATTGTCAGGGAAACGGGGAACATGCTTTGTAAAAAAGATAGGTGGAACAGGACCAGGGTATGTCTGCCAGGGGCAAAGGTTGATGATGTTATAGAGCGAATATCATCTTTTAAGGGCACAAAAGGTGATATAGTTGTACACGTTGGCACTAATAATATTAAGAGTAGGAGACCGGCAGAATTACTTAACAAGTACAGGTCACTGTTGAACAAAAGCCGAGAATTAGGGTTGAATTTGAAAGTGTCTGCAATTCTGCCCAGACACGATAGGAGGGAGTATATGATGAGAGCCTTGTCGATCAATTCGGCCCTGGAAAGATTGTGCAAGGCTCAAGGGGTAGAATTTTTTTCAGCCTGGACTGTACTTGTTAACAGGAGAGATTGCTTCTACAGGGATGGGATACACTTAAATAGAAAGGGTGCAAGAATATTTGCTGATGCTATCGAGGCAGTGTTATGTGGGTCGGAAAACTGCTAGCTTGGGGGGAGACAAAGACCAATAGATTGACAGTAGCCACTGGCAGAGGTGAAAGAGATTCTTGCACTGCTTCTATTAGAATGAGCAGAAGCCTGAAAAACAAGATGCATGGTATTTCAGAGACTGCTGGGAGCCATTGTGGTACAAGTAAACACATGGGTTGTGTTAGGGTAGCTAAGAATAGAAACAGGTGCAGGTATACTTGCGTGTACACCAATGCTAGGAGTTTAGTAAATAAATTTGATGAATTTGAGGTATTGCTCAAAACATCGAAGGCAGATATTGTTGGGATATCAGAGACGTGGTGTCACACAGATATAAGGGATGCGGAACTGCAATTTGGGGAGTACAACGTCTACAGAAAGGATAGACAGGATAGGAAGGGGGGAGGTGTTATGCTATTAGTTAAGAAACACATAAAAACCAAGGAAGTGAAGCCAGTCGACATCGCTGGACAGTGCAGTGTCGAGTCAGTTTGGTGTGACATAAACATTGGGAGATCAAAATTGAG
This sequence comes from Mastigoproctus giganteus, assembly GCF_048544385.1. Classification (NCBI taxonomy): domain Eukaryota; kingdom Metazoa; phylum Arthropoda; class Arachnida; order Uropygi; family Thelyphonidae; genus Mastigoproctus; species Mastigoproctus giganteus. The sequence continues at coordinate 216,446,209 of NC_143576.1, forward strand.
AGTAGGAGTGTGCTATAGGCCTAATGACTCTGATGAGTATAATAAGGAACTGTACAGGGAAATAGAGTGGGCCAGTAAATCAGAGTGTCTTATAATGGGAGATTTTAATTTCCCAGATATTGACTGGAATTTGGGGGCTGGATACTCACACACTAGCAGGGCTTTTGTGGATTTATTGGATGATTGTTTTCTACATCAGCATGTTCGGGAGGCAACTAGAGGGAGTAATACTCTTGATTTGATTATCAGCAGTGATTTTTCATGCATTAAGAATCTGCAGATAAATGAACCACTAGGTGGCAGTGATCACAGTGTGCTGAAGTGGGATTTACTCAAAGAGGTAACTACCATTAGGGGTAAAGGGAAGGGTTATTGCTTCCGTAAAGGCGACTACGATGGACTGAGACAGTATTTAAATTCTATACAGTGGGACCAACTGATGATGTTACCAACAGCAAATTCAAAATGGGAAGCATTCAAAGAACTTATCTTGGAAGCTACTAGGCTTTACATACCAACTAAGAAATATTGTTCAAGGTTTAGGCCAAAATGGATGTCAGATGAACTAATGAGGCATATGGCAGAGAAGAAAAATGCATGGGATACTTACAAATTAACACATGACACAGAAGCCTATGATAGATACAAGTTGATATGCAACCAAGTTACAAAGGAGGTTAGGCAGGCGAAGGCAGATTACGAGAAATCCTTGGCAAGGGATGCAAAGAAAAACAGCAAAGAGTTCTTTACTTATGTAAACTCTAGAAGGAAAGGGATGAATCAGATTGGTCCACTTGATATTGATGGGTCAAGTGTTGATGATCCTGCTCAGGTAGCTAACAAACTAAATGAATATTTTGCATCGACATTCACACATGAGGAGTTATTCAGCGAGGGGAATGCCAGAGGTGTATTCAACTCTAGCAGTAAGTTACAGAATCTTGAAATAACTGGGAGTAAAGTGGAGGAGAAACTGTTGAAGATAAACACAAGAAAGGCACCCGGGGTGGATGGGATCTATCCAGTTATATTAAAGGAGGCAGCAAAGGAAGTAAGCAAACCCTTAGCCATAATTATGAGAGCTTCCTTGGACTCAGGGGAGGTACCCATAGACTGGAAATGTGCAAATGTGACTCCAATTCACAAAGGAGGATCAAAGGCTGACACAAGTAATTATAGACCTGTGAGCTTAACTTCTGTTCCAGGAAAATTAATGGAGGCACTGGTTAAAGAAGCACTGCAGGATCATTTAGACAAGACTTCAGTTATAGCTCAGACACAGCATGGTTTTGTTAAGGGGAAGTCTTGCCTGACCAACTTGATTGGATACTATGATGCAGTCACAAAAGAACTGGATGCAGGGAATAACTTTGATATTATATACTTGGATCTTAGAAAGGCTTTTGATACTGTTGCACATGGAAGACTGCTACACAAATTGGAGCAGTTTGACATTGGAGGCAAATTGCTGCTATGGATAAAGGGGTGGTTGAGGGGGAGAAGACAGAGAGTGGTAATCAATGGACACTGCTCATCGTGGACTGATGTTATTAGTGGAGTCCCTCAGGGCTCAGTGTTGGGTCCATTATTGTTTTCTGTATTTATAAATGATATTGATGATGGTATATCGGGATTAATGTCCAAGTTTGCAGACGATACAAAGGTTGGCAGGGTTGTCAAGGACACTACTGACACTATGCTGCTGCAACAGGATCTGGAAAGGTTGAGCAGATGGGCTGAGAGGTGGCAAATGAAGTTTAACATTGACAAATGTAAAGTACTACACATGGGAAACAGCAACCCCAGAGCAACGTATCAACTCTGTGGTACAACACTGACAGTGGTAGAGAATGAAAGGGACTTGGGGGTGGTTGTGCAGGCAGATATGAAGTTCTCTGAGCAGTGCAGACGGGCTGCAAGAGTAGCTCATGGAGTATTGTCAATGATATACAGGAATTTTTCCAGCAGGGATAAGGAGGTGATTATTCCATTGTATAAGGCGATGGTCAGGCCACACCTAGAGTACTGTATACAGGTCTGGAGGCCTCATTTCAAGAAGGATGTAGAGCTGCTGGAACGAGTACAGAGAAGGGCAACAAGATTAGTGAATGGAACAAAGGGGTGCTCTTACGAAGAAAGGCTTAAGTTTTGCAAATTACAGTGTCTGGAGACTAGGCACCAGCGAGGTGATCTGATAGAGGTGTATAAAGCCTTGAATGGTTTAAGCATGCTCAATGCTGATGGGATTCTTCCTCTAGCTCAGAATAATCACCTGAGAGGGCATAAATTCAAATTGAGGAAAGACAGATGTAGGATAGACGTGCGGAAATTTGCCTTTAGCCAGCGGGTGGTTGGTTGGTGGAACAGACTTCCATCCCTTGTGGTGGAGGTTGATAGCCTAAATAAGTTTAAGGCTCAGCTGGACAGGTATTTTGAACGAACAGAGGGGTGAAGTGGAAGTGGTTTTTTTTTTTTTTTTTTTTTGGCTGATTCTGCATAAGCTTGCTTTCTTGCATCAAATGCCTCTACTAATGCTAATGCTAAAAGACTGTATCCATTGGAAAGAAACAGTCTTGGTTGGTGCAAATATGGCTGGTAATGAAAAACTGAAGATTTTGGTAATAGACAAAAGTAAACAAACCTGATGTTTCAAAGGAGTGAAATCGTTAGACTTGTGGGTCGGTCATTCACCCACTATCAAGACTTTTGCGTATGTACTGGATGATTGTTTTCTACAGCAGCATGTTCGGGAGGCAACGAGAGAGAGTAATACTCTTGATCTGATTATCACTAGTGATTCTTCATGCATTAAGAATCTGCAGATAAAAGAACCACTAGGTGGCAGTGATCACAGTGTGCTGAAGTGGGATTTACTCAGAGGTAACTACCATTAGGGATAAAGGAAAGGGTTTTTGCTTTCGTAAAGATGACTACAGTGGTCTGAGACAGTTTTTAAATTCTATATGGTGGGACCAACTGATGATGTTACCAACAGCAACAAAATGGGAAGCATTCAAAGAATTAATCTTGGAAGCTACTAGGCTTTTTGTTCCAACTAAGAAATATTGTTCAAGGTTTAGGCCTAAATGGATGTCAGATGAACTAATGAGACGTGTGGCAGAGAAGAAAAATGCATGTGTTACACATAAATTAACAGGTGACGCGGAAGCCTATGATAGATATAAACTGGTCTGTAACAAAGTCACAAAGGAGGTTAGGCAGGCAAAGGCAGATTACAAGAAATTTTTGGCAAAGGATGCAAAGAAAACAGTTCTTTACTTGTGTAAACTCTAGAAGGAAGGGGCTGAATCAGATTGATTCACTTGATGTCAATGGTTTAACTGTTGATGATCCTGCTCAGGTAGCTAGCAAACTAAATGGGTGTTTTGCATCTACATTTACACATGAGGAGTTATTCAGGGAGGGTAATGCTAGAGGTGAATTAAACTCTGGCAATTAACTGGATGATTTTGTAATAACTGAGAGCAAAGTGGACGAGATTGTTTAAGATAAACATAAGAAAGGCACCTGGGGGGATGGGATCTATCCAGTTATATTAAAGGAGGCAGCAAAGAAAGTAAGCAAACCCTTAACCATAATTATGAGAGCTTCCTTGGACTCAGGGGAGGTACCCATGGACTGGAGATATGCAATGACCCCAATTCACAAAGGAGAATCAAAGGGGGGAGACAATTAATTGCAGACCTGTTAGTTTAACTTCTGTTCCAGGGAAATTAATTGAGGCACTGGTTAAAGAAGCACTGCAGAATCATCCAGACAAGACTTCAGTTATAGCTCGGACATAGCATGGGTTTGTTAAAGGGAAGTCTTGTCTGATGAATTTGATTGGATACTATGATGTGGTCATGAAGGAACTGGGATGCAAAGAATTTTGATATCGTATATTTTGATCTTAGAAAGGCTTTTGATAGTGTTGTATGTAGAAGACTGCTGCACAAATTGGAGCAGTGTGGCATTGGAGGCAAATTGCTGCTAGGCAAATTGAATAAAGGGATGGTTGAGTGGGAGAAGACAGAGAGTGGTAATCAATGGACACTGCTCTTCACAGACTAGTGTTATTAGTGGAGACCCCTAGGGTTCAGTGTTGGGTCCATTGTTGTTTTCTGTATTTATTAATGATGATGGTATATCAGCAGGATTGTTAATGACAGTGCACTGCTGCAATAGAATCTAGAAAAGTTGAGCAGGTGTGCTGAGAGGGGGCAACTGAAGTTTAACATTGACAAATGTAAAGTACTGCATATGGGAAGCAGTAACCCCAGAGTAATGTATCAACTGTGTGTTACTACACTGACAGTGGTAAAGAATGAAAAGGACCTGAGGTAATCGTTCAGTCAGATATGAAGTTTTCTGAGCAGTGCAGACATTTTGCAAGAGTAGCTCATGATGTCTTGTCAATGATATACAGGAATTTTTCTAGCAGGGATAAGGAGGTGATTATCCCCTTGCATAAGGCAATGGTCAGGCCACACCACACCACACCTTGCGTACTGTATACAGGTCTGGAAGCCTCATTTTAAGAAGGATGTAGAGCTGCCGGAATGAGTACAGAGAGGGGCAGCAAGATTAGTGAATGGAACAAAGGGTTGTTCTTACGAAGAAAGTCTTAAGTTTTGCCAATTACAGTGTCTAGAGACTAGGCATCTGCGAGGTGATCTGATTGAGGTGTATAAGGCCTTGAATGGTTTGAGCATGCTCATTGCTGATGGGATTCTTCCTCTTGCTCAGAATAATTGCCTGAGAGGGCATAAATTCAAATTGAGGAAAGACAGTTGTAAGATAGATGTGCAGAAGTTTGTCTTTAGCCAGCAGGTGATTGATTGCTGGAACAAACTTCCATCTGTCGTTGTAGAAGTTGATAGCTTAAATAGATTCAAGGCAGAACTAGACAGATATTTGGAGTGAATGGATGGGTGAAATGAGAAGGGATTTTTTTTTTTTTTTTTGGGCTGATGCTATATAAGTTTGCTTTCTTGCATCATATGCCTTTACTAATGTTCTTGTTTATACTAATGCTAACTCTGGATTTATGATGGAGAATCCGTGTTTTTTTTTTTTTTTTTTACTCAGTTTGATCCCTTCTCTATCTCACCATCATAATATAGTTGGAGACAAAGAAATTTGCTGAGCTTATAGCAACTGAAAAAGTTTTTTGAATTTTACCTCATTTTTGTTAACAAGTTCTCTGTTGGGTATGTGGTCTGTATTACAAAATAGAATCACAAGATAATAGTGCTGTTCTCTGTTGTGTGTGATCATTTCATTGTACTTGTGTGATGACATCATAGGGTTATATAAATCAGTATGAAGTTAATTAGTAATGTCTTTCAGTAAGATACCAAAGAAATTAAGGTAATTCCAAAGAAATACGTACAAGATTTGCCATGTACTGTAAACCTGAAAAATGTAACATGTTTTACTTGTGTACTGTAGATGTGGTTTTTAAATTTCAAGTGGTGGGAAATGTGATGTCATTATACAACATTTTCAAACAAATAAACATAAGGACAGCCTGCAGTGCATAGAAAGAAAAGCAAAAATCGAAGTAGCATTTCATAGTGATGATGGTGTCATGTACGTAAATGTTTATTGCATCTTTTTTTGTAAAATACAATCTTCCTCTGAGCTGTGTTGATCATGCATGTGTTCAGGAATATGTTTCCCAGTAGTGAAATAGCAAAAAAGTACAGTTGTGGAAGAACAAAAACAATGGGCATTGTTAGTGAAATTGTATAGACAGTGAGAGAAGAGGTAATGATTTCTCTGAAAAATGTAATATTTTGGATTGCTACTAATGGCAGTAATCAAGATTATTCCAAGTTATATTCCATTGGTGACCTTTTGTGATCAAAAAATAAAATCAAAAGCAGCTTTGTCTCAGTGCCACCATTCGAAGGTGACTGACTCTAGAGGGTACACATAAGACACCCGAACAACCTGAATGGATGTTGGATTCCTTCAAAAAACTTTCTGGTGCATATTGTTGATAATACACCCATTATAGTAGACATGAAAAGTAGGGTAACAAGGGTATTAAAAGAGGAGATTGAGCACTTCATGCTAATATGCTGGCCTTGTCTTATTAAATTGTGTGCTGAAAAGTGAGCTGTGCACACCTTATGAAAGCAGAATATTTGGTAGACATTTACTACTACTAGAGAGAAAAAAAAAGAAAAGGGGGGGGGTTGAAGGATATACATACACAGTGCTCTCTTTGGTGGAATATAGACTTGTAAACGTGGTAACCTTTAACGAGTTTATTTAAAGAAGAGGTTAAAAAAACCCATGAATACTTTTCAGAGGTACAAAATTGAAAATTGGAACAATTGAGTTCCATTGACTCGTATCCAAACCCAGTCTTTAATTTCATTAATTTGTCTTCTTTCAAAAGAAGTCTAGAAAGGAGACAAATTAATGAACCCTCCAAGAAAGTGAACTTCTGAATTGCAAGCACAGGTAAAAGCAATTCTTAAACAGGCCAAGAGATATACTAATTCTCACTTGTACCAAAAGTTTGTAATGCTCCTCGCTACTGGTTCGAATGAAGCAATTTGCATGTTTCTTTTAAATGTTATGCCATTTGGAAATCCAAACATAGCTTTGCAATCCAGTGTACCCCACATCCATGTACTGAGGTCATTATTCCTATGTATGTTCAAGAATATTAGGTATAAATTTATTATATCAGTGGTTTTTAAATTCTTCTACTTCCATTTTGGAAGCTGGTTACCATGGCAGAGTACACCCAGAAGGATAATTCTGACCGAGTTATAGGCATTTCTACTGCAAAGTTTGTAAACAGTCTAAAACAAAACTTTGCTCAGCAGAGAAGTACTTTATTGCTATATAACTACATAGTGCGTGTTCCCATTGAAAAATTATGTTCTTATAACTGCTGAAACGTTCACAGATTTCATCAACTGGCAGTGCATAGTTTTCAATTTTGAATTTTTTTTTGAACAAGTTTCCACTATTACAGTGTTATTAAAGATAAAAAATATATATATACAAAGCAGTTATTTTGTAGCATCAGTTTCAGTGTGAGAATCCACCAGACATTATTATGAATGAAGAAAGAATTTGATGTACAGTGCTCTTTGGTCGGGCGCCTCCGTAGCCAGGTGAGCAGGAGCAGCAGTGCGCAGCACACGCTTCTTGATTAGACCGGGGTTCGAGTCCGTGATCACCAAATACGGAGGATGCGGAAAGGTCAACCACCGCATATCCCCGGAGCAATATGGCCTTAGTTGCTAATGCTCCAAATAACCAACAAACAAACAGCTCCTTGGTCAGGGAACTGACAAGTGCACAAGGAAGCATGAAATATAACAAATTAACCCAAGTCATTCTTGGCATGTTAATAATTCTTCAAAGCAATGCTGAGTGTTTAACTAGGTGAAAAAAAGAGAATCCCGATCTCTTTCTGTTGAAGCTTTGGAAAACCCTTGGAAGCCAAAGATGCCCGCATGATTAACATCAGTGGTCCAGTACACTCCGTGGCAGCCTCCCTCAAAATTACTGGGTATAATCAATAAACTCTGGGAGCCTTACTTGCCTTTATGCTCAAGTTTTTCGAATAAACAGTCATCTGTAATTTTGAAATCACTAATTTCATGTGGCTCAGCCTTACTTGAATGGTCTCTTAGCATGAAGGATATTTCTCTGTAAAGATAGATGCAAAGTTCCTATTCAGTTCATCTGCAATATCAGCTGGGTTATCTAAGACTCTTCCACACTCAGTGCACAAGTGTCCGATCTAATTCACTTTTTTCTTTGTTGTACTCACATATATAAATATTTCTTCGCTCTTTGCTTTCTTATACACAGCCCTGGCCTCCCAAACCTTCCCCTCGATGTGGGCACCTGTACATGTTGAGGGGACCTCCCAGTGATGCTACTGGTCTTCCAGATTAGCATCACTGGGATCTAACACCCATACCTTGGTTCTAGGGCTACGTCATTGGAATCTGGCATGTGCAGCCATGCGCTGTGAACCGTGGAAACTCAGAAAGAGGTTGGGAGGGCGAGCCTTAATACACCACTTCGGACCCCTGCTTCAGCAAGACAGGTGGTGTCGGACCGGCCTGACTGGGATCAATCGGTATGTGGTTCTTACTGCTAGGATCATCTGTGTTCCAATAAGTCTCCCTCTCTTTGGTCGTGGGATGGGATCAAGGCTTATTGGAAACGTGGGTTTGATGCTTCTGAGTGAACTTGGCATCCCATTCGTGTATGCAGTACCTACTAGTTCACGAGTGGGCATCCCCTTGTAGGGCTCTGTGGTGTGTAAGGTACTTAGGGCATCTGAAATTTTTACTTCACTCCTATGAGTAATTTAAGTCCTCTTTCTTCTGGAGCCCCAACAAGGTCCTTACTTAATCGAAATGATAGCACAGAAAACATCTCCATAAAAAGAGCCAGAACTGAGGGCACACCACCATCAATGACACCACTCTTCCTCATTCTTCATTCCACCGGTGAGCAGTCAATTAGAAAGATGTCACCCTTCTTTATCCAGAAAGGATTAGAAGAGTTGGCAGGATCACCAAAATCTGTAAAACGACTTTGGTCAAAGCTTCAAACACGAAACAGGCTGAAAAAATCCTGAACTCTACATCCATAGGGGGAATACCTATCACTGTAACCTCCCCACAAAATTCTGAATTCTTCACAAGGTGTCATATCAGAGTGGAATCTTCTTCATGTATCAGAAGATACATGTGAAGGCAACTCTGAATTGAAAGACCAAGGAGTGACAGCTGTCAAGAGAATATTGATACGAAAGGATGGGAATCTCGTCCCTACCCGAGTTCTCATCCTAACATTCAACACCCCATGGCCTCCTAGTTCCATCAAGTCAGGGCTACTCAAACTGCCCAGTGAGGATTTACAGATTTCGATAGATTTCAGTGATGTATTAGGAAAGTTCGGGATAGGAAATAGAAATGAGCGAGGAGAAGAACTCTTGAACTTCTGCAAAGAAAATAAACTATTCATTACCAACACACTGTTCTACCACAGATTTCAACTTAGGTATACATGGACATCACCAGATGGAAATGCGAAAAACTGTATCAACTACATTTTAATAAATAACAACTGGAAGTCATCCATTCAAAATGTTAACTCTTAGAAGTACAGGTTTTGACACTGACCATGAACTGCTAGCAGCAACAATTAAATGGAAATTTAAAAATATGAAGCCAAAGAACAATAGAGCAACATTAATATATCATGATTTGAAGAAGATAAAATAAAGAAAATTTATGGGAAAACACTACAAGAAAAATTAAAAGATATAAACTATTCATTATCTGTGGAAAATATATGGGAGAAAACCAAACAATTAACTAAAGATTGCAGCCTTAGAAACCTTGGGAACAAAACCAAATAATCCTTGGATTATAGCAGAAATTTTAGAGGTATGGACGGAAAAAAGACAAATGAAAAACCTCCTAAACAAAGAAAATAGTCAAGACAAAAGGGAAAAATATAAAGCCCTAAAAAACAAAATAGACAACGTATGTAAAGCTGCTAAAAGGAAATGGTTGGAAGACAAAGCAGTATGAAGAGGCAAATAAACGTCATGACTCTAAAACAACTTACCTGAGTCATAAAGGAACTCTCTAAAACATACATCCCGAAAACAATGACAATGAAAAATAAAAATCAATATAAAAACAGGAAACACTCAAGAAATTTAAAAAATATGGAAAGAATATTACCAAACTCTGTTTAAGGGGGGAGGAAAAAACACTCTTGCCTTAGATAATAGAAGAGATAAAGCACCCTCGATAACAAAAGAAGAAGTTCAGAAAGCAAATAGCCAAGTGAAGAATGGCAAGGCACCCGAAAATGATGGTATCCAAGCAGAACTATGGAAATTTGGAGGCGATGCAATGTTAAAACACCTCGCACAATTGTTTAATCTAATTTTATTTATAGGTGATATACCAGAAGACTGGAAAAGTGGAATAATAGTACCTACATACAAAACAGGAGATAAAGAAAATTGTCAGAATTATAGACCCATTACCCTTTCAAACCATATATATAAAATATTTATAAGGATCTTACAAAATAGGATAATTAAAAAATATGAAGAAAAAATAGGGGAAGAACAAGCAGGATTTAGAAAAAGCAGATCAACTAGACCAAATATTCACACTTAACATCATTGCAGAAAATATTGGAATAAGAAGAAGCCTCTTTATCTGTGCTTCATAGATTTCAAGCAGGCATTTGACTCTGTAAACAGAGAAAATTTAATGAAGCAACTACAAAAAATCTCACTTGATCATGAAATAATCATGTTTGTAAATAATTTCTACAAAAATACAAGAGCAATAGTAAAATTCAACAACCTTAAAACAGAGAAATTTGAAATAGAGAAAGGAGTCATGAAGGGATACCCTTTATCTCCATATCTATTTAATAACTACCTAGAAGAATTAATGAAATTAATTGAAAAAAAAAAAAAAAAGAGAGACACAATAATAAATGGAAAAAATATAAACCACATAAAATATGCAGATGATATTGTGATTTTAACAGAAACCAAAGAACAACTAAAAGAAATATTAACAAACATCGATAAAGCAAGCAACAATTATGGAATTAATATTAATATAAATAAAACCAAAGTAATGCAAATCGGAAAAAACATAGAAGACATAAACATCCAAAATCAACAAATAGAACAAGTACAAAAATTTGTATACCTGGGCTCTCTAATAACCGGAAACCTAAATAATATTGACCAAATTAATCACAGACTGAACATCGGATGGACAAACATAAACAAACTCAAAAACGTATGGAAGAGCAATAAAATCTCAAATAGTCTAAAAATTAAACTATATAAAATTGTCATCATACCCACAGAAACTTATGGATCAGAGAATTGGAGAATAAATAAGAAAGAAAGGCAAAAAATAATGTCATTTGAAATGAGATGTCTAAGAAAAATCAATAAAACAAATTGGAGAGAACATAAAACTAATGAACAAGTAAGGAGAGATCTAAATTTTGAATGCAGAATAATAGAGTAGATCTACAAAAAACAACTTCAGTGATTTGGACATGTGAACTGGATGAAACAACACGGGCTGCCTAATGTAGTACTGACAAGAAGAATTGGAGATAAGAGCCCACCAGGAAGACCCAAAAGAGAATGGTTCCAATTCCTAAAGGAAAACACAGGCTTAAAGAGTTATCAACAAATGATGCAAGATTCAAATTCTTTACAAGTTTTTAAATTCTGTACAGTGAGATCAACTGACGATGTTACCAGCAGTAAATTCTAAGTGGGAAGCATTCGAGGAATTAATCGTGGATGCTACTAAAAGTTTCATACCTATTAAGAAATATTGTTCAAGGTTTAGGCCTAAATGGTTATCTAATGAGACTCGTGACAGAGAAGAAAAATGCATGGGATGCATATAAATTATCAAGTGACTTAGAAGCCTATGGCAGATATAAGCTAGTCTGTAATCAGGTTACAAAGGAGGTTAGGCAGATTACGAGAAATCTTTGGCAAAAGATGCTAAGAAAAACAGCAAGGATTTCTTTACTTATATAAACTCTAAAAGGAAGGGGATGAATCTGATTGTTGATGATCCTGCTCAGATAGCGAACAAACTGAATGAGTATTTTGCATCTACATTCACACATGAGGAGTTATTAAGGTTTGAAAATGGCAGAAGGTTATCAAATTGTTGAAGTTAAACATAAGAAAGGCACCTGGGGTGGATGGGATCTATCCAGTTATATTAAAGGAGGTGGCAAAGCAACTAAGCAAACCCTTGACATCAAGGCTCTTCAGAATTCTTCTGGTATCCTTTTGATGGAAGACCACAGGAGGCATTGAATGGAGTGTATTAGGAATGGTAGGAGGTAGTTACTAAGATCAATACACAATTTATAAGAAAAGTAGGGTGCCGGCAGGTCAGCTTTATCATTAGCTGAGATGGCAATAGACCATCTGGTTTTGACAAGTGGGAATAGAGATGAGAAAAAGTTGTGGCCAGTGGCTTTGGCAAGAGATCAGAATGCTTGATTACTGTTTGCACAAGAATCAAACTTTCTACTCATACTGTTCAAAAACTAGTTTGTACTGATTAATAACTGGATTCCAATTGTTGTGAGCTTTCGTTTAGGCAGAAAATGAATCTGGAGATTTGAGTGCAAGCCAATTGCAATATGCAACATTCTTATCTTGAACAGCCTTAGTATATTTATTGGTAAAGCAAGGTTTAGATAAAGGACGAGAGTTTACAGTGGAGTATGGAATGAAAGATCCCTACAAGAATAATTTCACTGATGCGATATGAGCAAATGTTAACATGAGAAGATTTGAAAAAGTAATCTGACCAAGGAAAAGAAGAAAAAGAAATCTCATAGATCATCCCATTTTGCATTCTTGTAATGCCAAACAATATGAGGTTCAGAAGGGCCACAAGAGAAAAGGGTCCGTTGGAGAAGAGACCATCACCAAGTTGTGATCTGAGTGCCTAGAGGACCACTCACCTTGACTGTGTATTTAAAGAGGTTATTTTTGAGAAAAACATCAAGAGTATTGGCTGTGTTTGGTATTCTGGTAGGTAAGTGAACAATCTGTGTGAGGTCATTAGTAATTGCAAAAGCCCTAGCATCTAAACAAGCTAGGTATGTGTGACTGGAAAAGTGAAGCCAGCTGTAGCTGTGAACATTAAAATAAAAAAAGGAAAATTACCTCACTGTTAGGAAAGTTGGACTGGAGAAAGTCAAGTTTCAAAGAAAGGAAGTCAAAGAGTTCCAAGTGATTAGTGGAGCTGGGTGAACAATAGAAGCAGTAGATGAATTTAACAGAATGTGGTAAAGATTTTAAGCCAGAGAAGGTCAAAAAGAGGAGATTCGAAGAGAAGACATATGCATAAGTACAACCTTTTAAGGGAAAGGAATCATACAGCAAATAATTAGGACACTGAGACAAGCAGTGGTTGAATCAACCAATAATTGGAATTCTCTCAGAAAAAGTACCTTTGGTTTGGCTGACTGTGAATGGAAATGGACATCATTGTGATTGGAACTGAGGCTATGTATATTTGTGAAATGAACAAGGAATTGTTTGGCAGGTTTAGGTCTTTTCACAGATGTTTGTTCTATTAACTTGACTGCTCATAATGTATTCAGTAGTAAGAACAGGTAGGGAGGTCATGTATGAAGTAATGAAGTTTTTTGATATGGTGGCATATACTCAGCATATACTCAGCTCCTTGACATAATGTAGCCTTGACAATGCCCCTCCCCTGCATACACACTACTTGGGCTCCCCCCAGTCACTATCTGGCAGAGTAGAGGCAGTAAGATTATATACTAGCTGATCTTGGAAGCCTTCTACAGAGTTATTTATGAATTCAGTCTAGTAGACTATCTAGCAACTCATCTATGAACACCGTTTTAGTACTGTACCCTCAAAATGTAAAGATTGGATCTTGCTATGATGTCCATCATAACCTCAAAATACATCAACCATAATGCATGATGAAGAGATGCGAGGATTGCTGGAGCTTTGCTGCTTGGTAGACTAAACATGAGTTCCACCACTTCAAGCCTCCAATAAGCAATGTGGTGGTATTGCACCCATTAATGAGAGTCATGTGGCAACTAGTATTGTCTGGTAATATAGAAGGGTTGCATTACTCCATGTGGTGTGGATGCCACACCTCAACCCCTGCTTTTTTGGTTTGCACCTGGATGGTCATATCCATACACCCTGTACCATATTTAAGACTAGCACATGAGGGTTATACCCAGCATTACCCACCATCGTGATGGTGCAGATGGAGGATTTGATTGTCACAGAATGACCAGACTTTGCCAAAATCCGGTCCACTTGACTTGAGTGTCACCTGAATATCAGTTCCATCAGTGTTTGTCTCTGAGGTAGCAAGCCCTGCATGGCATACCAAGAGAATGTCTGTGATAGCCTCAAGGATTAGTTACTGTTGCAGGTCATTTAGATGTCATAATCTAGCAGCAAATAGTTTTTGCACTTACATATAAATTTCATTAGAAGATTTATATTAATTCCATTAATAAAAGTAAGACATTTATTGAAACATCTGAATATATTTTTAATTATTTTAAAGTATTGAAAGTAATGCTACGGTTATATTAAATTTATATGAAATTTGAGAAATTCTCAGTAAATACACAAAGCAAACTGATTTGTTAGAAATATGACCCAATGTGAGCAATCACAGACTATGATAGTCTCTGTGCATGGTAAACAGTTGGAAATCAGTTAATGAAATGGCAAACAACAGAGCAACAAAAAAATGAGGACCTCCTGTACTCTCAATTTGTCAAAGAATAAGTTTATTCAGTTAATGTAATGAAACATATGGTTATCATATGGATTTATTTTGTTCTAATGGAATGAACCTACAAATTAATCTATGAAAAACACTTGTGCAGACATAATAGCATCTAAGACAATATGACCTTAGATGCTAATTTTGATATTATAATAACAATACCTGTGCATACTGACCTGTCTGCTTTTCTTCGGTTAAACATCACACTAATAGAAATCAATTGCAGTTTTGCAATTGATTTATATTTATATTCCATACAGCTTTATGTTAAAGAAATTTACTCAGTTTATGAATTATTGTTATTTTGCTTGTGAAATTATGTTTAGACAAAATACATACATTTTGTTATTTGGAAAGGTTTATTTTTTTATCAATTACCTTTTTTCTTCCTGAATAGCATAATTCTTCATCGCTTACCTCACTGCCAAATGAAGTTATACAAGAACAGAGTGGAACACAGTCTGAAACGCATTCACCTCCATCTCCGAGAAGGCAAGCAAAATTGTCGGCACCTGCATTACCCTCACAGTCTGTCTCAGCAACAAGTACCTGCTCATCACAGTCATCTACTACGCCACCTGTGCTTACTTGTCCAGCTAGTAAAGTATCATCTTCTCAACCTGAACTACAAGTTCCACGTAAACTGACTGTTGCCACCAATTTGGAAGACTTAAAGCTGGAGTTACAGAAGCTACATAGCAACAGTAGTACTTCTTTAAGCATGAAAAATAACATTGAACAAGGCCTGCAAGCTATATTTTCTCAAGCTGTACCAGCTCAGACAATCACAACCTCAGCACATCCTCAACCCCAAGTTTTATCTCACATACATCCTTCAACAACTCCATCACCAGTTGAAACCCCTGTTTCAGGACCTCCGCCTCTGCTTAGTGGACCTGCACATTCTGTTTCCCAGCCTTCTCTTACAGGTGCTGTACCTTCTCAGATACCTGTTTCAAATGACTTCTTTTCTGTTTCCCATATAACAACTCCAACATGTAATGTGCCATCAGAAACTGATTATGCATTCCTTAATACTTCTGCAGAGGCATTTCGCATGGACTCTGAAAATAATATTCCTAATGATTCTGAAATTAAAATTCCTAATGATTTTGATGATCAATATTTAGTGTCTTCACAAGATGAACAATCATTACAACAGTTACCACAGACATCCATATCAGAACTTTCACTTTCACAGGCTGTCATTAACCCTTGTTCACTGTCACCATCAATTCAGAATATTTCATCTTATGTGCAATTATCTCAGCAGTCCTCTGTGTCTGTACCCTCTTTTGTTACATCACATATATCACCCACTAGCCACTCTGTGATTACTGTTGCCCCTGGATATTCACAGCCTTTGGTTATTTCTTCTACACGCAGTAATTCAGTATCTTTTCCATATAAGCCTGCTGTGCAAATTACTCAGGAATCAAGTCTTCCGTTGCAACAGTTACCTTGTCGAATGGCAATATCAGAGCTTCAACTCAATTTTGATTCTGCTGCAGAGAGCCAATGTTTGTCTGAAACAAAATGTGCTGATGGAATTACTGGATACTCTTCCTTTACTTCTGTAACAACTGATGGATGTGAAGGTAGCCTTACTTGAATTATGTTACTTGCATACAGATTACATGTTTTAATCATAAATACACCTTTAAAAAACCATTTTATTCACTGTTTGTGTATTTTAATTATATTTTACTAGTTTTACTAGTCTTGTTTATATATATATTTATAAATATTTATATATATTATATATATAATGATAAAGATGAGATGTAATGAAATTACTGAAAGTCTTAGCAAACAAGAAAGGTATTAAAAATATTAAACTGGATTATGGATCTGGGATTCTACAGAAAACGTAGAAAAAACCGGCAACCATAATGAAATATAGACAAAAATGTTATTATCAGTGTATTAGGTAAGGGAGCTGAACTGTCAGGTGTAATTACCATGGAAGAATTGAGAGCACCTGTAAGACAAAAAACAAATTACCTGAAATAAAATGCAATTAACATAAGCATAATTAATGTAAGTACCTAAAGCCGTGGGTCCTAGGACTTTAACTATATATATTATGCTTATGTTAATTGCATTTTATTTCAGGTAATTTGTTTTTTGGCATACAGGTGCTCTTAATTCTTCCATGGTAATTACACCTGACAGTTCAGCTACCCTACCTAATACACTGATAATAACATTTTTGTCTATATATATATGTGTGTGTGTGTGTGTATGTGTGTTTTAAAGGAAGCAACAGTTTAAGAAATTATTAATAATAATAATAATAACAATAGTTTATGGGACACTGCTATATGCAGAAAATACCCAATGACCATAATTGCTACAGAAGTTAGCAGTCGTGAAAGGCAATGTGCTAACATTAGTACTCGTAACGCTAATTATGAAGAACAAAGGGCGAATGGAACAGAAATTGCTATCATGGTGAACAAAAAAGGGAGCTAAGATAAAAAGGAGAAATAATAAGAATAACTTAGTGCTGTTCATCCTGTGACCTCAGTGCCTTTATCGATGGCCAGCTGCCGAAATCAGAGGATGAAACGGCAATAAGTGGGTAAAGCCTCTGTTTCTGACATGAAATACAGGCCACACATGGTACACGTGAATAATAGGTAGAGTTAGTTAAAATTTTAATTTTAATCATGAGGCGTGCATGTATTTCATGGCTGACCCAACAGAGGCTGGAAGTAAAGATTAAAAGAATAAAAAGCAAGAAATGGGATGATTTACTGAGGTCGTGTAGGTTGTGGCGATCTGTACTGCTGTGGGGTAATAAAAAGTTTAAACTGAATGTGGGCTGCAGTATATGGTATAAACTGGTGACCCCCTAGTGTAAGAAATCGGAAAAATTAAAATTACATAAATTAATTAAGTTGGGCTAGCTACCCCTTGCGTCATATGTTGGAGATGTATTAAAATAAATTAAATTAGCGAAGTAGTAAATTAAATTAGTAAAATAAAATTAATATTAATTAAATCAATTACATTACGAATATAAAAAAGGGGTTAGGGGTAGGGATTAAATACGTGAAGGAATTCATCACAGGATAGAAAGGAATAACAAACTAGCAAAGTTGCGGTAAATAGTCGCTGAACTTTGTATAGGCGAGAAAAGTGTTTTAAAGCAGAAAAGGAGCATCTCGGGTATTGCGTTCGGTAAACTAATGGCTCACGAGAAATAAAAATACAGGGGGTAGGAAAGCATAAAGAGTATTGAAGAAGACAAAAAGATGATGGTGCTAGTGCAGTTCGGGGTTGCTATACTTGTTCATATAGTAGGACCCTGAACATAGTTCTCTGAGTGTCCTTCAGGTGTTTAAGTATGGTATATGAAGATAAAAAATAAATAAATAAATAGATAGATAAAATAATAAATAAAAGGGTAAATGAATACTCCTATAGATAGCCAATCGGGGGATGCAAGTTTTCTACGTTTGTAAAATCCCAAAGAGGGGTATTGATTGTACATATGTACAAGCCTAACAGTTATGGAATATCAGTTAGCCATGATATTATTGATATCGATAGTACAGTTAATCAATTTTTTGCGAATACCGTAACATTAACACGTTGCCTTTCACGACTGCTAACTTATATATATATATATTTATTTATTTATTTTTTTTTTTCTATTTTACTAGTCTTGTTTATATATATATATTATATATTTTTTATTTTTTTTTTATTTACTATATAAGAAATCTTAGAGTAAGTAAAAAGTTTAAACTTCATTAATAAGAAACACTTTATAACCACTTTCTTTTTAAATGGTTTGTTGAGCTTAGGGAATTTTTAATTAGCCAAATGATTTCATCCAGAATAGATGACATTTCAAATTCACTTTGGAATTCATTTTTATGTACATTCAGATCCAGAATGTACATAAAAATTTGGAAGAACTGGAATTTGGGAAATTGGCTATTTTGGGAAAGATTCATTAATTTCAATTTAATTAGATAATCTTTCCTTTTATAGTTTAATATGGGGTTGTCTTTGATTAGTGAATTTTAGTTACATTCCTGAGGCATTTGTTTCTTGGTTAAAATCTCAGGCATAAAAATTTAAAAAAATTTAAAAATTTATTTTAAAAAATAATCAAAAATTTGCAGAGCAAATTATATACTGATTCACATATATAACTAATATAAATATATTTCTTGACTAAATGTCAGAGTATGAAAAGGCTATGATGAAGCCAACCAGCTTCGAAACGGTACCATCTGGATGGTGGTGCCCATCTGAGAATAAGTAACAGTAGTCTTCTCTACCAGAGAAGCGTTACTTATTTGAAGTAGTCATTATGAAGGTATTCACAATATGAGATGCATGTACTACCTGGGTAGTAGTAATTATGGAGATGCATTACCCATGCTTAGTGGCACCTCCATAGCCAGGTGGGCAGGAGCAGCAGTGCATAGCACACGCTTCTTGATTAGACCGGGGTTCGAGCCCTTGACCACCAAATACGGAGGATGCGGAAAGGTCAGGTAATGACCACCGCCAACCCAAGCACGGTACTAAGTACTATAGGTTCTAATATTTCTCGTGTTTGGGGTTCACATAAAAAAAAAAAAATAAAAAAATAATCCCGGATCAATATGGCCTTAGTTGCTAATGCTCCTAAAAACCAAATAACAACAACCCAACAGCCTTTTTATAACTAATATATGTGAAGATGTGTGCAATTTGCTCAGCTTCACCTATGTAACATAAAATGACATACAGTGAGAAAACTGCAGCAGAAGCACACTCTGTCATCCTTTCTCCCATTTTGAAAAGTCACTTTGAAAGGGTTAACAGTAAAATCTTGTTAATACAAACTCGTTTTATACAAAGTACTCGTTTATATGAAGCACATACCATTCCCCCGCAAAAGGATAGGCTTTTCTATGTAAATATATTCATTTATTACAAAATTCTGTTAATATATATTACAAAGTTCTCTTTCACCCTGCGAGAAATAAATATTGTGATTTTATACGTTTTCATACATTTAATACAAATCTTGGCAGAGCTATCCGATTATTGCCTCTGGCCACCCGGCTCCCTACTTCCTGAAGGATGGCACTGACTTGTTAGAAATTAGTTTTGTGCAAACAAAAGCAGTTTATGGTAGCTACAACATCAAATGCACTCTGAAAAACATCTTTCTGAAGGATGAGTTGTTAAATTAACAAAAGAATAAAAAGTTTTTTTCTAAGTTGTTTATATGCACTCCAGGGGAATAAGGTCAGTTGCAGTCGTTACCCCAGTTCAAAGTCTTTTGCTACCGTATACAGCAATCTAATTTTTGTCATTTTATCTGAGCTGATGTCTTTTTTGGAACTTGTGTCTTTAAATTAATTTAAAATTTGTTTATATTAAATCTTATCTAGCAGTGTTATGGTGACAAAATGTAAACGGACGGAATTAAAACTGGAAATTAAACTAAAAATTATACAAGAGACTGATAGGGTGGAAAGAAGCAAAATGGACATTGCAAAGGAATACAACATCCCTTTATGTACTTTACTACAATACTGAAAAACCGAAAAAGACTTGAAGTGCATGACACTGGAGCAGCGATGAAAAACAGGAAACGAATTTGTGGTGCAAAACACGAGGAGCTTGAAACAAAACTTTGAGTGGTACCAACAAATGCATGCATCTAATTTGCCAATATCGGGTCCGATTTTGCAAGAAAAGACATTATCTAGCTCAGCAACAAGGAATTAGGGACTTCAAATGCAGCAGTGGCTGGCTCCAAAGATTTAAAGATAGGAATAACTTGGTTTTGCAAAAAGTTTGTGGTAAGGCTGGATTAGTCGACAAAGAAAAGTCTGCAGACTGGTTGTGTTCTGTATGGTCCATTCTTGAAAAATATGAGGCAAAGGATATTTTTAATCTTGACGAGACAGGTTTATTTTATAATTTGCTGTTCGAGGAGAGTCTTGTCACTGTGGAAAATTTAGTAAAAAAGACTCGCTGTTCGGTTATGCTACAATTCAGATGGCAGTACAAAACTACACCCACTTATGATTGGCAAGTTTTTCAAGCCAAGATGTTTTAAAGCAATTAACCAATTTCCCTGTAATTATGAGGCCAATAGAAGTACTTGGTTTACACTCAAAATTTTTCAGTCTTGTTTATCAGAAGTGGACAGAAGAATGACTTCAGAAATAAGGAACATTTTGATGATTTCAGATTGTTGTACAGCACATTCTGCCGAGACACTTGAGTTGACAAATCTAGGGTTGTTGTTTTTACTCCCCAGTACCACCAGTTTAATGCAACCACTGGATCAAGGCATTATTTATAACCTCAAGAGAGCATACAGAGCCCACCTGATAAGGTACTCGATCTGCAACATAGAAGGAGGGAACAGTTTGCAGCCAAATTGGAATGTCTTGGATGCTATTCATAATCTTGTTATTGCTTGGGACAGTATTGCATCAAGTGTAATAATCAACTGCTTCAGAAAGAGTGGCTTTGGAGAGAATATCATTGAAAAACATGGTCCAGCAGACGAATGTGATTGCAACATTGAGGAATTTGAAGGAGCATATGGATTTTGTTGGTGAATTTGAAGAGTTTGTGAAGGTGGATGATGAAGTTGCTACCACTGCATTGCCAACACTAGAAGAGCTGCTGAGCACCAAACAAAACAATGATGTTTTTGTTACCAGAAAAAGTGAAGTGCACACACACTGCCATCTAAAAAAGATGCCCAAAATGTATTGAACATAATAGAGAATGTGTTGGCCTGCAATAACGTTGATAAAGAAACAACTATTGCATTTGATAATATCTGTGCTGTAGTTAAAAATGCATATAGAACAAAAACTGTGCAAACAACATTGGATTCTTTCTTTAAATTAGATTAATTTATTAAAAAGTTAACGGTTTGTATGTCTCCTTTTATATTAAGATTGTAATTCTTTTTACTGTTATACTAAAATATTGTATGTATCAAAATTTATACTGTACAATATTTTCATTTCTGTTATTTGCTTTTTTTAGTTTATCTTACAAATAAAATAAAACCTTTAAAAAATGTTATTCCTATTACTGTATTGTTAGACGAGGCTTTTTTTTATTTTATTTATATTTTATTTTATTATTATTATTATTAGTCTTAGATATACAATATCTACCAAAAAAAAACAACTGCACAATGTTGACACTTTTGGGGGACCTCGTTACTACAGACCTCGTTATTACAAAACATGAAAATTTAGGTCCCTTGAACTTTGTATTAACGAGATTCAACTGTAGTACTAAATTTTAATTTCTTTAGAAAATATTATATTTTTATTATAGCATATTAAAAATGTATAATTTCAAGTTAATTTTATGCACCTAGTTGTAAAAATTGATAAAATAAATAAATGTTCTATTTGTACTTGAGCACAACCACACAGATCAGAGGAGTTTGCAGCTAATCAATCCGATAAGAATATTATCAGATTTATTAGATATTAACTATATTTTGCACTTGTGTGAACTCAAATTACAGTCAACTCAAATGCATGTATTAATGCACTCCAACATTGACTACTTGACTATTTCAGGCTTTTGAATTGTTATGTGGCCATTTTCATAAATTTTGGTAGTACCGTGTATATAAATTTATGAAGGTCTCCATGGAATACTGACCTTACTACTTTCCCCAATTTGAAAATTTCTAGGTTTGGCTTCTGTTACTTATCAGAGTGAAAATGCTTTTTGAAAGTGCTTTTTCACTGAGTTGTACTTAGACAGTCTCGAGCAGAAGTATGGAGCTTTTCCCAAGGTGTAATTGCCAAATAGTTAATCCCAAGAAATTATCTTGTCATTGACTAAGCAGAAACCATAAATGCTGAACAAAAATAAGTTTCCTAAAACCCCATTCATTTTTAACTAAATATAAGGCAGAGTTGGAAACAAGCGCTTTCTGAAGCCCCTTAAAAATTGTAAATAAATTTAGATCTGTTTTGTGATCCTATATCTTTTTCCAGAATTTCAAACTTATATCTTAAAACTGTAAATTTTATAACCTCAATGATATGTACTAATTTGAAATGAAAGAACTAGTTTAACAGATGATGTATAAAATTTAACACTTATGCTATGCATAGGAATTTCTGAAAACTGCAACAAATAATACTAAAGAGGTGCTGACTGCTACCTGCATACAGAAAAAAGCACAAAGAGAAGACTGTTGAAACTACCTAATAAACAAAAAAAAAAAAAAAAAA
The DNA here is from genome assembly GCF_048544385.1 of Mastigoproctus giganteus. Taxonomy (NCBI): domain Eukaryota; kingdom Metazoa; phylum Arthropoda; class Arachnida; order Uropygi; family Thelyphonidae; genus Mastigoproctus; species Mastigoproctus giganteus. Next base: position 216,468,836 of record NC_143576.1, read on the forward strand.
AAAATAGAATAAAAATGTAAAATGCAATATAGGAGTTGAAGGGCAATCTTCCACACACAGGTAACATGATACACTAAGTATGAATGGTAAAACACTATTCTGCATGAATTATAAATAATTTATTGAATGGCAGTTGCCATTTTTTGTTGTATAGGTCAAATGAAAATAAACTACCAATTTCTATTTCCATTTTAGTAAAACCCAAAATGGAAATGAAAATATTGAAAAAAGTAAGAGGAGATTACCATTCAAACAGTCAGACAGGGAATCGCTAGTGGGTCACACCAGTGGCTAACTTTTCATAACCTGGAGCAAACCCTGCTTTTTATTTATTTATTGTATTGTATTAGGCAATCCCTGCCCACAGGACCTAATCACCGTTAAAAGGATCACACCATCAAAATCAGGAACGAATTCTCTTAAAGTCAAATTTGCCTCACTCGCTAACTGAGTGACTTCATCAATACCACCGACTTAACAGCATGTGTGCTAGGGTGGTCTGCATCTAGAACAGGCCTACAAACAAGCAGTAGTAGTAGTAGTAGTAGTAGTAGTAGTAGTGGCACTTGATGCAAGAAAGCAAGTGTAGGAGCTTATGCAGCATCAGCCAAAAAAAAAAAAAAAAAAAAAAATCACACCATACCCTCCAAATGCCTGTCCAGTTCCTCCTTAAATTTATTTAACCTATCAACTTCCACAACGACAGATGGAAGTTTGTTCCAGCAATTAACCACCCACTGGCTAAAGGCAAATTTCCGCACATCTATTCTACATCTATCCTTTCTTAATTTGAACTTATGTCCCCGTAGGTTCGTATTCTGAACAAGTGGGAGGATCCCATCAGAATTCAGCGTGCTCAACCCATTCAAGGCCTTATAGACCTCAATCAGATCACCGCGCAGGTGCCTAGTCTCCAGCCACTGCAATTTGCAGAATTTAAGCCTCTCTTGGTAAGAGGATCCCTTCATTCCCCTCACCAATCGTGTTGCTCTTCTCTGTACACGCTCAAGCAAATCTACATCCTTCCTAAAATGAGGCCTCCAGACCTGTACGCAGTACTCAAGGCGTGGCCTGACCATTGCCTTATACAGAGGGACAATCACCTTTTCCCTGCTAGCAAAATTCCTATATATCATTGACAAAACCCCATGACCTGCCCTAGCAGCCCGTCTACATTGCTCAGAAAACTTCATATCTGACTGCACAATTACTCCCAGGTCTTTTTCATTTTCTACCACCTTAAGTGTAGTACCACACAGTTGGTACGTTTCTCTGGGGTTACTTCTACCCATATGCAGTACTTTGCATTTGTCAAGGTTAAACTTCAGTTGCCACTTCTTAACCCATCTGCCCAAATTATCTAGATCCTGTTGCAGTAGCACACTGCCATTACTGTCATTAACAACCCTGCCAACCTTCGTGTCATCTGCAAACTTCGACATTAAGCCTGATATACCTTCATCAATATCATTGATAAATATACAAAACAACAGTGGACCCAACACCGAACCCTGTGGGACTCCACTAATAACATTAGTCCACGAAGAGCAGCACCCATTGATTACCACCCTCTGTCTTCTCCCACTTAACCATCCTTTTATCCATTGTAGCAACTTACCCTTAATACCATTCTGCTCCAATTTGTACAGTAGTCTTCCATGCGCAACAGTGTCAAAAGCTTTCCTGAAATCCAAGTATATGATATCAAAATTATTTTTTGCATCCAGTTCCTTTGTGACCACATCATAATAACCAATCAAATTTGTCAGACAAGACTTTCCCTTAACAAACCCATGCTGTGTCTGAATTATTGCTGCAGTCTTGTCTAGATGATCCTGCAATGCATCTTTAACCAGTGACTCCATTATTTTACCCGGAACAGAAGTTAAACTAACTGGTCTGTAATTATTCGTGTCACCCTTCGAACCTCCTTTGTGAATTGGGGATACATTTGCACATCTCCAGTCCGTGGGAACCTCCCCTGAATCCAAGGATGCTCTCATAATTATGGCTAAGGGTTTGCTTAGTTGCTTTGCCGCCTCCTTTAATATAACTGGATAGATCCCATCCACCCCAGGTGCCTTTCTTATGTTTAACTTCAACAATTTCTCCTCCACTTTGCTCTCAGTTATTACAAAATCATTAAGCACACTGCTACAATTTGATAACCTTCTTCCATTTTCGAACTGTAATAATTCCTCACGTGTGAATGTAGATGCAAAATACTCATTCAGTTTGTTTGCTATCTGAGCAGGATCATCAACAGTCGAACCATCGATGTCAAGTGGACCAATCATATTCATCCCCTTCCTTTTAGAGTTTATATAAGTAAAGAAATCCTTGCTGTTTTTCTTAGCATCTTTTGCCAAAGATTTCTCGTAATCCGCCTTTGCCTGCCGAACCTCCTTTGTGACCTGATTACAGACTAGTTTATATCTGCTACAGGCTTCTGCGTCGCCTGATAATTTATATGCATCCCACGCATTTTTCTTCTCTGACACGAGTCTCATTAGTTCATTTGATAACCATTTAGGCCTAAACCTTGAACAATATTTCTTCATCGGTATGAAAAGTCTAGTAGCTTCCACGATTAATTCCTTGAATGCTTCCCACTTAGAATTTACTGTTTGTAACATCGTCAGTTGATCCCACTGTACAGAATTTAAAAACTGTCTGAGACCACTGTACTCCCCTTTACGGAAGCAAAAACCCTTTCCTTTACCCCTGACGGTAGTTACCTCTTTGAGTAAATCCCACTTCAGCACACTGTGATCACTGCCACCTAGTGGTTCCTTTATCTGCAAATTCTTAATACACGAATGATCACTGCTGATAACCAGATCAAGAGTATTACTTTCTCTGGTTGCCTCTCGAACATGCTGCTGCAGAAAACAATCATCCAATAAATCCACAAAAGTCTGACTAGTGTGTGAGTGACCAACCCACAAGTTCCAGTCAATATCTGGGAAGTTAAAATCCCCCATTATAAGACATTCTGATTTACTGACCCACTCTATTTCTCTGTACAATTGTTCATTGTACTCATTCGAGTCATTAGGCCTATAACACACTCCTACTCTTATTTTTGCTTTCGCAGTGCTTATGTCACACCAAACTGACTCAACAGTGCACTGTCCATCTATATCAACTGGATGCACTTCTTTTGATTTTATGTTTTTCTTAATTAACAGCATAACACCTCCTCCCTTTCTGTCCTGTCTATCCTTTCTGTACACATTGTACTCCCCAAATTCCAGTTCTGCATTCCTTATATCTTTGTGACACCACGTCTCTGCTATCCCAACAATATCCGCCTTTGATGTCTTGACCAACACTTCAAATTCATCAAATTTATTTACTATACTTCTAGCATTGGTATACATGCAAGCATACATGCTCCTATGCCTTTTCCTTGTTACCCTAACACATCCCATATACCCAACTATTCCAGGATGACTGCCATCCGTCCCTGAAACCCCCAACACCCCTCGCTCCAGGTCGCTTCTTATTCTAATAGAAGTTGTGCAAGAATCACCTTCACCTCTGCCTGCGGTTACTGTTAAACTATTAGTCTTTGTATCCCCCCAAGGTAGCAGTTTTCCGACCCACCTAACACTGCCTCGATAGCATCAGCAAATATTCTTGCACCCTTTCTATTTAAGTGTATCCCATCCCTGTAGAAGCAGTCTCTCCTGTTAAGTGAAAGACACCTTCTCCATTCTTTTCCAGAGGAGGTAGCTTCCCAGTGTCATCCCCAAGTCCCTGATGATAACCGTACACTACTCTAACAGGAGATTCTAGTTACTCTTCTATCTGACATGGATCCATCACACATCCAAACCAGACTGCTTTCTTTCCTCTGCTTCTATGGAGTTCCAGCTGCATCCTGTCAATGCAGACTTACATCCCACCACTACACCTCTGACTAAAATCTTCAACTTTTGCAGCAGACAACTTTTGGATACAATAGAACAGATCTTCTGCTGTGGTCTCCAATTCACTCCGGTCCCCAGGAGGTCCTCACCATCAAGATGCTGATGCACTTAGGCACCTCCATCATATTTCACCTCTATCACCAAACTCCAGGATCCCCATATCTGTGAAAATACTACACTCAAATGTTTTGCAAGCCATCAACCAGCTCCACATGCCAACCCAAAAACTGCTTGAAGTTCTCCATCAGTTAATACAAAGCTCAGTAGTGTCCTAGAGTAGAACACTCCATTCACATCAGCTAGGCAAACAAGAGTGGAGGGGGGTTGTCATCCTAAACAGACAAGTATACATACAGAAGATTTCCCACCTTCTGGGACACCAACACCTATAAGAAGATTGAGTTGGCCCCTACAAAACTGTAGGGGCTGTCTTGAAGGAACTGCTCCATTGGAAGGAGAGGACTGGAGGGAATGGCAGCAGAAAGGATGGAAATGTACCAGGCCAAGCTATTGCCAAATGCCTTGTCCTCTTCCTCTCTGTTGTCATTCCATCCAATTCTCTCCCCCAACCTTCTAGACAAACTAAAACGTACACCCCCCCATCCTGACGATGTTTTTGCAAGGGTCTATGTGTTGTCCATGTTCACTATCATCCCTTCAATGACTCTAAACCAGCTTTAGCTCTCATCTTGACACTGACATGCACACATGACTCCTCTGCCCATCTCTAAAGATGACATCTTGAGTCTGATTGACTTCATAGTAGGCCAAGCCTATTTCCAGTTCCTGGGAAAGTTTTCCCTCCAAACCAAGAGCCTCAGTATGTAGAACTTCTTTCTCCCTTGTTTTGCAGTAGACATCAAAAGAATCATCATTTTCCCCTGCACATAGATGCCTAAGTGTGGGTCAGGTTTGCTGATGTTCTCTTAATCTGAAACAATGGAGGGGATAATTTGGACAAATTACTGTTCACATTAACAGCATCCACTCTGGCATTTCTTTTACTTTGGAACTGGAAGAAGACACCTCTTTCGAAACAGGAGTTTGCAGGAAGCCCACTTATACTCACGTTGTGTTCTGCATCTCTTTCCCCCACAGCAGCAAAGCTGGCATACTTAAAGGTCTGCCTTGAGGGCCCTGAATTTAATCGAGTTAGAAACATGCTCCACCTCAACAATTATACCCTCTATTTCACTGTTCACTAACCACATCATGAAATTCATCCAACAGTTTAAGCATCCCTACTACAACAAGGAAACTCAGAGCCCACCCCATTTCACATTCTTTTAACACCCAGGATTGAGGGGAATCTCTCATTAAAATAGCCAAACAGCACAAATAAATGTGTATTTAATAGGCAGCTACATGCTTCACCAGATACTGAGCTTTTGTGCATGAAATTTTGTTATTTATCACTAGTTAATGAATTAGCTATCAGATACACTAATCTGTTTGCATAAAATATGTGGAATAGGCAGAATGAAAGGTTAAGATTCCACATTCATACTGTTGTGGAAATACCACAAAGAAAGAAGCCAAAATGGATGGCAAAACAGCTGAGAGGATTAATTAAGTAAAAGATTAATGAAATAGTTACAGGATATTGTGTGATATTAACTAGTATATAAATTAAACTGTATGTAACAAACCACTGATGGGACAAAACAAAAAGTTGAGTGCAAAAAAATTGCTGGTGAAGAGTGCTAGGAATGGGGACAAGGATTTTTATTCATACATAAGTACAAAAGAAGAGGGTAAATCAGGTAGGCTCTTACAAGATCAAATGATTTGAACAAATACTTTACAACAGTCTTTACAATTGAAAACAATTTCTCACTAGGAAAAATAAATGGTGTGAGTAGGGCTGCTATGAAATAAGAAATATAATTATCTTAGAGAGAAATTAGAAGTCCATCAGAAAACTACGCTGCCAAGAGAGGAAGAGGCCTCAATTATACTGAAAAAGAGAGCATTCAGTTTAAAAAATTGTTTTAGGACCAAGGGGCTAATGATCAGGTGTCCAGGCCATACAGAGCCATGCATGCGATAATAAGATTGGATTGGGTAACTTCAACTAATTTCTTCTTGAGACTACCTTATTTTGTGTGTGTGTGTGCAGTGGCAGGGAAAGGTTGTTACTTTGCTTATCATAGTGCAGTAAACTTTAGCAGTAGTGTTGTTTTTGCAAATCTTTATTAGAATTAATGTGAGCATACTCTTGCTGGTTAAGGTGCAAGAGTCCAATCTGTCCTACATGCATTTCTAAGTTTCTCTGTGTGTTTGCTTTATTAATAATGGATTAACAAAAAGTCTGGGAATCAGTCTGTTTGCTTGACTGCCAGTGTTGCAAACATTACATTGAATACTCATTATCAGACTGAATACTAAATTAGAGTAGAAGAGAATTTGTAGGAGCATGAATGATTCAGTTCATACCCTTCAAAATTTTTAGCAGAAATAGGGATGGAGTTGGGGGGACTCACCCAGAGTACTTCTGTTACTGAAGGTCTCCACTAATTCAAATTTTAATGGTATTGGAGCTTGTTCCTCATCTGTTTGGAACAAGCAACAGCCTGGAAAGCAATATGTCTGAGATTTCAAGACCTGCTGGGGGCTCTTGTGGAACAAGCAAATACATGGGTTGTATTAGTTACTAAGAGTGAAAACAGTTGAAGGTATATTTCTATGTACAGTAATGCTAGGAGCATAGTAAATAAATTTGATGAATTTGAAGTGCTGATCAAGTCATCAAATGCAGACATTGTGGGGATATGAGAGAGACATGGTGTCACTCTGATATAAGGGATTCAAAATTTGAATATGGGATGTATACAGAAGGGACTTATTCATGTGGTCACGTATTTTTTTAGGGTAGCACATAGAATGTCTGTTTTAACTTTGCCTTGTGTCACTATGAAGAAACAGTTCTCTGTCAAAAAGGCCAGATGTGTGAAAAGTGTGTGAGTTGTGTTGTTCTGGCCTCTTGGCTACCTCAAAGTAGCAGTCACCTGGACAGCTACTTGAGGGTACTTGACCATGATCATGGGAAGGTGGGCCAGGTCTGGTAGATACACTTTTGGCCTACAGAGAGAGAGAGAGAGAGAGAGACTCACCCACTGGAGGTAGTGCAAAATTAGAGGACACAGGGAAATCCCTGGTGGCCTAAGCAAGGGAGATTATTATTAGCCATATATATTGGTGCAATGAAGCCTGAGGCTTATGCTGCACCAACCAAAAAAAAAAAAATTTCCAAGTTACCCTGAGAGAGAGAGAGAGAGAGAGAGAGAGAAGTAGAAAGGAATCACCGAGAGAGAGAGAGAGAGAGAGAGAGAGAGAGAGAGAGAGAGAGAGAGGAATGATGATATCCACTCAGGACCCTGTACAGAAGGAGCAGATAGACAAGAGGTGGATGGTTAAGTGCTATGCTCTTAGTTAAGAAGCACATAAAATCTAAAACAAAAATGAGGGCAGGAGTGTGTTATAAGCCTAATGACTGTGATGAGTATAATGAAAATTGTACTGACATATAGTGGATCAGTAAATCAGAATGTCTTATAATGGGGACTTAACTTTCCAGATATTAACTGGACGTTGTGAGTTGGTTACTACTCGCACATTAGCATGATTTTTGTGAATTTATCGGATAATTGTTTCCTGAATCAGCATGTTAAAGAATTTGCAGATAAGAGACCCACTAGGTGGCAGTGATAAGTGTATTGAAGTGGGATTTACTTAAAGACGTTAACTACTTAACTACTGTCAAAGGAAAAGGAAAGGGCTTTTGTAAAGGTGAGTGTGGTCTCAGACAGTTTTTCCATTAAAATTGAGGAAGAATGGCTGCAGGCCAGATATGCAGAAATTTGCCTTCAGCCAGAGGGTGGTGATTATTGAACACTGGTGTAGTAGAAGCCGTTTAGAAGAGGTAGAAGAAGTAGGCAGTTTGAATTCTACCACACCAGAGAATAAAAGTTTTTTTTTTTTTTTTTTCCTTCCAAGAGTTCTCTTAAAAAAAAAAACCCAGAATTTTGTATCTATGTCTTTTATACTCCATTCTCAGAACTTCTAGACTACCCCTTGTAGATACTAGAAGATCGATACTTGAGAGGTTGTCTTTTATTTTTTGAAAATTGTCTTTCATGTGTGGACTGCATGGGTTGTCTTTTATTTCAACTTAAAAGAAACCCATACAATTCACACATGAAAAATGTATATATGCATGCAAAAGGGTTAAACAGTTGTTTAATGTCTTAATGTGTTTATTAAGCTTTCAAACAAGAAAAGAACTTGGTTCTTTGCTTTCCAGTGCTGAGAAACTGTGAAGTATGTTAGAATGAAGGCACTTAAGTTCTTGAAAAATGGTGAGTAGTGAATAAGGCCAGTAGCAGAAGAGAAATATATAAAGATGGCAAACCTTCGAGTATAATAAATAATATGGCGTACATACTTTTTGCTATTATCAGTTTCACTAATGTACAGAAAATTTATCCTTAATTGGATATTATTTACAGTAACAAACATATTGATACATCTGTTCTCTTTGTGATTCTCTTTCTATAGGAGCTTCTTTGGCTGCAGGTTCAGCCTCTGATAGTGGTTTCCCGTCTACCTCAAGTATTCCAGCAGAAAGTGTCTGTATCGAGAAGTGCTTAATAAGCGAAGAGAGTCTGCAAAGTAATAAAGTGTCACGTTTCCAGGTAACTCCTGTCAAAGAACATGTCTTACATTCTAGACTGCCTGTTCAAACCACTTCCAGTCTAAGTCAGTCCATTCCAACAGGTAGCAATTTAACTACTGAAAATATTCCAACACCATTTATGCAACTTCAAAATGAAACTGATGAAATATCTAAAGCATCCACTGTAGCAACAACCAATAAGAAAGGGCGATTTCATATTACAACAATAGTTGATGAAGTAGCAGTTGGTTCTTCTAATTCACAGGCATCAAGTATTGCTGTTCAGTGTGATACAAATGCTAACCTTATAGCTGCCTCACATATGTTTGAAGACAAGTCTAGTCAGACATGTCCACTGGTAAGTTCAAAATATCTTTACTAAATACTATATTTGCATTTAGAAATATAAAGTGGAAATTTTGCTTATTTTATGGGATTAAAATTGAATTAAATGAACTATACATTTTAAGTAAAATAAATAATAATAGTTAATAGTAACAATATTACTGCATACTGATTATTTTGTATTCTTTAATATTTAGACATTCACTGTTTGTCTGCCCTTTACAATCAGAAGAAATGAATCTTTTATCACATAGTTATTGGAAAACAGTTACTATAAATATAATATAAATAAACAGCTATCATAAAAATACTGCAAAAAATTTTAATAATTACTAATTGTAAACTTGTCCCTGAAGTTAAGGAGGGAGCAGTACTGTAAACAAATCTCAAAAATACACCTCGGTTTTATTTGCAGGAACCATATTTAAATGGTAGTTATACTTTCATATTAGATCTGCATTATAAGGAATCAAGAAGTTAGGATTGTGAACTCTTCAATTGATTATTTCCATTAGTGGGTAAAAAATGAAGCATGCTAATAAGTTATCAGTATAAAGTATTGCACCTGGGGAACAGTAACCCCAAAATAACTTGTACATTTGGCAGAGTTGAACTAAAGCCATTAATGGAGGAAAAGGACTTGGATATTACGATATGATCAGATATGAAGTTCTCTGAGCATTGTAGACTGGTTGCAAGGAAGGCCCATGGTGTCTTATCGATGATTTATTGAACAGTTGCTAGCAGAGATAAGGATGTCATAATCCCATTATATAAGGCTATTGTTAGACTACACTTGGAATACTGCGTTCAAGTATGGAGACTGCATCTAAAGAAAGACATTGTGCTTCTTGAAAGGGTCCAAAGATGGGTAACTCGCCTGGTGAAATTGGAAAAAGGGCATCCAGAGCTTTGAAACTAGGCCCCTTAGAGGAGACATGATTGAGGTGTTTAAGGCTCTGAGAGGCATAAGCAAAATGAATGAGGATGAAATTTTCATGGTTATAAATGATTTTAGAACAAGGGGCCATAATTCAAGTTACGGGAGGGGGAGACGTTAGACTGGATTGCAGAATGTTTTATTTTAGCCAGCGATTTATAAATTACTGGAATAAGTTACCTACATGGGTGGTAGAGGCTGACAGTTTGGGGAAATTCAAGGTCAGCTGGATAATTACCTACTAGAGGAGAGAAATGCATAGGTTGTCCATTTCCTTTTCTCTCTTTTTTTTTTTTTTATTTTTTTATTATTTTTTTTGGCTGGTGCAGCATAAGCCATAGTCTTCCTTGCACCATGTGGCCATTACTAATACTAATCTGTCTTGTGCAGTGCTGCAAAGACAGAGCTTGAGGTAGGTAGATATTCGCTTGTATTTATTCATTTGGTCTAAATGTCATGTGACATGATCGTAGGCAAATTATATGGCAGTTTTGCTAACAAGAAGCAAAATTAGGTAAGGAATTAGGATAGAAATAAGATACCCCCTGCCCCCGGTAAATAATAAATAGCTCGGTGTTGAAATAAATAGTTGAAGAAAAGTATACTACTAAAGACTATAAAGTTTGTACTGAGATTATCTGGAAGCATAATTTCCTGTCCACACTAGTCACAGTTGTGAATATTGTAGTTACAGTGATCAGGAAATGGTCAGATAATATAAAATTATTTCAGCCATTAAGGTTAATTATAAAACTTACAAAATTTACATTATAAATAAAATAAATAAACATGTTTATTAGTCAGTAAATTGGATAGAATATTACCAACCAATCCTGGTGGTTTACACTGAATGCTAAATATTAAATAAATAATGAATAGGTAAAACATAAATACAAAAAAAAAAAAAAAAAAAATCTGTTTATACTCCGGCACAACAACCAAGTCAGTAGAGTTTACAATAAATCGTCAGTACAAATATTTATCGCATTTAGTAGTCACAGGTTTGAACCCCGGTCCACTCAAGGAACGTGTACAAAGCACTCTCGCTCCTGACCACTGGGCTACGTCAGGCCTAAACAGAAGGTAGCTGATGCATAACAGTCATAACATCACACAGCTTCTGAAATTAACACAGAATATAACAAGCATCATAGATTGGGGGAATTGAAAAGTTCGTGGTTAACTCTGATTATAAAAGGATAGTGGTACAGTGTTAAAAATTTCTGTACGTAATGTACGCTACACCCACCAAATTTCATGCAGTTTCAATAATGCCTTTTTTTGATTACAGGTGCTGAAGTCAACAAAGTTGTGTGAATGAGATAACAGGAACAAAATCACTCATCGTGCAGGCATCCAATGTTTGGCAAAAAGGATCAACACCAAAGGCAATTCATGAGTTTGTGGTTACCAGTATTGGGGAGGATGCTGACTTCCTATTTCATGGTTAAGAAAGTGGGCAACAGAATTTAAACAAGGGTGGGAGATTCTGGAAGATGACCCATGAAATGGGGGACCTGCAACATCTATCACTCCAGAAGTTGATTGTGTGCATGATCTGGTGATGAATGATTGACAAGTGACATTTCGGTTTTCGCTATGAAAAAGGTTTGGCACAATGGACAATCACTCTGCTATCAACAATGTGATAGCAGAGTGATTGTCCAAAATCAAAAATGCAGAAGAATTGCCAATCAGCTGAACATTTGCATAATTTTTAAGCAGATCCACCAAATTTCTTTGCAAGTGTGACTGTGGATGAGATGTGGGTCCATCACTTTCAGCCAGAGATAAAGGAGTAATCCAAACAGTGGAAACACAGCTCTTCTTCCCCCTCCAAAGAAAGTCAAGTTGAATTCTTCTGCTGGCAAGGTGATGGCATGTTTGGAATGCTGATGGAGTTGCTAGTTGATTACCTTCAGAAAGGCCAGACAGTCACGTGATATATAATGCAAAACTTTGTGGAGCATTTGCATGAATACATCAAAGACAAATGCCAAAGAAAACTCAGCAAAGGTGCCTTGTTTCACCAGGACAGCACACCTCCTCACAAATTTGTCATTGCCATGGTTGCACTGCACGAGATCTTGGATATATTGATATTGATGGCTTTGAAACCTTAGATATTCATATCCACCAGATCTAACAGCATCAAACTTTATCTATTTCTTAATTTGAAAAAAATACTCATCTGGAATCCAATTTCCCACAAACAGTGACATTACTGCTGCAATGTATGCATTCCTGGAAGCCAAGAGAAGACTTGCTTTGAAGTTGGATTCAATGCATTGCAGCATCAATAGCAAAAGTGTATTGACTTCAAAGAGGACTATTTTGAAAAGTAACATGTTATCAGACTCTTAAATAAATCAGTCCTTTATACTAGCCATGAACTCTTCAAACACCCCTTGTAATATTACTTTCAGACATTGGTCTGAAATTGGCCTGCAGTGTATTTCTGTGATTATTTGTAAATAAATATGTCTGAATAGTTTATTTTTTTCATTTAATTTATTTTCTTATCAATAAAATGCATAATCATTTTACATCACTATATAACAAATTCAAGACTGTAGCAGCAATTATTTCAATGTAATCCTGCTTGTTTGGGAGAATTATAGCAATACAATTTTTGTGGCCACCACTATATAATGTGTTCTCTGGAAATGGCCCTTGTGCAGTCTAGGTTATTGTATTAAATATTTCTTGGAATGTATTTTTCTGCTCATTCCTTGGGTTCATTAGCTTCAGCAGGGTTGATGCATATTTTTGTAGTGATTTTAGCACACGTGGCTCCATCTTGAGGTTGGTCTATAATACCGATCTCAAATCAGTATTAGCATTAGTAGTGGCAGATGATGCAGAGGAACAAACTCTTTTATAGCATCGCCCCCCCCCAAACCTACTACCCACCTCATTTGACCATCCTCTCTAATAATTTGATTTTTACTTAAATCTATTCAAACTACCCACCTCCATAACACCAGAAGTTTGTTCCAACAATCAGTCATCTGGCCAAAAGCAAATTTTCTCACATATATCCTACAGTGATCCTTTTCAGTTTAAATTTGTTCCCTCATGTGCATCGTCTGAGCAAGATTAGGGTGCCATTCATCGTTTAAATTACTTAATCCATTTAAGGCCTTAAACATTTCAATCAAGTGCCCCCCTGAAGATGCCTATTTTCCCGATGCTGCAATTTGCAGGTTTTTTTTTTTTTTAAGCATCTTTTATACTTTACACTTTTGTGTCCCTGATGAATCTTGTTGATTTCTGCACCCATTCAACCAGATCCACATTCTTTCTAAAATGAGGCTTTCAGGTTTGTATGCAGTACTCAAGATGCAGCCTGATTATTACCTTATAACAATGGTACAATCACCTCTTTGTTTCTACTGGTAAAATTCCTGTATATCATTGACAGAACCCCATGAGCTGGACTAGCAGCTTGTCTAAACTGTTCAGAAACCTTCATATCAAACTGTACTTTTTCTTTTTCTATTACCTTCAGTGTGAAACCACCTAATTAATATGTTATCTTGAATTCTGCTGCCCATATGCAGAATCTTGCATTTGCCAATGTTAAATCTGAATTACTAGCCTCAGCCCGTCTATCTAATTTGTCTAGGTCTTGCTGCAATAGTATGCCTTGATTTCTGTCATTAATCACCGTAACGATCTTCTTATCATCTGCAAACTTAGACCTTAAATTTGACATGTCTTCATCAGTAACCTTAATAAATATTGAAAACAGTAAAAAGTGCCCAGCACTGAACCCTCAGGGAATCCACTAATAACAAGAGTCCAAGAAGGGTGATACCCATTAATAATCACTTTCTGCCACTCACTCAACCACCCCTTTTATCCATACCAGTAACATGCCTCTGATGCCATACCACTCCAATTTATATAGCAGTCTTTCGTGTGAAACAGTATCAAAAGCTTTGCTGAAATATAAGTATATGCTATAAAAATTATTTTTTACATCCATTTACTTTGTTACTACATCATCTTAGCCAGTCATATCAGCCAGGCAAGATCTTCCCTTAATGAATCTGTGATGTGGCTGCCAAATAACTGTATTCTTATCAAGATGCTCCTGCATTGCTTGATTGATCATTGACTCCATTATTTTCCATGGAACAGAAGTCATGCTTGCAGGTCTATAATTACTCACTTCCCCTCTGATCCTCCTTTAGGTGGGAGATCAGATAGAGGGGACACATTTGCACATCTCCAATCCATATGAAATCTGCCTGAATTCAATAATGCTCTCATAATTATGGCTAAAGGTTTACTTACCTCTTTTTCTGCTTCTTTTAATACAGTTGAATAGATTCCATCAACCCTGCAAGTGCTTTATTTACTTTTAGTCTCAAGTTCTCTTCCACTTTCCTCTCAGTTATCACAGAATCATTCAGTTCCCAGTTATAAGTTGATATACTTCTACTTCTGGATGGCTATCCATAAACACTTCTTAATGCATGAATGTAGATGCAAAATATTTATTCAATTTATCAGCAACCAGAACAAGATCATCAGCAGTTATACCATTCATATATAGTGAACCAGTGTGGTTCATTCATTTCCTTCTAGTGTTAACATACACAAAGAACTCTGCTACTTTTCTTCACATTCTTAACCAAAAACGTCTCATAATCTGCTTTAGCCTGTCTAAATCCCTTCATAGCTTGATTGCAGACTACTTTGTACTTGCTGTATGCTTCTGTGCCCTCTGATAATTTTATAATCATCTCTTGCATTTTTCTTCTGTCACTAGTATCCCCAGTCCATTGGTTATGAATTTAGGTCAAAATCTTGAACAGTATCTCTTAGTTGGTACCAAAATTACTTTCCAGAATGCTTCCCATTTAGAATTTGCACCTGGTAACATTATCAGTTAGTCCACTAAAAAGAATTTAAAAATGGTCTTTTATATATTATTATTATTATAATTAGCCATATGGTGTAAGGAAGCCTGAGGCTTTTGCTGCACCATCCAGAAAAAAAAAAAAAAAAATTCTGAGTTACCATGTGTGCGCTCGCATGCATGTGTGTGTGCAAGAGAGAGAGAACAAGAGAAGTAGAAGGGAATTAAGAAAAGAAAGATGATATCCAGCTCAGGATCCTGGGTGTGTCAAGTGCATGCTCACCAGATGTTGAGTCCCTGGGATCTGAGTACCATTGTAATTATTCCCTTGACAGTAGTTACATCTTTATGTAAATCCCCCATTGGTATATCATGATTACTGCCACCTATTGTTTATTTTACATGCGAGTTCTTTAATGCATGAAGAGTCACTGCTAATAATCAGATAAAGAGTATTGCTTCCACCTGTTGCCTGTAACATGCTAGTGTAGAATGCAATCATTTAATAAGTCTAAAAAGGTTCTACTAATGTGTGAGTGACCAGTCCAAAAGTTCCAGTCAATATCTGAAAAATTAAAATTCCCCATTATAAGACAATTTGAATTTCTGGATCACTCTTTGTCTGTATAGCTCCTCACCACCCACATCACAATAATTTAGCCTATAACATACCCATGAAGGCCACCATAAAGCCTTGTAATTCCCTATACCTTGTTTCTCAGGTTGTTTTGTGTTCCATTAGAAGCAGCACAAAAATCAATTTCACCTCTGCCTATAGCCACTGTAAAACTCCCAGTCAGTGTATTCCCCTAAGTTAGAAATTTTCTGACCCACCTAACACTGCCTCAAGAGCATCAGCATATATTCTTATTCACCCCTTCTATTTAAGCATATTCCATCCCTGTAAAAATCCCTTGTCTCTTATTAACAAATATGGACCAAGCCGAAAAAAATTTTACTCTATGAGACTTGCAGTCTTTCTAGGACAAAATTGATTGACAAGGGTACCATGATGTATTCTTTCCTATCATATGGGAGAAGAATTGCAGACACTTTCAAATTTAATCTTAACTTGACTTCCTCTCAATATTCTCCAGTGTTTGTTATGTAAGTCCTCCCATCTACTTTTAATATCATTAGCATTAGTAGAGGCATTTGATGCAAGAAAGCAAGCTTATGCAGCATCAGCCAAAAAAAAAAAAAAAAAAAAAAAAACCCACTTCCACTTCACCCCTCTGTTCGTTCAAAATACCTGTCCAGCTGAGCCTTAAACTTATTTAGGCTATCAACCTCCACCACAAGGGATGGAAGTCTGCTCCACCAACCAACCACCCGCTGGCTAAAGGCAAATTTCCGCACGTCTATCCTACATCTGTCTTTCCTCAATTTGAATTTATGTCCTCTCAGGTGATTTTTCTGAGCTAGAGGAAGAATCCCATCAGCATTGAGCATGCTTAAACCATTCAAGGCTTTATACACCTCTATCAGATCACCTCGCTGGTGCCTATTCTCCAGACACTGTAATTTGCAAAACTTAAGCCTTTCTTCGTAAGAGCACCCCTTTGTTCCATTCACTAATCTTGTTGCCCTTCTCTGTACTCGTTCCAGCAGCTCTACATCCTTCTTGAAATGAGGCCTCCAGACCTGTATACAGTACTCTAGGTGTGGCCTGACCATTGCCTTATACAATGGAATAATCACCTCCTTATCCCTGCTGGAAAAATTCCTGTATATCATTGACAATACTCCATGAGCTACTCTTGCAGCCCATCTGCACTGCTCAGAGAACTTCATATCTGCCTGCACAACCACCCCCAAGTCCCTTTCATTCTCTACCACTGTCAGTGTAGTACCACAGAGTTGATACATTGCTCTGGGGTTGCTGTTTCCCATGTGTAGTACTTTTCATTTGTCAATGTTAAACTTCATTTGCCACCTCTCAGCCCATCTGCTCAACCTTTCCAGATCCTGTTGCAGCAGCATAGTGTCAGTAGTGTCCTTGACAACCCTGCCAACCTTTGTATCATCTGCAAACTTGGACATTAAGCTTGATATACCATCATCAATATCATTTATAAATACAGAAAACAATAATGGACCCAACACTGAGCCCTGAGGGACTCCACTAATAACATTAGTCCACGATGAGCAGTGTCCATTGATTACCACTCTCTGTCTTCTCCCCCTCAACCACCCCTTTATCCATAGCAGCAATTTGCCTCCAATGTCACACTGCTCCAATTTGTGTAGCAGTCTTCCATGTGCAACAGTATCAAAAGCCTTTCTAAGATCCAAGTATATAATATCAAAGTTATTCCCTGCATCCAGTTCTTTTGTGACTGCATCATAGTATCCAATCAAGTTGGTCAGGCAAGACTTCCCCTTAACAAAACCATGCTGTGTCTGAGCTATAACTGAAGTCTTGTCTAAATGATCCTGCAGTGCTTCTTTAACCAGTGCCTCCATTAATTTTCCTGGAACAGAAGTTAAGCTCACAGGTCTATAATTACTTGTGTCAGCCTTTGATCCTCCTTTGTGAATTGGAGTCACATTTGCACATTTCCAGTCTATGGGTACCTCTCCTGAGTCCAAGTAAGCTCTCATAATTATGGCTAAAATTAGTACCAACATGTACAACAATATCACCTTTTGTGACCTTAAAAGATTAAGGTCACAAAAGGTGTTCTGTAAGGACATGGGACAAGTTAACCCCGGGGGCTCACATCTGGTGAGTATGGGCTTGGCACACCCAGGGTCCTGAGCTGGATATCATCATTCTTCTCTTTCTTGATGATTCCCTTCTACTTTTGACTCTCTCTCAGGGTAACTTGGGAACTTTTTTTTTTCCTAGTGCAGCATAAGGTTCAGGCTTCCTTGCACCACATGGCTATTAATAATATTAATAATAACACTCCTGACATTATTAGCATTAGAGACATATGATGCAAGAAAGCAAGCTTATGCAGCATCAGCCAAAAAAAAACGCTCCCATTTCACACCTCCGTTTCACATGAAACAGTATTGTAGACATATTTAAGACTAAGTATACTTCTTAAGCTCAGGCCAAGGTATTTGTGCACCTCAAGCAGAAAGACTTTTCATGATTTATAAAATTTAGCACCCCTCAAAGAATGGTACCATGGGCAAGGGCCCTGCCAGCAAGTACCTTAATCCAGCACTGATTCTTCTATAGTTTACTTTCCTGACACATCCCTTGAAGTTATTTAGGCTTTTTTCCCTAGTTAAGCTTCCTGCTCATTCTCGAGGTGCATGCAAGCATCATCAGATAAACATTGATCAAATTACTCTTCTCCTCCCTAACTAGCAGTTTCCCTGAACCCTTAAGGTATTCTCAATGATACTGGCAAAAATCCACCAGTATCATTGCACTACCTTTTCAAATGAATACTGTCTCTTCAAAATAAATTCCTTCTACAAGTGTGGGCCATGCTCATATAAATCCCCCCCCCACCAGAGCCTTGCAAGTTCCCTCAAGTCTTGAGTTAATCCACAAGTCTTTCAGCATAATCCCTCCTATTGTGTCTGGGCAGAATTGCAGACACATGTTGTGATCTTACTTGCAGAATTTTTTCGACTAGCAATTCCACACCACAAGCTGGTAACCAACTTTTTTTGTCCATTTATTTTCCATGTACAGTAATACCCCGACTTACGCAAACTCGGAGTTACGCGGTTCTTGATTTTTCGTTTGGCAACACTGCCGCCCACTATCTTCAAGGTCATTTCTCATAGGTTATCAATATACGGTGCGGCGGCGGAGAGTGAGACCGCAAGATGAACAAAATTCAACTTTGCTGCGCATGAGCTGCACACATATACAAGAATTTGTATTCCAACTGTCATATTTATGTGTGCGTTCAAATTCGTGCTCAACTTTTGTCGGAAATTACATCGTTTTCACGAGAGGAATGGATCACGTCGGTCGAGTCGTATACAGTCAGTCCTCGTATAACACGTGTTTACACTACGCGAATTCAATCATACACTATTTATAAATACGGTAACAATATCTTATAATATAACACGAACCGAATTGGCTTATGCACGATTCGCCTTTGTGTTTACAAGAAATGGCAATCGAACGCAACACGACAGGAATGAAGAGAAGATTCTGAAAATGTATTTATGTTTTTTTTATATCAGTGAAGGGGGGGAAAACACATTTCACCATAATAACGTAAAAACCAACACAATTCCAGCTATCGGTATGCAATTAGATCGAGTTTACTACCAGTTTATAACAGATTCCACTAGCAGAAACGCAACTGGATTTTTATTGTTTTATGGTTGTAACCCCTAGAAATGTGAGGTGTTAATAGTGTATCTCTGCCTTTATGGTGTTGTTTATTCAGTTGCTACATGGGCGCAGCTTTGTTTATGTGTATCAAGCGTGCCTCCTCGTTTTGTAATTGTGCTTTATTCCCTAAAAATGAGTAAAATACTTAATTAAAAGGTGTGAAAAGGAAGCGTCCTGGTGAAGACACTGCAGATTCAGAGAGAAAAAGAAAAGCAATTATCGATAAACAGAAGCGGACTGAGTCAAAAATTCTTATTTTTGACCCAGGGAATATTTATAGTGGCCTCATACTATGGTTTATGGCCAAAATCACACCGGCCCACCGCGGTTTCCCCGGCAAGGCTTATGGCCAGTCTGCCTCTGTCGATAGAGAAAAAATTGTGAAACGCTTTGAGCGAAATGAAAGACCATGTGATATTGCACGTGCTACAGGCCTAAATGAGGCAACGGCGAAAAGCACATGACAATTGCAAACTTGACAGAAGGTCTCAGCTCAATTGAAAAGGGCTTAAAAATTTTAGAAAACAGACTCCAACGAAGAACGCGTTATAGCAACAAAGCAAGGAATAAAAAAATATTAGCTTGCTACGAAGAAATTCTGCATGAAAAAAAGGTGCTGTGTCGTCATACGAATTTGTTAGATTTTATGAAGCCATCGACATCAAAATAACTTTTTTACGTAAGTCATTTATTTTTTAATACATATTTTGTATTAATATGTATAAAGAACTGCAATTTTATTAATATTTTTCTTCTAAAATAGTGTTTTTGTTAGTCCTTGGTCCCAATTAAACAAAATTTATATGTATTTATATGCAAAGTTGTACCCCGACTTACGCGAATTCGACTTAAGAGCGATTTTCGTCGGACCCACCTATCGCTTAACTTCGGGGTATTACTGTATAGTTACTGATCTTTTGATGAAAAATAAATTCTACAGGGTGAGATTGAAAGTTCCAGGAATGGTCATGGTAAGATACTGCTGTTGTGATCAACGACAAAGCAGACAGCACTTCTTCGTCTAGCAAATGTACATCATATGTTTACTGTCTCACGCAATACTAAATGAAATTAAGGTTTTTTTTTCCCCTGCTTCACAAACATAAAAAAGCATGTCTGAACAGTGTTTGAACCTAAAATCTCTAGGTAAGTTGAGGAAAAATTCATATAAATCCAAGTATTTCCTCAAATTAAATACAAGAAGTTTATGGGGAGTCTAGTGACTAAGGGACAAAATACATGAAATTTATGGAGGGTTCTGTAAGGACATGGGACAAGTTTTCAAGTTAACCTTGAAAACTTGTGACGTGTGTGTCTATTAAATGGACGAATTCAAACTCCTGGTTAGAGAAAACTAATGCTGACATAATAGGACTAGTATCCTCATAGAATCGTGGTGTTACTTGGAAATTGGGGATGACGAGTTCTATTATGGTATGTATAATGTACAAGTATTTAGGGAAGATATAAGGAGTCCTGCTTCTCATCAAAGCAGCCTGAGCACAAACAGTGCCTTTGCCAAGTCAGAAGTTATGCCTGCCAGCATAGAATCTGTATGGTGCGAGTTAGTTTGAAGCAAAGGTATAATGAGAGTGGAAGTAATCTACAGACCAGAAATTGTGATGGTGTATGATGAGAGAGAGTGTCTACATGCAGAACGGGCAAGCAAGTGTCTTATAGGTGGTGTCTTCATAGCTCTTTTTTTTCATAATTGTTTTTTATTTTGCTTCCCCTTCATTTGTCATTAGGGTTCATTGAACAGAAGGGCTGCTTTCTCTGGAGAAACACGGATAGTATTACTTCCTAATGAACATGAAACTTCTGCTTTATCAAATAAAGATTAATTGGCGTTCTGTGGAAAATGTATGAAGCTGGTGTTCCCCAACATCTAATAGTAATGGGCACTCACTAAGTTATTTAGTTGGATTTTTTTTTTTTTTTTTTTTCATAATTGTTTTTATTTTGCAGCAATATTTATTTTGCTTCCCCTTCATTTGTTATTAGGGTTCATTGAACAGAAGAGCTGCTTTCTCTGGAGAAACACGGGTAGTATTACTTCCTAATGAACATGAACCTTCTACTTCATCAAATACAAATTCAGTACATCAGAAAGAAATGGAAAGTAATAAGTTTTTAGAATTGAACATATGTACATATTGTAAAACGAATGATACTGGAAATACGTCTACTAATAATTTAATCTGCTCCCACCAGAAATTAAAGTATTTTACAAGTCATTCTGCAAATTCTAGTATGGAATATCTAGCATCTGATTCTTCTGGTTCAGAGAACTCTACTATAAACCTTGGTGAACATGCTACTTTTCCATGTAGCAATCTTATGCGTGGTTCTAAAAATTTTTCTTTATCAGGTGATGTTGCACCTTCTCTTGAAGCTGCCGTGGCTCAGATATTACGTGGTGTGTATCCTAATTTGGCTTCACAGTTTAATTCTTCATCACCTCAGAACAGTATTCACAATAGCAGCCTTACAAAGATTTCTTCCTCGGATATGTTTGTTGATATAGATGTTGATAATGATATTGAATCTTCTGTTATGCATAAATGTGATGTAGGTCATCAGTTGCAGAAATTACTCATCCGTGTTAGAGATGTGAGCACCCAAACTGAAAAGGTGGCTGTCAGAAATGTAGGGATTAATACCCCTCGTCCAGCATCAAGAAGACCAATATTAAGTAATCTTCATAAAACCAAAAGCGAAACCTCATTAAATTCTTCAAATAACATAAAATGCAACATTTCATTAGATAGTACTACCTGTAGTTCTCCACACCTGCTTAGTCCCAGCGACTCTCTAATAAGGGCAGGCTTGATATCCAGGCAATGTGTATCGGAAGTTTCGAGACTCGTAAAAAGCCCCAGCATGAGTGATGTCAGTCACTTATCCCGGAATAAAAGCATGATTGAACATGGGCGGAGTCTGTCTCTTGGGCAATTTTTGGTAAGAACCCTAATACAGTAAATGCAAAATTTCTCGGCCTTTGAATATTTAGAATGGTGTCTGGAATTCTGGATCTTGTAGTCTTGCTTACGCTTTGCTTTTCTGTTTTTTGCTTTGCTTCTGCAAAGATAGATTTTCATTTTCTTTAAGTAGCTTGCTTTTTTATATCTTATTTCTTATTGCAGCATGTAAATACTAACTGATTATTGTCTAATTAATAACACTAAAATATTTTTGCTTTAATATTCTGACATTATGTATAAATTTTTTATTATTAACATAATTTTATTTGTTTATTGAAACTTGGTTAATTTTCTGTTCCTTAGTAAAAAAAAAAAATTCTTGTATTTATTAAATTAATTATGCTGATTTGGTAATATCAAATAATTACTTGATCATAAATATATAGTGTATCGTACATTCATACATTTTGTTTAATAATCAGTAGACTGCAATAATATAATAAGCATGTTTACATTTTCATTGGATAAACTAAACTTACTAACTGGAACCATATGCTAGGGATGACTGTAACTAAAATCCCTTATTTTAAACCCCAGCTTATATCAAAAGTTATATTTTTTGTGGTCTTGTTTTTTTTTTTTTTTTTTTTTAATGAGACCATAAATCAAAATGAAATTTAAGTCATGCTTTTATGGTATTTGCCCTAAGTTTCATTTTGTATATGAAGGGGGAATTTAGCATGTGCAGTTTTTGCTTTGTAAGAGCCTTGTGAAAATCTTCATTGTGTTACCTATGTAAATATTTATACTTACAGGGGTGGACAAAATAATAGAAACACTTGATTTCTTTTAATGGCTTTATGACATATTTATGAATACGCAGTGATGGTTTTTTTTTTTTTTTTCTTTTGTTTGTTTCTTGCATGCAGGTAGTACTGTGAAGGTAAGATGAATAAAGCTGATGTTTATTTAGAGGTGCTATGAAAAAGTACATGAAAAAAAAATGACAAACCAGGCCAAATCCCAAAGTGGTATTTGTTGGTGCACATTTAGCAGGGGCATCAGAGACTAAAACTGCTGGTTTAATGTAATGTATCCAGAGCAGCTGTGTTGAAAGTGATGGCTGTATTCACCACGTGTAAAACAAAATCTGATAGCACAAATTGCAGAAAACCAAAGCTGACTGAAAAGGATTGTAGCCCCAAAAAACTATTGCCTCAAAAATAGCTGCAGAACTTAATGTGAGTCTTGGCAATCCAGTTTCTAGAGAAAAACAGTTCAGTGAAAACTTCACAAAGCTAAAATTATGCAGAGCTGCTATTTCCAAGCCACTTGTTACTGATGATAATACTAGAAAAAGGATGCAGTGGTGTAAGGAGCACAAAAAATGGACATTTGATGATTGGAAACATGTAATATTTTCAGACAAATCATCATTCACACATTTTTCAGCATTAGGGAGAGTTTACATTTTGCAAATGTCAAGGGAAGCACATCATACTGCCTATCTTGTGCAAACTGTCAAACATGGAGGGAGATCAACAATGTTTTGGGCAGCAATATCTTGGTATTCTTTAGATCATATCATAATCCTGAATTGGAAAATTAATGGCACTGGTTATCTTGATATTCTGAGTAACCAGGTTCATCTCGTGATGCAAACAGTTCCTCATGAATGATGTCATGTTTCAAGATGATAATGCTCCAGTACATGCAGCCAGATGAGGGACTCACTCCTAATGTTACACCAATCTGAAGAATATTCAGCATTGAGCTTGCTCAAACCATTCAAGTCCTTATACACCTCAGTCAGATCACCTCACAGGTGCCTAATATCCAGATGCTGCAATTTGCTGAAATTAAGCCTTTCTTGGTAAGAGCAACCCTTTGTTACCCCCGCCAATCTTGTTGCCCTTCTCTGTATTTGTTCCAGCAGCTCTACATCCTTCTTAAAATGAGGCCTCCAGACCTGTATGCAGTACTCAAGGTGTGATCTGACTGTTGCCTTATGTAATGGAATAATCACCTCTTTATCCATGATAGCAAAATTCCTGTATATGAAGACCCCATGAGCTGCTCTGTCAGCTTATCTGCACTGCTCAGAAAACTTCATATCTGACTGCACAATTACCCAGGTCTTTTTCATTCTCCACTACCCTGAGTATAGTACTGAACAATTGGTGTGTTACTATGCAGTACTTTGTATTTGTAAGTGTTAAAAAACTTAATTTGATCAGGTCAGTTGGTCAACATTTAATATTGACCAACTGACCCCACACGAATAATAATTCTCTCTTTATCGCCCTTAAAATCTGACAATCTGTTGCTAACATCATCAATTGTAGCTCCTGCAAACACACTCTGGTTCTGGACCACCCATCTTTATTAAAAAAAAATGTTATCCGTTTCTCTGACAGTGGAGTCTCCCAATAGCTCTAGATCACCTTCGACCAGAGCATTCTCCACTTGACTGTTGTTTTCTGGGACCCAAATTGGGAGTGCATCACTTGACAGGTCAAGAGATACTCAAGTCTCTGACAAGCTACCAGTTACATTTGTTTCTAGGGCAAGCACTCATTTCTTCAATGACTCAAATTCTTCTCATAACGCACTAAGTTGTAATTTGAGATTGGTACTCTCCTTTCATTGGTTGCAATGAAAAATCATCACCAGATGAGCTAGGTCTGACTCAAATGGAAATGCTTGTGGGCATTTCCATTTGAGTCCCGATGTCCCTGGACTTTGTATTGTAAGTGGATCTTGTAGCACCCATAATTTAAATAAAATTTGAACATTACAAAGATCACGAAATTTAAATTTACAATATATTACAGAATTTATGTTAATAAAATAATGCAAAAACTGTTGACAAAACTTAAATCACTAAAGCAGTTAAATTTAAGATCGAACAATAGTTAGGAAATTCCCACCAGAATATTGATAACCAAAGATATCTGAATATTAAGCTGTAGCTTTCCAAATACTTTTACAAATTTAAACTTATAATATACTATGGAATTTAAATCAACAGAATATTACAGAAATTATACTGCTGACAAAACTTTTAACCACTAGTGAAATAAATTTAAGCTACCCAACAAAAGTTCCTGACAAAATATTGATGGCAAAGGCTATCTCTGAATATTAAGCTGTAGCTTTCCAAGGACATATCTAAATACAAAAATAAACTAACCTATCACTATAGAAATTCAAACTGTATATTAACTACAGTTTAGTATATTAAAATAAAAAGAACTTAAATTATTTCAAAAACTAACCTGCAATGAAGAGCTTTGGAAATAGCAGCCACATGTTTTAGCTTCAATCCCAAAATTTTGAAGGCGCCTCCGTAGCCAGGTGAGCAGGAGCAGCAGTGCATAGCACACACTTCTTGATTAGACCGGGGTTCGAGCCCGTGACCATCAAATACAGAGGATGCGGGAAAGGTCAGAGAATGACCACCGCATATCTCCGGAGCAATATGGCCTTAGTTGCTAATGCTCCTAAAAACCAAATAACAAACATAACATAACAACCAAAATTTTGATGAATGAATGGAATAGCTGTAGTGTTGGGGGGGGGGATAGAGACATGATATATGTAAAAAAAGTTCAGCCAGTGTAGTTTTTGTTCGTTTGTATTGAATTGTTTTATTGTGATGCTCCTTCTTACTTGGTTAATAATGCTTGTATTATCTAAAAAAAAAATGTAGCATGTACTTTGCTACTAAATAAAGAAAGAAGGCTAAAGATGAATGATCTTTATCAGCTAACAAGTTTCGGTGCTTATATACCATATTTACTGGACCATGAAACACATTTTTATTTCCTGGAAAATAATACTACATGCAGGGGAAAAAAGGAGTAAAAAACAGAAATTAATGTATACATTTTAAATTCCATTTTTATTTCCAAAAATGATAGCCTCAGATTTCAATGTGATGGTAGGTTCATATTTACACCTTTTAACATTAATTCAACACGTAAGGTGTTGGTGAGCCCTTCATAACATTGATTCTGTAAGAACAAATAATTATTCATTATTGTATATTAAATTTATTTTATAAACTTAAAAGTTTAAATTTTTTATTGCAAGTGCTTATTGTGTATACAGTAATTGCTTTACATAGCAAAAATATTTATTGGTGTGGATCAGTAGTGAGGGAGGGATATTGATTCTGGTAGCTTAAGGATGTTCGTGCCCCTAGATGGCATTCAATGCACTTTTAACATGACGTGTGGCACACCAGGAAAAAGGTTGATCTTTCCTAATTGTTGCTTAGCATATCTGAGTGATGTTTTAAACACCTCACTTGAACTCATCCTTTATTCGCATGTAAAAAAAAAATAATAAAATGCTGCTTCCTCTGGCTGCATTCATATATGTGATGCTAAAGTATATCTGCCAGTGACAATTAAATCTCCAACCAATTCAGTAAACTTAAAGAGCCTTCATACCTCTTTAATTTTATTGGCTACTTAGGGGGTTCATCACTGGCAGATCTGCTTCAGTGTTGCACGAACACAGCTTTCTGGAAAGGATTACAGGAAATTTACCATGTCTACCTTACCTTCAGTATATGAGACCGTGACTATCCCCTCCCTTGCCCTTCCCATTGAGATCTACGTGTGCAACAATAAACAGTGTTCACTCTGATTTACTGGCACTAATTATCATTTGATCATCAGTATTGTAAAAACTGATACTGTATGTATTTCGTAGCCTTGGTTATTATAGTTGATAATTGGTGCAGATCCCTTCACCGCTTCTCATATTCTGTCTTTGTCCTTTGTTATTGTGTTCACCATCGACACTGACAAATCTGAATTCTGCCCGATACTCAATGTTTGACCATTTTACATATAAAATACATATTATTTTAATTTTCTGATCCAACTCGACTGCTTCTGTAGCCTTGGTTATTATAATTGATAATTGGTGCAGATCCCTTCACTGCTTCACTAGCCTTGGTTATTATAGTTGATAATTGGTGCAGATCCCTTCACTGCTTCACATATTCTGTCTTAGTCCTTTATTATTGTGTTCACCATTGACACTGACAAATCTGAATTCTGCCTGATAATTGTTAATGTTTGACCATTTTACATATAAAATACATATTATTTTAATTTTCTGATCCAGCTTGACTGCCTTCCTTTCTTGATAGTACCACTGTCACTTATTCTCTTAGTTGGCACCATGATAACAGTCAAAATTAAATTTTCTGAAAGGAACTTCAGAGGGTTAAGATAAACTCACTATCACCCCCATGCAAACTCGTGTTTTACTAAACCACATTTCTGGAGGTCACTTCCATAAAACGATAAAAACAATTTACACTTTCTGGGTTATTGGGCTTTTCTATTAGTGCAATTTGTTATAAACTGGTAGTAAATTCAATCTTATTGCATTTGCGATAATACCGATAGCCGGAATTGTGTGGGTTTATTATGGTCCGTGTGTTCCCTTCACTGAAATCTTCAGTCATATAAAAAAACATAAATAAATTTACAGAATCTTCTCTTCATTCCTATTTTTATGCTTGTTACACTGTATCTCACTTGTGCAATTTGTATGTGCCGAGATCACCATTATTGATTGCTCATTTTATTTTATTTTTATATTTTTACTGTTTTAAATTTTACAATCCTTAAAATGGTTTTAAAAAAAATTAGTTAAAAAAATTTAACGTAAGTCTTGGGACTTACTGTATTGAAAAATGTTCAGTAACTTACGTAAGAAGTATCGCGATAGATAAAAAATGAAAAAAACTTACCACACACTATTTGTGTGTCCAATACGATTCTTCCCTTTAGGCGCCTCTGTAACCAGGTTGGAAGGAGCAGCAGTGCATAGCACACGCTTCTTGATTAGACCGGGGTTCGAGCCCGTCACCACCAAATACGGAGGATGCGGAAAGGTCAGGGAATGACCACAGCATATCCCGGAGCAATATGGCCTTAGTTGCTAATGCTCCTAAAAACCAAATAACAAACAACAGCTTCCCTTTATTTTTTTATGATGTCAATTTTAAATCTAATAGCTTTTGTTTATTTTTTATGATGTTGCATATGGTTTGGTCACCAACATTATAATGTTTATTAAAGATTTAATAGATGCACCATTTTCAAGTTTTTATTTAATTGAAAGTACAACTCTTTTGCGTTTACCCATCATTTTCACAATTTGTAACAAATTTATATTAGTACAAAAAAAATTTCGATATCCCTGACATAAATAACAAAACAAAATTTGTCTTTTTGTGATGCGACAGAACACAACATTCGATGCGACGCACTAAAACAAACTAAACATTTGTTTGATAATAGGTACATTAATCTCCTAATGACGACTTATAATGTTACTTATTTAAGACTTGCAAAACATCTTTTATGCCTATTCTAGTTATTACTTGGATTTTATGATTTCTGGTTTAATTTTTTTTTCCAAATTTGGAGTCTTGAAGTGTCCCGGTTAATCTGATCCCAGTAAATCGAGAGTCTGCTGTATATGATAAAATATTCACACAACTGCTCATCAGGCTTATTGTCCAAGTTTGCAGATGATACAAAGGTTGGCAATGGGCTGAGAAGTGGCAACTGAAGTTTAGCATTGACAAATGCAAAGTGTACTGCATATGGTTAGTAGTAACCCAAGAGAAACATACCAACCGTGTGGTACTACACTCAGGAGGTGGAGAATGAAAAATAACTGGGGATAATTGTGCAGTCAGATATGAAGTTCTCTGAGAAGTGCAGACGGGCAGGCAGAGCAGGTCATGGAGTTTTGTTAATGTTATATAGGAATTTTGCTAGCAGATACAAGAAGGTGATTATCCCTTTGTATAAGGCAGTGGTCAGGTCACACCTTGTGCACTGCGTACAGGTCTGGAGGCCTAATTTTAGGAAGTATGTAGAGTTGCTAGAACGAGTACAGAGAAGGGCAACAAGATTGTTGAGAGGAACAAAGGGATGCACTTACGAAGAAAGGCCTAAGTTCTGCATGTTGCAGCATCTGGAGACTAGGCACCTGCGAGGTGATCTGATTGAGGTGTATAAGGCCTTGAATGGTTTGAGCAGGCTCAATGCTGACGGGATACGTCCGCTTGCTCAGATTAAGAACCTGAGGCAGACATAGATTCAAATTGAGGAAAGACAGTTGTAGAATAGATGTGCAGAAGTTTGCCTTTAGCTAGTGGGTAGTTGATTGTTGGAACAGACTTCCATCTGTTGTTGTGGAAGTTGATAGCTTAAATAAATTTAAGACTGAACTAGACAAACATTTGGAGTGGCCACATGGCTGAAATGGGAAGTGTGGTTTTTTTTTTTTTTTTTTTTTGGCTGATGTTGTATACGCTTGCTTTCTTGCATCATATGCTTCAACTAATGCTAATGTGTGCACACACCAGTAGTTGAATTTGTTTTGTTGTTACTTTGTTGTTCAAATGCATGTTAAATGGTTTTATTTTCTCATTAAAAATCATAGTTGGAAACTCTAAGCCAAAGATAAAAGAAGAAAAACGAGATTTCTTAAGAGAGATAAATAAACTGCATAGATAATAATATTATTATTATTATTAGCCATAAGGTGGAAGGAAGCTTGAGGCTTATGCTGCACGCCAAAAAAAAAAAATTCTGAGTTACCCAGAGAGAGAGAGAGAGAGAAGTAGAAAGGAATCACTAAGAAAGAGAAAATGGTGATATCCAGTTCAGGACCCTGAGTGTGCCAAGCCTATACTCACCAGATGTTGAGTCTCTGGTGCTAAATGTATAAAAGTTTACTGTAGTGATAATTTTGAGGATACAGCATTGGGGCTCATTTTTGTAGTTGCTAAGATTTTTTTTGAAATAGTGGTGTTTTTTTTTTGTGTTTTTTTGTTTTTTTTTCTATATATTGTGTGTGTGCCCCAAATTGGAGACAGTATTTGTTTTTTATCATTATTTGCCAAAAAGAAAAATTGCTATTAACATATGTATCAAAACACAGCCCATATACATGGTCTGTGTTAGGGTAACTAAGAGTAGGAACAGGTGCATGTATACTTGCATGTACAATAATGCTAGAAGTATACTTAATAATTTTGATGAATCAGAAGTGCTGGTCAAGACATCAAAGGTGGATAGTGTTGGGATATCAGAGACGTTGTGTCACACAGATGTAAGCAGTGTGGAATTGGAATTTGGGAAGTACACTGTGTACAGAAAGGATAGACAGGACAAGAAGGGAGGAGGGGTTATGCTGTTAGTTAAGAAACAAAATCTAAGGAAGTGCATCCAATTGACATTGGTAGACAATGCAATGTTGAGTCTGTTTGGTATGACATAAGCACGGGGAAAGGGAAAATGAGAGTAGGTGTGTGTTATAGGCCAAATGAATCTGATGAGTATAATGAGCAATTGTGCAGAGAAATAGAGTGGACCAGTAAATCAGAGTGTCTTATAATGGGGGATTTTAATTTCCCAGAAAGTGACTGGAATTTGTGGGTTGGTCACTCACACACTAGCAAGGCTTTTGTGGATTTATTGGATGATTGTTTTCTAAAACAGCATGTTTGGGAGGTAACTAGAGGGAGTAATACTCTTGATCTGATTATCAGTAGTGATTATTCATGCATTAAGAATTTGCAGATAAAGGAACCACTGGTTGACAATGATCACAGTGTTCTGATGTGAAATTTACTTGAAGATGTAACTATCATCAAGGGTAAAAGACAGGTGACTACAGTGGTCTCAGACAGTTTTTAAATTCTATACAGGGGATCAACTGATGTTGTTACCAACAGTGAATTCTAAATAGAAAGCCTTCAGGGACTACTAGGCTTTTCATACCAACTAAGAAATACTGTTCAAGGTTTAGCCTAAATGGACATCAGATGAACTAATGAGACTCGTGGCAGAGAAGAAAAATGCATGGGATGCATATAAATTATCAGGCAACACAGAAGCCTCTGGCAGATATAAGCTAGGCTGTAATCAAGTGATAAAGGATGTTAGGCAGGTGAAGGCAGATTACCAGTTATATTAAAGGAGGCAGCAAAGGAAGTAAGCAAATCCTTAGCCATAATTATGAGAGCATCCTTGGACTCAGGGGAGGTCCCTGTGTACTGGAGGTGTGCAAATGTATCCCCAATTCACAAAGGGGTTTCAAAGGATGACACAAGTAATCATAGACTTATTAGTTTAACTTGTATTCCAGGGAAAATAATGGAGTTGATGGTTAAAAAAGCATTGCAGGATCATCTAGACGTGACTGCAGTAATAGTTCAGACACAGCTTGCGTTTGACTGCATCTGCAGTCACATTATTTGATAGCCACAATTGATGATTTTAATTTATGGTGAGGTTCAAAAGAATTTCATAACTACTGTTCATAAATATGCCAAAAAATTTCCAACACAGTTTTATGATTTTATGCTAAAATCATAAAACATTTGCTGTTGTGGAGCAATGACTTCAATAACTAGGTATTCTGAAACCACAATAGGTAAATGCTGTTTGAGGAAGATTTTTATGAACTGAAAACATGGAAGGTTATATACTTCATGCTGT
This sequence comes from Mastigoproctus giganteus, assembly GCF_048544385.1. Taxonomy (NCBI): domain Eukaryota; kingdom Metazoa; phylum Arthropoda; class Arachnida; order Uropygi; family Thelyphonidae; genus Mastigoproctus; species Mastigoproctus giganteus. The sequence continues at coordinate 216,500,391 of NC_143576.1, forward strand.
ACAAGTATCTCTTGCCATAAGTATCAGAGGGTTGTCATATTGCATAAATGTAATCTGACAACCTTCATATTCAAACATGTGGAGCAAGACTTGATCAGCAGTTATATCCATTTCACAGTACAGCTATACAAGAAGTATTGCCAAAAGATACAAATAAAATACAAACTTTTGACTGTGGTTTATTTTGCAGTGTACATATGAATATCATGTTTTACAAGAAATGTAATTCTCAACTTTTGAAACACTCATGCCTGAGCTAAAGGAAACTCACATACACAGTTGTCTGTACACATAATCAACATCAGTTTCCTTTAACCCCATAATGGTGTCAACTGACCCTAAGTGCCATAGAGGCTATTCAAAATAAATAAAAAAATTATATACCAGAGTGAAATCAATCCCAATTTTAGTATTCTTCAGTTATTGCATTTCCTTTCAGTCTGAATCATTAAATTGGCTTGTTAATGAAGGAGTTTGACCATAAACAAATAAAATAACACATTTTATTTAAGCTTAATTTATGCAATTATTAAAAACATGAATTTTTATCAAAAATTCCAATTCTGGCTATTGTCATCCTCCAGGAGTAGCACAAATTGCTGACACATGCCAGCTCATATAAATAATTTGAGCACTAATAATGAAGAATGCGGGAGTTTCATTTTCATATATGTAAATGAAAAGTGCTCATGTAAACAGTTCAAGCACCAATGATGAAAAACATGTTAGTTTTGTTTCTGCAAGGTGATGCTCTCTACTATTCTCAGCAGTGAAAGCCTTAGCAGTGCATTCTTCCCTTAGCAACAAGTTATGCCACACTCAAACAAGGGAAGCAAGTTCAAACAAGAACAAACATGTATGCCTCTAGGGTTTTATTTTTAAGAATTTTGCATTTCAAATATTAAAAAAATGAATTTTTCATAGTTCATGGTAAATTTAAAAGGGTAACATTAAAAAATGAACATGGAATTATTTCTTGCCGACTTCAGGGAATAGTATGTTTCTGAGTGTAAGGGTGGTTTTGCATCCGTGCCAGACTTAATGTTTGGTATGGTGCTTTTGGAGACAGTCTTGTTGTGCTTTATTCTACTAGCAAGGCTTTTGACAATGACATACCTGCATTTTCTGCAGAACAGTTTGTGGGAACTACTGGAAGGCATACCTCTTGAAAATTGGCAGAGGATGTGATTTATGCAAGGTGCTACAGCCCACTTTTCCTGTAACGTTTCTGAATTTTTCAGTACATAGTACAATAATTTGATTGGTTGGAACAACAACACTGTACAGTGTACCATGATCACCCATCCTCACATCTTTATTCTGCCATAAATGCATTAAACCACCACAAGATCAACTGAAAAATCACATTCTGAAAATTGCTGAAACCATTAAGCGTAGTCCTTAAACGATGACATGTTAGAGAGTTAGTAATAGTAATAGTGGCATGTGATGCAAGAAAAAAAAAACGTATGAGCTTATTTAGCATCAGCCAAAAAAAAAAAAAAAAAAATCACACAACCATTTCCTCTAAATGTTTGTTCAGTTCCTCCTTAAATTTATTTAATCTATCAACTTCCACAACAACAGATGGAAGTTTGTTCCAGCAATCAACCACCCTCTGGCTAAAGGCAAATTTTCACACATCTATTCTACAGCAGTCTTCCCTCAATTTGAATTTATGCCCCCCTTAGGTTTGTAATCTGAACAAGTGGAAGAATCCTATCAGAAGTCAGCATGCTCAACCCAAAGGCCTTATACACCTCAGTCAGATCGCCTTGCAGGTGCCTATTCTCCAGCCGCTGCAATTTGCAGAACTTAAGCCTCTCTTGGTAAGAGGATCCCTTCATTCCCCTCACCAATCTTGTTGCCTTCTCTGTACATGCTCAAGCAAATCTACATCCTTCCTAAAATGAGGCCTCCAGACCTGTATGCAGTACTCAAGGCGTGGCCTGACCATTGCCTTATACAGAAGGACAATCACCCTCTAATAACATTAGTCCACGAAGAGCAGCACCCGTTGATTACCACCCTCTGTCTTCTCCCACTTAACTATCCTTTTATCCATTGTAGCAACTTACCCTTAATACCATTCTGCTCCAATTTGTACAATAGTCTTTCATGCGCAACAGTGTCAAAAGCTTTCCTGAAATCCAAATATATGATATCAAAATTATTCTTTGCATCCAGTTCCTTTGGATGCAAAGAATTTTGCATCCAGTTCACATCATAATACCCTATCAAATTTTTCAGACAAGACTTTCCCTTAACAAACCCATGCTGTGTCTGAATTATTGCTGCAGTCTTATCTAGATGATCCTGCAATGCATCTTTAACCAGTGACTCCATTATTTTACCCGGAACAGAAGTTAAACTAACTGGTCTGTAATTACTCGTGTCACCCTTTTCTATCCCCCTTTGTGAATTGGGGATACATTTGCACATCTCCAGTCCATGGGGAACTCCCCTGAGTCCAAGGATGCTCTCATAATTATGGCTAAGGGTTTGCTTAGTTGCTTTGCCGCCTCCTTTAATATAACTAGATAGATCCCATCCACCCCAGGTGCTTTTCTTATGTTTAACTTCAACAATTTCTCCTCCACTTTGCTCTCAGTTATTACAAAATCATTAAGTATCCTGCTACAATTTGATAACCTTCTGCCATTTTCAAACCTTAATAATTCCTCATGTGTGAATGTAGATGCAAAATACTCATTCAGTTTGTTTGCTATCTGAGCAGGATCATCAACAGTCGAACCATCAATGTCAAGTGGACCAATCAGATTCATCCCCTTCCTTTTAGAGTTTATATAAGTAAAGAAATCCTTGCTGTTTTTCTTAGCATCTTTTACCAAGGATTTCTCGTAATCTGCCTTCGCCTGCCTAACCTCCTTTGTGACTTGATTGCAGACTAGTTTATATCTGCCATAGGCTTCTGAGTTGCTTGATAATTTATATGCATCCCACGCATTTTTCTTCCCTGTTATGAGTCTCATTAGTTCATTAGATAACCATTTAGGCCTAAACCTTGAACAATATTTCTTAATAGGTATGAAACTTATAGCGGCATCCACGATTAATTCCTTGAATGCTTCCCACTTAGAATTTACTGTTGGTAACATTGTCAGTTTATCCCACTGTGCAGAATTTAAAAACTTTCTGAGACCACTGTACTCTCCTTTACGGAAGCAAAAACCCTTTCCTTTACCCCTGATGGTAATTATATCTTTAAGTAAATCCCACATCAGTACACTGTGATCACTGCCAACTAGTGGTGCGTTTATCTGCAAATTCTTAGTACACGAATGCTCACTGCTGATAACCGGATCAAAAGTATTACTCTCTCTGGTTGCCTCTCGAACATGCTGCTGCACAAAACAATCATCCAGTAAATCCACAAAAGTCTGACTAGTGTTTGAGTGACCAACTCACAAGTTCCAGTCAATATCTTGGAAGTTAAAATCCCCCATTATAAGACATTCTGATTTACTGGCCCACTGTATTTCTTTGTATAATTGTTCATTGTACTCATTCGAGTCATTAGGCCTATAACACTCCCACTCTTATTTTTGCTTTCACAGTGCTTATGTCACACCAAACTGACTCAACAGTGCACTGTTCATCTATATCAATTGGATGCACTTCTTTTGATTTTATGTTTTTCTTAATTAACAGCATAACACCTCCTCTCTTTCTATCCTGTCTATCCTTTCTGTACATATTGTACCTCTATAAGCTGATATATAGTAGTTCCTGTCAATGATATATAGGAATTTTGCTAGCAGCGAAAAGGAGGTGATTATCCCTCTGTGTAAGGCAATGGACAGGCCACGCCTTGAGTACTGCATACAGGTCTTGCTTCATTTTCGGAAGGATGTAGATTTACTTGAGCGTGTACAGAGAAGGGCAACAAGATTGGTGAGGGGAATGAAGGGATCCTCTTACCAAGAGAGGCTTAAGTTCTGCAAATTGCAGTGGCTGGAGACTAGGCACCTGCGCGATGATCTGATTGAGGTGTATAAGGTCTTGAATGGGTTGAGCACGCTGAATTCTGATGGAATCCTTCCACTTGTTCAGATTCTTGTTGAATTCTGATGGAATCCTTCCACTTGTTCAGATTAGAAACCTAAGGGGGGCATAAATTCAAATTAAGAAAAGACAGAAGTAGAATAGATGTGCGGAAATTTGCCTTTAGCCAGCGGGTGGTTAATTGCTGGAACAAACTTCCATCTGTCATTTTGGAAGTTGATGGGTTGAATAAATTTAAGGAGGAACTGGACAGACATTTGGAGGGAATGGTGTGATTTTTTTTTTTTTTTTTTGGCTGATGCTGCATAAGCTTATACACATGCTTTCTTGCATCATGTGCCACTACTACTACTATTACCTCCTTTTCATTGCTAGCAAAATTCCTGTATATCATTGAGAAAACCCCATGACCTGCTCTTGCAGCCTGTCTCTATTGTTTAGAAAACTTCATATCTGACTGCACAATTACTCCCAGGTCTTTTTCATTTTTTACCACCCTAAGTGTAGTACTACACAGTTGGTACGTTCCTCTGGGGTTACTTCTACCCATATGTAGTACTTTGCATTTATCAATGTTAAACTTCAGTTGCCACTTCTCAGCCCATCCTCCCAAATTTTCTAGATCCTGTTGCAGTAGCACACTGCCATTACTGTCATTAAGAGCAGTGCGCACCCATTGATTACCACCTCTTTTTTCTCCCGCTCAACCATCCTTTTATCCAACTTACCCTTAATGCCATTCTGCTCCAATTTGTACAGTAGTCTTCCATGTGCAACAGTGTCAAAAGCTTTCCTGAAATCCAAGTATATGATATCAAAATTATTTTTTGCATCTAGTTCCTTTGTAACCATATCATAATATCCAATCAGATTTGTCAGACAAGTCTTTCCCTTGACGAACCCATGCTGTGTTTGAATTAGTTACTGCTGTCTTGTCTAGATGATCCTGCAATGCATCTTTAACCAGTGACTCCATTATTTTATCCGGAACAGAAGTTAAACTAACTGGTCTGTAATTACTCGTGTCACCCTTCGTTCCCCCCATTGTGAATACATCCTCCAGTCCGTGGGGACCTCCCCTGAGTTCTCCTTTAATATAACTGGATAGATCCCGGGTGCCTTTCTTATGTTTAACTTCAACAATTTCTCCTCCATTTTGCTCTCAGTTATTACAAAATCATTAAGCACCCTGCTACAATTTGATAACTTTCTGCCATTTTCAAACCTTAATAACTCCTCATATGTGAATGTAGATGCAAAATACTCATTGTTTGTTTGCTATCTGAGCAGGATCATCAACAGTCGAACCATCGATATCAAGTGGACTAATCTGATTCATCCCCTTCCTATTAGAGTTTATGTAAGTAAAGAAATCCTTGCTGTTTTTCTTAGCGTCCTTTGTCAAAGATTTCTCGTAATCTGCCTTCGCCTGCCAAACCTCCTTTGTGACTTGATTACAGACTAGCTTATATCTGCCATAGGCTTCTGTGTTGTGTGATAATTTATATGCATCCCATGCATTTTTCTTCTCTGCCACAAGTCTCATTAGTTCATTTGACAACCATTTAGGCCTAAACCTTGAACAATATTTCTTAATCGGTATGAAACATTTAGTAGCTTCCACGATTAATTCCTTGAATGCTTCCCACTTAGAATTTGCTGTTGGTAACACCATCAGTTGGTCCCACTGTACAGAATTTAAAAACTGTCTGAGACCACTGTAGTCACCTTTGCGGAAGCAAAAACCCTTTCCTTTACCCCTGATGGTAATTAAATCTTTAAGTAAATCCCACATCAGTACACTGTGATCACTGCCACCTAGTGGTTCCTTTATCTGCAAATTCTTAATACACGAATGATCACTGCTGATAACTAGATCAAGTGTATTACCTTCTCTGGTTGCCTCTTGAACATGCTGCTGCTGAAAAAAATCATCCAATAAATCCACAAAATCTTACTAGTGTGTGAGTGACCGACCCACAAGTTCCAGTCGATATCTGGGAAGTTAAAATCCCCCATTATAAGATATTCTGATTTACTAGCCCACTCTATTTCTACAGCACAATGAGTCTACAACAAATATTATTAAAATATTTACTGAAAATTAAAAAATAAATTTATTAGAATTTGATTCTTATGCAATACTTATAGTTTTATTATTTTTAATATATTTGCTGTATACAGGGTCACAAAAATATTGGTACAAACATTTAGGGGCGGTAGGTAACATCTAAAGGAATATGAATCGCATAGGAACCCATAACCGGAAACGTCACAGTGAGTTAGGTCACTGTGTCTGTAATTCTGCCCAGATACAATAGGAGGGATTATATGCTGAAAGCCTTGTGGATTAACTCAAGACTTGAAGGACTCTGCAAGGTTTTTTGGGGATAGATTAACTCATGACTTGAATTACTCTGCAAGGTTTTTTGGGGATAGATTAACTCAAGACTTGAAGGACTCTGCAAGGCTTTTGGGAGGAAATTTTTATCAGCTTGGCCCACACTTGTATTAGTATTTGTAATAGCCACACAGTACAAGGAAGCCTATGGCTTATGCCGAACCAGCCAAAAAAATAAGAAAATGAATTAATAATAATAAGAAAATTTTTAAAAAAATAAATAATAATAATAATAATTAATAAGAGAAAAGGAAATGGACAACCTATGCATTTCCTTCCTACCTTAGATAATTATCCAGCTGACCTTTGAATTTTCCCAGACTGTCAGCCTCTAGCACCCATGTGGATAGGTAGACTAGAACCAGTGTATGTCTGCCAGGAGCAACAATTAATGATGTCACCAACAGATTGTCAGATTTTAGGGGGGGGGGGGTAAATAGAATATTATTATTATATAGGTAACTAATTCCAGTAATTTATAACTCACTGGCTAAAATAATAAAACTTCGAGCAACTTAAAACTCCCCGTAACTTGAAATTATGGCCCCTAGTTCTAGAATCGTTTATAACTGTGAAATTTTCTTCCTTATTCATTTTGCTTGTGCCTCTCAGAGCCTTAAACACCTCAATCAAGCCTCCTCCAAGGTGCCTAGTTTCCAAGCTCTGCAACACACATTCGAAGTCTTTCCTCATATGGATGCCCTTTTGCCGACCTTACCAGGGGAATTACCTGTCTTTGGACCCTTTCAAGAAAAACAATGTCTTTCTTTAGGTGTGGTCTCCATACTTGAACACTGTATTCCAAGTTTAGTCTAACAATAGCCTTATATAATGGGATTATGACATCCTTTTCTGTGCTAGCAACTGTTCAATGAGTCATCAATAGGACACCATGGGCCTTCCTTGCAACCAGTCTACAATGCTCAGAGAACTTCATATCTAACCGTATCGTAATACCAAAATCCTTTTCCTCCACTACTGGCTTTAGTTCAACTCAGCGAAGTGTATAAGTTATTTTGGAGTTACTGTTCCCCAGTGCAATACCTTACACTTTGCTGGATTAAAGCATATCTGCCATTTTTCTGACCATCTCTGAAGTCTATCTAGGTAATTCTGAAGAAGCTCTGCTTGGCGGTGATCATTAACTACTCTACCAATCTTTACATCATCTGCAAATTAATCATCACGCCCTCTATCCCTTCATCGATGTCATTTATGAAAATCAAAAACAACAATGACCTGAAACTCATCCTTGGGGAACCCCACTTCTTACATCAACCCAATCTGAGGAATAACCATTTATCACAACCCTCTACCTGAAAGCTAATCTGCTATCCATCTAAGGAATTTTGCCCGTGATTCCAACCTGTTCCAGCTTATAAAGTAACCGCTCATGTGGGACTGAGTCAAATACTTTGCTGAAATTTAAATAAACAATGTCGAAATTATTCCCTAAATCCAACTCTTTGAGTGACCCTGTCAAAATAGCTAACCAGGTTAGTTAAACATGATTTTCCCTTTACAAAACCATGCTGAGTATCCTTCAGAATTCCATTTCTATCTAAGTGATCCTAAATTCCACCCTTGATCATAGTCTCCATGATTTTTCCTACTACTGAAGTTAGACTAACCAGCCGATAATTTCCCACTTCACTCTTAGAACCACCCTTATGTATTGGAGATACATTGGCACTTTTCCAATCCAACAGAATCACTCTTGAATCCAGTGATGCTCTCATAATTAGCCTCAATGGTTCAATGCACTCACTTGCTGTCTCCCCTAAGATTATAGGGTAAATGCTATCAACCCCAGGAGCCTTACTGGCCTGTATCCTCGAAAGGTTTTTCATTAAATAAACATGTGAAATTTCAACATCATTAATTACATTTTTTTCAAATTCCCCCCCAAGAATTTCTCATTCACACAAAGAGTTTTTCTTCTGCAAATATTGATGCAAAGTAACTGTTGAGTTCATCTGGAACTTCAGCTGGAGTAGCTAATACTATCCAACATCCATTAAATAAGGGTTTAATCTGATTTGTTCTTCTCTTCTTTGCATTTATATATGTGAAGAATTCCTTATCTCCCCCCCCCCCTTTTGCCAGCAGTTTCTCATAATCTGCATTGCCAGCCTAACCTTTTCAGTGGCATTATTACAGATCAATTTGTAGCCGTTATAGGCTTCAGTACTTTTTATTGCTCTAACTTTTCCATGGCATCTTTTTCTGCTCAAGTAATCTGGAAACTTCCTTATTCATCCAACTTGAAATCCTCCTCGTGGAGTATTTTTTAAATGGTATATAAGCATTCAAGGCTTCTGTGGTTAGTGTTTTAAAATATACCATAATTCAGTTGTATTTGCTCTCTGTGAGATATCTACCCAATTAATAGAGGCCATGTAATATCTTAAGGCATCGTAATTTCCTTTCTGAAATTGTAACCCATTACTTTGCCTTTAACTACTGCTACCTCTCTCTTCATCGTCCACTGTAGAACTCCATGATCACTTCTTACCACTGGTTCCTGTACTCTCAGCCTTATTATGTCATCTGGTTCATGGGTGATGATGAGGTCTAGAGTATTCTTTTCCCTAGTACTTTCACTGACATGTTGATACAAAAAACAATCATCTAGTTGATATAAAAATTTTGTGCCCAATGTGGAGTTTCCTTCCCATTTGCTCCAGTCAATTAGAGGCAAATTGAAATCACCCATAATAAGACATTTGACTTGCCATTTCAATTTGCATGTAGAGGCTCTCATCATAATCTTCACCATCACCTGACCTGTAGATTACTCCCACTCTCATACCTTTGCTTCCAACTATTTCACACCATACAGATTCTATACTAGCATGCAAAACGTCTGAATCTGGGAAAGCTTTCATCCCGCTCAGGCTGCTTTTGATAAGAAGCATGACCCCACCACCCCTTCTACCTTCCCTATCCTTCCTAAATACATTATATATACTGTACTGAAACTCATCATCCCCTATCTCAGGGTGGCACCACATTTCTGTAAGCCCTATTATGTCAGTGTTACTTGTCCTAACCAGTAGTTCTAATTCACTTATTTTATTGACAACACTTTTGACAATACTGTATAAACAATTAAGATTTAGTGTTCTTGTATAGTTAACTACCCTGACACACCCTTAAAAGTTATTTAGCCTCGCTTCCCTGGCATTTGCTATCCACTCATTTGAAACGCTTTTGCCCTCAGAACAACTTGCTACTATGTTCTGTTGCAGTAACAAACAAATAACTCTTGACGTATGTGCAAGAGTTAATTTGACCAATACTATCAGATAAACGTGTATCTATATTACCCTTGTTACACCAAACTAGCAGTTTCCCTGAACCTTTAAGGTATCCTCAGTAATACTGGCAAAAACTTTTTGGTAGAAGGAACCTGTTTTGCAGAGACAGGATATGTTTAAACAAAGGCGGTGCAAGTGTTTTTGTCTGTATTATTGATGATACCTTAAAGGTTGAGGGAAACTGCTAGTTAGGGGAGGTGACAAGGGTAATATAGATGTGTGTATATCTGATAATATTGGTCAAAGTAATACTTGCACATACCTCAAGAGTTCTTGTTTGTTACCAGAACAGAACATATTAGCAAGATGTTCTGAGGGCAGAAACATTTCAAATGAAGGGTAGCTAATGCCAGGGAAGTAAGCTTAAATAACTTTAAGGGAGGTATCAGGATAGTTAACTATACAAGAACACTGTCTTAATTGTTTATACAGTAATGTCAGAAGTGTTGTCAATAAAATAAGTGAATTAGAACTACTGGTTAGAACAAGTAACACTGACATAATAGGGCTTATGGAAATGTGTTGCCACCCGGAAATAGGGGAAGAAGCATGACCCCACCATCCCTTCTATCTACCCTATCTTTCCTAAATGCATTGTACATACTGTACAGATAGAAGGGATGGGGAGTCATGCTTCTTATCAAAAGCAGCCTGAGCGGGACGAAAGCTTTCCCAGATTCAGACAATTTCGCATGCTAGTATAGAATCTATATGGTGTGAAATAGTTGGAAGCAAAGGTATAATGAGAGTGGGAGTAATCTACAGGCCGGTTGATTGTGAAGATTATGATGAGAGCCTCTACATGCAAATGGAATGGGCAAGTAAGCATGAATGTCTTATGAATGATTTTAATTTGCCTCTAATTGATTGGGGAAAATTGGAAGGAAACTACACATGGAGGACAAAATTTTTAAACCAACTAGATGATTTTTATTTGTACTAACATGTCAGGGACAGTACTACGGAAAAGAATATTCTAGACTTCATCATCACCCATGAACCAGATTACATAATAGGGCTAACAGTACAGGAACCAGTAGCAGGAAGTGATCACAGAGTTCTACGGTGGACGATGACGAGAGAGAGGTAGCAGTAGTTAAAGGCAAAGGAGTGGGTTATAATTTCAGAAAAGGAAATTATGATGCCTTAAGGTGCTACATGGCCTCTATTAACTGGGTAGATATCGCACAGAGAGCGAATACAATTGATTTATGGTATACCATTAAAAAAAATACTCCACGAGGAGGATTCCAAGTTGGATGAATAATGAAGTTGCCAGAATACTTGAGCAGAAAAAGGTGGCATGAAAAAGTTACAGAGCAATAAAAAGTACTGAAGCCTATAACAGCTGGCTTTTACAGAGGTTTTGTACTACTTCACAAAGTACTATGGCACAGATGTGCGACACCACTGGTGGCATCCTCAACAAAACACCATGCCACTGTGTCCAGAAGTTGGGCTGGGGGGTTCAAATCTTGTCAAGGATGATCAAATATAACTTTGCATAGGCCTTTGAAACAAAAACACTTCCTATTCTATGGTGCCTGTAACTACTAAAAGTGGTACATAAATGGTGATTGGAGCATGCTGCCTGCTCAGGGCCACACAAGGGAGAACCATTACCCAGTCAGTAGGAAGATTAAGGCATGGAGGTCAAGTCAATAACAACAGCGACCTCACTCCCTGGCATCTCGTTAATGACGAGAAAAGTGATCTGTAATAGCGTCACAGAAAAGGTTAGGCTGGCAAAGGCAGATTATGAGAAATCATTAGCAAAGAGTCGAGATAAGGAATTCTTCACATATAGAAATGCAAAGATGAGAAGGACAAGCCAGATTGAACCCTTACGTAATGGACATGGGATAGTATTAGATATCCCAGCTGCTGTTGCAGACGAATTCAACAATTAGGCATCGATATTTATAGAAGAAAAATCCTTTGTCAATGAGAAATCATGGGAGTGAAGTTGAAAAATATGTAATTAATGATGTTGAAATTTCACATGATTATGTAATGAAAAAATGTTTGAGCCTACAGGCTCCCGGGGTTGATGGCAGATACCCTATAATAAGGGAAGTGGAAAGTGAGTGCATTGAACCATTGAGGCTAATTATGAGAAAAGAACTTAGAACTTCACTTTTAGAACCTCCCTTATGTATCTCCAATACATAAGGACAGTTCTAAGAGTGAAGTGGGAAAATATTGACTGGTTAGTATAACTTCAGTAGTAGAGAAAATCACGAAGCTGATGAACAAGGGTGGAATTCAGGATCATTTAGATAGAATGGAAATATGAAGGATACTCAACATGGTTTTGTAAAAGGAAAATCATGTTTAACATGATTTTCCCTTTAGAATGGTTTTCTATTTTGACAGGATCACTCGTGAGCTGGGTTTAGGGAATAATTTTGACATTGCTTATTTGGATTTCAGCAAAGCATTTGACTCAGTTCTACATGAGGGGTTACTTTATAAGCTGTAACAGGTTGGAATCACAGGGGAAATCTTTAGATGGATAGCAGGATGACTATAGGGAAGGAAGCAGAGGGTTGTGATAAATGGTTATTCCTCAGATTGGGTTGACGTAAGAAGCGGGATTTCCCAAGGATCAGTATTAGACCACCATTGTTTTTGATTTTCGTAAATGAAATTGATGAAGGGCTAGAGGGCATGTCTCAATTTGCAGATGTTGTAAAGATTGGTAGAGTAAATGATCACCGCCAAGCAGAGCTTCTTCAGAGTGATCTAAATAGACTTCAGGGTTGGTCAGAAAAAAGGCAGCTATGCTTTAATCCAGCAAAGTGTAAGGTATTATACCTGGGGAACAGTGACCCCGAAGTAGTAGAACTAAAGCCAGTAGTAGATAAAAGAGACTTGGGTATTACGATACGATTAGACATGAAGTTCTCCGAGCATTGTAGACAGGTTGCAAAGAAGTCCCATGGTGCCCTTTCGATGATTTATCAAACATTTGGCTAACATAATGCTATTGTTTGACCACACTGGAATACTGTGTTCAAGTATGGAGATAGCACCTAAAAAAAGACACTGTGCTTCTTGAAAAGGTCCAAAGATGGGTAACTTTGGTGGTGAGATCGGCAAAAGGGTGTTCACATGAGGAAAGGCTTCGAATATGTGGGTTGCAGAGCTTGGAAACTAGGCACCTTACAGGAGACTTGATTGAGGTGTTTAAGGCTTTGGGAGGCATAAGTAAAATGAATTAGAACAAAATTTTCATGGTTATAAATGATTCTAGAAGTAGGAGCTATAAATTCAAGTTATGGGGGGAGATGTTTAGACTGGATTGCAGGAAGTTTTATTTTAGCCAGCAAGTTATAAATTACTGGAATAAGTTACCCATACGGGTGGTTGAGACACAGTTTGGGGAAATTTAAAGGTTGTCTATTTCCTTTTCTTTTATTAATTATTTATTTTTTTTAAATTTTCTTATTATTTTATTCTTTTTTTTTTTAATTTTTGTATTTTTTGGCTGATGCAGCATAAGCCACAGGCTTCCTTGCACCATGTGGCCATTGCTAATACTAAGACAAAAGGTACTTGTTGACAGTAGGCTTGAATTTCTGCACATTATAAATTTCAGAAAAGGTGTTCTTCCAGAAAACAGAAATGAAGAAGAAACGTTTCTATGAGTTTGTAGTTGGACATAGTGGTATAATGTTTGTGGCGAGGTGCCACTGGTAGTTTCCCATATCTGTGCCATTGGTGATTTCACACATCTGCACCATAAGTACTCTTGTGAAGAAATACAGTTCTCTGTAAAAGCCAGCAGTGAGTGTTGTGTTATGTTCTGTTGTGTTTCTGGCTACTTGGCTGTGGGTCTTCTGGTGGAACTGTTTGTTGCCCACAACCACCACTGAGAGGTGAGCCAGACAATCAATTTTCTCTGGCTAGCCTCTGCCTGATCTTCCTGGACTGAGACCAAGGGAAAAAAAAAAAGTGTGAATGAAGGTGATAAGTAAAAGAGGCGGAATTAAGCCTTCTCTCCTCATTACAAGTGGGTAATGAGGAGAGAAGGCACCATCCAGTGGGGAGAGAGAGAGAGAGAGAGAGAGAGAGAAAAATATGGGGGGGCTGAAGAGTTGGATCTCCTTTAGGCTGGGAAACCCACCCAGATACAGTAAAAGCAGAAAGAATGCAGGATTAGAACACCAGTTTGGCCTCGCACACTTAAAGATAGGTGTCAGCAGTACCTGACTCACTTTATAGTATACAGGCGAAAAGGTCAAGGGTCCAGAAACCAGTGTACCAGCATCATCTTCATGTGGTGTTAATTCAGCAGAATAACGTGTCTTTCCACTCATAGTTTTATATGGTTAAGGGAGTTAGATTCTTCTAAGGTTTGTTCTTCTGTATGAAAATGCAGCATGGGCAAATGCAGGAACTTCCTTGTAGTGGTCTTGGTTTATGACAAAAAAGAATTCTTTGCCACGAGGAAGAGAACCTGCATGCTGCATTTGCAGAGTGGATTTTCTGTTAGCCCAAGTTCACCAAATTTGGAGTCGAGTGGTCCATGCCCAGTGATTATATACTTGGCATGGAGACCCATGGGGGAGGTTTAGGATAGGTGAGTGTCACATTTGATATAAAGCATTTTGTTACACTGCCCTTAGTTGATTGATTATATTCATTTTGCCAGTTTTGGATAAGATGTGCTGAAATATTATTTTTCTCCAGTTTGAGAGGGTTAGAAAGGTCTAGGTTATAATTGAGAATTATAGCAGGCATTGATTGCTGATGACTGTATCTAAGCCCTCAGGCGATAACTTTTTTTTTTAATGAAAACCCCAAACACAAAAGGTATCAAAACCTATAGTACATAGTATCGTGCATGGATTGAAGGAGAAGTATAGGAGAAGGTGGGATGCCAGAAACTTTGCTCTAGAGACTAAACATGGATTTCACCACTTCAAGCCTCCAATACGCAAAGTGGTGGTATTTGACCGGTTGATGAAAGTCATCTGCCACCTCCTACAGATGTCATTGCAAAATTCCAGCAATGAACTGTAGAGCCAGTGTGCTAACAGTGCAGCAGGTACGTGTGGTGGCAAGGAGAATATATCTGGGTACATTCTAGCTTGCGTTGGTTCCTCTGAATGATAGCTCACTGATACTATACACCCACACTGTAACTGCTGGAACAAAGTTGGCTTTGCATAGAGTAGTAAGAGCACGTCTGATTCTCCAGTCACATCTTGAGATTCTGGTGATCATCGATGCATATTTTCTAATTTTTGTAGAGAGGTGAACCAGGTGGGGTAAAACAAATGCTTGATGTCTGTAATAATGCCAAGGTAATGATTTGATTTGAGAGAGGAATTTGTTGGAGATGTTACCTAGTTTCACTGTGGGAGATCTAGTTCCTTTTATGAGTATGCCTCAGTTTTTTTTTTTTTTTTCAGGTGAAATGAAGAGCATGTGGAGGGTTGACCATTTGTGGATTTTGCTAAGGGCAGCACTACTTCTTGCCTCAAGGGCGGCACGAGTATCAGCATGGACAAGCAGTAGTAGGTCATCTGCAAATGTTATCAGTTGTGAATGCTCGATTTCAGTGTTGAGGATTTTATCCATGACATGGACCTAGGACTGACCCCTAAGGACATCCTTTGGAGACTTGACTGGTGAAGCTTCTGTATTTGGTCATAGCCATTACAGTTCTGTTGGTGAGGTAGTTTTCTAGACAGTGATAGAGGCTGTAGGGGATGGCTGCATAGAGTATCAAATGTGCCAGCAAAGTCAATCGAGTAGGCTGCTAGATACTTTTTTTTTTTTTTTTGAGTGGGAGCTGAAATTAGAATAAAGGGTGTCCTTGGTACAGGAACCTTGCGTAAATCCATGCTGTCTTGAAAATGGAAGATTGGCAGTGGTATAATGTTGATTGATTCACATATATAAAAGTCTCTCGAAGAACTTGCTAAGAACGGGGAGGAAAGCAATAGGAATTTGGGTGTATAGGAGCTTTGTGTGGTTTTTTTTGATGATCAGTCTAAGAGAGATAGGGAAGGTGGCTTGTGCTAGGCATTTGTTATAGAGTATCCAGAAGATACTATGAAATTGTTTGATGATTTCAACCCCAATAAGTCATGACCCGATGCTTTGCTGTTTTTGGATTTTTTCCAGCACTGCTGCAAATTCAATATCCGTGAAAGGTTCTTCAGCAGTAGAGTTCCAATAACTAGCAATTTCTTAAGTGATGAGGCATTGTTCGTCATTGAGGGAACTGTTATCATTGGGAAAAGTGGTTGAGAGTATGTTGGCCATTGACTCATCCTATGAATTAGTTAAGAGAGCCATTTAAGGTTACAATGGAGTTTATAACCTCTCCTCTGGGAAGCTTGCTGGTGACAATTTTATACACAATACCCCAGGGGTTGCTATTACCTGTACTTTCAACAAAGTTTTTCCAGGAGATCCTTTTCGTTCTCTTTTTGCCTTCGTATATCTGTTGCAGATGTTCTTATACCTTTCACAAAGCTCATCCACCTCACACTGTAGCTAGGAGGCTCTGGATCATTGGAATTCCTTTCAGGCAATATCTGATTGAATGGTCATGCTCTAGTTTGTTTGCTGTATAGTTGGCACAAACAAGCAGTTGTGACTTCTTCTGTGAATTGTTGAATGTATGTGCTCACATTCAGCATAGTGGCCACAGATAGAGTCCTCCTGTGTGCAGTTATATGTAGTATGACTGAACCAGTGTGAGCTCCATCTGACAAATAACCTGGTCTGATCTGATTTAAGATGGTATTCCAAACTTTGGGAGATAGGTCAATGACACAGTTTACATTTGTTTTTGTGGTGGATGACATGGCATATTTGTGTATAAAGCCTGGGTTTATTTCTTCTTTGGTATGACATTTGCTTAGTTTATCTTGAAAGATTTCCTCAATAAGCTTCTCTTTAGATATCTCCTTGGGAATGTCAAATATGACTGATGGTCCCTTTTGGTTTGTTGGCACGAAGACCTAGGTCAGTAATAGCTGGGTTGCTAAGAAGCCTCTGGGTGTCTGCCTTCGTGGCAGTTTCCACTATGACACTAATGCTGTGGATCTTCCGTTTAGAGTGGACTTTGAGAGATATTTCATTTGGGACTTGATGTGCCTTGGAGAGAACAGAATAAACAGAGCAGAGAAAACAGAATAAACACAATGCTGGTTTGCAATTAATACCTTTGAAAGACTGGACGGAGTACTATGAAGGACTTTTAAAAGAAGACCGGGAAGAGTTCAAGACGATGGAGGATTTTGGTGTAGAAGACTCGGGCTTAAAAGTTTCTGTTAGGGAAGTGGAACTCCTGCTAAAGGAAGGAAGGAATGGCGAATCACCTGGACCTGGAGGAGTTTACATGGAACTTCTGAAATATGGAGGAAGAGGAATGGCTGTTCTGATACAAAAACTGTTAAATAGTATACTGAGAGGAGAAGAAATACCGAAAGAAATGATAACAGGATATATTACATCAATTTATAAGAAGGGCGATCGGAAAAGCTGTTCAAATTACAGAGGAATATGCGTCCTGAACCCGCTGTTAAAGATCCTAGGAAAATGGATCAGGAACCATTTAGAAGCCCGAATCGAGGTATCAGAAGAATAAAGTGGTTTTTCAGCTGGGAGGTCATGTATAGATCATATCTCAACAGTACGACAGATCCTTGAAAAATGCCAATCAAAAGGAAAAAAAAAATCTTTATGATTTTCATTGACCTTGAAAAGGCATATAACAGTGTTCCAAGAAAACTCTTATGGGAAGCACTGAAAGAGGCAAATATTGATGGACAACTGATTAACATTATTAAGGCAATTTACAGGAATAATAGATGCAGAATTAAAGTGGGATCAGCTTTGTCACCTGAATTCCACACTTCAAAAGGCTTATTACAAGGTTGTTGCATGTCGCCAACACTTTTCAAAATTTATATCGACATCTGCCTAAGATCCTGGTCAAAAAAATGTAATAAAATGGGATTGCCGATTAATAAGAACACCTATATTCACAATTTACTTTTTGCAGATGATCAGGTGGTGATAGCAGAAGACTTAGAAGATGCAAAGTATGCATGTCATCAATTGTTTGAGGAATATAAACAATGGGGTCTAAAAATCAATTTTAGCAAGACTGAAATGTTGTCTTCAGGGCCAGGACACGTTCTAAATATTGCAGGTTTTAAAATCAAACAAGTCGATAAATTCAAATATCTGGGATCAATCTTACAAAGTGATGGATCATCCCAAGCAGAGATCAATAAGAGAATTACAGACAGCAGAAAGGCTATCGGCATGTTAAACTCTGTTCTGTGGAGCAAAAATATTTTAAATAAAACAAAGAAACTTATATTCCAAACGATTGTACAAAGTCTTCTATTGTATGGAGCGGAAACCTGGACATTGAATAGGCGAGCGGAAAACAAATTGCTCTCCACAGAAATGGATTTTTGGAGACGCTTAGCAGGAACTTCTAGAAGAGACAGAAAACGGAATGAAAACATAAGGGAAAAAATGGAAGTGAGAAAGACTATTATTGACACCATCAAAGAAAAGCATCTAACATGGTATGGACATGTAAAACGGATGCAATAAAACAGATATCCAAAGGCTATCCTGGAATGGATACCTCCTGGAAGAAGGAGAAGAGGAAGACCTAGGAGGACATGGATGGATGGAGTACAGGAGTGCATGACAGCCCGAGGCTTAACCGACCAAGACACCTTGAACCGCACTTTATGGCGGAAAAAAATTCCTAACAAGAAATAACTTGTAGGCTGAGGAAACCCATTGTAAATGGAAACACTCCTCTTGAAGAACTTGATGTGCTTGGTCATAATGTCTTTAATCGATTTGCTCGTTGTGTGCGTTGATTCTTCAATGGGCTCAAGTACTGCAAGGTTTGGTTTGGACTTCAGTTTGGATGGAAGTTGTTTAGGAAACTCTCTCGGTAGAAATCCTGAGTGCATTGTTGTATGAACAAGGGTGCTGTAGCATTTGATTTCCTTTTTTGAATTTATCGGCCAGGGTTTCCACATTAGTAGTAAGTTTTTCTCATTTTGGATATGTAAGTCAATCAGGACTCGCTTAGTGTTTGTCCATATTTGGACAATCTGTGTGCATACAGCAGAGGAAACATGATTGGATTTAATGACTAAGACTTCTCCAGTTTCAGTCTTTGTACCAGGATGATATCCAGCAGGTTTGAATAAACTTGCGTGACTGTGCAGGTGGCATTGTCATTAGACTGACTTTGTTCTGGTGGTGGAGATTCTGTGCCATAGTTGGACATTGCCTTATGTGGTTTCTTTTTTGAGGCTGGGCAGATCTATCAATCCACGGAGTCCTCATCAGAGTCATCCTGAGTGACGTCGTGTCTGGCAGTACAATCTTGCAGTTCCGGATATGAGTCTGACATTCTGGTAAAAATCGAATAATCGAGACTTCGGATTAGTGAATGGGTGTATTAACACTTCTCTAGATCAGCTGAAGATGGGTCCAATGAGGTGTCACACCTCAAGATTGGTCAATTAGGAGCTGAGTTATCTTTCAGTGATGGGTTGGGCTGAAAAGCAGCAGGGGAGAGGAGGAGGGGGGAGGTAGGTTTGATCAAAGTAGCCCCAAGGAACCTTTGTTAAGTTTCTTCATGGGAGTAAACACAGGCACTAAGAATGCTGGTGCTGTCAGTTTTTGCTTATAGTTATACTCTTCTTCTAACTCTCCATATGCCCTCTTCAACAAAAACTTTTTTATGTATGGTCTCTGTCAGGAAGCTCAGGCGACCCTGGCAGAGACCAGCCAGAGTATGGTGGGCAGCCTTGGCTCACCTCCAGGGGCCCTGGCGGCCAAGAAGCCAGAGACACAACAAAACATAATGCTAATTTGACACAAACCAGACATTAACTTTTCTGGCTTTTGCAGAGGTTCTGTACTACTTTACAAAGTACTATGGCACAGATGTGAGAAACCACCGGTGATGCCCTCCACAAAACGCTATTTTCAGAAGTTGGGGGGGGGGGCAAATATTTTCAAGAATGATCAAATATAACTTCATGTAGGCCTTCAAAACAAACACTCCCTATTCTGTGATGCCTGAAACCACTAAAAGTGGCACATAAATAGCGATTTGAGCATGCTGCCTGCTCAAGGGAGAACCTTTACCCAGTCAGTAGAAAGATTAAGGCACAGAGGTCAAGTCAATAGCAATGGTGTCCTCACTCCCTAGCATCTCATTAATGATGGCAAGGTGACCAATGACCCATTAATAAAGACGTCAGGTAAGAATGCATGTAATATTCCGAAAATCCCTGTAACGGTAAAACTGAACTCGCCAACAGATTCCATATGCCGAAAATATCCAAGTGGTAACTAACGTTAGATTTCAATAAGGAATATTGCAACTTCTGAAAACACTGCATTTATTAAAGAGTAAAATAAGATGCAAATATAAAACAGGAGCTTTTGGGGTGATGTGCACTTTAGCTGGAAATACATTGTATATAGAATATCATTGTTAGGACTGGGTTGTGATCATGCATTTGACAAAGTAGGTGCATGCACGAGGTGGATGAACATTTAAACAATGAATGAGTCTGGGCAAAATCTTACGTTTGGTGCTGAGAATGCAAGGCACGTACATGAGACATATGCCAGCATTCATTGCATTGTAAAACAGTTGCCTCTATGATTTGGTGCATGTGCACACCTCTATTGCGGTTGAAAACACTGTTGCATTTGGCAATGTGAAAAGCTTCGAGCCACGTGCGCTCCTGGGGTAATTGTGTGAGTGGTCAATGATCTCCACATCACGTTGTTGATCGAAGTCTTGCTGTTCAGACTAATAATGTTTGGCAACTGCAGAACATTCGGAATCAGCAGCTCGAATGGCCCTTTCGAGTTCCGAGACCCAATCTTGCAGCCTCCTACTGGTCTCGCCCACATAACTACTGCAATCACGGCAGGTGATTCGGTGTACAGTACTACGTAAGAAGGAGGGATTGGTGTTTTCACCATAGAAAGTAATGTTCGTAATCTTCTGCCTGGAAGTTGTAAACACTTTATATGGTAGGTCCGTAGGACTCTGGAAATGCATTCTGAAATGCCCAGGCAGTTGAGATCACTTCGTTGTTATTATTTATTATTATTATTAGCCGTATGGTGCAGGGAAGCCTGAGGCTTATGCTGCACCAGCCAAAAAAAAAATCCCGAGTTACCCTGAGAGAGAGAGAGAGAGAGAGAGAGTAGAAGCAGAAAGGAATCACCAAGAAAGAGAAGAATGATGATATCCAGCTCAGGACCCTAGGTTTGCCAAGCCCATACTCACCAGATGTGTTTGGATTAGGCTGCACAATAAGTTCACGGGCTTGTAAATCACATTTATCTAGCATATGAGCTGGATAACTGCATCTTTGAAAGGTCAGCTTCAAAATTTCTAACTGCCTGTCATCTATAGAGCTAGAATGGGTCGACGTGTGGGCAAGTAAGGTGCATGTGGTACTAAGTAAATAGTTGAGGGCATGTGCAGACCCATAGTTTGTAAACTGGCCTGCACACATGAGTTTTCTATAAACTGAAGTTTTTAAATGTGGGCCCATGCGATGTACTGAAACATCCAGAAAGGAAAGAGTGTTGTTTGTTTCCAGTTCGATTCTAAACTGTATGAAGGATGACAGGGAGTTAAGATGTCACAGTAGTTGGATTTTCAATCCCCAGGGGATAATAGCAAAAACGTCATCCACGTACTGAAACCAGAGGGTGATGGGAACAGGCAGGTTTGAAGATATACGGCTTTCTAATTCCTATGTGGCAATGTTGGCTATGATGGAACTGACGAGGGTTCCAATAACCGTGCCATGGATCTGATGGAATAGAGAGTTGTTGAACATAGTCACGCTGCCAGTCAAGCATAGGTTGAGGGCCGCACAAATATCATCTGTAGAGAGTGAGGCCCTGTCGGATAAAGTGGCATCATTATCCAAAAGTTGTCTCGCACAGGTAATGGCCTGCTGTATTGGAACAAACGTGAATAAGGAGACTGCTCAAAGGAGGTCATGACTTGGTGTTCAGAGATAGTGAGATCTTTAATGAGGTGCAGAAACTCTGCACTGTTGGATATGGTATGGTTGGTATTCCCCATAAGTGTTGTTAACAGTCTGGCGATGAACTCTGAAAGTTCATATGTAGGCGAGTTGCAGCAGGAAACAATGGGCCTTAGAGGGATGCCTGGTTTGTGTATCTTCGGGAGCCCATAAATTTGTGGAAGTCGGCAGCCCATCTCATGAAGTTACCAACATACAGATTTTGGGATCTTGTTAGATGTAAACCAGACATGAGCAATTTGTTGACTTGAGATTCTAATCTCTCTCTAAAACTTTAACAGGAGAGTCTTGTACTGGTTCATATACATTAGAGAGAGCTTTACTCAAATACTCAGACTTGTCCATAATTATGGTGTGCCGACCTTTGTCAGAAGGTAGGACCACGATGGCGTCATCACTCCTGAGAGACTTAAGAGCTTCTTTTTGGCAATGATTAAGGTTTGAAGCGATAGGATGGATGTGCTGCAGAATAGAGGCAGTTTTGAAGTGGATCTCGTTTGCAATTTCCTCAGGCAAACGAACAAGGGATGCCTCCACAACCATGGCCAATTGTGTGGCAGGAGGTTTCTGCGGCAAGAAGGCAAATTTCATCCCAAAAGTTAAAAGTTCATTCTGTTCACTGGATAACTGTTTGCTGCTTAAATTTAAAATAAAATGCGAGTTATCCTCTGAGTGGTCTCTCTGTGTGTTCCTGGTGGTGGGGCCTTGCACAGTAAGTTGTTAAATTTATTCTGCTGGCATAAGCAGTATATCTTGCAGACAGCTTGTGAACATTGAATTTGAATGATGGTGGAAAAGATTAAGGGAGAAATAAAAATCTCTTAGTTCTTGAATATACCTGGACTTATTGATGGCGGTTCATTGTAGATCCTGGTGCAAACTGCCAATCCATATACTTAAGGTTTTCAGACCGAAATTAAAATAGGCATGCTTCATTCAGTCGTGGTGGAAATCTTTTGGGGATTATGTGGTGAGGCTTGCAGCAGTGAGAAAAACAAAGATGTTGCTTCTTGTGTACCTCTAACATGAACTTTTTTTAGGTTAACAGTGACTCTGTATACATAAAGGCCATATACTGAACAAACATATATGAATAGGCTTTTAGTTTCGGGTTCCATAATGTCAATAAGGACTAATGCGGCGTCCGAAAACACTGTTTATTATAGAGTAAAAATAAATTAGGATACAAATACAAAACAGGTGCTTTCGGAGCAATGTGCCCCTTCAGCTGGAAATACGTTGTATATAGAATATCAATATAGGACTGGGCATGATTATGCATTTGACAAAGTAGGCGCGTACACGAGGTGAATGAACGTTTAAACAATTAATGAGTCTGGGCAGAATCAGACATTTGGTGTTGAGAATGTGAGGCACGTACATGAGATGTATGCCATCGTTCGTCGCATTGTAAAAACTTTAGATTTAACACTGCATAAATCCATAGAAATTAAATGATCATATACAGAGCAGAAATATATATGGCTGGACGTGAAGACAGCCAAAATGGCAACCTCTTTTGTAGTTGGATATAGTTTTAATTGTAATGTGGTACCGGGGTCCCCCCCCCCAACTCCGTGTCAGGCTATGTGATGAATACAAAACTCTGTAAAGGCCATATTTATGTAGGTTAATGAGTGTTCGGGAAGTGTTAGTGTAGGGTTGTGTTGTTTATCCAGCCTCTTAGCCTAGAGGCTTATGTTGTCACACATAAACCTCTAGTTTACCCTCCAGCACCAAGAGAAGGCAGGCCGGGCAGTACGGAGTATGAAAACACTGGTAGCTTTGGCTACCACGGGACAAAGCTACCGTGGTAACCAAAGCTACAGACAGGGACAGCCCAGTAAAAAAAAAAATTTGTTGGACAGTAAATGGAGGTTGAATGGTTGCTGCATGTGTTTATAGTAGTTTAGAAGAGAGGGAGAATTACAGATGCCAATTCAGAACACTGCTCATGGAGTGGAGAGATGTTAGAAAAGATGGATTAATAATTAACCTGAATTCCCTCCTTTGAATATAGATTGGAATCCTGAGAAGGTTTTACCACCCTAGATGTGGGAACAGTATTCCATGATAGGGGGGATTTGAGATTTGTACAGAGTTGAGAAGGTGTTAGAAAAGGAACACTGACAGCAAAAGAAAGAAAACCTAGTTTTTAGATGCAATGCAGAGGAGGCTAGTATTTGTAATGTGATTATGCCAAAAAAGTTATTTTTGTCACACTGTAGAATTACCTGGAGATCAACATTTAAGGAATTGGCAGTGGTTATTTGAGGAGATGAAGCTACTTGTGCAGGGCAAGATTTTTGAAACTGGAAGGTGGATTGCAATGTGCTTTCATATGCAAAACTATGGATAGGATTTCCAATTAGTGGTGGAAGGGCATTAAGATATAGGAGGAAACGAGTGGGAGGAAAAAATGAACCTTGGAGAACACCAGCTTTAGTGAAAAGTTAGAAGACAAGGAGTCATCACCCTCAGGGAGCAGTCAGAGAGAAAATTGAATATCAAATTGCAAAAAAAAAAAAAAAAAAAAAAACCCAGTTAGTAATCCATAAGTTGGAAGAGTGTTTATGAGCCCTTTATGCAAAATGCAGTCACAAGCCTTTGAAGCGTCAAGAGCAACTGCTCGAGTCTCACCAAACTTTTCTATCGAATTGGTGAATAGATGGGTAAAATAAATCAAAATATCAACAATGGAGTGATACTGACAGACTCCATACTGGTGATCAGTGATCAGATGGAAGGTTTCAAGATGGTTTAGGAGTTGGCTGTTAATGGATTTCTCCATCACTTTGGAAAGAGTAGAAGTGCATTGGGACAATAATTAGATGGGAGGGATTTGTCATTCTTTTTAGGAACTGACTGAACATGTGCAAATTTCAAAGCAGAAGGAAATATGCTAGTGGATTAAGAAAGTGTAAAAATGCAACACAGAATAGGAGCATAGATTTTAAGAACAAGTGGAGATTGCCATCTGGACTGGGAGTTTTCTTGCTATCAAGATTGTTCAAAATTCTTCTGACATCCTTTTAACCACAAGAGGCATTGAGTGGAGTGGGAATGGCAGGAGATGGTTTACCAAGATCATTAATACCTGACCTGCTAGCTAGCATTCTACTTTTCTTCTAACTCATTAATTATCTCGGTAAACCACCACCTACTGTTCCAATACACACCACTAAATTGCTCCTGTGGTCTTCCGTCAAAAGGATGTCAGAAGAATTTTGAACAGCCTTGATGCCAAGAAAGCAGCAGGTCCTGATGGTATTTCTCCACTTGTATGCAAAACCTGTGCTCCCGAGCTTACTCCTGTTCTGCAATGCCTTTTTTTTTTTTTTCTCTCTTATTCCACAGGTGCTTTCCCATCTATATTTCAAAGGCTTTTGATTGTGTTTGGAATAAAGGTCTCCTATATAAGTCTTTCATCTTATGGTTTGCCAACTTTTTTGTAATTGATTATCCAGTTTTCTCTCTGACCTCTCACTGCAGATGATGGTAGACGGCTGTCTTCTCTCCACTTGTGCTGGTGTTTCCCAAGGTTCAGTTCTTTTTTTCCCTTTTGTATATTAATGACCTTCCATTGACCAGAAATCCTACCCATAGTTTTGCTGATGATAGCATATTGTATTCCACCTTCCAATTTGACAAACCTTGCCCTGTACAAACAGCTTCAACTTCTTGAATATCTGCCCAATTCCTTAAGTGCTAATCTCCAGGTAATTGTACTTATATCTTGCAAAAAGGATTCTTCTGCTCCTATGCTTATCTTCGATGGCACTCTGATGTCTAGATTAGGTCACATAATTCTGTTCTGGATTACCTTGACTTCTAATCTCTCTTGGCATATCACATCACAAATATTGCTTCCTCTGCATCTAAAAAACTGTTTTCTCTGTTGCTCTTGTTACTTTTCTTCCAAATGGCTGTTCACTCTATACAAATTGCAAATCTGCTCTTGTAATATTGTGCCCACATCTGGACGCAGTGCCCTCAAAACCTCTCAGGCTTCTAGATTCCATTCAAAAGAGAGCAGTTAAATTAGTTAATGACCCATCTCTAACAAAGTCTCTTTCTGTCTCATAGACATTCTGTTTCTGCTGCATGCCTTCTCTATAGATTATTCCATGGGCACTTTCTCTTCCAAACCAATCTGGACATGCACCACAACAAGTCAGCATCATTTTACCATCTAGCATTAGACTCACTGAACCGATTTTTCTTCTTCCTCATTTATCCTTCAATTTCTGTTTTCTGGAAAAACCTCCATTCATGCATATTTTCAGAAAATTCCAATCTACAGAAATTCAAGTCTAAGATCAACAAGTACCTTCCTTCATCGGTACTAAGTACTATAGGTTCTAATACCTCTTGTGCTTGGGGTTTTCATTTAAAAAAAAAAAAAAAAAACTGGTATTATGAATCTGGATCTAGAAAAAAGTGCATTAAGTTACAAGAACGTAAAGCCGGCATCAGCTAATAATTCTATCCCAGGCTATAAACTTATCAAAACAACCCTTGTATATATATATATATATATATGGTACACTGATTTTTGACTTTGATTGCATGACTACAACTCAGTTGGAATAGTTTCTTACAGTAGCACAGTGTGGTATAAAAGTTGCCAAGGTTTGTGTAATAAAGTTTTCATTGCTTCTTATTCTCATTAATAGCACTACTTTTTATGTCAGTAAAAGTGCATAAATATTTCATGGTTATTTTAAAAACTATACCATACTAAAGAATTTCATTAGCACCTTGCATTTACAGTAGCCAGATTTATGCATTGTAATCCATGGTCCTTGAGGTTGTCACAGAAATTCTCTCAGATATACCAGACAAACTGTACTTGCTACCTGGGAGTCTAAAACACTGATGGAACTGATATTCGGGTGACACTCAAGTCAAGTGGATCCAATTTCGGTGAAGTTCGGACGGTCTGTGACAGCCAAATCCTCTGCTTGCACCTTCACGATGGCGGGACTGTAGTAATCCTGGGTATAGCCTACATGCACAATCACACTGTGGGTGACAGCCCAGGTGTGAACCAACGTAAGCAGGTATCGAGGGGTGGCGCCCACACCACATGGAGGAATGCTGCTCCTCTGTGTTACCAGGCAATACTAGGTGGTAGATGACTCTCATCAACTGGTGCAATACCACCACTTTGCTTATTGGAGACTTGAAGTGGTGGAACCCATGTTTAGTCTCCAGAGCTAAGTTCCAGTCAACCCTTCCCCATTTCTTCCATCATGCAGAATGATTGATGACTTTTGAGGTTATGATGAATATCATGGCGAGATCCAATATTCCTTACGTTTCGAAGGTACAGCTCTAAAACGGTGTTCACAGGCTGGCCGTTAGTTAGTACACTGGACCAAACCTATTGGTAATTCTCTAGGAGGCTTCCGGATCAACGTATAATGTTGCTACCTCTACTCTGCCAGATAGTGACTGAAGGGAGTCCGAGTAGTATGTATGGGGGGGGGACATTGTGCAGGCCAAGTTATGTCAAGGATCTGGGTATATTCTTACCATGTCTATGCCATATCCAAAAATTTCATTACTTCGTACAGCATGTCCCCCCCCCCCCCTCATTTTTTCTTATTATTGAATACACCATGAATTGTCAAACTAATAGAGTAAGCTTATCTGCAAAAAGATCTAAACCTCCCAAACACTTCCTAGTTCAATTCACAAATATACGTGGTCTCAATTCTAATCTCAATGATGTCCATTTCCACTTGCAGTCTGCCAAACCCCATGTACTTTTTCTTAAAGAATCTCAGTTATCGGTTAATTCAACTACTGCTCATCTCAGTTGCCCAAATTATTCGCTGTATGATTACTTTCGCCTCAAAGGTGGTATTTGTGCATATGTCCATTCTGATATTCCCTGTCAGAGACTTGGTATTTTGGAATTGTCTCTTTTCGATCTTCTCTGGCTTAAAATCTCTCTCTCTACCTCATTGTGTCAAATTCATCTGTTGTCTCTACTGTTCTCCCAATTCCACTAATCACTTGGAGCTCTTTCACTTCCTATCTTTGCAACTTGACTTTCTCCAGTCCAACTTTCCTAACAGTGAGGTAATTTTCCTTGGTGACTTTAATGTTCACAACTCCAGCTGGCTTCCCTTTTCTAGTCGCACCGACCCAGCTGGTCGAGATGCTGAGGCTTTTGCAATTACTAATGACCTTGCACAGATTGTTCATTTACCTACAAGAATACCGGACAATCCTAATTATACAGCCAACACGCTTGATCTGTTTCTCACAAACAACCCTTCTAAAGTACACGGTTGAAGTGAATGGTCCTTTAGGTACCTCAGATCACAACTCAGTGATTGTCTCTTCTCCAATGGAGCTTTTATCACATGGCTATTCCCAACCTCGTATTGTTTGGCATTACAAGAATGCAAAATGGGATAATCAGTCCAAACTATATTTTGAACAGGCTAAGAGTAAACTTGCTTCTTATCCTAATAGTAGCCGAGCATTCTGGTCTCTTCCCAAAGCATTCTGGTCTCTTCTCTGCTCCCACCTCTGTCAAAACCAGATGGTTTTGTTGTCACTTCAGTCAAGGATAAAGCTGACCTGCTAGCATCTCATTTTTCTTCCAACTCATGTACTAATGATCTTGGTAAAACACATCCCACCATTTCCAACATGCTCCATTCAGGGCCTTCTGTGGTCTTCCGTCAAAAGGATTTTGACGTATCTTGATGCTAAGAAAGCTCCAGGTCCTGATGGTATTTCTCCACTTGTTCTCAAAACCTGTGCTGCTGAACTTACTCCTGTTCTTTGCTGCCTTTTTTTTTTTTCCACTTTCTTATTCCAAAGGTGTTTTTTCTTCTGCTTGGAAATTTGCTCATATCCAGCCAGTTCCTAAAAAGAGTGATAAATCCCTC
This sequence comes from Mastigoproctus giganteus, assembly GCF_048544385.1. Classification (NCBI taxonomy): domain Eukaryota; kingdom Metazoa; phylum Arthropoda; class Arachnida; order Uropygi; family Thelyphonidae; genus Mastigoproctus; species Mastigoproctus giganteus. The sequence continues at coordinate 216,529,147 of NC_143576.1, forward strand.
CTATCTAATTATCATCCCATTGCAATTACTTCTACTCTTTCTAAAGTAATGGAGAAATCAATTAACCGCCAACTCTTAAACTACCTAGAAACCTGTCGTCTGATCAATGATCGCTAGTATGGATTCCGTCAGTGTCGGTTCACTGGTGATATTTTGGCTTGTGTTACCCATTTATGGACAAATTCAATGGAAAAGTTTGGTGAAACACAAGCAGTTGCTCTTGACATCTCAAAGGCTTTCAATGATGTTTGGCATAAAGGTCTTCTAAACAAGCTTCCATCTTATGGTTTGCCAACTGTTTTTTGTAATTGGTTATCCAGTTTTCTCTCTGATCGCTCACTGAGGGTGATGGTAGATGGTTCTCTGTCTTGTAACTTCTGCACTAATGTTGGTGTCCCCCAAGGTTCAGTTATTTCACCCACTCTTTTCCTCTTGTATATTAATGACCTTCCATTGACTGTAAATCCTCTCTGTAGTTTTGCTGATGATAGCACATTGCATTCCACTTTCCATTTTGAGAAACCTTGCCCTGCTCAATCAGCTTCAACTTCTCGAATATCCGCTACCAATTCCGTAAATGCCGATCTCCAGGTAATTCTCCAGTGAGACAAAAACAACTTAGTTGATTTCAATCTTTCTAAAACTCAGTCTTGTTTTATATCTTACAAAAAGGATTCTTCTGCTCCTTTGCTTATCTTTAGTGACAGTCTGATTTATAGGCAAAATGATATATCTCTTTTGAGGATTACCCTGACTTCTAATCTCTCTTGGCACAAACAAATATTGCTTCCTATGCATCTAAAAAACTTGGTTTTCTCTTTCGCTCTTGGCATTACTTTTCTTCCAAACAGCTGTTAACTCTGTACAAATCGTAAATCCACCATACCGTGGAATATTATTCCCCCATCTGGGGCAGTGCCCCCAAAAACCTCTCTTAGGCTTCTAGATTCCATTCAGAAGAGGGCAGTTAGGTTAATTAATGACTCCTCTCGAACAGAGTCTCTCCACTCGCTGTCTCATAGACGTACTGTTTCTGCTGCATGCCCTTTCTACAGATACTTCCATGAGCACTGATCTTCTGAAATGGCTTCTATAATTCCTGCTCTCTCTTTCAAAACAGTCTGAACACGTGCCGCAACCAGCCAACATCCATTTACTGTCTAACTTCAAACTCACAGAACCAACTTTTCATCTTCCTCATTTATTCATTCTACTGCCGTTTTATCGAACAACCATCCTTCATATGTATTTCCTTAAAATTACAGTCTACAGAAGTTTAAGTTTAATGTCAACAAATATCTTCTTTCATCCTCTCAACCTCCAACCCAAGCATGGTACTAAGTACTATAGGTTCTAATACCTCTCATGTTTGGAGTTTTCCTAAAAAAAAAAAAAAAAAAAAATCACAATGATATTTATGAAATGAATAAGTAGCATGATCCTTTCCCAATTTTGAACATTTCTAATATTGGGAAATATCATCAGTTGGCCATTAAATAAGACATATTGATTACTCTTTTCTTGAGTCTGTCAATGGTGTTGCCTAATGCTTAGAGTCAGCTACAGAATATGAAGTGACATGTGTCTTTAAAGATTGATTTGCTATCAAGATGGTGGCAGTCTGTGTAATAATTCTGGAGTTGTAGTAATGCAGTTGTGTTATTGTTTTTTTGCTCGATCCATTATTGGATGCCTTTTGTTCTCAGCTTATAGTTATCCCCATTAGGTGTTTAGCTACAAGAAGCTGGTTTTGAAGACTTTGTCTAAGTTATTTTGATGAAAACAAAATATTTAATAGTTTTAAGTATCAGAACATGCAACAGGAAATGAAATACTTATCTGTTTCATTGATACCAGATGTTACATTTAATACATCAAGTAACAGACCCTGTAATCTGTGTCTGTCACTTGGACAAATTCTATACCATTGCAAGATTTTCAAATGATCTTCTCTTTCTCCTGTTGTTAACAAACTATACCATACCACACCCAATTATTGCTCTCCCAGAAGAAATAACTATTCTAACAGCAGGTAATACACCTTGCATTTTTTGCAGCATACACTACCTTTTGCCAGTTCTTAGACTCCCAAGTCACAAAAATTTCCCCAAAATATATGTTGCACCAAACAGATAGTTTATCATTTCCTCAATTAATGTAGTGAGAAAAGGATATGCAGTTTAATCATAAGGAATTAATTTGAAATGTGAATAACAAAACTAAATTACGTGAATTGTTGTTAGCAGTGAGTTGTGTATGAATTATTACATTCAGTAAGTTAAACTCCCAAACAATAGATCTACTTGGTGGTTGGTAATGTTCATGGTTTCATTGTTGATCCTGTCTACCTAATATTCTGTGTTGTGTAGGGGGTGCTATATGGTATTTAAGTAGTTATTATTAAGTAGTTCTGTTATTTGGGAGTTCAACTTATTTAATGTAACACTTTGTACACAAAAAAAAAAATTTCATTGGTAACATCAATTAAATGGTTTAGTTAGTGTTATTCACATTTTAAATTAATTCATTATCATCTTTCAGCAGAAATTTGCATATATTGGTAGCTGTTGTTTTCTAAATATTAATTGTCTTACTTATATCAGGGCAGTGAATATGAATTCAGTCATTTAATACGTATTTTAACTTTTACTATTGCACAGACTGCTCTGACAGCTGATGATTGGAAAGATCTTGAAGAAGGTAGTGAAGAGTATCTAAAACAAATTCTTTTCAGGTAAGTTTTTACTGGAAACAATTATCACACTTTTTTGACGTTAACACAAAATAATCATGACTTTTAGGTTTTTAACCAAATTAGATCTTTTTCCGTGTAATTTCCCATTAATAACATGAAAACATGTTAATTGCTAGTAAAACTACCAACTGGCAAGTAATATTTCACAAATATAGAAAAAGAAGTATTTTAATACAGCAATTATTCTTTCTTATAGTTTTAAAAATGCTATGTTTTATAATTAGCATGTTGAAAAGCCAAGTAAAAATGTCTGTAAATTTTTTTAATGTTAATTCCCACTATAAAATTTTATTGGAACTCAAGGTACCAATAACCTTTAAGTAGTGTGAGAGGAAAGATGATGCTTGTTGATGTTGGACTTAGAGTTTGTTTATCAAGGTTACAGTGTGAATGGATGTTGGCTAGCTGAAACACATCTGCACTGTTTTATACTGTTATTTAAGTGTAACATCGTGCCCCAGTTTTGTGCAATGGAGGTTGCACTACACCTGTCAGTTGATGAACTTTGTTTTTATTTATGGAAGAAGTTTTTTGATTTTTTTTGAATTTTGCTTGCAGTATACAAATATATTATCTTTTCTTAATCAATTTTGTAATTTATTGTATTAAAATTTCTAATTTTTTAGTAAGAAAATTAAATATTTAAAAATACTGTTTTTTACATGTTATTTAAAAAACATGTTAATTCTACTGAAGGTGAAAAATCAAAGTACAGCCATAAAGTATAAATGTGAATTTAATAATCTCTTCCATTTTCCACTAGTGACAATGGTTAAGAGTGTAAAATTTCACCTTTATACGTGTGCATATATTTCTGCTTATGTATTGATGCTGCTTCCATTAATTCTGCTTTAAATTTAAAAAAATATATTACAGTCATAAAAAATTAACATTAAACTATTATGCACTTCAATTTTAGAGTTGGCAAAATCATTGATTGCACAAAAATTACAGTTTATGTGCTTTGAACAATTTAATATACACACATTTCTGCTTTGTAATTATGCTTTGCAGGAATTGTTCCACTTACGAAAGAAAGTGGAATTTTCTTTCCTAAGTGGAAAGCTGTTTGGAAGAAATTATCCATAGTATATGTTTTATGTAATAAATGAAATATAAAATGATTAGATTCTGACCGACTGAATAAAATGATTCTGTACTGTTTATAAAAATTGGACTTATTCTGAACAAACTAAACTTGATTCTTTCTCATCAACTGAAACACCCTTCTCAGAAATAATTACAAGAATGATTGTGCGAAAGAACAAACCTTTCCACAGTTCCATGTATTTTCAGGTAATTATTTTGGGAAAGACTTAAAATATTCTCCCCAAAACGAGACTATGCTGTTTTATTTAGAAAATAGTTTAGAAAGTTTGTTGGCGAACATAAATGATGCTCTTCCATGAGCTAGAACAGCATGGACACAACTTTATTTTCAGTCCATTAGGTTTTATTTGTTGTTACTTATAGAAAAAGGCCTCTGTAGCTGAGTTGTCCCGAGCAGGAGTGCAGTAGTACACGCTCTTTGAGTAGACCAGGGTTCAAGCCCCTGACTGCTAAATACAGCCAATCTGCCAACCCGCACTGGACCAGCGTGGCAGATTATGGTCCATTTCCCTCAGCATTAATTGTTGAGGAGGCTTCCATCCTGCAGTAGGTTGATAATGGCTGCAGTTTACCCTTTTATAGAAAAAGGATTAAACTAATAATGCCACTTCTAAGAAATGGATTAAACTACTAAAGCTGCTTTCTTCTAGGAAATGGACAGTGTTAAATGGCAATTATTCATATTAATCAAAAAATGGGAGTGCCGCCTGTCAAGAGATGTGCACATTATAAAACTAAAAGTTGAAAAAAATTGGCATGCAGTACCTGTCTGGTTTTTTCTCATAATTACTTTGTAAAAAATATAAAATATTGTTTCAAAAAAAATCCAAGTAAAACTAGGTCTATATTTAAGAAGATAGAGGTGTGCAAGAGGTTTATCTCATGAGTCACCTGACAGATGTTGTGCAACTGCTGCTGGGTGAAAAATCTGAAATTTTTTTCTTCTCAAATATGGACAAACTATTATTGTAGTTGTCTCTAAAGTGATCACTTACTCAACTACTCTGCACAAAATTGTATATTTTTTTCGGCAACATAATTGAGTGCAAGAACCTCTCAGATTACTTGACACCTTTTGTAGCTGTTAGTGTAGTGGATCACCTAATAGGTGGCTTGCCACTAAGTTTTGAATTATATGTTTGTAGTTTCAGGTTACTTGCCCCCCCCCCCAATTAATTCAATAAACATTTAGTCTTACCTTAGTTGTTTTTGAAATATTGATTGTTGTTTTCACATAGGAAAGATAGAACACAGAACCTGATATTCTCTTAAGATGGCCACTAATCTGCGGAAAGCAACATATATAATTTAAAATTTGAAAATGGTAGTGAATAATAGTATCTAATATATATAAATTAAGTTTTTAGAGGTATTTGTACATAAGTATCTAGTCCTTGAGGTTGTCACAGACATTCTCTCAGATATGCCAGACCAGCTGTACTTGCTACCTGGGAGTCTAAAACGCTGATGGAACTGATATTCGGGTGATACTCAAGTCAAGTGGACCCAATGGTCCTTGAGGTTGTCACAGACATTCTCTCAGATATGCCAGACAAGCTGTTCTTGCTACCTGGGAGTCTAAAACGCTGATGGAACTGATATTCGGGTGACACTTAAGTCATGGGTCCGGACGGTCTATGACAGCCAAATCCTCTGCTTGCACCTTCACGATGGTGGGACTGTTAGTAATCCTGGGTATAACCTCCATGTACAAGTACATGGTGGGTGACCACCCAGGTGTGAACCAACGTAAGCAGGGGTTGAGGTGTGGCGCCCACACCACATGGAGGAACGCCACCCCTCTATGTTACCAGGCAGTACTAGGTGGTAGATGACTCTCATCAACCGGTGAAATACCACCACTTTGCTTATTGGAGGCTTGAAGTGGTGGAACCCATGTTTAGTCTCTAGAGCTAAGTTCCGGCCAACCCTTCCCTATCTCTTCCATCATGCAGTATGATTGATGATTTTTGAGGTTATGATGAATGTCGTGGCGAGATCCAATATTCCTTACATTTCGAGGGTACAGCTCTAAAACGGTGTTCGCAGGCCGGCTGCTAGATAGTACACCGGACCAAACCTATTGGTAACTCTCTAGGAGGCTTCCGGATCAGCTAGTGTATAATCTTGCTACCTCTACTCTGCCAGATAGTGACTGGAGGGAGTCCGAGTAGTGTGTATGCGGGGAGCATTGTCGAGGCCACGTTATGTCAAGGATCTGGGTATATTCTTACCACATGTACGCCATATAGCTACTAGACTTTATATACCGATTAAGAAATATCGTTCAAGGTTTAGGCCTAAATGGTTATTAAATGAACTATTGAGACTCGTGACAGAGAAGAAAAATGCATGGGATGCATATAAATTATCAGGTGACGCAGAAGCCTGTGGCAGATATAAGCTAGTCTGTAATCAGGTCACAAAGGAGGTTCGGCAGGCGAAGGCGGATTACGAGAAATCTTTGGCAAAAGATGCTAAGAAAAACAGCAAGGATTTCTTTACTTATATAAACTCTAAAAGGAAGGGGATGAATATGATTGGTCCACTTGACATCGATGGTTCAACTGTTGATGATCCTGCTCAGATAGCAAACAAACTGAATGAGTATTTTGCATCTACATTCACACATGAGGAATTATTATAGTTTGAAAATGGAAGAAGGTTATCAAATTGTAGCAGTGTGCTTAATGATGTTGTAATAACTGAGAGCAAAGTGGAGGAGAAATTGTTGAAGTTAAACATAAGAAAGGCACCTGGGGTGGATGGGATCTATCCAGTTATTTTAAAGGAGGCGGCAAAGCAACTAAGCAAACCCTTAGCCATAATTATGAGAGCATCCTTGGACTCAGGGGAGGTTCCCACGGACTGGAGATGTGCAAATGTGTCCCCAATTCACAAAGGTGGATCGAAGGGTGACACGAGTAATTACAGACCAGTTAGTTTAACTTCTGTTCCGGGTAAAATAATGGAGTCACTGGTTAAAGATGCATTGCAGGATCATCTAGACAAGACTGCAGCAATAATTCAAACACAGCATGGGTTTGTTAAGGGAAAGTCTTGTCTGACAAATTTGATTGGTTATTATGATGTGGTCACAAAGGAACTGGATGCAAAAAATAATTTTGATATCATATACTTGGATTTCAGGAAAGCTTTTGACACTGTTGCGCATGGAAGACTACTGTACAAATTGGAGGAGAATGGTATTAAGGGTAAGTTGCTACAATGGATAAAAGGATGGTTAAGTGGGAGAAGACAGAGGGTGGTAATCAATGGGTGCTGCTCTTCGTGGACTAATGTTATTAGTGGAGTCCCACAGGGTTCGGTGTTGGGTCCACTGTTGTTTTGTGTATTTATCAATGATATTGATGAAGGTATATCAGGCTTAATGTCGAAGTTTGCAGATGACACAACGGTGCCAGGGTTGTTAATGACAGTAATGGCAGTGTGCTACTGCAACAGGATCTAGATAATTTGGGCAGATGGGCTAAGAAGTGGCAACTGAAGTTCAACCTTGATAAATGCAAAGTACTGCATATGGGTAGAAGTAACCCCAGAGAAACGTACCAACTGTTAAGGTGGTAGAAAATGAAAAAGACCTGGGAGTAATTGTTCAGTCAGATATGAAGTTTTCTGAGCAGTGCAGACAGGCTGCTAGGGCGGGTCATGGGGTTTTGTCAATGATATATAGGAATTTTGCTAGCAGGGAAAAGGAGGTGATTGTCCCTCTGTATAAGGCAATGGTCAGGCCACGCCTTGAGTACTGCGTACAGGTCTGGAGGCCTCATTTTAGGAAGGATGTAGATTTGCTTGAGTGTGTACAGAGAAGAGCAACACGATTGGTGAGGGGAATGAAGGGATTCTCTTACCAAGAGAGGCTTAAGTTCTGCAAATTGCAGTGGCTGGAGACTAGGCACCTGCGCGGTGATCTGATTGAGGTCTATAAGGCCTTGAATGGGTTGAGCACGCTGAATTCTGATGGAATCCTTCCACTTGTTCAGATTACCAACCTACGGGGACATAAGTTCAAATTAAGAAAGGACAGATGTAGAATAGATGTGCGGAAATTTGCCTTTAGCCAGCGGGTGGTTAATTGCTGGAACAAACTTCCATCTGTCGTTGTGGAAGTTGATAGGTTAAATAAATTTAAGGAGGAGCTGGACAGGCATTTGGAGGGAATGGTGTGATTTTTTTTTTTTTTTTTGGCTGATGCTGCATAAGCTCCTACACTTGCTTTCTTGCATCATGTGCCACTACTACTACTACTACTACTATATCCAAAAATTTCATTACTTCATACAGCATGTCCCACCCACTTTTTCTTACCATTGAATACACCATGAATTGTCCAAATAATAGAGCAAGCTTATCTGCGAAAAGATCTAAACCTCCCAAGGACTTCCTAATTCATTTCACAAATATACGTGGTCTCAATTCCAATCTCAACGATGTCCATTTCCACTTGCAGTCTTCCAAACCCCATATACTTTTTCTGACTGAATCTCAGTTATCAGTTGATTCAACTACTTCTCATCTCAGATGTCCAAATTATTTGCTGTATGATTCCTTTCGCCTCAAAGGTGGTACTTGTGCATATGTCCGTTCTGATATTCCCTGTCAGAGACTTGGCAATTTGGAATCTAATCTCTTTGATCTTCTCTGGCTTAAAATCTCTCTACCTCATTGTGTCAAATTTATCTGTTGTCTCTACCATTCTCCCAACTCCACTAATCACTTTGAGCTCTTTGACTTCCTCTCTTTGCAACTTGACTTTCTCCAGTCAAACTTTCCTAACAGTGAGGTAATTTTCCTTGGTGATTTTAACGTTCACAACTCCAGCTGGCTTCCATTTTCTAGTCACACCGACCCAGCAGGTCGAGATGCTGAGGCTTTTGCAATTACTAATGACCTAGCACAGATTGTTCATTTACCTACAAGAATACTGGACAATCCTAATCATACAGCCAATACGCTTGATCTTTTTCTCACAAACAACCCTTCTAAGCACAAGGTCGAAGTGAGAGGTCCTTTAGGCACTTCAGATCACAACTTGGTGATTGTCTCTTCTCTAATGGAACCTTTATCTCATGGCTATTCCCAACCTCGTATTGTTTGGCATTACAAGAATGCAAAATGGGATGACCTGCGAGACTTCTTTTCTTCTTTTCCTTGGTCGGATTACTGTTTCAAAAGTTCTGATGTCAACGTTTGCTCAGATCGTGTCAGTGAAATTATTCTTGCAGGAATGGAATCCTTTATCCCACACTCCACTTTAAAATCTCGTCCTTTATCTAAACCTTGGTTTTCCAATAAATGTGCTAAGGCTGTCCAAGAGAAGAATGTTGCATATCGTAATTGGCTTGTTTCTAATTCTTCAGTTTCATTTTCTGCCTACACCAAAGCTCGCAACAATTGTAAAGCAGTTATTAATCAGTCCAAACTAGAGTTTGAACAGGCTAAGAGTAGAAAACTTGCTTCTTGCCCTATTGGTAGCCGAGCATTCTGGTCTCTTGCCAAAGCTATTGACCGCAACTTTTGCCCATCTCTGCTCCCACCTCTGTCCAAACCAGATGATTCTGTTGTCACTTCAGCCAAGGATAAAGCTGACCTGCTAGCATCCCATTTTTCTTCCAGCTCATGTATTAATGATCTTGGTAAAACACCTCCCACCATTCCTAACACGCTCCATTCAATGCCTCCTGTGGTCTTCCGTCAAAAGGATATCAGAAGGATTTTGATGAATCTTGATGCTAAGAAAGCTCCAGGTCCTGATGGTATTTCTCCACTTGTTCTCAAAACCTGTGCCCCTGAACTTACTCCTATTCTTTGCCGCCTTTTTTCACTTTCTTATTCCAAAGGTGTTTTTCCTTCTGCTTGGAAATTTGCTCATATTCATCCAGTTCCTAAAAAGGGTGACAAATCCCTCCCATCCAATTATCGTCCCATTGCAATTACTTCTACTCTTTCTAAAGTAATGGAGAAATCAATTAACCGCCAACTCTTAAACTACCTAGAAACTTTCCGTCTGATCAACGATCGCCAGTATGGATTCCGTCAGTGTCGATCCACTGGTGATATTCTGGCTTATGTTACTCATTTATGGACTAATTCAATGGAAAGGTTTGGTGAAACACAAGTAGTTGCTCTTGACATCTCAAAGGCTTTTGATCGTGTTTGGCACAAAGGTCTTCTAAATAAGCTTCCATCTTATGGTTTGCCATCGGTTTTTAGTAATTGGTTATCCAGTTTTCTCTCTGATCGCTCACTGAGGGTGATGGTAGATGGCTCTCTGTCTTCTAACTTCTCCGCTAATGCCGGTGTCCCCCAAGGTTCAGTTCTTTCCCCCACTCTTTTCCTCTTGTATATCAATGACCTTCTTCCATTGACTGGAAATCCTATCCATAGTTTTGCCGATGATAGCACATTGAATTCAACTTTCCATTTTGAGAAACCTTGTCCTGCTCAATCAGCTTCAAGTTCTCGAAAATCTGCTGCCAATTCCTTAAATGCCGATCTTCAGGTAATTCTCCAGTGTGGCAAAGACAACTTAGTTGATTTCAACCCTTCTAAAACTCAGTCTTGTCTTATATCTCGCAAAAAGGATTCTTCTGCTCCTATGCTTATCTTTAGTGACACTGCAATTTCTAGGCAAAATGATATATCTCTTTTGGGGATTACCCTGACTTCTAATCTCTCTTGGCACAGGCATATTACAAATATTGCTTCCTCTGCATCTAAAAAACTTGGTTTTCTCTTTCGCTCTCGGCGTTACTTTTCTTCCAAACAGCTGCTCACTCTGTATAAATCGCAAATCCGCCCTGCCATGGAATATTGTTCCCACATCTGGGGTGGTGCCCCCAAAACCTCTCTCAGGCTTCTTGATTCCATTCAGAAGAGGGCAGTTAGGTTAATTAATGATTCATCTCTAACAGAGTCTCTCCACTCGCTTTCTCATAGACGTACTGTTTCTGCTGCATGCCTCTTCTACAGATACTTCCATGGGCACTGTTCTTCTGAATTGGCTTCTATAATTCCCGCTCTCTCTTTCAAAACAGTCCGAACACGTGCCGCCACCAGCCAACATCCATTTACTGTCCAACTTCAAACCCACAGAACTAACTTTTCATCTTCCTCATTTATTCATTCAACTGCCGTTTTCTGGAACAACCTCCCTTCATACGTATTTCCTGAAAATTACAATTTACAGAAGTTCAAGTCCAATGTCAACAAATATCTTCTTTCGTCTTCTCAACCTCCAACCCAAACACGGTACTAAGTACTATAGGTTCTAATACCTCTCGTGTTTGGGGTTCTCATAAAAAAAAAAAAAAAAAAAAAAATTCTCTCAGATATGCCAGACAAGCTGTACTTGCTACCTGGGAGTCTAAAACGCTGATGGAACTGATATTCGGGTGATACTCAAGTCAAGTGGACCCAATTTCAGCGAAGCCCGGATGGTCTGTGACAGCCAAATCCTCTGCTTGCACCTTCACGATGGTGGGACTGTTAGTAATCCTGGGTATAACCTCCATGCACAAGTACATGGTGGGTGACCACCCAGGTGTGAATCAACGTAAGCAGGGGTCGAGGTGTGGCGCCCACACCACATGGAGGAACGCCGCCCCTCTATGTTACAAGGCAGTACTAGGTGGTAGATGACTCTCATCAACCGGAGAAATACCACCACTTTGCTTATTGGAGGCTTGAAGTGATGGAACCCATGTTAATCTCTTGAGCTAAGTTCCGGTCAACCCTTCCCTATCTCTGCCATCATGCAGTATGATTGATGACTTTTGAGGTTATGACGAACGTCGTGGCGAGATCCAATATTCCTTAAATTTCGAGTGTAAAGCTCTAAAACGGTGGTCACAGATCAGCTGCTAGTTAGTACACCGGACCGAACCTATTGGTAACTCTCTAGGAGGCTTCCGGATCAGCTAGTGTATAATCTTGCTACCTCTACTCTGCCAGATAGTGACTGGAGGGAGTCCGAGTAGTGTGTATGCGGGGAGTATTGTCGAGGCCACGTTATGTCAAGGATCTGGGTATATTCTTACCACATGTATGCCTTATCCAAAAATTTCATTACTTCATACAGCATGTCCCACCCACTTTTTCTTACTATCGAATAGACCATGAATTGTCAAACTAATAGAGCAAGCTTATCTGCAAAAAGATCTGAACCTCCCAAGGACTTCCTAATTCATTTCACAAATATACCTGGTCTCAATTCTAATCTCAACGATGTCCATTTTAACTTGCAGTCTGCCAAACCCCCATGTACTTTTTCTGTCAGAATCTCAGTTATCGGTTGATTCAACTACTGCTCATCTCAGATGCCCAAATTATTCGGTGTATGATTCCTTTCGCCTCAAAGGTGGTACTTGTGCATATGTCAGTTCTGATATTCCCTGTCAGAGACTTGGCAATTTGGAATCTCCTCTCTTTGATCTCCTCTGGCTTAAAATCTCTCTGCCTCATTGTGTCAAATTCATCTATTGTCGCTACCATTCTCCCAACTCCACTAATCACTTGGAGCTCTTTGACTTCCTCTCGTTGCAACTTGACTTTCTCCAGTCCAACTTTCCTAACAGTGAGGTAATTTTCCTTGGTGATTTTAATGTTCACAACTCCAGCTGGCTTCCGTTATCTAGTCACACCGACCCAGCAGGTCGAGATGCTGAGGCTTTTGCAATTACTAATGACCTAGCACAGATTGTTCATTTACCTACAAGAATACCGGACAATCCTAATCATACAGCCAATATGCTTGATCTTTTTCTCACAAACAACCCTTCTAAGTACACGGTCGAAGTGAGAGGTCCTTTAGGCACTTCAGATCACAACTTGGAGATTGTCTCTTCTCCAATTGAACCTTTATCTCATGGCTATTCCCAACCTCGTGTTGTTTGGCATTACAAGAATGCAAAATGGGATGACCTGCGAGACTTCTTTTCTTTTTTTCCTTGGTCTGATTACTGTTTCAAAACGTCTGATGTCAACGTTTGCTCAGATCGTGTCAGTGAAATTATTCTTGCAGGAATGGAATCCTTTATCCCAAACTCCACTTTAAAATCTCGTCCTTTATCTAAACCTTGGTTTTCCAATAAATGTGCTAAGGCTGTCCAAGAGAAGAATGTTGCATATCGTAATTGGCTTGTTTCTAATTCTTCAGTTTCATTTTCTGCCTACACCAAAGCTCGCAACAATTGTAAAGCAGTTATTAATCAGTCCAAACTAGAGTTTGAACAGGCTAAGAGTAGAAAACTTGCTTCTTGCCCTAATGGTAGCCGAGCATTCTGGTCACTTGCCAAAGCTATTGGCTGCAACTTTTGCCCATCTCTGCTCCCACCTCTGTCCAAACCAGATGGTTCTGTTGTCACTTCAGCCAAGGATAAAGCTGACCTGCTAGCATCCCATTTTTCTTCCAGCTCATGTATTAATGATCTTGGTAAAACACCTCCCACCATTCCCAACACGCTCCATTCAATACCTCCTGTGGTCTTCCGTCAAAAGGATATCAGAAGGATTTTGATGAATCTTGATGCTAAGAAAGCTCTAGATCCTGATGGTATTTCTCCACCTGTTCTCAAAACCTGTGCTCCTGAACTTACTCATATTCTTTGCTGCCTTTTTTCACTTTCTTATTCCAAAGGTATTTTTCCTTCTGCTTGGAAATTTGCTCATATCCAGCCAGTTCCTAAAAAGAATGACAAATCCCTCCCATCCAATTATCATCCCATTGCAATTACTTCTACTCTTTCTAAAGTAATGGAGAAATCAATTAACCGCCAACTCTTAAAGGCCCCGGGTGCCAAGCGAATTCGAGGTCAAGCGATTTTTCTGCGATATATAGAGTGCTCATCAAAAGCGATTAAAGTTTTTTTCTAATTTTGTACCTTTCTATTAGCAGCTTAATTTCTATATTGTTCTACACTTAAAAGCCACAAATTAGAACAGAGAAAGGAAACTCACCTTTCTTTATTTTTCCATATATCTCTATTTACACTAACTAACTAACACTTTAACCGCTTGGCCTCCTAGCGGCACTGCTCCTGCCTCCCCGTGGCGGGGCCGGAAATCTTGGCAAGTAAGACCACTTGCCAAGGGCTAAAAGGAGCAAACATGGCAAACACAGACCATCAGGATATTGAGAACGAAAATCCAAAGAGACAAAAGACTGATCGGATGGAGCAACCTTGCCCATCGTTCTTAATTATCCACTCTCTTACTAGTCAGCCTATTAATAAATTGTCTCCGTTTGTCATACAAAAACATCTGGAGAGTATTGCAGGATTTCCCAAGATGGTGAAGAGACTGCAATCAGGAGACTTACTAGTAGAAACCACCAACCACAGACATTCTGAGAAGCTGTTAGCATACAAGTTTTGCTGGAATTCCAGTTAAAATATCCCCGCACACAACCCTAAATTCATCTAAGGGTGTGATATCCAGTTGGGACTTATTAAACGTTACTGAGGAAGAAATAACCCAAGAGCTGCAGGGACAACACGTAATTGAAGCAAGACGAATAATGATCAAAAAAGATAATGTACTTACACCTACAAGAAACATTATTCTCACCTTCAATACACCCAACTTACCCTCCTCTGTAAAAGCAGGTTATTTACTTTGCCGAATCCTGCCTTACATTCCAAACCCTTTAAGGTGTTACAAATGTCAAAAGTATGGCCACTCACAAACTGTATGCAGAGGAGTTCCTGTCTGCCCCAACTGTGGTTCCTCGGATCACATACAAAGTAACTGTATGACAACAAAAATGACCTGTCCAAATTGCAAAGGTGATCATCCTGCCTATTCCAGAATTTGTGAAAAATGGAAAACGGAGAAACAAATTGTAAAATACAAGGTCGAGAACAAAGTGAGTTACCCAGAAGCGAGAAGACTAGTGGCACCTACTATGAATAAAAATATTTCCTATGCTAATGCTGTTAAAAAATACCAAACAGTCTCTACTCAAACTAATGTTACAGTTCCTACTAATATTTCAATTTCAGATTGGGCTAGAACTGTCCTCTCTGTGGAAAAACCAAATGTACGTAAACAACAACCCAAACTCTCAGACCACGCAAATAATACTCCTCTTACAATACCAGCGGAATCTCCTCCTCCAATGAGTGCTACCACACCATGTAATGCAAATTCAAATGTAATCAAAAATACTCGAGACACAACCATGGACACAGATGGAACATCTATAGAGGAAGATCCTCTTTTAGAAATCCATGCTGAAGAGGAAGAAATGGACACTGGTCGGCCAGTCTTCCAAAAAAAAGACAAACACAAATTGGAACGCCATAAACCAGTCACTTTCAAAAAGCAGTCAGAATCAGCTCCATCAACTAAACACAAATAATGCCTTGTGTTTTACAATGGAACTGCAGAGGCTTTCATTGCAATACAGTCGATATCCAAGATCTAATAAATAGATTTTCTCCAGTTGCCCTTTGTCTTCAGGAAACTTACTTAACTTTGCAAATTTCTCCTTCGATAAAGAACTATTGCCTCTATCAGAGGGATCGTAATACAACAAATGCTGCCCATGGTGGTGTAGCAATCCTGATAAATTCAAAGACTCCATCTAAACATATTCCACTTCAAACTGAAATAGAAGCTGTTGCTGTGCATATAACACTACATATTGAAATAACATTAGTATCACTCTACTTACAGCCAAACCATACCTATTGTTTAAAAGATCTTGAAAATCTCCTTATACAAATACCTCCACCTCTCTGTATGTTAGGGGACTTCAACAGGCACCACCCCTTATGGGGCGATCCTAAATTAGATAGACGAGGTCGACTCATTGAGAGCCTAATAGAGGCAGTAAACCTCACTATACTCAATACTGGCACACACACTCACGTTCAGCTCCCAAGTGGTCATACCTCAGCCATAGATCTCTCCATTTGTTCTCCATTACTGGTCCCGACCATAGAGTGGTATGTTTTAAATGATCCAATGGGTAGTGATCACTTCCCAATCGTATGCAACCTATTAATAGCACAGGCTCCTCCAGCTCAACCCTTCAGAAAATGGAAATTCGCCCGAGCAAACTGGGCAAAATTCCAGTCATCAATATCTTTTGATGAGCAAAAAATCCGTCTCCAGCCTATCGATGATGTGACAGAATACATCACGTCACATCTGCTAAATGTAGCTAAAGAAATAATACCACTGTCAAATCCCTCGGTTTGTAAGCATTATAATATTGGTGGAATGAGCAATGCACAAAAGCCAAAAAAGCAAAAAATAAAGCCTGGAATTTGTTTCGGCAATATCCAACAACACCCAATCTAATAAATTATAAGAAGTCAAAGGCAAAAGCACGCTTCATACAAAGGCAAGCCAAGAAAGAATCCTGGATCCGTTTTGCATCAAGCATTAACAAAAACACTGACACCAAAATAATATGGAAAAAAATTAGACAGCTTCCTGGTAAGTTTCCTACCGTACCTTCACCAATTCTGTCCTATAATGGGCAAGATCTATCTAGTCCTTTAGATATCGCAAATGCTTTGGGCAACACATTTGCTGAAATCTCAGCGGCAGCAGCTTACACTCCACTTTTCCAGAGAATAAAAAACACTGCAGAACAGCACTCTATTAACTTCCAAACTGCTCTTCTTCTGCCGTATAACAAACCTCTACAATATTCCGAACTCTTACATTCTATCGGAACAGCCCACAATGGTGCTGCCGGACCAGACGGAATCTATTACGTCATGCTACAACATCTTGATGACAAAGCTTTGCGTCTCCTTCTGCTCTTTTACAATCGTATTTTTCTAGAAAATGTCTATCCAACTTCTTGGCATCATTCTACTGTTTTGGCATTCCTAAAACCTGGAAAAGATCCAACCAATCCCCATAGCTATAGACCAATATCCCTCTCAAGCTGCCTCAGCAAAATTCTAGAAAAAATTGTCCACTCTAGACTCGTCTGGATCATTCAATCAGAACAGTTAATTAGCAGTAGTCAGTATGTCTTTCGTCAAAACAGGTCATGCCTGGACCTTATGGTTAAAGCTGAATTTGCCATTCGTAATGCCTTTATTAAGCATGAACATCTAGTAATGGTTTCCATAGATATAGAGAAGGCTTTTGATACCACCTGGCGGCATGGCATACTAAGAGACCTTTACTCTCTTGGTCTGCGGGGCAACCTTCCTATATTTATAAAGCATTTTCTACACACTAGATCGTTTCAAGTACGATACCAACATGCCCTCTCTGCAAATTTCATTCAGGAAGAAGGTGTTCCACAGGGATCAGTACTGAGTGCCACTCTTTTCGCCCTAAGAATAGATTCTATCACTAAACAACTTCCAAATACTGTAGAAACTTACCTTTATGCCGATGACCTTTCCATCTCCTGTCATTCCCAAAATATGAGATCTATTGAACGACAGCTTCAGATATCATTAAATAAAATACAGCAATGGGCCAGCCTTAACGGCTATAGGCTATCACAACAGAAAACAGTTGCTATCCATTTTTGTAGACAACGCAAATTTCATCTGGATCCTGAACTTCACATCTCTAATATTTCCATCCCAGTCACTAGTAACATTAGATTTCTAGGTTTAATCATGGACAACAAGCTAAATTTCTTAGAGCACATTAAAAAAGTACGTACTGCCTGCTTAAAAAAGATAAACATACTAAGAGCTTTATCTGCACAAACGTGGGGTGCAGATCGAACCTGCCTTCTTCGATTATACAAGGCATTAATCAGATCCCGTCTTGATTATGGAGCTCCCATTTATGATTCTGCCAGAAAGAGCGCATTACGCTGGCTTGATCCAGTACAACACAGTGCACTGAGGATTGCACTTGGCGCATTCAAAACATCGCCCGCACATAGCCTTTACATTGATGCTCATGAGCCGCCACTATATTTACGTAGGAAACTACTATTGCTAAAGTATTCTGTCAAGATACAAAGTTGTGCCTCGCATCCCATTCAGCCATATCTTTTCAATCCACCATTAGAAAATCTGTACAGAAATAAACCTAGCATAGTAAAACCAGCTGGTCATCGCCTTCTTGAACTACTGCAGGTTTGGAATATATCCCTCCATTCCGTACAACAAGTAGCCACTTGTACCCCACCACCATGGGTTCAAACTCCTATACCGACCTGTGACACTTACCTCTGTCAGTGGGGAAAGAATATTTTGCAATCATCAAATATCAGGCAAGTTCATACCGTCCACACTCAAAAGTATATTGATTTTTTACCAATATACACAGATGGCTCTAAATCCAATTCAAAAGTTGGAGCAGCTGCAGTGTTTCCGAATACAATTGTATCAGCAGCCCTTCCTCCTGAATTCAGTATCTTCTCAGCCGAATTATTCGCAATTAAACTAGCTTTAAAAAATCTCCCTCCTGACTGCTCATTAAAATCAGTAATTTACACGGATTCCCTCAGCTCAATCAAGGCTTTGAGTAATTCCTCAGATAAATTTCACCCTGTTATAAATGAAATTAGAAATTTATTACTAAAGATTAAAGAACGTCACCAACTGGTTGCTTTCTGCTGGATACCAGCACATTCTGGTATTTTAGGCAATGAACAGGCTGATAAAGCTGCAAAAAACCCAACCAGCTTAGATTTAACCAATATCCCTGTCCCAGCCTCAGACTATGCAATAATGATTCATGCTGCATGCCTAACAGAATGGACAGCGCAATGGCATTCCCAAACGAATAATAAACTCTTTCAGATTAAACAGGTTCCGAAAATCTGGCCCTCCAGTGTCCGGACATCAAGACGAGAAGAAGTAATTCTTGCAAGAGTAAGAATAGGTCATACTTACCTGACCCACCTTCATTTACTCACAGGAGATGATCCACCACTGTGTCCACATTGCTATATAAATATGACAGTTAAACACATTCTCATTGACTGCCCCTATTATAAACAAGACAGAATTTCAACCCTGCAATCACTGGTTATCCTTCAACAACCAATAACCCTAGAGAATTTGATAGGTGACAAGGCAAATATATCTGAATTCTTCCGTTTTCTGAAGCAAATTAGAATTTTTAATCTTTTCTGATTAAGGACATTTCAGACAGTACGATTCTTTCCCTTTTCCTTTAATATAAATGAATAGGCGCATTATAGCTAAAGCAGCTTATGCGCCATCAAACCCCCATATCAACAACAACAACCAACTCTTAAACTACCTAGAAACCTTCCGTCTGATCAACGATCACCAGTATGGATTCCATCAGTGTCGATCCACTGGTGATATTCTGGCTTATTAGGCCCATTTATGGACTAATTCAATGGAAAGGTTCGGTGAAACACAAGTAGTTGCTCTTGACATCTCAAAGGCTTTTGATCGTGTTTGGCATAAAGGTCTTCTAAACAAGCTTCCATCTTATGGTTTGCCAACTGTTTTTCGTAATTGGTTATCCAGTTTTCTCTCTGATCGCTCACTGAGGGTGATGGTAGATGGCTCTCTGTCTTCTAACTTCTCCACTAATGCCGGTGTCCCACAAGGTTCAGTTCTTTCCCCCACTCTTTTCCTCTTGTATATCAATGACCTTCTTCCATTGACTGGAAGTCCTATCCATAGTTTTGCCGATGATAGCACATTGCATTCAACTTTCCATTTTGAGAAATCTTGTCCTGCTCAATCAGCTTCAACTTCTCGAAAATCTGCTACAAATTCCTTAAATGCCGATCCTCAGGTTATTCTCCAGTGGGGCAAAGACAACTTAGTTGATTTGAACCCTTCTAAAACTCAGTCTTGTCTTATATCTCGCAAAAAGGATTCTTCTGCTCCTATGCTTATCTTTAGTGACACTCCGATTTCTAGGCAAAATGATATATCTCTTGGGGATTACCCTGACTTTTAATCTCTCTTGGCACAAGCACATTACAAATATTGCTTCCTCTGCATCTAAAAAACTTGGTTTCTCTTTCACTCTCGGTGTTACTTTTCTAGTAGTACTAGTAGTAGTACTACTAGAAAAGTAGTACTACTACTAGTACTAACAGCTGCTCACTCTGTATAAATCGCAAATCCGCCCTGCCATGGAATATTGTTCCCACATCTGGGGTGGTGCCCCCAAAACCTCTCTCAGGCTTCTTGATTCCATTCAGAAGAGGGCAGTTAGGTTAATTGATGATTCATCTCTAACAGAGTCTCTCCACTCGCTTTCTCATAGACACACTGTTTCTGCTGCATGCTCTTTCTACAGATACTTCCATGGGCACTGTTCTTCTGAATTGGCTTCTATAATTCCCGCTCTCTCTTTCAAAACAGTCTGAACACGTGCCGCCACCAGCCAACATCCATTTACTGTCCAACTTCAAACCCAGAGAACCAACTTTTCATCTTCCTCATTTATTCATTCAACTGCCGTTTTCTGGAACAACCTTCCTTCATACGTATTTCCTGAAAATTACAATTTACAGAAGTTCAAGTCCAATGTCAACAAATATCTTCTTTCGTCTTCTCAACCTCCAACCCAAGCACGGTACTAAGTACTATAGGTTCTAATACCTCTCGTGTTTGGGGTTCACATAAAAAAAAAAAAAAAAAACAGAAATATACGTACGTGCACAATTTTAAGAGTCTAGCAGTCTTTTAAATTTAAAAATATGATAGAGTAATAGATTCACGTTTATATTTTATGTTCAAAGCTTTATTTATTTTTCTTTTTTTCTGAAAATAAAAGGTGCAATGAACACAGCATTTTTTAAAATATTCAATTTTTTATTAAAAATAAAAGGTTATATTTACAGTAAGTATTGCAATAAGTTAAGAAGGATGAAAGAAATGGTATTGCTGAAGAACAATTCAAAAAAACTGATAACTTTTTTCCAGAAATTTAACAGGAAGTCGGTTAGTCACCTGTCAGATGGCCATTTACTGTGTTTACTGCAATTGTGGGTTCTGCCACCGCTGGGTTAAGCAACTGTTGTAAAATCATCACAATTTAAACTTTTGTTATGATGGTCAGAGTATAGTTATATCACTTTTATTCATTTTCACACAAAGTTGTGCAGGATATTATGAATTTTAGTAGCTTTTAATTTGTATTATAAAAATCTCAATTTCAAAATAAAAAGAAAATACCAACAAAAACTACTAATAAATTAAAAATACATTTGTTGGAAGATGAAAGCACCAAATTCCTGTATGAAAGTCAGTTGTAAGGTAAACTCAAATCAGATGAAAGTGATAATGTTGAGGGAATCTGGTCAAACATGAAAAAATAAATTCTGCGAGCTTCTGAAGAAAGTCTTGGATATAAACCTATAAAAAATAAAAACTGGCTAACAACTTAAGAATTGAAACAAACAATTGATGAGAAAAAAAAAAGACCTATAAACTGTCCCTACAAACTAAAGACCTACATCTACACACAAAATATAAAAAGCTTAGAGCAGAAGTCAGAAAACTAACCAGAAGAATCTGACGAGATGACTGGGATAAATTTGTTAAATTCTTAGAATGTGAATCACTGGCCCACAGAGAAGAGGTTTTAAAATTTTTAAGAAATTATAACTAGACACAAATGATCAAATAAAAACCAACTCCATCTTTCAAGCAGAATGGGAAGATGAATCTGTGGTAACCAAAGATGAAGAAAACATAACAATGGATTCCGGTTATTTGGACCACCGGTTAATCGGGGCAAATCTTAAAAAACAGAAACCAATGGGGAAAAGAGCCAGGGCTTACTTTTCTGAATTGGGACAGCATGCCATTTAATCGGGGCAGGAGACCGCAGCACTGGAGATTACCCTACAATTGTCTCCGACGGTACCACGTGGTTTGGTCTAAATTCTGGAGGTCACCACCATAAAACAATAAAAACAATTAACAGTCACCTGTTTATTGGGCTTTTCTCTTAGTGAAATCTATCATAAACGGACAGTAAACTCGATCTTACTGAATTTGTGATAATATCGACAGCTGGAATTCTGTGGGTTATTATGGTGAAATGTGTTTACACTTCCATGAAATCTTCAATCATATAAAAAAATAAATTTTCAGATCTTCTCTTCATTCGTATTTTTAAAGCTTTGTAACTCGTTACTCGGTTCTCACTTGCGCGTATCGTGTTACTTGCAATTTGTGTGTGCCGTGTTCTTTGTTATTGATTGCTTATCTTTTTACTGTTTTAAATTTTAACCCCCACCCACAAATGGTAGTGAACAGAAATTTCAACTAGTTTGTATGTACATATTACAGTACGTATTAATTGTTGCGATTATCACGTATATTCTTCTGATTTTCACGTATTTTTTAATTGGTAAGGTAATAAATGGTAAATTTGTGCTTAATATATCTTTGCTTTTATAGCCTGTGGATAATATTCCTCCTATTTTCGCTAATTAGAATCGCTGTTTAATAGAATTAAAATTCAATTCACAAATGTGATCACAATGACTGGCGCTTACTGCACATCGTATAGTGAACGGCACTTTACTATGTCGAGTGGTGGGGGGGGTACATTGTATTTTTAACTATTTACGTGAAACTTCGGATAATTAGGGCAGCTGCTTAATCGGGCCAAAATGCACTAGTCCCGATGTGTCCAAAATAACCGGAATGGACTGTATTACAAAAATCAAAAAACACACTACTAAAATTATTTAACATCATGTAGCATAAACAACAGATACCCAAAGATTGGGAAACAGGAATAGTAATCAATTTACACAGAAAAGGCTCCAGAAATAACACTTAACAAATACAGAGGGATAACCTGCTATCAACTGCTTCAAAGCTATACTCTAATATACTAAAGAATAAACTTAATAAATACAGTGAACAATTTTTAGAAGAAGAACAATGTGGGTTCAGGAAAAGGAGAAAAGAAGAGAATTAGACCTACCACCATTTCTGCTGTTTATTGATTATGAAAAAGCATATGACAGTGTAAACCGGGAAAAACTTTGGCAGATTCTACATGAAGAAAATATCCCAACCAACTCCAGAAAGCGATACAAAGCCTATATAAAAACTCAAAAGTCTGCATAAAATATTCTAATGGCCAACTATGAGACCCAATGAACACTAGTAAAGCAGTCAAACAAGGATGTGGACTATCACCAAATTTATTCAATATCTACATCAATAAAATTATTAAAAAATGGAAACAAACAGTTAACAATGGAATACAGTTGAACAACAGGAATAAAATCTAAACTATATTATATGCTGATGATCAAGTTATAATTGCAAAATCGGAAGATGAACTACAGATAGCTAATGAACTGAATAAAATAGGCAAAAAGTACTAGATGAAAATCTCCACCTCAAAAACAAAATCAATGGGATTATGTGGAAAAAACATGCGAAGAGTGAAAATTGTTAATGATGACAAAATAATAGAACAAATATCTGATTTCACCTATTTGGAAAATTTAATATCAAATGACATTCACACTAAACTACAAAAATATAATAAAATGAACGGAACGATTAAACACTACTTCGGAAAACAAATGACAACTGAAACAAAATTATGACTGCACAGCATCACTTCAAAATCAGCCTTCTTCTACAGCTGTGAGACTTGGGTCATAAATAAGAAAAATGCACAAAAACTAGAAGCAGCACAAGACCATTATTAGGCTTTACAAGACTAGACCACCAAAGAAATTTAGATATTCATGTGAAATTAAAAGTAGATAACATAGTAAATGACATAGAACGATATCTGAAAAAATGGATCAGCCACACAGAAAGAATGAACCCAGACTGGATCCCAAAATTAGCCTTTAACTACAAACTTACAGGCAAGTGTGTTAGTTGTCTGATGGCATCGGGGTTTCCCCTCATCTTATAGGCAAGAGAGATGTGGGTCGACCAAGACAACGATGGCGAGATCAAGACCACTTCCAAGAGCTACAACGAAACAGGTCTTAAAAGACCTAAGCCGGACCAAGTTCATGATGAAATATTGTAATCTGTAGAACTGAAAAAACACTTTAAGCTTGTTTCATTTGTTTTTATATATTAGTATTAAGTTTATTGACAACAAATATGTAAGCAGAGGTACAGGTACATCAGTGCACCTGTGTGAAATCGTAGCCTAAGTACTATTCCTCAACTAAATAATAGGCACATTATAGCCATAGCAGCTTATGTGCCATTAAACCTCCATAACAACAACAACAAAATCAACTAAAGAAACGAAATCATGGGGTAAAATTTCTAAATTCTGGAAGTCTTTTGTCAAGTCAAAAGAGAGAGGTTATTACAGACTAGAATAATGAAAAACAAGACAAAAAATGAGAAGGTAATTTCAAAATAAAAGAGTCAAAAAATTTAATGAAACCTATCCCCTTAAAGTTGTAATATTCGACAAGGAATATTACAACTTTCTGAAAGTGATAAAGCCCAAGAAACCTATAGGGAAAAAGAAATCCAAAGAAGAAAAATTAGTCAAGAAACACTTGTTATGATGAACCGAAGGTGACAAACGAAGAGCAAGGTAAACACTGACAAGGAGAAAATTGAGTATACTGAGTTATGCAAAGCCATTAGAAAGAGACTCAGAGAGGACATAAGAAGGTTGGTTATTTGGTTTTTAGGAGCATTAGCAACTAAGGCCATATTGCTCCGGGAATATGTAGTGGTCATTCCCTGACCTTTCTGCATCCTCCGTATTTGGTAGTGATGGGCTCGAACCCCGGTCTAATCAAGAAGCGTGTGCTATGCACTGCTGCTCCTTCCCACCCGGCTACGGAGGCGTCCGACATAAGATTTAACACAAGAAAAGTAGAACAAGCATTAAGGGAAAACAAAGGACTTAAATTAGCAGCCATGAGCAGTAATACAGAAAGGCAAATGATACTGAGAATGAAGAATAGCAATGGTGTACTTATAAATAGCAGAGAAGGCATAATTCAAATAGCAGAAGACTACTATAGAGAATTATAGAAGGAGCGAGGGAATGATGCCAGCAGTGGGGAAGATGGATTGCAAGTTAGCAACACATACGACATACCTGATTTTCTTCCTGATATAAGGTAGAACATGCATTGAAGAAAATGAATAATCAGAAAGTCCCGGGGGAAGATGAAGTTACTGTAGAGTTGTTAAAATTGGGAGGAAGAGACATAACAGAGAAACTGGCAAGGCTCTTCACAAAGTGCATCAGAAAAGGTGTGACGCCTAAGCAGTGGAATAATGCAATCATAGTTTTGCTGCATAAGAAAGGAGATAAATCAGAAATTGGAAATTATAGACCAATTAGCTTGTTATCCCACATTTACAAGTTGTTCACAAGGGTCATTACTAACAGATTAGAAAGAATACATGATGAGAATCAACTGAAAGAGCAAGCTGGCTTTAGGACAGGATTCTCAACTATGGATCACCTTCACGTAATATCACAGCTAATGGAGAAAGCAAGTGAATATAAAACACCATTATTCCTGGCATTTGTGGATTATGAAAAGGCATTTGACTCCATACAGCATAAGGCAGTGTTTCGGGCACTGGAAAGACAAGACATAGATACCCCATATATTATGATTTTGAAGAAAATATATGAGAACGCTACCTCCTTTATTAGACTAGACAAAGACAGTAGCAAATTTAAAATTGAGAAAGGAGTTTGACAAGGAGACAATATCTCTGAAGTTGTTTACTGCTGCCCTTGAGGAAGCTTTCAGAAGATTAGACTGGTCGTAGAAAGGAGTCAATGTGAATGGAGAGTACCTAAACCATTTACATGCAGATGACATTGTGGTCATAAGCCACGATCCCAAAGAATTAGAGGAAAATCTTAGTTATGCACAATTAGTAAGGATTTTGGACTAAAGATGAATATGGCTAAAACAAAAGTAATGATGAACAAGTATGCCACAGAAAGGGACATAATGATTGAAGGAGCAGTAATTGAAAAGGTGGAGTCAGATACTTATCTGGGACAAGTTATTAGCTGTAATAATGATAAATGGCTGGAAGTCAAGAGAAGAATAAATTTTGGATGGATAGCATTCAGGAAATATAGTCACATACTGAGGAGGAATATCCTAGTTTGTCTGAAACGTAAAATAGTGAACCAATGTATACTCCCACCATGACTTATAGAAGTGAAACTTGGGCACTCACCAAAAGAATGGAACAGAAGCTGAGAACTACGAAGAATGGAATGAATTATATTGGGAATCAGACTGTTAAAACCCATGGATTAGACAGCAAACTCAAGTAAAGGACATTGTTATCAAAACTAAAGAACTAAAATGGTGTGTAGGACACATAACTCGAAGACATGATGATAGATGGACTAAGAAAATAACAGAATTGTACCCAAGAGGAGCTAGAAGAAAAC
Organism: Mastigoproctus giganteus; assembly: GCF_048544385.1. NCBI lineage: Eukaryota > Metazoa > Arthropoda > Arachnida > Uropygi > Thelyphonidae > Mastigoproctus > Mastigoproctus giganteus. The sequence continues at coordinate 216,555,362 of NC_143576.1, forward strand.
CTCGAAGATAATGGCGGAGATGGATAGATGAAATTCATGAGTTTGTGGGTAGTAGATGGATGGCCATTGCACAAAACTGAAAGAACTGGAAAGTTGCTGGAGAGGTATTTAAGCCGACCTGGCTAGCCAGGTAGGTAAAGTGCCTGCCTGGCAACCCAAAGGTCGTGGGTTCAAATCCTGCCTCGGGCTGGGAGCAGAGTGAAATGCAAAAATTTTTTGGAGGTGCATTATGGCCACCGAAGCTAATGTGCCAACAACTAACAAAAAAAAGAGAGAGAGAGAGAGAGAGAAGCCTTCTTCCTGCAGTGGATTGAAAATGGCTGATGATGATGTGTTCTGTCTAACCGCTCACTGCAGGTGATGGCTGGCTCCCTAACGTCTCCACTAATGCTGGTGTTTCCCAAGGTTCAGCTCTTTCTCCCACTCTTTTCCTCTTGTATATTAATGACATTCTTCTATTGACAGGAAATCCTATAGTTTTGCTGATGATAGCACATTGCATTCCACCTTCCAGTTTGAGAAACCTTGTCCTGTACAAACAGCTTCATCTGCAATATCTACTACCAATTCCTTAAATGCTGATCTCCAGGTATTTCTCCAGTGTTACAAGGATAACTGAGTTGATTTCAATCCTTCTAAAACTCATATATCGCAAAAAGGATTCTTATCTTCGATGACACTCTGATTTCTAGGCAAGGTCATATATTTCTATTGGGGATTACCCTGGCTTCTGATCTCTGTTGTTACAAATATTGCTTCCTTGCAACCAGTCAACATGCTTTTACTGTCCAACTTCAAACTCACAGAATCAACTTTTCTTCTTCCTCCTTTATTCATTCAACTTACGTTCTCTGGAACAGCCTTCTTTTATATGTAGTTTCTGAAAATTACAATCTACAGAAGTTCAAGTCTAATGTCAACAAATATGTTCTTTCAACTTCTCAACCTTCAACCCATGCATGATACTAAGTACTGTAGGTTCTAATACCTCTCATGTTCGGAGTTTTTATTAAAAAAAAATTCTGTAATGTGACCTTTTTGACAATTCGTATACAACCCCTACAAATGTCCCTTATACCTGTCCAAAGTTTCTTGCTGTCTCCTCATTTCTTCTTAATTCTATAGTACATCACCGTACAAAATTTTGTCCTGTTCCATTGCAAACTGCACGAGTTACACCACATTTTCTACGTGTTCTGTTAATTTTGCTGAGGGCGCCTCCATAGCCAGGTGGGAAGGAGCAGCAATGCGAGCACACGCTTCTTGATTAGACTGGGGTTCGAGCCCGTCACCACCAAATACGGAGGATGCGGAAAGGTTAAGGAATGACCACCGCATATCCTGGAGCAATATGGCCTTAGTTGCTAATGCTCCTAAAAACCAAACAAGAACAACAATTTTGCCGAGCAATGTATTACCTGTCCACCCACCCACTATCCCTAAAATGTGATAATATTCCTTTTCTGGCATGGTAAGTGGATTTCATATCGAAAGATGTCACCCCACAATTTAGTTGTTTAACTGAGAGATAGTAGTAGATTTGGGTTTTATTAGTTATCTGTACTTTTCATATTTATTTAATGAAACCATTTATATAAACAAATGGCATAAAGTGTTTATATAAAAAATATAAAATAAAAAATGTTCATAATTTTTTTATTGTCATATTCTTTCATTAGAAAAAAATATGGCATCGTATTTGTTATTTTACTGATTATTGTACATCTTTTAACAAATGAAAGGCTATTCTTTTCTTCGGTTAAAACAGTTATGTTAATGATTATGACAATTTTTTGGGACAAAGTCTCAAACTATGGATATATTCACTAAATAGACAAGTTAGTGCAAATAATTATATTAGTACTTAGTGAGCTACCAAAGTAGGCAAAATGGGATCGTTTTTATTATATCTCATATTGTGAAAACCTTCACAATGAGTTGCCCTGATATTGTACTACCTTGAATAATCAACATTTCTCCAATGGAGAAGACTGTTACTTATTCTTTGGCAGATACCACCACCCAGATGGTACCGTTTGCTTATTGACCTCTCTCTCTTTCGTGGGTGGGTAGTTACCCTGGTGTTGCAATAAGTGAATTCAGTTATGAAGTATAATTCCACAATATGAGAGATATCATAGGATGTGCAATAGTATAGACAAAGACAATTTTTTGGGCTAAAGTCTCAAACTATGGATATATTCACTAAATGGATAATTTAGTGCAATTGCATCATATTAGAATGTAGTGAACTACCAAATTAGGTGAAATGGCATCGTTTTTATTATGAATGGGCCATTGGTGGAACGTTGCTTATTCAAGGTGGTACAATATCAGGGCAACTCATGAAGGTTTTCACAATATGAGATATAAAAAAATGATGCCATTTCACCTACTTTGGTAAATCACTACATACTAATGTGATGGAATTGCACTAACTTGTCTGTTTAGCGAATCTATCTGTAGTTTGAGGCTTTAACCCATAAAATTGTCGTAGTCAATACTATTGCACATCATCTGGGTTGTCACTTATTGCAACACCAGGGTACCTATCTCCCAACTGAAGAGAGGCCAATAAGCCTTGAAATGGTGCGGTCTGGGTGATGATATCCTCCGAGAATAAGTAACACTAGTCTTCTCCATTGGTGAAGCGTTGCTTATTTGAGGTAGTACAATATCAGGGCAACTTGTGAAGGTTTTCACAATATGAGATATAATAAAAACCGATGCCATTTCACTTACTTTAGTAGTTCACTACGTACTAATATGATGCAATTACACTACTAACTTGTCTGTTTGGTTAATGATTATTTATTTTAATGTAAATGTAATTTTATTTCTTTCAACTTTTAATTTATCCCTTTGTTTTTTTTAATAGGCATCAAAAAGAACGGGATGAAATGGAAAAACGACATAAGCAAGAACTTGAAATATTTAGAAAAGAAAAACAGTCAAAGCTTATCTCAAGTAATTGTAATAATACTTCCTCTTCCATCACTGGTCATTGGGGTTCAAACCAAAATAGTTCTTCCACCAATAGCAATGGTTATTACAACACAAATCTTCATCCTGAGGATATGCCTACTTTATCACATTCAGTTTCTAGTCCTGTCCTCCATGTAATGTCTTCAGGATATGATACCAAGTACTGTAATAACTGTAGTTCAGTACCACATTATAGTTCGTATCACCGTTCAAAGTGCTCGAATTGGGGAAACCTGGCTCCACTGTCTGCACCTCTTCCGGGTTTGTTAAAGACAACTAGTTTTGATTGGAACAGTGTTCAGCTTTCAAAGAAATCTCTTTGTCGTTCAAGTTCAGAAGGAATCGCATCTTCCTGTTCAGTGTTACAGCAGCCAGAAATACAAAAAAGTAAAAATAGGACTTTTACAGATGATTTACTTAGATTAGTACAGACTCTTGGTTCTAAAGGAAAGACTGGAACTATTAGCAGTGCTGGCACACCCAGTTCAGGTAATGGTAGTGAACAAAAAATGACACTAAATCAGATGAAACAGAAAAAAATGCAAGGGTTACTTGATATTTCATGTAGCCTAAATGGTAATACATCTGTTGCAACACCGTCTCCTGGAGTTTCTCCAGCATCTTCTCCTATGCCTAGTCGCCATATAACTTCTGCTACTTCAGTACTAGCAGTTTGTACTTCATACAGACCTGTAGTGCCACCTTTATATGCAACTTCTCCAATGTCTCATGCATACTATGATGGGTCACATAATAATCCAGAATGGGGACCATCGCACTCCTTTAGAGGTAATCCAAACTTTTCTGTAATCCAACAACATGGACCACATGTTGCAGCTTGCTATTCTCCACATTCAACAAGTCCATTGCCATCTCCCACATATTCTTCTTGCAGTTATGTTGGAAATCATAATTTGAGTAAATAATACATATGCACCATCTCTGCTTTTGTGCCTTTTAGTTATAGCTTGCTGTTGGGAGCTTAATGCTATTTTGACATACAAAACTTTTCAGTGTGCTGTATAAGAGTATTATTTTATAACAGTTATACAGAGAGCAGTTCATGTTTAAACTATCTCATTAGCATTTCGAAGTGATTTATGAAGTTATTCCAAGCAGCACTAACAGCAATAGAATGAGAAATGATTAATAATATCAAGTGATTGGTAAATAGATTAATACAAATCATGTTGAGACCAATATATAACAAAGCGAATTTATAAGAAAATGCATAAGGGAAACAAAGTATTTCCATTCTTGTATTTATATATGAAATTGAAACTTTGTAAAGAAACTTCCACTGAAAAAGCAATAGAAATTCCATATATTCAAATGTATTAAATTTTATTTCAGTATTCAAAAATTATCAACTATACAGATTTGTCTATGCATTTCATATTTGCAATGTATGCTGCAGTAGTGTTGATGGTTTAGGTGAATGTAATGTGTGGACATGTACGATGTGTGCTGTACTCATAGAACGTTTGTAAGTATATCCTGAGTACAGTTCTGTGAATGCTTTTTTTACAAGCAACAGTTTTGAAAATATATGTATATTGCAGAATATAGACATTGTGTGAACCACACAATTGGTGCTAAAATGTACAAGTGGTTTGATTTTTGGTTGTTTTATATTTTCTACATGTTCATTTTCGGCAAATTTTTTTGCAATATGTATGTACTAGAAAGGATGTTTAAAAATTGTTAAAATATCTTTAAAATTTGTAAAGTTAGAATTTTGTATTTCTTATTCACCATTCTGATGGAAATGTCTTCTCCGCTACTCCTTTAAGATTTTGTATAGTGAAGGTTTTGCAGCTATATATGAAATGAAAATGCATATTAAAACAGTAACCAAGATGTGTTTTGTTTGCAGCATTCTAATAAACAGTATTATTATTATTATTACTACTACTATCATCATTATTATTCTAGCTAATATCTGTATTTACAAGTACTACAAGTTAAGGTTATTGAAACTTTCTTCTGTATGCATACAGAACACGTGTATCCATCATTTAATAAGAATTCATGGTTTGGTTGTAGATCGATCTAAGCCATGTACAAGCAACATCTCAAAATTTCGTATTATTCATTTTATTTTTTTTATATATAGCTCAGTAATACTGATCTGTCCTAGGAATTTGTGTAATAAATTGTTTGCTTTGTAAATTTTGTGTGATATTTTATTATTTCAGTGTAATTTTTGTAAAATGAAAAAAGGAAAAACTTTCTTTTGTGCTACATACCAAGTTCCATTATACATTTATAACAGTTCTGAAACCAGTTTTGCAGTGTAAAATCCAGATTTTTTATAATTTGAAGTCATTTATTCCTCAGTGAAAATGTTTGAAAATCCGTGATAGTAGGAAAATGTAAGCATCTCTTCCATGAAAAAAAATTCAGGCTTGCTATATTTCTTTGTCAAAGCAGGCAGGCAAACAGCTTTTATCATTTTAAATAATATGTATCATGTATATTATGTGTATAAAAAGCTATATTCATTTAGAAACACATTCAGGTGAGGGACCAGGTGGGTGAAGTAAAGACAAAAGAAACGTATCCATTTATGTGTAGTAGAACAGAGGAATCCTCCTCCTATATATATGGATTTTTATGGGCTGCATTTATTTTTTATGTGCTGTGATTTGATTCCAAGAGATGGTGGGAATGGCTTACCAGTATAATACGGATGGTTGATCTGTTTTGTTTGGTTTGTGGTTGTACTGACAAAAATATGTGGCTGATAAAATTTAAAAATGCACAATATTTTAATTAAGTGGCTTAATTGTTATTATGATTGCATTAAAGATCTTTCCCCATATGATTAGCCACAAAATGCAGCTAAATAGTAATACGACTTTACACTGAATCATGCCATTTGGCAGTTTGGTGCAGAATGTCATGCTTCATTTAACTTTGTGACTTATTTTTTATTTTATTTATTTATTATTATTTTATTTATTTTTATTTTTTGTTTATTAATAACAAGTGAATCTAATTTTTGGGAGACATGGTGAGGTTAAATAATCTAGACCATTGCTTCTCAAACTATCTGTGGTGAAGGACCAGTTTCTTTTATTTCCAATCCATCACAAACCAGTACTTTTGTGAAATATAAATTGTTGTAGTCTGGTAACAGCCACGCCGAATTGGAAATTAATCATGACCGGAACCATTCCACAAACCATACTTGGAGGGGGCACTGATCTAGACAATAGATTAAATAATCTAGGCCAGAGTGTTTAGTGGGGGTTTTTTTTTTTTTTTTGCTGCTCCAAACACTAAAGGTATTAGAAGTATAATGTTCTAGTATGAAGTGTGTGTCGGTTAGAAGAAGAAAGTTGTTGACCTAATATGGTCAATGAAAGGCTCAATAAGACAGGCAGTAATCATTATTGTGAAGAAAGACACTTTCTTTACATGCATTCATTCAAAATAAATTTAAGCTTACTAATTTATTATTATTATTATTATTATTATTATTATTAGCCATATGGTACAAGGAAGCCTGAGGCTTATGCTGTAGCAGACAAAAAAACTCTGCATTACCCTGAGAGAGAGAGAGAGAGAATGGACCCTGGGTCCATTCTCTCTCTCTCTCGCTCTCTCTCTCTCTCTCCGTACCATACATTCTGGTTCCTATCATGGAGTCTTCCTCAGTGGTGATAGTTTATAAAAGTTAAACTGAAAATTACATAATATATAAAAATGAAGTTATAAAATTTAAACATGATGAAACAAGTAAGAGCAAAACAAATAACAGCAAAGAATATTCTTAACGGTGGTGAAACTACCATACTGCCAGGTTTGTCACTGTGTATTGGGGGGGGGGGGGAGTCAGGAACCAAATGGATGTTTGGTATGGTTGTTAAAGATCATGCAGTGGCTGTTTGGATATCTGGTGGAAGAGATAGAATTTATAGTTTTACTACTGGTTCTTAAGTTGGAATGCTCTGAGAATGTCACTGACACAGACAAAGGGTGGTCACATTCCCTGTGTCTGTTCCTTCCCTTTATTGATTGTCTTTGTTGGCATGATGCTGTTTGCTGCAGCCATCTGACCATTCAGACAAATTCCCTAACAGCTGTTGATTGGTGGGCATTGTTAGCAGGCATAATACTATGAAGTAAAGGAAAGAAAATTTATTTTCATTGCATGTAGAGAAGTGTCCTTCACAGTAATACTTGTTGACATTGCAATTAAATTTTTAAAATAGATTGTAACTTTCAGAAAACAAGTATGAAGGAAGCTCCTCCCCCCAAAAAAAAGAAGTAGAAGAGATGATTAAAGAGTAAAAGTTAGCTCCATGAGTATAGAATTGAATTGTGCATGGATATTGACTATTTGAATCATGTGTTTGACTTGTTTCAATGAAAGAGGTTCAATTATGATGCAAATTCTCAAGCATTAGAAAAGTTAGAAGACAGAGCTATCTATAAAGTGCTGTAAGCAGAGAAAAAACCAAATATACGATAAAGAGAAGGTAAACCATAAAATTGCAGATTGTATAGAAGACCTTTATGCCAAATATGAACAAAAGCCTTCGAAAGTTCTGGAACCAACTACCAACTTATTTCCAAGTTTTTTCAAGATTTCATATGATGGTGGACCAACACTGAAATGAATATTGGTGATCATTAATAAAATAAGTTTTAAGATGGTGTATTAGTTGGTAGTCAGAAAGAGTTGGGATAAGTGCAGTAGGATGATAATTTGGAAGGGATAGATTTGTTACTTGTCACATATTTTAGGAATTGACTAGGTATGAATAAATTTCGATGCAGAGAGAAAACTACCAGTGGAACAAACAAATATAAAAAGGTAGCATGAAACAGGTGTTAACTTTGAAATACAGAATTTATGAATGTGAAAATTCCATCAGATCCTGAAGACCTCTTTGGATCAAGATTTTTCAGGAATTTCCTAATCTTTCAGTTGGAAGAGTGAAGTTAAATGGAACTGTTCGATGTGATAGGAGAGGAGATTTACTGAAAACATAAATGAAATATTGGATGAAATTATGCTAAAAAAGTCAGCTTTATGGGGGAAATTTTAGATGAGGACAATAGAACCATCAGAATATAACACAGATGGAAATGTGATTGGGTAGAAATTGCTGCCAATGGCTTTGGCAAGTGAACAGAAGTTTAACTGCCAGTTGATCAAGGAGCAAGTTTCTCTTAACCTTTTCAGAATCAATAGCTAGTTTGTTGTGAGTTTTAGTATTGGCAGAAAATGAAACTGAATACAAGCCGATATTATATCCTATGTTCTTAACTTGGCACATTTATTGGAAAGCCATGTTAGATAAAGGATGAGATTTTAGGATACAGTGAGGAATAAAGGATTTCATTCAACGAGAATAATTTCACTGACATAATATAATGAGAATATTAGGATCAGAATATTTAAAATGGCAGTACAACCAAGAAAATGGGAAATCATAAATTACCTAAATCATCAGTGGCAGCAGAATTGATGTCCATGATCAAAAATTGAATGCAGGAATGCATAATAATTTGATTTCAACTACTGCATTGAACCCCCCCCCACAGTGTTAGATCTCCTTTCACACACTTGTAATGCCAAATGGCACAAAACAGAATGGCCATAGGATAGAGGCCGCGTTGGAGAAGTGACTTGTCAGCATTTCTGCCAACTGGATCCATACAACTATAAAATTGAAGTTGGCTGGAGTTGTGGAGATTAAAATCACAGAGGAAAATTCCTTATAATAGAGAGGAAAATTCCTAATAATAGAGAGGTTACATTGGAGAAACAGTTCCAAAGAAAGAAAGTCAATGTTCTGAGTGATTTATATAATTGAGAGGATGATAGAGGTAAGAAATGAATTTGGCAGAATAGTTTGAAAAGATTTTAAGCTTTTAGGCCCTGACAAAGAATATCGGAGTATTGTATCTTGGTCAACAAAGTTGCAGTCCCCCCACCAATATCTGCAAGCTTTCTGTTGTATAGATGCATCTCTGCAAAACCAGTTAAGGGAATATCAGAATAGTCATGTTCACAAGTACATAGGGTAAATGAGATGAGTGGTTGAGGCAACCAATAATTGAGTTTGCCAGAAAAAATTAAATGGCTTGGCAGGTTTTATATGGAAATTGGTGTCAATCATTGAGATTAGAACTGGATCATGTATATTAATGAAATTAATTGGGAAGGTTTTTGGTTGGTGTTTTTTTTTTTTGCAGGTAACTTTTTTTCTCTTGGTGTGATTATCCATGATGCAGGTATAGCTAGAGAAATGTTGGGAAGAACATGTATGAGCCAATGAAATTTTAGATATCAAGTATGCAATGGCCTTTGCCAGCAAAAGTAGCTTTATGGAAATCAAAATCTGTTTTGGTTAGGTACAATAAGATATACAAGGTGTGGATATTAAATAACGAGTCTGCACGTGCTCAGTGTGAAGCACAGCAGTTGACCTTGAACCATTCCCTAGTTGTCTGCCAAGTAACATCACGTGCTCATCCGCTTTTCAGTGAGACAGGTTTTTTGTGTTTTTGCAGTTTGCTATAAAAATGAGAAACAAGAATCGAACTAAATAAAACACCAACTGAATGCTGAGTTGTTACGGCAAGTTCATGAGGAAGATACTATGACGAGCTCTCATGTTTCACATAAAAGATTTTTTCAAACGAGGTGAGAATGAAGAAGACAATGACCAGGCCATCCAGTATCTATGGAAACTAATGAAAATTTGGACTGGATGAGGACATTGATTAGAAGTGATCGTCTTTTAGACAGAATGGTTGCATCAGGACTCAATCTGGACAAAGAAACAATTTTTTAACTGAAAATTAAATGAGAAAGGTGTGTGCCAAGATGGTGCCAAAAATTTTGATTGAAGATCAAAGAATGAGAAGACCAAGTTTGTGAAGAGGCTTTGAAAATAGACTGAGTACTGTAATAACTGCAATGAAAGTTGGCTGTATTAGTATGATGCAGAAACTAAAAACCAGTCAATGCAATGGAAGAAAAACAGTCCCCCAGATGAAAATAAGCAAGAATGTCAAAAACGAAAACCATACTTCTTGTTTTCTTCGATATTAAAGGAATTATTGTGGCTGAATATATCCAACCAAATCAGACATACTATATTGAACTTCTAACAAGGCTATGTAAAAAAATTGAATAAAAAATAAATTTTCTGTTTATACCCCAGGAGTTCGCAAGATAGAATACAAAAAACAGCACCATATTTAGCTGGTCATTCAAAACGTGTACTTTTCACCCTCGTGCCTGACCACTTGGCTACAACCTTCGATTTTGGGAGGATGGCTGGATGCTCCATAAGCATTAGCATTAGTAGAGGCATTTGATGCAAGAAAGCAAGCTTATGCAGCATCAGCCAAAAAAAAAAAAAAAAAAAAAAAAAACCCACTTCCACTTCACCCCTCTGTTCGTTCAAAATACCTGTCCAGCTTAAACTTATTTAGGCTATCAACCTCCACCACAAGGGATGGCAGTCTGTTCCACCAACCAACCACCCGCTGGCTAAAGGCAAATTTCCGCACGTCAATCCTACATCTGTCTTTCCTCAATTTGAATTTATGCCCTCTCAGGTGATTTTTCTGAGCTAGAGGAAGAATCCCATCAGCATTGAGCATGCTTAAACCATTCAAGGCTTTATACACCTCTATCAGATCACCTCGCTGGTGCCTAGTCTCCAGACACTGTAATTTGCAAAACTTAAGCCTTTCTTCGTAAGAGCACCCCTTTGTTCCATTCACTAATCTTGTTGCCCTTCTCTGTACTCGTTCCAGCAGCTCTACATCCTTCTTGAAATGAGGCCTCCAGACCTGTATACAGTACTCTAGGTGTGGCCTGACCATTGCCTTATACAATGGAATAATCACCTCCTTATCCCTGCTGGAAAAATTCCTGTATATCATTGACAATACTCCATGAGGTACTCTTGCAGCCCGTCTGCACTGTCAGAGAACTTCATATCTGCCTGCACAACCACCCCCAAGTCCCTTTCATTCTCTACCACTGTCAGTGTAGTACCACAGAGTTGATACGTTGCTCTGGGGTTGCTTTTTCCCCATGTGTAGTACTTTACATTTGTCAATGTTAAACTTCATTTGCCACCTCTCAGCCCATCTGCTCAACCTTTCCAGATCCTGTTGCAGCAGCATAGTGTCAGTAGTGTCCTTGACAACCCTGCCAACCTTTGTATCTGCAAACTTGGACATTAAGCTTGATATACCATCATCAATATCATTTATAAATACAGAAAACAATAATGGACCCAACACTGAGCCCTGAGGGACTCCACTAATAACATTAGTCCACGATGAGCAGTGTCCATTGATTTCCACTCTCTGTCTTCTCCCCCTCAACCACCCCTTTATCCATAGCAGCAATTTGCCTCCAATGTCACACTGCTCCAATTTGTGTAGCAGTCGTCCATGTGCAACAGTATCAAAAGCCTTTCTAAGATCCAAGTATATAATATCAAAGTTATTCCCTGCATCCAGTTCTTTTGTGACTGCATCATAGTATCCAATCAAGTTGGTCAGGCAAGACTTCCCCTTAACAAAACCATGCTGTCTGAGCTATAACTGAAGTCTTGTCTAAATGATCCTGCAGTGCTTCTTTAACCAGTGCCTCCATTAATTTTCCTGGAACAGAAGTTAAGCTCACAGGTCTATAATTACTTGTGTCAGCCTTTGATAAGACAATACTCTAGCACACAACGCTCTGTTTGCCAGCTTCTGGCCAAAAAACATCCTTGTGTGAACATGCACCCTGTTCGCCAGACCTAACACCATTTGACTTTTTTCTCAAAAGTGCACTTAAAGGAATCCATTCAAGACATTCCAAAAAAAAAATTGTGCGAGTGTGTCAAGCACGCATAGCGGAAGTTGTTTGTTTGTTATTTGGTTTATAGGAGCATTAGCAACTAAGGCCATACTACTCCGAGAACATGCGGTGGTCATTCCCTGACCTTTCCGCATCCTCCGTATTTGGTGGTGACGGGCTCGAACCCCGGTCTAATCAAGAAGCGTGTGTTACACACTGCTGCTCCTTCCCACCTGGCTACGGAGGCGCCATAGCGGAAGTTAAATGAAACTTCTTTATTCAAACATCACTTGACCAAGGATCCCGTATTGACCGTATGAATGCAGCAGGTGGCTCTGCATGAATGGGGAACTTCGGAGATATGAGACGTTCCATTACCAAATCTAGTTTTGGCAAATTTTGCTGGCTGTGGCATTGGATGATATTTAAAACCATTTGACTTTGATAGAGCTGGAATCACTTTGTTCTTGAGAGAGCAACAACAGCTGTTACAGGCCGACATTTGACTTACATCCTCATTTGGAAATGCTGTTTGAAGATCTCAAGATGCTACAATCTTCACATCGTTCTTGAACGAAAGCCGATCACACATGGAGCAGACTGAACCGAAATCATCCAGGAATGTATGTTTAAACTGTGATTCTTCAGTGTTTCTTAAAATCCTGTAGCTGCTCCGGCTGTGTATTATGTTGAACGATTTGATGGAGTACTTCTGGCAGTCGGTTTTGACTTCTTCGCTTTTCGTTGACAACTGGGCTTGGAGGACTCTTCATCGTTTTCATTTGCAGAATGAACTTCCATGACTCCTTCCAAATTCACTTCTAACATTTCTGGGGAGATGTAAGGTCCGTCCACATCTAAAGATGTGGATGGACCTTCTCTGGCTTCTTTGTTCAGCTCCATCGCTCCACGAATGCAAGTTACGCCCATCTGAAAACTGCCCGGAGCGCGCCTAAAAGTAAAGTACAGCCATTATCAACCCACTGCAGGATGGAAGCCTCCTCAACAATTCATGCTGAGGGAAATGGACCATAATCTGCCACGCTGGTCCAGTGCGAGTTGGCAGATCGACCGTATTCAGCAGTCAGGGGCTTGAACCCCGGTCTACTCAAAGAGCGTGTGCTACTGCACTCGCGCTCCTGCCCACTCGGCTACGGATCTCTACGGAGCGCGGCTAAAGAAGTTTCAATTCAAAAACACCGAAGTGTTAAAAAGGCATATAGAAGATGGCTTCCGTGAATTTCTGTGCTTGGAAGAAACGGGTCATCCGTTTCATCCAAGGCTTGCACACACTTGTAAGGTACGAAATATTTCATATTTATTTTATTGTAACAGTCTCGTTATTTTAGAGTCACATATTGTACTGGTTAAACTTCATATTACAATAAAGAGGAATCATTATATTACTGGGCTAGTTCCTTGATCATAGTCAAAAAGATATATATATATATATTTTAACCAAGCATTCTGCTTTTATCCATTGAGAGTCAGCAGTGTGGTGTGCTAATGAAACGCTGCATAAGTGAAACTTATTTCTTAAAGAACAATATGAATGTAGCTAGAAACAAGATTGGACAATATAGCTAGATGAATAATGTATCTGTGTGAGAAGCGTTTTATCACTCTTAGTGAAAAATGCGTGGTCGAAAATTTCGAACGTTTTATTCCAATATTGAACGAAATTGGCACAGCCACAAGTGGCTGTGCCAATTTCGAAAAAATATTTATGGTAACGAAACATTGTTGCGTTACCATAAATATTATAAATTTCGTTACCATAAATATAAATATTTCGTTACCATAGCTGACTTTCATCAACCGGTGAAATACCACCACTTTGCTTATTGGAGGCTTGAAGTGGTGAAAACCATGTTTAGTCTCTAGAGCAGTTTCCGGCATCCCCCTCCCCCCATACTTCTCCTTCAACCCATGCACGGTACTAAGTACTATAGGTTTTGATATCTTTTGTGTTTGGGGTTTTCATAAAAATAAATAAATAAAAAAAATAACATTTAACATAAGACAAACATTTTTCGAAATTTATGGTAACGAAACAATATTTCGATACCATCAATTTCGTATTTGAGTGCCACATTATTGGCTACTGGCTCTTGATTTAACGACTTAAAACGGGGGCCAGCAACCTACTCAAAACCACAAAAACCGATTAAAACGTTCGAAATTTGTTGGGTAGTGATCGTATTGTTTAAGGACTAATGGCTGACGTGTATAGTTTCTATCATCTCTCCAGGTTTTAACTGGTCTTTGGGTTTTAATAACTAACTCCGTTTTTTTTTTTTTTTTTTTTTTTGTAATTACTCCCGGTAATAGAATGGTATGGGGGGGGAGGATAATAAAAATGCTATTCCATTTTGAGTCGAATGTGATATGCTTTTTTCCATATACAGTAACTTAAAATTAATATTTGTGTTCAAAGTATACAAGTATTTGAACATCTGGTTTAAAACATTCTGCACAATGTTTTAAACTAGGGCCAGCATTCTTTCCTAATGTGGGATGCTTTAAAAATATGCAGGGTCACGAGATCTACCTATCACAATGTTTTATAAGTGTATCTATTTTAAATAAAATACTAGTTGCAGAATTATATTTTTATTACAAAAAAGTAAACTTAAAATTAACACTAAAATTAAATCAGCCAAGTAATTAAAAGATTTTTGGAATTGGTGTTCTTCATGAAATTATACATTTTTATTTCTTTGCCCTGCGATCGACCATTTGCCGACCTCTTCTCGGTTATAACTTTGAGAAGATCCGATACTGGAAATTAGAAATTTATGCAAGAAAAGAATCGCCAGAGGTCTTTTAGTAATTTTTCTTTAATAACAATTAGAAAGTATTTTTTATTTATTTATTTATTTTTTTTTTTTGTGAGAAGAATTGCTAGATGTGAATCAATTCAAAACATTTTGACTGAAAAGTCCGGAACGAGGATATTTTTGAAGTATCCCACATCAGTGGGATACTTCAAAAATATCATGACACAGACCAATGGCGATGTCCTTATGAGTCAAGAGTTCATCGCTTGTGTAGCCTGTAGCATGTATCTAAAGGTCTCGATTTAGGTGATAATCATACGATTCTTATCTTCGTTCCCGACCAGAGAAGCATACAATCTCAAATTAAAACTTGGTGCATTACTAAATGAATTTGAGTCATTGAAGAAAACGGTGTTTTCTCTACAGACAAAACTGGGAACTCATGAGGGACCGTATATAGTGAACTGCCAGTGAAGCCCCAGAACAGTAATATTGCTCAGGTTCAAGAGGATTTAATTTTATTGGGAAATTTCATTGTCAAAGAAATCGATAACATTTTTGTTATAAGAATAGATGGACTAGAACCAGTGTCCACTGGGAGCAACAATTAATGTCACCCACAGTTGTCAGATTTTGTGGGGGGGGGGATAAAGAGAGTATTATTATTCATGTGGGGACTAATGATATTGAGCACAAATGAACAAGATTTGTTGGATAAGACCACGTTGAAATATGCCAACCTTAAGATAAAATGTGTTTGCATTTCCTCCCAGCCACAATTGGGAGGGATTATATACTGACAGCCTTGTGGATTATCTCAAGACATGCGGAATTGGTAAAACATTGTCAATGGTTGAGAGCAGAACCAGCTCAAAGGGTAATGGCACTCTTAGCCAACTTTTATTTGGCACCCATATCTCGGTCTTTCATATAAGCTGAAAAAGGTTTTCAGGTCAAAAATAAAATTGTTTTGATAATTTTGTTTATTTCACTCAATTTATTTTATTAAAATCTTTTTTAAAATAATTTATTAATTTAACAAATAGTATTAATTATTACATACTCAAATTTTCTGCTTCAAAGATTAACTTTTCTTTCTGTAACAGCTGAAAATCTTTGAATAATTTCATCAGGTCTAAATTTTACGGCGGTATGTTCAATTGATAAAGGTTGTAATCCATATAGTTATTCTGCGGCAACCCAGAAATACCAATCAATAGGAACACAAACGGCAATCACAAACCCCATCCATCTCAATAGCCGACTGGGCTCGATCAGTGTTATTATCCCCACAGAAATCACTTACACAACAATGGAAAGTAACTTGTACTAGCAATACTCGTCTAACAGTCCTACCAACTGCTTCTGATACTCAGTGAGAAACTAAAACTAAAAGCATGAGCCCCAAACTTTGGAGACAAACCACTCAGCAAATATGGATACCGATGCTGATATCCCATAGGATGAGCCTATCTTAGATTTACATGCAGAAGATGACATGGACATTGGACGCCCTACCTTTTCAAAAAAAGAAAAGGTTGAAACTAGATCGATTCAAACAGGCTGGATACAAATAACAGACAGAACCATATACAACTGCTAAATCTATATAATACAAAACATTTTGCAATGGAACTGTAGCAATCTACGAAGCAACATTTTTTGTTATTTATGACCTAATCGGACAGTACAGTCCAATAAGCTTCTGCCTGCAGGAAACCAATCTAACCCCACAGGTGACTCCAGTGATTAAGAACTATAGTATCTATCAGCAAGATAGAAACAATACTAACTCAACATGAGGAGGCGTAGCCATACTTGTTGACAACAAAGTTCCTACAAAACATCCCTCTGCAGACCATATTAGAGGCTGTAGCGGTACGTATTGTTTTGAATTTTATGTTAACCATAGTCTCCGTGTACTTTTCCCCAAACAAAGAATTCACTGTGAAAAAACTGGACCTTATAAAACAGCTTCCATCTCCTTTCATTCTGCATGGAGATTTCAATGGACATCATCCTATGTGGGGATCTCCCCAGATAGATAAACGAGGAATAATCGTTGAAACCGTTCTTGACAACCAGAATCTCACCTTGTTAAACACTGGTGCTGACACTTATATCCATTTTCCCACTGGATATAAGGGCTCTACTGCTGGATATACTGCTATAGATTTATCAAATGTTCCCCAAAACTGTTCCCAGTCATTCAGTGGTTAGTTTCAAACCTTACATTCCCAACCCAATCAGATGCTTCAAGTGCCAAAAATTTGGACACTTTCAAACAGTATGTCGATAAGACACTGCAGCAAGTGACCATTATCTGATTATTTGCAAACTGCAAACACATAGAACCTCACATATAGCCAGCCTCATAAAATGGAAATTTACCAAAGCAGATTGGAACAAGTTCACCGATTCAGCTTCCTTTGATCAAATCATTAAAAGTCAGCTTATAGATGATGTTACTGACCACATTACTACATAAATAATAACAGCTGTAACCTGTGTTATACCCAAAACCAGAGTTGGTCCTCACAGACATGCCAATATCTGGTGGAATGATGCATGCCGTGACGCCAAAAAACTAAGGCACGTTACATGCAGAAAAAGGTGAAAAAAAACTCTTCGATCCGATTTGCTTCCACCATTACTAAAAATATATACACTAGAAAAATTTGGGACAAAATCAAAAAACTGAATGGTAAATCCCTCCCGAAATCAACACCCGTCATAAGTTGGAAAGGTAAAGACTTCTCCTCTCCAGTGAAAGTCGCAAATGCTCTGTTAGAATGCTTTTCTGAAACCTCTGCCACGCCAGCATATGAGCCAGCCTTTAAACAAGTAAAAGCCAATGCAGGAAAATATAAGTTGAACTACAAAACAAGAGCATCTCTTCCATATAAGAAACTGTTTACTCTTTTTGAACTAAAGAGCTCCTTAAATAGATCGGCTAATAGTGCACCAAGGCCTGATGGGATAAACTATTTGATGCTTAAACATCTAAATAAAAGAGCTCTGATCTGTTTTAACCGGAGAAAGAGGATAGTACATAAGTCTACTGTCCTCTTTCTTGCCGCCAACTCAATAGCCCTTGCCTTTCCTAAACCTGGAAAGGATCAATGAGATCCACGAAACTATCGGCCAATATCTCTTAGCAGTTGCTTTGGTAAGACATTATAAAAAACATTCACGCTCGATTAGTATGGTACCTAGAATCTCATTCGATAATGATTGTTTGTTATTTGGTTTTTAGGAGCATTAGCAACTAAGGACATATTTCTCCGGGAATATGCGGTGGTCATTCCCTGACCTTTCCGCATCCTCCGTATTTGGTGGTGACGGGCTCGAACCCCGGTCTAATCAAGAAGCGTGTGCTACGCACTACTGCTCCTTCCCACCTGGCTACGGCAGCGCCCTTCGATAATGAACAAGAACCAGTACGACTTTAGAAAAAATCGGTCAACTCGAGACCTTATGATCAAGGCAGAATCCAACATACGGATTGCTTTTATCCGTAAAGAACACCTTGTCATGGTCTGCCTGGATATCGAAAAAGCCTTTGATATCACATGGCCTTACGGCATTCTTCAAAATCTGTATGCCTCAGGATTTCGGGATCAGCTACCACTAATCATTCTGAGCTTTCTCCAAAATAGGCCCTTTCAGGTGCCTTACTGCAATTCACTGTCCCGTACATTTGTCCAAGAAGAAGAAGGGGTTCCACAAGGATCAGTTCATAGTGCGACACTCTTTGCAGCTAGGCTAAACAATGCTACAGACAATATTCCGGCTAATGTCGACACCTATTTATATGCAGACGACCTTACAATATCCTGTCACTCACAAAATATGCGCTCCACCGAGCGTCATATGCAGCTCTCAATAAATAAAATAGAATCATGGGCATCCCACAATGGCTATCGCCTCTCTGCAACAAAAACAACTGCTATTCACTTCTGTAAAAAAAAGGTCAACTCCGTTTTTTTGGATGGAGCTGACGCACTTAGCAAAAATATCCGATTCTTGGGCCTAGTACTCAACTAAACTTAACTTTCAGGCTCATATAACGCAAATGAGAACTTAGTGCATGAAAAAAATGAATATCCTCAAAGGTATCTCTTCTACGGCATGGGGAGCAGATCGCTTCACACTTTTACAATTTTATCGAACCGTGATAAGATCTTGTCTAAACTATGGAGCCCCAGTTTATGATTCTGCACGGAAGACAACATTGGCTTGACTCAATCCGGTGCAGCATAGTGCTCTCAGGATTGCTTTAGGAACCTTTAAGACATCTCCAGTGCAAAGTCTGTATATAGATTCCAATGAACCTCCACTACATCTTAGGAGAAAATTATTGCTTCTTAGCTTATGCAGCCAAATTACATAGCACCCCTTATCACCCCATCTGGACATATCTTTTAGAACCTCAATGGGCAAAATTCTATAAAAATAAACCCAATGAAAACAAACCTGCTGGCATCCGGCTACGGGAGCTAATGCAATGCAGGAACATATCTTGGAAATATATCTCAAGCTCCAGATTCAGTACAGGCACCATGGGCAATATATATACCTCCATGCGATAACTCCTTTCTTCAGTGGGGAAAATACTCCCTATCGAATCAAAATCTTAAGACAGTTACACGATGCTCATGCGTTGGCTAATACTCACAGTCTTCATGTAGATACAGACTGCTCAAAAACTGACATATCCGTAGGAGCTACAGTGGTCCTTCCTACATCCACTGTCTCTGTCCATTTACCAAGTTACCAATTGAATGCAGCGTTTTTATAGCTGAACTGTATGGAATAAAAATGACTTTGAATCTCCTTAACGACTTATTAAATACCCAGGTCGTAATATATACAGACTCTTAAATGTAGTGAGTGCCTTACAGAATAAATTACAACACTCCCATCCAAAAAAAAAAAAAAAAAAACACTTCTCACACAAATCAAATCACAGTTATGTAACCTCGATGAAAAGAAGCTGACTGTCAAATTCTGCTGGATACCCAGCCACTTCGGAATTCCAGGAAATGAGCGTGTAGACGAAGCAGCAAAGCGCCCTGCTTGCTTTGATTCCATCCCAGTTCCTTACTCTGATTTCAAACCAATCATACGACGGATACGTACTGAGATGTGGCCTGAAATGTGGCATAGACAGGAAACAAACTTCTTGAGATAAAACAGAATCCACAGTTGTAGAGATCCAGTTTCAGACTAAGCAGGCACGAAGAGGTCGTTCTTGCAAGAGCACGAATTGGTCATACACATCTAACGCACCTCTTTTTACTGCTAGGTTTTTACTCCAGCATTCAGTTAGAATTGCATGTTTCAAATCACAGCTTAATTTACAAAAACCTCTACAACTATCGGCCCCGGGTGCCAAGCGAATCTTGAGGCCAAGCGATCTTCCCTGCGAATTCTATTGCGATTATATTAGAGAGATAAGCTTTTCACTTTAAGTTCACACGTTTTTTCTTCCGTTATTCAAATATATAATAAAAGTTCTCTTTCTTAAAGTATAAGGAAGAAGTTTCAGAAAGGAAAGTAACCTTTCTTAATTTTTCTGTGTACTAACCTTCTATTTTACTCGCTTGGTCACTTGGTGGCACTACTCCTGCCTCCCCGTGGCGGGGCTGGACCTGGGTGAAAATACATCACCCAGGACTAAAAGGAGTTGAAAATGGACCAAAATACTAATAACACAAGATTGGAGAAAGCTAACTCCAATAAATGTGACGACTTACAGCTGAACATGTCTCAGGCTAAGAGAATGAAAATCAACAGCTCTCAGCCTACTGTCCCTTTTTTTTTGGTGATACATTCGTTATCATCACAACCCGTGGGAAAATTATCCCCTTTCTTAGTTCAGAAGACTATAGAGTCCATGGTTGGATCACCAAAAATGATAAAACGATTACAATCAGGTGATCTCTTAGTAGAAACCTCATTAAGTCATCAATCGGAAAAATTACTACAAATGAAAACTTTTGCAGGACTACCAGTTGAAATTACCCCACATAATTCCCTGAATACATCGAAAGGTGTTATTACTGAATGGGACCTTTTGACTGTTTCAGAGGAAGAACTACTGAGCGAGCTAACAGAACAACAAGTAATTCATGTTAGGAGGATAATGATGAAGAAAGACGGAATTCTCATTCCAACCCGATCAGTAATTCTCACATTTAACAATCCTTCTCTTCCCCATTCAGTTAAAGCAGGATATTTAAATTGCAAAATCCGACCATATATACCAAATCCAATAAGGTGTTACAACTGTCAGCGATACGGACACTCTCAGGCGACATGTCGCAGTGATCCCATCTGTCCACTCTGTGGATCAAAAGACCACAATCAAGCAAACTGCACATCCACTACACCACTCTGTCCCAATTGTCACGAAAATCATCCTGCTTTTTCGAAGACATGCGAAATGTGGGTATTGGGAAAGCAAATTCAAAAATACAAAGTAGAAAATAAAGTGTCTTATCCGGAAGCAAGAAAACAGATACTTGCAACCAAACCTTCACGTTCCTATGCTTCAGCAGTGAAACGACAGCAAACTATAGCCACTCAAACGGAGGTAGTAATACCTCTAAATCACATTATAGACTGGAGTAAAGTAATATTGATGACAAAAACAGTTTCACAAGAAACATCCAGTGGTAAAGAGTAGGATACTTCCATGCCTGGAAAGCAGAAATCAGAAGTAAAATCTTCAAAAACAAAGCAAACATCATCTAATAAACCGTGTGAACAGAAACAAACAAATATAGATCAAATGGACACTGATGAACAGAGAGAGAACATACTAGAACTACACCCTGCAGAAGATATTGATACACCTCGTCCTAATTTTCCGAAGAAAGATAGACCCAAATATGATAAACGGAAAAACTCAAAAGCGCAGTCAGATTCAGCAAATCGTCCCGAGACCTAAATAATGCAACATATTATTATACAGTGGAACTGTCGTGGTTTACGTGGAAAATTGGATGAAATAAAAGATATAATTCAGCAGTATAAACCGGCCTGCATTTGCCTTCAGGAGACCCATCTAACACCTCAATCTTCACCCACATTTCAAAATTATACACCTTTCCGGAGAGACAGGAATGATAACAGAACTGCCAAAGGAGGAGTGGCAATTTTGGTAAATACTCATATACCAGCTAAGCAAACAACATTAAGAACCAACTTAGAAGCAGTAGCATAAGAATAGCCATCGGAATTTCTATCACAATCTCGTCCATTTATCTTCCACCAAATATCCCCCTCTCCAGATCGGAATTAAATGATCTCACTATGCAGCTCCAACCTCCCTACTGCCTTATGGGAGATATGAATGCCCATCATCATTTGTGGGGATCTACTCACACAGACAATAGAGGTAACATAATCGAAACTCTCATAGATGATCAACAACTGAATTTACTGAATACCGGATCTCACACTTATATCAGTTTGTCTACAGGTATCACCTCTGCAATAGACTTAACAATATGTTCTCCATCAATTTATCCTAGTATAGAATGGTTCGTGTTGAATGATCCTTACAACAGTGATCATTTTCCGATAGTATGTTCCATACAGACACAATCAACTCCTGCAGAAGGAACGAGAACAATATGGAATTTTAAAAAAGCTAATTGGAGTAAATATATGCAATTAATCAAACTGGATAAGCAATTAATAGAAACCCTGCCAATAGATGATGTTGTCTTATATATCAATGATCAACTGCTAGAAGCTTCCAAAGCTACAATACCTCAAATAAGTAAGGCAAGGCAGGCACGGTACAACTCTTGGTGGAATGCAGAATGTGCAACAGCAAAAACAAAACAAAATCGAGCATGGAATAGATTCCGTCAATACCCAACTACCGCCAATTTAATTGCATATAAAAAAGCCAAAGCTGAAGCAAGGAGAATTCGGAAAAAAGCAAAGAAAAAGTCTTGGATCGTGTTCGCTTCTACACTTACTAGGAACTCGAATCCTGGTTTGGTGTGGAAAAAAATTCGGATTTTAAGTGGAAGATATCCAATCACACAATCTCCAATCTTCCATTGGAAAGGGCAGGACGTTTTTCAAGCAGATCAGATATCAGAAATTTTGGCTGAATCTTTCGCTTCCATATCAGCAGTTACAAGCTACAGCACTGACTTTCAAAAATATAAAGAGCAAGCTGAACGGAGTAAATTGAATTTCTCTACCAAGATATCTCATTCTTATAATCTACCATTTCTAAAAGAGGAATTACTTACAACCATTACAAAATTACCAAATAGCGCACCAGGTCCCGATGGCATTTATTATACTATGATACAACACCTAAACTCTGATTGTCTGGAAATCCTGCTAGCACTATATAATAGAATTTTTCTGAACAACCTGTATCCATCCATATGGCGGCATGCAATTGTCCTTGCATTTCCCAAACCCGGAAAAGATCCTTCCTATACATATAATTATCGCCCGATTTCACTGACCAGCTGCTTGGGAAAAATCCTTGAACGAATGGTGCATAATAGACTTACGTGGTTGCTGGAAAAAGAGAATGTTTTATCACCCCACCAATTTGGATTTAGGAAAAATAGATCAACACTTGACCTACATGTCAAAGTGGAAACAAATATTAGAAACTCATTTATAAGAAAGCAGCATATGGTGATGGTAAATCTAGATCTTGAAAAAGCCTTTGACACAACATGGAGATTCGGAATTCTACGAGATCTATTTCAAATAGGATACAGAGGACAACTTCCACAATTTATAGAAAAATTTCTTGCCGACAGAACATTTCAGGTACGATACAAAGGCTGTTTATCTACAATCTATATACAACAGGAAGGGGTTCCCCAGGGCTCAGTATTAAGTGCAACCCTGTTTGCACTGCGGGTGAACAATATCACAAAGGTTATACCCCCATCATTGCAAATATATATGTATGCAGATGATCTTTCCATTTCATTTCAATCACAAAGCATGAACACAATTGAACGACAGCTGCAATTATCCATAAACAAAATAGAAGTATGGACTCAAAATAATGGCTATAGAATATCTGAGAAAAAATCTGTTGTTATACACTTCTGTAAAATGCGTGGTCTTCATCCTGAACCGGTCTTATACTTAAATAAAATTGCTCTACCTGTTGTTCAAAATTTCTCCTTTTTGGGCTTAACAATAGATAGAAAACTAAATTTTCAGGAACATATACTAAGACTTCGAACTAGTTGCCTCTTAAAACTTAACATCTTGCGCACAGTATCTTCAATGGCCTGGGGAGCCGACAGGTCCACATTATTACTATTATATAAAACTTTGATTAGATCTCGTTTAGACTATGGATCTCCTGTATATACTTCAGCAAGAAGGAGCATCTTACGTCGTCTAGATACCATTCACCATAATGCTCTCCGCATAGCTCTAGGAGCATTTAGAACTTCACCAATCTACAGCCTGTATGCAGATGCTTCAGAACCCCCGCTGAATCTTCGACGAGATTATTTACTGTGCATGTATGCGGCAAAAATATACAGTCAGCCATCACATCCAAATTGGTCCATTATTCACAATCCACCATGGACGAGTAATTATGATCACAAGCCAAATGAAAATAAACCAGTAGGACTGCGCCTCAGACACTTAGCTCAAGTTTGGGAAATACATTTCCAGAACATTTCTGCAGTAGATATATACTCAGAACCTCCTTGGATTCCGACTGTGCCATTATCCATATCACATCTTACAAACAGGAATAAAAAAGAGATCTCTCCAATCGTTATACAGAAGCTTCATGCACTGCACAGTTTTGAAAATAGAAACAGTCATCACATTTACACAGATGGTTCAAAATCGAACAACTCAGTAGGCGCCGCAGTAGTTTTACCGGAATATATTATATCTGTCTCCTTGCCTCATGTTTGCAGTATTTTCACAGCAGAATTATATGCTATTAAACTAGCACTGGATGATATTACCCAGCATCAACTTCTACCTGCTCTAATCTATACTGACTCCCTTAGTGCAGTAGCAGCTTTGCAGAACAGCAAACATTCCTCAAATTCCTTGATTCAGCATATCAAAAAACAACTCGGAATTTTTCATAAAGCAAGAAAACAAGTGTCTATCTGTTGGATTCCCAGCCATGCTGGAATTCTAGGAAATAATCATGCAGACCAAGCCGCAAAAAATCCAGATCTTAATATACATGATAACTTTCAGTTTGTACAATTTACAGATTATAGGGATGTATTTCGTACCAAATATACTTCCATCTGGAAACAACTTTGGAGGGACCAATCGTGCAATAAACTTCGCAGAATAAAAAAAGATCTATGTTTGTGGAATTCTAGCTCACGTACAAATAGACAGGAGGAAGTTATATTAACAAGACTGCGCATTGGACATACCTTCCTTACTCACAAACATTTACTTTTAAGAGAAGATCCACCGCTCTGCTCTGTCTGTCAGATACAACTTACAGTAAGGCATATCCTGATTGATTGTCCCTCATATTCAGCCGTTCGAGCCACATTCTTCCAATCATTAGCAAACTTGCAAGCTCCTCTAACCCTCTCTCATGTACTTGGTGACAAAGCAAACCTAAGTGAGCTCTTTATATATATTAAACATCTAGGAATAATAAATGCACTCTGATATATCCATCCTAAATCATTAAAATGAACGTAATGACGCTGACAGACACATATTGGCCACAGTTGCCCTTGTGTCGTGAAATTTTCATACCAACAACAACAACATCTACAACTATCCTATATACTTGGAGAGTATAGCAATTTCTCAGAACATTTTACTTACCTGAAAATGATCAATGTTTACAGTCTTATTTTAGATATATTTCCTATAACGTACACAGTTACTTCTAAACCAAAGTAACAGGCGCAATTTGGCCATAGTATCCCTTGCACCATTAAACCCCAATTCAACAATAACAGCCCTGGTTACTGGAAAGAAAACTTCATGAGAACCAGCCTTCAGTTCAGTTACTCCCGAAAATTTTGTATTTGTACACCCGGTTCTTTTACCAGTGAAAATATACCTCCCTGGTTAATTTTACTGATTCTCTTCAAGGTATAACTTTTTTCTATTATATTCCTTCCCCCTCCAAGATGTCTGGTTGTTAACTTTACAGGCTGCACCTTCGATTAGCACCTCTCACCAATGTTGTTGCCCTTTGAACTCTTTGTTGAAGCTCTGTCTTTCTTCAAGTGTAGCCTCCAGACCCGAACACAATATTCTGTCACTTTATATAAGATGACTCACCATAATCTTATATAAAAGGACAATGACATTCTTTTCCCTACTTTCGATGGTCGTAAATATTATAGACAGGACACCATATACCTTCCGGTGTGTCTGTTTACACTGCTCCAGTTACGTGCACATAAAGTCATCTTCAAAAAAAAAAAAAAAAAAAAACTATTACTTTTAGGCCACCCGAATATTTAAATTCATCTGCCGCGCATTGTGTATTATGTCTGTAAATTGCGTGTGTTCTATGGTCGATTTGCCTGTTTTGCTGGACGAAAAACCTTGCTATTTATGCCTGAGACCGACTAACTCAGCCACGAAGTGAAAAAAGCCCATTAAAGTTCCTCTCATCATCGACAGGAAATCGAACCCGGGCCTTTTCCACCCGGTGTGGAGAGGACGGACGATGACGATACCACTGTGCTACGCGGGCAGACCCTGCTCATCTTGAGCCTATCGGCATCTCCCTTGAAGCCAAGCATGCTCCAGTAATTATGACTAAAGTTTACCTCATTCACGCCTATTTTACGACGCCAATGTGATAGTTGAGAAAATCCAGCTCTAAATATTTCTGGTTCTAAAACGCAGGGAACCATAAAAATGAATGCAAAAATTGACATAACTAGCGCTCTGAAAAAAGATGAGACACCTGTAAACATCAATCCGGCTTCGGATGTCCCTCATGGGGACATCCGAAGCTGACAGTCGTCGATGGTAAGAATTAAAATTACAGGTTGTACACCGTGCTGACCAAGCAGCAAGTGAGGATTATTACAGATGTCGTAAAGCACCTTACCATTGGGATTCGTGTTCAAAACTCAACGCCTTGTATCCTGTGTTCAGCAATATTTCAAGAAGAGGCCAAAAGCCTTTATGGACATCTGAAACAAGGACGGGGAAGAATTCTAATAAATAATGCTCTGTTTATAATCCGGGCCGACCAATATACCTTCAGTAATTTTTCGACTTTCTGTATTTCATACAATGCGATATAAAGCAGGCGGACAGATATGTAGGGATGCAATATGTGTACAATTCAGTGCAACAAAAGATTTTAAGTAACTTTAAACGTGGCATTATAGTAGGCGCTGGCCACACCAGTATGAATATTTTGGAAACCGTAATTCCAATGGAGTTTTTGCGTACACCTGTGTCTTGGGTGTATCGAGATTGGCCTAATAACCAAGCCAATGGCAATCACGTGGTCTGAAACAGCTTGTTGATGCGAGAGGCTGAAAAGACAGGGTAACAGAAGAAACACAATTTTCTTTCAAATCAGAGGCATTGACACTGACTTTCAAACTTTCAAATCAGAGGCATTGACACTGACTACTGACTCGAGTTCCACTCCTGTCAGCAAAAAAACAAGAAGGTACAGTTACAGCGGACTCAGCAACACCAACACTGGAAAAACGCTACCAGATCTAACGAAATCTCGATTATTTCTTTTTCACGCTGTTGGAAGAACTAGAATATGCCGAAAACAGTACAAACCCGTGGACTCATCCTGCTAGATATCAACAATGCAGACTGGTGGTGAGGGTTTAATGGTGTGCAGAGTGTTTTCTAGGTCCATTGGGCCTCTTAACGAGTGGATCAACATTTGGATGTCATAAGTTATCTGGAAATTGTTTCCGACCAGGTGAGTCTCTTTATGGCTTTAGTGAGTGTATCTGCGAATGGGTTCTTCCAACGGATAATGTGACATTATCCACTGGAAGTGCGAGGACTGCCTAGATTTGTTTAAGTTTCAGTGCTGAAAGCTTTTGGTTATTGTAGGACAGGGGTTTTAGGCTCATCGGCAACTTAGGCCATATTGTGCTGCACATAATATATCTGTAAATTGCCTGTGTTTTTCTGTACGTCGATTTTCTGGAAGAAAAACCATGCTGCCGCGCCTGAAACCGACTAACTCAGCCACGTTGTGAAAAGAACTGAAATTCCTCGCGTCATTGACGGAATTCGAACTCTGTCATTTCCACCCAGTGTGGCGAGAATGGTGATTATACCAAGTTTGTTACCAAAGAAGGACTGAAAGTTTTTGGTCCAAACTTATACATTAAGGTTGGGAGGAATGTAACTGTAGGGCGACTCAAAATTCACAAAAAACAGGATGTTTAGCAATTTTTTTAGAATTATTTATGATCATTATTACAGTTACATAATCTGCTCGTAACAGAACTAATAGATTATAATTATTGTATGTGCGAATTTTGCATCACCCTATGTAATAGTTGGGCTTCTCTATGACTTGCCAATCTTCAGACTCACTTGAGTTTAAGGCTTGTGTTGACATTAATCCATCAGAAAATTTGAAGCAGGTTAACACATCTAAAATTTAGTTCTATTAAATCCTGAAATTTCACTAGATATTTCATCTTAGTTTGAACATTTGTCAGTAACGTGGCAAGGGTCATCTCCTATGGACACAGAAGTATAGAGGAAACAAAATGACTTTTTGCTTTTCCTGCTGTTAATCTGTGCTACTGAGGTTGCCCACACAGGCAATTAAAAATGGGCAAGAATTAATCAAACGACCTTTTTTGATCCTATGGAGAACTTTCGCGCAACTTTCTTATAATTGCTTGGCTCTTTTACTGTATAATGTTCGCCTCATTTGTTTCCACTGATTATGACTGACAAATGTTGTCCATCAAACTTCCCATTACTTACAGCCACTAAAAATCAACCTCTACGTCACAAATTTCCAAGTTTTCTATTTAATCCATCTAGGTAACGTTATCTAATAAACTTAGTTTCCTAAAGGCTTAATTAAAAAATAACCGCTAATTATCCTATTTTAGGTAGCCTAACGGTGTTTAATAAAGGTATGTTCCCTTCATAAGATTAGGTATTAAATAGGTCTTAACTTCCATATAATATGTACCCATATGTGCGCGACATTACATTTTCTAAATTATTAATAGGAACTAACCACTAATTATCAAATTTTAGGTAACCTAACTTCATTAAATAAGGTTAGGTTACCCAAAATGTGTAAAAAAAAAAATTTGGAAACTTTTCACGTAGCGTTTTGAGATAGCTGTCAGCAGTGACAATTTGATTGACAAAAGTCTCAGTAACGATCAATAGAAACCAATCAGAGACGAATATTATTGATCTATCACATTAAGTCTTTTAGTTCATTCCTGCCGAAAAATGTTGCTTGCCTTGCGAGCTCTTGGAGTATCAATTACTTTTGGTCATAGCCCTGCCATATTAACTAGCCATATTTTGCAAGCTGAAAAACTTTCACTTTCTCTTCCTACCTAAAATCGATTAACTACTGTATTAGCAGCCTCTATTGAAGAGATCTTAAAGAATTCCTCCAACTCCCAACGATGTCTGAATTCTGACCGCCTAAGGAATAAGAAATGGCGATGACACTACACGATCACAGTTGGAAAATGTACTCCATGTAGCGGGAATAAATTTCACAAAATTTAACAACTAAAATTAAATCAACGCTTAATAATTCTACGTAAATTGTGTGACAATAATAAACACAAATTAACTTTATTTTGTAAATTCATAACATAGAGAAAGACAACCTTGTAAACATTTCCAATTCGTGGAACCAAATCAAACTGGGAAAATTGGGGGGGGGGAGAGAATATTGTTAAATGATATATGTGTATGACTTTAGAAATGATTTCACTCAAATATTTTATCTGAAAATAAGAGTATTTTTATTTGCATAAGTGTATTGATGCCTTAAAGGGCCTAAAAGACCAAAATAAAGTTTTTTTTTTTAAATTTCTATAGCAGGAGAAAGCCTCAAGCAAGAATACCCAATAATACTATTTATCTGTTACCCTTGCTGATTATATTAGAAATTAATTTTTTAAAGAGCTGTATATACGATTTGTTTTTTAATTCGTCAAACGTGAAGTTGTCAGAGATTTGGATCAATTGATCATTATTTTATGTATATTTTAAAAAAGTTGATTAATAATCACGCTGTTCGTTTTTTTATTTTTTTAATGAATTATAACAAGTCTATAATTTTAGCAAATCTTCAGTGTTTTATTGATCCCAGAGCCACTTGAAGATGAGAAGTCCAGTTGATGATATTTAATCCATTTAAAAACTTGGTTCAGGTTTGAGAAGGTTTTTTTTTTTTTGTCATAGTTAACTAGACATATCGATCAATAGCATATCACTACCTGCTACTATTCTGCTTCAGTTAGTTCATCATTCAAAACCATTCATCATTCAAAACTAATCAGTGCATGAACTCAGCTTTCATGCGCTATTATTAAGGCTTAAATTTTCAATGTATCGTTGTTGATCAGTCAGAAAATTAGTGAAATATTTGCTTACATTCTCCAGAAAGTAATTAGATTTTTAAAATAAGGTGAGGAATTGTTAAATGGAACTCATGACCTCATTACTATCAGCACTACTGACGCATCGGATTTGGATAAGTTGAGAAGTTACTTTTTTCCTTTATTTTATTATCTTATTTTTGGGGTATTTCACTTTCTTGCAGGAAGAGGATGGCTCCTTTTAAACGCTATTAGGGCAATACTAGCTATTAAGATGTGAAAAACTTATTCCTCTAGACTTTGATATTTCATTAATAATAGAACGACAAATCCACCTCCCCTTTCTTTTCATATTGTAGCACGTGATTTGATTCTTCAGCAACTGATCGATGAATTCTAGTGTAGCCTAGATGAACAGGAATTCTGCATTTTGCAGTTCAAATGATCTCCAACTCAACTCGTGCACAGACGTCGAAATTAAGTACTGTACTAGAATATTTTTATTTACGATATATGCAGTATAGCTTGCTTATTGAAGAAAAAGTTGAATTTTAATCGAGGAGGAAGCTACAGGATTAATAAACAGCTAACGATGCTAATAATAGATATTTATAATCGGAACAGACAAAATCTGGTGTTAGAAAAACTTATAATTGAGAAATTATATATTACACTGTGCCAATAACAAATTTAATTACATGTGCATAAAACCGAAAGTATGAAATAATTCTTAGTATATAAATTAACCTCTATTAGAGGTTAAAGTTCAATATATCAAATAAATCCACATTTTGTTAAGTGGTATTAGAAAAATCACAATTATTATTAGTCTGGAATGGTCCTTAACATTTACGTCATACCTAGTTTAACCAACCTGTATAGTAACGACCGACTGCTAGTCAGTCGGTATCTGAAATGTTCGTTTTTGAAAAGAGGGGGTGTAATCGACCTCTGGTAGTGTTTATCCTCTGTGAAGGGTTATTATGAAGACAAGAAAATATAAAGTTCATGCATTCGTCTATGTCCTTTTCTGCTAATTGACACTTGTGAACTTGAAGCATATTATCTTGGAACGAAGAAGTATTGCGAAGTTTTCGAAGAAACGGCCAAACTTCTCTCTTCCACACTTCCCATGGGGTCTGTGCCGGTGGTCCTGTGGCACTGTTAATGAAACAACGTTGAAAATTACGTCCAAACATTACGTTTAGGGCTACCATTCCAAGAGCCCATATATCCATCTCGGCAGAATAGAGAAGTCGAGAGCATTTATTGTTCTTTTCACATTTGAATACTTCGGGGGGTCGAAACCAGAGAGAAAATCCTAAACAATCAACGGTGGAATGAGAAACCTTGCGAGTGAGGAAGGTGAAGTCACTCAAAACGCAATTACCTTTTGAAGATAAGAGCACGTTGTCTGTCTTAATGTCCAGGTGATAAAGCTGATGGCTGTGAAGGTAATCTAGTCCACACATCATCTCATACAGCCAACGTTTCTTTTGTTCGAAAGAATTGGGATTGGCTAAGAAACGGTGCGAAGAAACTTGTTCTCGAAGAGTGGTCTGTTGAAGAGGCATCACGAAAGCCACGGCTTCTTCCTCCAAAGGTAGCGTTTCGATCAAAGAAATTACGTTGGGGTGCTGCAATTTTGGCCATTCTTTAAGCTCTTCTTGGGTGTAAGAACTTGGTACTTTAACAGCTACTTTTCTTCCGGTTTTATCTACCATCCTAAAAACAACTCCATTAGTTCCTTCGCCTACTACTCCGTTGAAAACAAATCCGTACTTTAAAGTTATGATCTCCAAGCGGGCATCTTTGGGTTTACCTTTCTTTTTCTTCTTAGTCGCCATCAGACCAAGAGCTAGTTCTTCTCACACAACAGCTCACTAAGCAACTAGTGAAGTACAGTAGTTATCACAATCATGGTTTATCGGTGTGACACATAATGACGTCAGCAGCTCACAGAAAACTGACAATTACTGAAGCATTTCGTCCATGCGAATTTGAGTTGGTAAGCTGAAATAATTCCCCCCCTTCATATTTTCATAAAATGCCGTTTTAATTATCCATTAAAAACTGCTAAAGTTATTTGCATATCTGCCATTGACGAATTCTCATTATAATCGAATTCCAGTTTAATTTCCAGGTGAAAATAGTTCCCTAGTTACAGTAACTTTGAATCTCATCGTAATAAAAACTTCACGAGTATCCCCTATTCATTCTTTATAGTGCTTAGCGATTTTTAAAATATAATTTTCCTCAATTGAGAAACAATTATAGCTGAGATTTGATATCAATATATATACAGTCTTTAGTGCCATCTAGTAGCTATATATATGTTTGAAAAGAGTATTTTTTATTTTAGTTAGTAAAAACACTCAAAGCACGAAGTCGGGGGAGGAGAGGAGGGGGTATGAATAGTCAATCATCTGTAAATAGTAAAAAGAGCGAACAGCTCATTCACTAAGATATGCTGTACATTCGTCATTTTAACCGATGACCTATATGCCCAGTACTGTAAGAATACAGATTAGTGAATTTATTAACAGGAGAGTTCAAATTCTTTGGGTTTTCGTTTCCCAATCCATTTACTTTAAGTTTAGGGTTATTTTATCTTTGTTTTATGATTCATGTGTCTTTTATAAATATTGAAACTTTACCCTCAGGAACAATTACAAAATGCAGGTGAAATGTTCCGAGACATTTACAACTAAGACCATTTCTGTCATCAGAGGAGTTTCAATTTCAATCAATATTTCTGAAATTACTCAAGTTGAGAATCAAGATTAATTAGTTGACCCAAACAACAAGGAAACTCGAAAAGATTTTAACCGTTTCAAAGTTAACAATAGGGAAGCTCGGATGGATTTGATTGGTATTTCATCCATTGATTTTTTTCTATTGAGACGAACTGAATTTCGTCTGATGAGTAAAACGTTTTGCTGTGTTGCTCAGAATTTTTTTAAGATTTGACCGGTTTCGAACCCAATTTTTTCCAAACTTTTGTTAAGCTTTCGTGCCACAAGCCTGGATATGTAGCTTGTGCACATTAGCAGATACTAAAGACATGGCATAAACATGATCTACTCTCTTTTACGCGATGGCCAACAATGATAGCAGTTTTAGGAAAATCGCCAAGTTCATGTTTGTGTCCTTCCTTTTTGCTGGGATATTTTTAACTTTGTCCGTGTTAGGAGTTGGTCTCCTGATACATGTAGCGAGGGTGGAGCGGACGAGTGATGAACTTTTACTAAGTGGGATAATCCTTCTCTTGTAGAGCGCTGACAGTTGTTAATCATAGATCAATAGATGCGTGCATATTTCACATCCTTAAGTAAATTTTACGGTTCTTTTAGCTGTTAAAAAATCCGTACTCATGAATCTGTCGATACACAGAGAGTAACCGCACACATTTGGTACTCTAGCAACGAGCAACTCTTCTCTCTTGAGGCGTGAGGATAACAATAAATGCTCTGAGAGCTAGCTCAACCATTTTACCACACTATTCAGAAATTCGATTATATTTACTGTATTTCGATTGTGTATCTAATAAAACAAAAGTCTTACGAAGTTTATATCGGTACATAAAGACCCATTTATATGACGAAGAGTAGCCTGGTAGCAGAGGCAAACAATACAATAATAATACTTTAAATAATACAAAAAATGCTTTAAATAATCACCCCTCATCAATATCTATTAGGTCACTATTTTGCCCGAATTTCAGCCCGTATGTGTCGTAGATTCCACTAGGTGTCTGAAGGAGTCTAGCTCCACATTTCACCATTCTTCCATCAGGATATTTGTTTTCAGCTGCTGTATTAGTCGGTAAATAACTGCGAAACCAATCTGCCCTTTACAACACAGCTCAGATTTTCTCAATTGGATTCAGATCTGGAGAACTATGCGGCCAGGGTTGGAAATCTTGAGAATATTCCTCGAACCATTCAGATACAATTTTTGCACGGTGGATAGTTGCGTTGTTGCTTTGAAATAATCCGTTGCAATGGTGGTAAAAATGAAGCATTTCAGGGAAAATCTGGTCTTACACGACCTTCGAATCTAATGGGATGAGCGAACCCAGTCCGTACCATACCATGAAACCTCTTGAGTGGCGGACAAGAGACAGTCTGGTTGCATGGCTTCGTGGGGTTCAAGCAGCACTTTCACCCTGCCATTGGTGCAAAAAAAAGTGTAATTCAAGACTAGTCAAACCACATGGTCTTTTTTCCACTGTTTTGCAATCTAGTCTTGGAATTGGCGGCACCATCCTAGTCGAATCTCGATTTTTTACAGAAAGAAGCGGTTTCCGTATAGACACCCGACCACCAAATCCCAGAGTCTTCACCTCATTTTTCTTAAATTCCTGTGGTCTAGTTGTTGGAGTACCGACTTTCTGCACCATTCCTTCTTTTTAGAGCTGCATCCTCCTTTCGTCTTCCTCCATTGTATACTTTTGAGCTGGTTGCTTTCGACACCAGTTAATTCCTTTGTTTTCTCAAGTTGACGCCAACCAAATGCAAAAGGTTTCTAATTTTTTGACCAGTGAGTGTAGTGTGTCATTCGTATTCATATGGCACACTCTGCTGACTGTTATTAAACTGTACTATTATTACATTTTGAACGTATGACGTCAGAAAAAATATGACAGCGATGACAGAAAAGTGGACAAATGTTGCTCTGTCAAGAAAGGATAGATAAAGTTGTATAAACTGAAACGCTTCGTTGAAAGAGATCCGGTTCGTTGCCTAACAGTGAGAGTGCTGTGTCGAATTGATGTCAACCATTATAACTGTGGATAATTCTTGCTTCTGTGGCCATCCTGGAGTATAAACAGAAATCAGAATTAAATTTTCAAAGCATGAATAACAACCGTACAATAACCTAAAGCTCAACTATGCCACGGTAACCACTGTAGCTGAGGTGGCCCAGCTACAAAAGGGGCACAAATCCGATAAACATTTATATTCCTCTTTTTTTTTCCCCCAATTTTCATTTGACACTGTCCTTCTCCCAGGAGGTGGAAACCAGCGATTTGTTTTTGCGGTGTGGTTGGTTTTGTATAGTTGCGCCAGTGTGGTAATGTAGGATTTCAGACAAGTTGTTTGCTTTCTATTATCTATAAATCAGTCATACACATTGTTACCAAAATATTGGGACACAGAGAGAAAGAACAACAGATCAAATTTATATCTGATCGGTTGTTCTCTCTTTTAGTGTACTAATTTACCATGACCATGTAATACAGCAACATAGTGAAAAGTGTACGAGGAATCGTACACTTTTCACTACAGTAAAGGGCGACTCAAGGTCATTCACTAGGCTTACCCACTTCATAATCACAATATGGAATGAGTGAGGAGAGGGAACCGTATTAAGTGACCTTGAGCCGCCTATTGCTTTCTTCTTGCTATATGACTTCTTACTTATGAATCGTATCGACAAATATATTTCTTGATTCCTTCAGGGGAACTGTTTTTTTTTTTTCTTTTTAATGAACAATGCCTGTTGACTCCACGGATGGGCCCTCGAACATCACTCAAATTTGTCCCAAAATATTTCCCGTACGGTAGCTAGCACAATGTTTAACAATCATGTTCTCCCCACACTGGGCGGAAAAGCCCGGATTCGAACCCCGTCGATGACCCGAGGATCTCTTATCGGCTTTTTCCACTCCGTGGCTCAGTTAATCGGCCTCAGGCCGGGACACTAAGGTTCCCTCCCCCGGAAACGGGCTTTTCGTCCAGCGAAACGGGCAAATCGACCAGGAAGCAGTAGGCAATTTACGGGCATACTGCACATGGGCAGATAAATTAGTTTTCGGGTCGCCCTATAGGATAATTTGTCTCAGAATATTTCTGTTCAGGTCTCAGCAAGCCAATCCAATTATATCAAATTACTCTCCCCACATCGAGAACCCACATAGCGATCTTTCTGACAGAGGGAATTGTGTTGAAAAAAAAAAGTTCCTGTTGTTAAGTCCTTGAGGCTGTATCAACGCTAAAACGCTGATGGAACTGATTTTCGGGTGACACTCAAGTCAAGTGGACCTAATTTCGGTAAAGTCCGATCGGCCGGTGACAGTCAAATTCTCTGCTTTCACTTTCCTCTCTGGAGGAAGTTCAGCCTTCCTCCCTTTTCACTGGAGGAAATTCAACCAGTATACGCCGTATACCCTCTGGAATTAATATACACAGTATACTCTGTTTTTCGTAACATTCATAGAGTATACCTTCTGCTAATTTTACGACTACAGCACTGGGTATAACCCCCATGACAAGTACTGAATACAGCACCTAGCATACTGGAGGTGACTACCCAGTGCGAACCAACGTAAACAGGGATCGAGGTGTCGCACCCAAACAACACGAAGGAATGCCTCCCCTCTGTGTTACCAGGCAATACTAGGTGGTAGATGACTCTCATTTAGTGGGCTTTTTTCACTCCGTGGCTGAGTTAATCGGTCTCAAGCGTAGATAGCAAGGTTTTTTCGTCCAGCAAACAGACAAATCGACCAGAGAACACACGCAATTTATAGACAAAATAAATATATGGTAGATGTAATTACGAAGCACCATAATATCATAATTTGGTAGATGACTCTCATCAACCAGTGCAATACCACCACTTTGCTTATTGGAGGTTGAAGTAGTGGATTCCATGTTTAGTCTCCAGAGCAAAGCTCCAGCGAACCCCTCATCCCTTCCATCATGTCGTATGATTGATGTCTTTTGAGACTGTGATGGGCATCATGCCGAGATCCAATCTTCCTTATATTTTGAGGGTACTAAAACAGTGTTCGCAGATCGGCGCTAGTTAGTACACCGGACCGAACCTATGGGTAACTCTCTACGAGGCTTCCAGATCAGCTGGAGTATAAACTCGATGCCTTTACTCTCCTAGATAGCGACTGGAGGGAGTCCGAGTAGTGATTATCGAGGAGCATTGTCGCGGCTACAGTATGTCAAGGAGCTGGGTATGTTCTTACCATGTGTATGCCATGCCACATCCAACTCTGATTTCTAGGCAAAATCATATATTTTGGGGACTACCCTGATTTCTAATCTCTCTTGGCACAAGCACATTACAAATATTGCTTCCTCTGTGTCAAAAAAAACTGGGTTTACCCTTTCGCTCTCAGCGTTACTTTTCTTCCAAACAGCTGTTCACTCTGCACAAATTGCAAATCCCCCCACCATGGAATATTGTTCCCACACTGGGGTGGTATTCCCAAAACCTCTCTCTCAGGCTTCTACGATTCCATCCAAAAGAGAACAGTTAGGCTAATTAATGACTCAACTCTAACAGAGTCGAGTCTCTCTCTCCACTCTCTGTCTCATAGACGTTCTGTTTCTGCTGCATGCCTCTTCTACAGATACTTCCATGGGCACTGTTCTTCTGAATTGGCTTCTATAATTCCACTCTCTTTTCCAAAGCAGTTCAAACACATGCTGCAAGAAGTAAATATCATATTATTGCCCAGCTTCAAACTCGCAGAACCAGTTTTTCTTCTTCTTCCCTTTATTCATTCAATTTCCGTTTTTTGGAACAACCTTCCTTCATACGTATTTCCTGAAAATTAAAATGTACAGAAGTTCAAGTCTAATGTCAACAAGTATCTTTTTTCATCTTCTCAGCCTCTAACCCATGCATGGTACTAAGTACTATAGGTTTTAATACCTCTACTGCTTGGGGTTTTCATAAAAAAAAAAAGTATTTTTCCTCTGTTTCAACACTGCTCCACAAAATTTACAGAACATAGAAAAAAATGATATAACTCGTGCAGCTTGGGATAAAGCAGAAAAAATTTGGTATGGTGGTGTACCATAGAATAACGATAAAATGAGAAGACAGCGAGAAACTTCGGACAGGTATAGGGGTTGTATAAGAATTACCAAAAAGGTCACATTATAGAAGACGATATAAGATTCTGGAAAATATGGTCACATGACATCAACACATCGTATTCCCCGCAGCAGCTAAACAGGCCTGACAACGGTGAACCATGCTCGATATAAGAGTGTTTATAAGATTCTGTGCAACAAATCCCATTCTTTCACCAGCGTACACTTTAGCTCACCAAGTGACCGAGGAGTTGGATGTAGGTGCACAATGCTTCGGCTAACGGCGTCCCACACATGTTCAACCGGATTTAAGTCTAGTGATCGTACTGGCCAAGGCGCTCGTTGGATATCTTCAGTTTCAAGATATTCCTCCACCACTTGAGCTATATGTAGAATAGTGTTGTCATGCAGAAAAAGAAAATCTGGGTCAACCGCATCCCTTAAAAGTCTCGCATAGGGTTCGAGGATCTGTTCTCAGTACCTCTGCGCTGTTACGGTACCCCTATCAAAAACATGAAGAGGGGTGCGACTGTTGATCATTATTCCGCTCCACACGAGAACACCGCCTCCCCCGTAAGTGTCCCTTTCTCTGATGTTGGAAGGATGGTACCACATTTCTCGTTATCTCCAGAGGACATAACCTACAGAATCTGTTTGTAGGCTAAAATGAGATTCATCAGAGAAGAATTGTACCCCATTTGTCTGGGCTCCAAATCATATGTTCATAGCACCAGTTTCGACGAGCTTTGTGGTGGTTTTGGGATAATAGGATACAAACCACTAACTTCCTTGCGTAGAGTCCACTTGAATTGAGCCTTCTTAACCTAGTCAGGTTGAAATGTTTTCACCTGTGGCCGCAGCAACCTCAAGATACAGTTGATGACAGAACATCGTAGGGTTCCGTCTGGCTGTTAGAGCCAGATAGCGATCTGTTCTGGTCAATGATGGGCGACCTTGGCCATCTCTTATTGTAAGTGGTTTCTGTCTCTTGAAACTGCTTCCATAGTGCTAAGATGTTACTTCGTGACATATGAAGCCAACGTGCCACCACCGCCTGCACTGTCCGGGTTCAAATCATTCATGACTCGCCATCTCAAAGAATCATCTAAACAACGCTCACTTGCCATCCTGAGTACTGGAGATGTGGCTGTCCCACTGAGCAAGCCAAAAATTGGGAATGAAGTGATGTGGTCGCGACCTGTGTGTTTTTTATAGGCATGAATAATTTGCATAATGTGCAGCTCAATAAGACGTAGATCGATTTCTATTGGATACTCGGAATTTGCATGACACGATGCGTATTATGTCAAATATTCGCTTTCGGCGACACTTCATAATAAAATATTCGTGAAAAACATTTTATTCTGTTAATTTTGTCGAGTGTGTATTTATGAATTCAATCGTCCTTATTCAGGACTAGTAGACTGCACAGGTAACACACTGGTATCACCACCGTCCTCCCCACACCGAGTGGAAAAGTCCCAGATTCGAATCCCATCGATGAGAAACTTTTATGGGCTTTTTTCACTCCGTGGCTGAGTTAGTTGGTCTCAGGTGTAGATAGCATCAGATCAGATTAATTGTAGATTAAAATTACATCAATCTGTAATCTAATTAATACTGTAAGAGTATAATTGGTACTATATGGGTACTCAAAGAGTATTAAAACATTGGCATAAAAGTACTAAGCGGGCCATAAGACTAAAAGGACCTATAAAGAATAAGATAGCCCTTGTTGGTTTACATTGCTATACCCTACAAATAAACATATCATTAGCAATAAAATAAAATAAAAATATAATGATTAAGAAGCTCATTATTGATAATCAGATACATTGAATGGCACTTTTTCGAGGGCTAACACCATTCAATATATCCCACCAATAATTAGCAAGGCTATCTGTTTCTGATTGTTATCTTCCTGTTTAACTAGGTCCAAATAATTAAACATGAAGACAATCTGTGCTAAACTTTAAATTTAACAACAAACAGGCAAGATAACAGCTAGCCCGACAGATAACTTTGAAACAAATATACAGAAAATAATACAGGAAAAGAATGCCAACCATAATTTCACATCAGATGTTGTTTTTTGTTTATTTTATACATGTGCAAAAGAAAGCTTATGCATTTTATACTATTACCTGAGATACTATAGTAATAGTATCTCAGGTAATAGTATCTCAGGTAATAGTATAAAATGTTAACCTATTTTTATGAAGTTGTGATATGGTAACTTTGATCTGTTCAATTTATTTTGTTGTAGTTGATTGAGTGAAATCAATCGAATACTTGCGAGCTTAATCAGCAGATCCCAGTATTACAAGTGGGGAAATTGCTCAAAGACTCAATACAGCATATGATTTTTCATTAGTATTTTGACAAAACATTCCAATACAGGACAGTCGCCCGATAATAGTGTATATGTAACAAGATAGAATTTATATAGATGGATTATTAAAATCTACAGTATTCGACTTTAATAGAGCGTGAAACTTTTGGTACCAAGGATAGAAGATTAGAAGAAAAAAAAACACAAATAAATAAAATAGAATAAAAATAAGTCATTGGACTGAAAAGATCATTGAGAGCGTCATGATTAACACAATGATCAAGCAGTAACCCGAATGTCCTTGGAGCCTTTTCGCGAATCAGAGAAAAAACCGATGGTAAAGTTCTTTGACATCACTGAGATTCTATTGATTTCGCTAAATTTGGAAGCGTGTTTGTAAGACTTGATTTGAAAAGTTTGCTGATGCTTTGTTGTTCTGCTGGAGATGCGGAATGATGAAAGACTTGAAAGTTGTGGGATGACATGCTGATTTATGAGGACCTTGTGAAGAATCCTGAAGTCAGCCTTTATACTTATATTGTTCTTAGAAATGAAATAGCTACAGAAAGAGAGATCTAAAATGCGATCTGATATGGTACGGTTTTATACAAGTGGGTTCCTTGATAAGACATCAGCTGATAAACCATTGAAAGTTCCTTTTGGCAAGACATTTGATAAAATTCCACTGAGGTTCTCGTGAATAACGCAAGAAACACACGAAACAAAAAAAAATTTAAGAAATCATTTTTTCCTTACCCTCTTAGAAAGAATACGGAAAATAATTAGTCTTGTATTCAGAGCCGACCTAAGATACTGGTTATTGGGTTTTAAGGCCATGTTC
Source organism: Mastigoproctus giganteus (assembly GCF_048544385.1). Classification (NCBI taxonomy): domain Eukaryota; kingdom Metazoa; phylum Arthropoda; class Arachnida; order Uropygi; family Thelyphonidae; genus Mastigoproctus; species Mastigoproctus giganteus. Next base: position 216,596,531 of record NC_143576.1, read on the forward strand.
CTCAGCATATTTTGTCTGTAAATTGCGTGTGTTCTGAGGTCGATTTTCTGTTTGCTGGATGAAAATCCCCGGAAACTAACTCAGCTACGTTATGAAAAAGACCCATGAAAATTCCTCCCATCATCGACGGGATTCAGGAACTCAGGTCTTCATGACCTTAGTCGTTGATGCTCATAAAACCATACAACAACAATAAAGATCTCATCAAAATTACCTTGAAGGCTCTTCAGCATCGAATCAACACAAAGATCAATAAGAAATATCAGGTCATGAATACTTCTACAATATGCTAGAAAAGTACCTTTTTTTTTAATACACGAAGTAACTTTATAAATAGAAGCTCTGAAAACGTAGAACATGAAACTCAGTAATTTTTATTAAATTTTATCAATAAAATTATTGTTTTATTGATATAGAATAACATATTTTAAAATCGACGTAAATTTCCATTAAATGATATTCAATCAGACTCTTTATGCGATAATTGCGCTATCTTCTTGCATTCACTTTTCTCTAGATAATCAATAATCACTCTTGTAACCAATTTATGTACACCGCTTTCATCCAATCAATAATTCTTTCAACTGTTTAATTTTTGCTTCTTACTTTAATTACCAAGTTCCAAGTGAGTGTAGTCACTGTTTGTCCTGTCTGTCCCAGGTGTTATCGGAAAACGCGTGCCTTCTATCTCCAAGTGTCATGACTAAGCTTAGTTGAGCGATCGCGGTCTAGGATGCTATTCGTGGAGGGGATGTCGTTTGTTGGTAGGCCTGATGGAGACGTTCCGCATTCTCTGCTAGCACCCCCTAACAACCAGAGACACAGGAGGGGGATGTCAGAAACGGCGCTGAAGTCGAGAGAAACGTTGGTTCTATATCGATATTCTTACTGCACTTGCGATGTTGTCACTGCTTTGGAAAATGTTAGGGTTAGGCGAAAGTGGATTGCTCTTTGTATTCGATGACCTTTAGTTTCGTACACAAGTCCGTGGGGTCTGAAACTTGAATCTTTGAGTTTGTGATAAATGACGGCGTTTCCAATATGAGGATCTTTTTCGGAAGTGATTTGTCCCAACAAGGTAAGCTTGTATGAAACTCAAGTAAAAGTAATACAAAAATTCAGGTTTATAATGCATTAATGTATTGAGTTGGCAAAAGTCCCACTTGCGTGCGCACATTAACAAAGAGAAATTAAGTTTGATACAGTATCCATCTTATTGCGAAGAAAGTCACCACGTATTTCAAATAAAAAAAAAAAAAACACTGAGTAAAATCGGTGAAAGAAATAGCACTTCTATAAATTTAGAGTGATGGTGCAATACCGCAACAACTCGTGCTGACTTGCTTCGGAAATGACACATGCATTTTGTAGTAAACTTATTTTCTTATTTACTACGTACACAATTGAGATCTTTGCCAATACAACAGAATAATGGTAAGCGTTTAATAGGTTCCACAGCTGTATATAAAATATTAATTAAATGTTTCGCCCTTATGACCAAATAGTAGTCCTTTGTCCAAATAGTTATGCACAGTAAAACGTATATTTAAAGCATACCAACCCAGTGCAGTTGCCCTGGTACATATCTGAAATATCTGAAGAAGACTTAGTGTCTAAGAAACCTTTCAAATTTGAATGCAAGCTTTATTCGAACTATTTTTGACATAAATGCGTATGAAGGACTTTTTAATCTTTAAACAACCTTAAGCTTTTTTCCTGGTGTCCTGAGTTAGTCGTGTTTCAAAGTAGATGTACAACATTTTCTTACAATATCTTAGAATGTACCATCTATGTATACGCAATATGGTCTTCAAAATAGAAGCTGAAAAATATATTTCTAAAACTACGTTTTTACACAATATGGAAAAGGTTTGGATTCAATACCTATCATGACAGGAGGACTTTTTCGTTATATATATACCATGGCCGAATTAATTGATCTTAGGCGAGGTTCCGAGTTTTTCATCCCGAAAAAATGAAAACCGCTCACAACACGCGAAAACAAAACAAACAAATAATCCACTTTAAGTAATATGTTTTTATAATAAAATAAAATAATATTAACTAGTGAAGGCTGATATATTGCAAAAAATAATCAATATACTGTTCATAACAAAAAAAAATTAATAGCTGAATGCAAGAAGTACAAGACGAAAAATATAGAAATTAATTGTATAAAAATAATCAATGCAATTGTCTGTCCGTCCTAGATTATATCAAGGATGGACAGATGAGTAGAATGAAGTGAATATATAGTCTGATGGATAGAACGATGGCGATATAAAGGTATAGCAGAAACAGTAACACAAGTTTATATGTGATCCATGCGTAAATTTCGAAAATTGAACACTGCTTCTATTTTTCACTTATAAATTCGTTGACGTAATTAAATACCAGCTGCGACGAAAATAAAGAGAAAGTATCAGTTAATTCGTGCGAGAAAAGTCGAACAGAAGCCAATCGCACAACAGCTGCAAGCTAGACCTTCTCACTAGCTTTTCAAAACACTATTTTTACAGAGTTTTCGTGTCAAACTTAAGTCTGGTGCATGAGGAGAAACAGCTGATCCTAATGCATGTTCGTCCTAATGCTGGATAGGACGTACTTTCTGCGCATGCTTAGTAGGATTTAGACGTAATGGAAATGTCTAAGAAAAACACGTTTTTTTTTTGTTTGTTTGCTTGTTTTTGTTTTGCTGTAATTTTAATGGAACGTACCCTTCATATATTACCTTTTATCCTTTAATAATTGCGAACTGGTTCTGATGTACCCAGGGTGAGAGTTGCCTTTTTATCAGTGAGGTGCATCTTTTGACAATTTAGGCGTCGTGGAAGCAGAAAATTAACGTCGGGACACGTGACAAAGAGCAACAAAGCAATCAATACTGTCGTCGGCTGTCTTGATGTCAGTCTCATGAAGATAATTTACGATGTGCAGTTCAAAGGTCAAGGGTAAAAGAGGATGTAGAAAGAACAGAGAGAGAGAGAGAGAGAGAGAAGGGAAAAAAAAAAAAAAAGAGTATAATCCTTGTCGCTTAAACGAGCGCCAATAGTGTTCTGCTTACTCAAAGGATGCATATAAACTACTGTTATCGAAGCAGATAATTGCGTTTTCTGACAACCAGTTTAACGGGGATTTTAGTGACTGATACAGAGTTATTATTATTTTTTTTATAGTAGAAATAGTAATAGTAGAGGCATGTAATCCAACGAGGCAAGCTTATATAGCATCAGCCAAAAAAAAAACATTTCACACATCTATTCCCTCTAATGCTTTGTCCAGTTCCCTCTTGAATTTATTTAAACGATCAATTCCCACAACAACAGATGAAAGTTTGTTCCAGCAATTAATCTTTCTTCAATTTGAATTTATGCTCACTCAAGTTTTTAATCGGAGCAGGAGGAAGAATCCCATCAGAATTGAGCCTGCTCAATCCATTCAAGGCCTTATATCCCTCAATCAGATCACCTTTGCAGATGCCTAGTCTCCAGCTGCTACAATTTGCAGAACTTAAGCCTTTCTTCGTAAGAGCACCCTTTCGTTCCCCTCACCAATCTTGTTGCCCTTATCTGTACTCGCTCAAGCAACTCTACATCCTTCATAAAATGAGGCTTCGAGACCTGTACGCAGTACTCAAGGTATTGCCTGACCATTGCCTTATACAGAGGGACAATCACCTCCTTTTCCCTACTAGCAAAATTCCTGTATATCATTGACAATACTCCATGATCTGCTCTCACAGCCTGTCTGCACTGCTCAGAAAATTTCATATCTGACTGCACAAAAACCCCCAGGTCTTTTTCATTTTCTACCACCCTAGTACCACACAGTTGGTACTTTTCTCTGGGGTTACTTCTACCCATATGCAGTACTTTGCATTTGTTAAACTTCAGTTGCCACTGTTCAGCAAATCTGCCCAACTTTTCCAGATACTGTTGCAGCAGCAGCATACAGTCATTACTGTTATTAACAATCCTTCCAACCTTTGTATCATCTGCAAACTTCGACATTAAGCCTGATATACCTTCATCAATCTACTCTATTCGGATGGTGATTACTGCAAGGAAACTATAATTGGGTACAGCATTTGATAATTTGGACAGGCATTATGCAATGGCCTACTGCGACAATGTCAAAATCATGTTGCTACGATTGCTGCTCTATCACAGCCCCAGCAGAACGAATAATTTTTTCAAACCTTCGCTGTTAGTTCGGAGGAGAATTGTAACATTCTTTTCCCCTCCTGGATACTACTACTTTTCATCCCACAAACAAAAAAACTGTAGAATACACGAAACTTACAGTCGCGATACCTCGAAGTCTCATTTCCTTAGCAGCCTTGATGAATCAAAAAAAAATCCAAATTGAACAATCCGTAAAATAATCACAGTAATTCCTTAAAACACATACCTTTGCGCGGTATATACATATCTCCTTTAAAAGAGTCTGTGAAGCTTTAATTAACAATGCACACAGTGGAAAACATTTCCAAAAATCGTTTTTAAAACGCCCTTCAGACCACCCATTGGAAGATTACTCTACGACTTCTTTCTTTATCGTCTTGTATTTTCAATGTCTTTCCTGCCTTCTCTACAGCTTTTAACCCACTTAGGAACGTTTGATTTAGACAATAGCCTCATTCCCATAAACTTAATTTGGCATCACAATTGTTCCACTTGAAGATTTCCTCGACTTCTTGCCAAATTCAATAATTTATTTCTAAAAGTCCATTACTCATTCCAGAGACACAGAAACAAGAAAGTTAGTCCTAGAACACCCAAGCGAACTTTAGGCTTTGTGTAATACGTGATTTAAATATCTCTGCCAGGTAGAAAATACTAAACTGCTCCCTGTATCTATTCTAGATAATGTCTAGAAAGAAAAGGAGACTCCATTAACAGTCAAAATAAATTCTTCCATGAACCATCATCTAAGGAAGGATATTATTCCCGTGACGTGTCCCAGGCATCAGATCAACGAAGTCTTACAGTGAGAAATCGTTACTCCATCCCGATCGCCTTCTCTCCGTAAGCGATAGCAGCTTCCTGTTGATTGTGACAGACGGCTGACGACACGTGCAACTTCTAGCTGCCTGTGCTCGCCGGGGCGTAGGAACAGAACCCCGGGTTTCGAGTGAAGTGATCCTGCAGTCGTTGTGCACGACAAGACAGCAATGAGCACTCTCCAACCCCGCTGCAATCCCCCCTCGCCCTTCCCCACCAAGTACGGTGTGCTGTGGTCACGCTCTGGTGGGCAATGGATCCGTGACCTTTTAGCACCGGAGAGTAGCATCTCAACAGGCGAAGATATGTTGTCGAGTAAAAGGCTTCATTATACGCTCGCAACACCTCTTGGAAACTGCCGATAGCACGCTGACGAATCGCTACATAGGGGGAAGGAAGTGGTGATAAAAATTTAGGGTAAAAAAATTGTTCCCTTTCATTGCCACCACACTCTCCACATCTTTCTTATCAACTTCCCTAAGTTTGCCTTAATTACCGCGATGTTGTCGGTCTTCTTGAAAAAGGAGGGACTTCCTGTGTTTTATTGAGTCGTATTTTAGATAGCCACGAAAGTAAACTGATTCAGAAATTTCAAAGATGTTTCGCTTTTGGAAGACGTCCTAAAGATCTTTCTTACAACTGAAGAACAAACGAGACAGTCGCGAAGTTCCAAAAATTCCCTTGGCATTCCAATGTAGTATCAAGTTTACGTGCATCGAAAAGTGCTGTGGTGTTCCTTTTTGTTGTTTTGATCATATACTTCATGGAATTTTCTGTACAACTTGTACATTAGGGACGGGTTGAATTCGTTTTTGTCGACAATGCTTCCAGATTGTGAAAACAAAGCGCAAACAACTTTCGAATATTAAAAATTCAATCATCATAAATAATAAGAGGGAAGGACCACGTGGAAATTTGGGATAACTCCTGCAGAGATCTTTTATTTTGGACCGATTTGTAACACTTTGGTTTGAAATGGTTAATCTCTTGAAGAGGAAACTATAAAGTAGCATATTAACGAATTTCAAAACTGTTGGATGCAGTTTCAAATAGTAAAGATTAAATTGGTACATATTAACAGCGAAAACGATTGAAAAATGAACTATCGTTTTTCAGACGTGTATAGAAAATTTTCATAACGGAATATAAACTATTTCTATACGCGTACACTGAGCGGCCACTTTATTAGGTGTACCTATCCTTTTAATAAAATGGAGCTGGTTGCTGTAGGGTTTTGATGCAATAACAACTTAGGCCATATTCTGACATAAGTAATATGTCTGTCAGTTGCGTGTATTCTGTGGTCAATTTCCTGTTTGTTGGACAAAAAACCCAAGTTTTCTGGAGAAAAACTATGCTGCCCTCACTTGAGACCGACTAACTCAGCCATGTTGTGAAAAAGACCTATAAAAATGAAAAAACCTGTACCCTTAAAGTTAACGTGGGACAGACCTGAGTTCGAATCCAGTCCATGACGCGAGACATTTTTATGGGCCTTTTTCATAACGTGGCTGAGTTAGTCGGTCTCAAGGAAGGTACGGTAGCATGATTTTTCTAACGGAAAGTCGGGTTTTTCGTCCAGCACACAGCAAATCGACCACAGACCACATGCAATTTACAGACACGTTATATACGGTGCAATATGACCTAAGTTGCTGATGCGCCTAAATACCTACAACAACAGACTCCTTAATACCAGTAGAGCAACATTTGGAATCTACAAGCTAACTGGAAATTATTTCTGATCAGATGCACCCTTCATGGTATGGACTCGACAATGCCCCATCTGCTAATTGGTTCTTTCAACAGTAGGCCATACAATATCATTAGGCCAGAATTATAAAGAATTCATCTCATGAGAGCGAACTCGATCTTGTCAGTCATAGGATCTCTCTCAAATTGAGCACCTGTGGGATGAGATGGAGTGAGTTCTTCAAAGTAGTAATCCGGAACCATCCAGCTTTGTGAAGCAATTTAAGCGACATGGAGCTCCATTCCTGTGGCACCCTTTCGACACTTGGAATCCGTACCTAGACAAATTCAGACGGTTTTGAGAACAAAAGGTGGGGGGTGGGGATGGCTGAAAACGTCCGTAGGATCGGCAGCAATGCTGCCTGAAAGGCTTTCCACAAAGTCGGAATGGATGGCAGTTGTGTGTCAGTACGCCCCACGTCCCGTTCCAAAACATTCTACAGGTGTTCAATTGGATTGAGGTCAGGCGAATTTAGAAGCTAATCAAGATGGGCGATACCTTCACAATGTTCTTCGAACTACTTGTGCATAGTGTGGACCTGATGACAGGCCACATTATCATCTTGGAAGCTCCCCTTGCTTTCCAGGAAATAATGCGACAGCAGGGTGAACATAGTTTCCTAAGAGCTGCTGGTGGACCCCACCAATGAAACATTGGTCCATATGTACCCCGGTATATATGGACCAAACAACTTGACATAATTGGTGAAAAATTCGATTTAATCTTATTAATTATATTTATAAGTAAAGCATGTAAGCTTCGGGCTTAAGCTTTTGGTGACAATTTGTTAGTGAATTAAACATTGCCTGCCGAAGGTAGATTCTGAAGTCGATTTTCTGTTTTTTGCTGAACGAAACACACGAGTTTTCTGAATAAAAACCATGCTACCCTCTCCTGAGACCGATTAACTCAGCCACGTTGTGAAAAATTTCCTCGTCATTGACGGGACTCGAACTCAGGTCGTTTCCACCCGGTGCGGGGAGGATGGCTACTCTATCAGTTGGGCTACCCACGAGGTGCAACAGTGAAGAACACATCACAGTGGCGTACAGTATTTCATGCCGAGAGCCTTTTCACTCCGGACAGCATTTGAAGTAATCATCCTAACATGTTGTGTAGTCGCAAAGTGGCCTCAAGTTATGTTCTGTAAATGGGGTTCAACACACTTTCACTCAGTTTTGTTTCTAATCAGGTGTCGAATGGTGTGGAATCCAGTGAGAGCAGATTGGCGATATTTTATGGTGCTCTGTAACAATGGCACAGTTGATATAATCGCCGTCCTCCTCACACCAAGTGGAAAAGACTTGAGTCCGAATCTCGTCAATGACATATTTTAAAAAATATGTCATTGACTCACCCATATTTTGAAATCAAACAAATACAGATACAATATACTGACGTTTCATAGCCTTGATTGCTTTGGTGTTTAACTAACAACAATAACTCGGCCGTCCAGGCCGCGATTCATCAAAAAAATTGCAATTTTCTTCACTTTGTTCAGTAAATCTCTAACATTTCTTTCACAATCCTTGCACTCGCACTATGTCACAATAGCGTAAATTATAATTTGAAGACTGAACAGCAAAACGTTGCTCAGTTTTCAAATATGAAGCTCACAAAACTCGGGTTCTTCGTCCAGCAAACAACAAATCGACCACAGAATACACGCAATTTACAAGCATAATATATACAAATGGCCTAAGTTGCTGATGCACCTGAAAACCTTTTTAAGTTTTCAAATATCCTTTTTACTTTTAAATCCATTAATTTAGTACCATAAATCTAAATCCATTAAAAGGGATATACTTAAATCTATTGAGTGTGTCCCTTCTATATCTTTGTCCTCATCATACCTCAGTCCGGTCCTGATGACAAGTATCTACTGCATTCCGTACTGCTTTTTTGCTTTGCAGCTTTTAGTTCATTTATCTGCCTCTTTATCATCCACCTTTAACTCTTGCAATATCAACCATATTACAAATATCACAAAATGGTTGCGAACCATACTTCTACCATTTTCAACCCATACTAAGCGTTGCGGTATGCTCATTCTTGGAAGCTCCAAGAAGTTAACATGTTCACGAGTGAGTTAAAAACGTTTATAATGAAGTATTGGCTGCAATTGCAATCTATATGGAATGGAAAACGAAGATGTAATTTAAACAGTTGCAGTAAGTTGACAGTCCCATCAAGAATTCTGTACATAAACTACCTGTCCAGTTGATTAGAGCCACAGAGGTTTAAGTTGTATTGCAATCTACAACAAAATATATAAATTACAATGGGGGACGTACATGATCGGTGTAGTGATTCGGACCAACTGCGATCCAACATACTCATGGTCCTAATGAAGTGGCTAAATGGTGTATAATTTGGCTGTAATAATATTTTGAATTAGCTAATGAAATTAGTATTTCCTAAGTAAAAATTCCAAGTGCTTTAAAAAAAAAAAAAAGCTTAGAAATAAAGAAAATGTGTAGAAAAAAAGTATGCCGGAAAGAAAAAACCATTTTGGTAATTACTGGTTCGGAGATGCCTCCCAGAGTAGCGTTTTCTTTGAAGTCTACATAAAAACTCCTTAAAGAAATTCTGCCCATCCAAATAAATATTAGTTGTGCACTGGTGCTATTCTTCCATCCCTATCCTTTTTTTATCTTCTATTTTTTATTCGGAGACACATCACTTACATCTCTGTTTCCCTCTCGCGAATACTTCAAAGAAAAGCAAAGACATCCTTAAGCAACTTGGTTGATTCCTCTTAAAAAACGACTGCCGGTGGTGAGATGAAATTTACTGCTGCTACAGATCACCTGCAGCTGCCGACCCTTACAAATAGCCCAAGGGGGACACTATTTTGAGGACCCGCACTGAAGCAACGTAACCTGGCTATCATCTCGGTGATCTCCGCTGCTTTTCACTCTTTTCGTATACGGAAATATTTGTTCTCATACATAAAACAAGATAAGACTAAAGTTAAAAGATCCAACTTCTATTTCTTTCAAGGGCTAGCAATCTTTAGAGAAATACAGATGAAATTGTTTTCCAAGTCATTTGTTGTCTTTTGCGATGTTACTGAAACCTGGCTATGTGATAGATTAATGAGCTTTAGCATACAGATCACTAATTCTCAGTTATCTGCCATAATATGGAAGATATGGGGAAGACGGGTGTTATTGTTGGAGTACATTTTGTATGAGATACAATTGAGAAAACAAAGGAAATCAGTGACGTATCGAAAGCAACCATCTCAAAAGTAAATGTGGAATAGTGGAAAAAAAGGTCATGTGGTCTGACGAGTCTCAATTTGCATGTTTTTTGCATTAATGGTAGGGTGAAACTGTGAAGTGACATCACGATGCCATGCATTTAGATTGTTTTGTGTCCACCACTCAATCGGCTGGAGGTGGTATCATGGTCTGGGGTATGTCCTGATGGGACGGACTCGGTCCGTTCATACCGTTTGAAGGCCTTGTTATCTCCAATAAATATCCCCGTCGTATCGAACCAACTTCACCCTGCGATGCTTTATTTTTACCTGGATTGCAATGAATTTTTTCAAGACGACATTGCAACTGTTCATTGTGCAAAAATTATATCTGAAATGGTTAATATTCACAAAATTTCCAACATCTTCCCCTACCACCTAATTCTCCATATGAATCCAATTCAAAATGTCTGGAACATTCTGGAAAGGGCAGTTCGACTTCGCAGATCTCTACCGACACAGTACAGCATCTGATAAATATTCTGATAGAAGAATAGTCGAATCTGGAGCTGGACTCGATCGGATACTTAGTGGAATCCATGCCACGGCGTGCACGGGCTGTAATTCGAACAAAATGTGGCCTTGCTAGATACAGTATAAATGTTTCAAAATTTTTGGCCAGTGTATTATTCCTACCATAAATTCTAGCTAAATTAAATGCTACTATAAAGAAAAATCTCATTATTTTATTAGTGATGCCACATGCTTACTATATAAATAGGAAGTATTTATATAGTAAGAAAGATATGCCAGAATATTGTTAGACATTGATTTAGCTGGATTACACATCTTCGATAGAGACATATTCCAGCGAGATGGAAGATCACTTAATTTCATTGAAGTTTAGCAAGTCTTTTCGGGAATGTTTTTGCCAGAAATCTCATTGGACAGTTTTGATATTAAATGACTTCGCGAAGTTCGATTTTAATCCACTCGACTTTTGGCCATGGAGACTTCTTGAAAGACCTTATTTACCACATCCAATCTTCGAATTTATTGAAATCAAATCGTAAAAGTAGAAGAGTGGTTCTGCATATCCACTGAGAGTATTTTAAGAACTGTGAAGAGGTTTGTTTATCGAGGAGCTTTAATAATTGAAAATGAAGATGTAGAGCCTTAAGAACACACTGAACGTTTCTCTGAATGATGTTTACAATGGGCTATTTCGTGATCGTCGATAAATACAGTTAGGCCCCCTCCCATGTAGCACAGTGGTTACGCCTACACGTGATACATCGACGCCTCATAGCCTTAGTTGTTTTAACACAAGCTAGACTAAAGAAAAACAAACAAAATATGCATGGAGTTCGTTGTAGTTAGGATTATGTAGTTGGGGTAGAAGTTTGAGTGAGAAAACTAAGGTCATGAGTCTTCAGTTAATAACGTTTGTGTCACTCAAAGCCGGCTAACTAGGCCAGATTTGACAGATGATGATGAGATATTTCTTCAAAAGTGTAACTGGCTTCATGTTACACATGAGGGTAATTAAAACGAGTCTGTTTATTGCGATTTTCAAATGAGTGGATTTGATAAACATATTTTAATCCAAACTTAACTTTCATTTAAAGACAAAATAAGATAAGTAAATGAAGGTCTCAAGATTTGAAAGGCATGAGGAACTCTTATATTTAGTCCACCATATAGACGGATTAATATTACAATCTGTTTTAAAAGTATTTAAATCCTTTTCTAAGACCAGTCTACTTTGCCTTCCGTTTCTTTCGAACTCTCTCTCCTCAGAGGTCTTGTAATTTCGAACCACTTATTTAGTCGTAAAATAATCTTATTTAAAAGTTTTTTTTTGTTGTTTGGTGCACAAGGTCATCTACAAACATATTCTTATCTTTATTACTTCGTTAAAACTTCCACCTCAACAAGAAGCCAAAGAAGATGGCAAATTTAAAGCCTACATAACTTTTATCAGTTTGTAAATAAACGTTTTAATTTATACTTTTTACAAATAAACTTTAGGGAGCTTTGGATGCAGCCCCGGTCAAACACTGGAAGACACCCTCGTGTTGTAAAATGGTTCTAGAAAACAAACACTTTATGGATTGGTTGAAAAAGTTTGTTGAACGTGATAGCAGAAATTAAACAGATCCAATTGAAGTTCCTGTGACTTGGTAAGAGTCATTTTGTCCCCCCTTTTTGAACCTGCTAATTCATTTGTCGCGTGGCGCTAGGGTGTATCTTTAGCCATAAATTTTAGAACTTTTTCCCTCCTCCTCTGTTTTTAATTAAACCCCCTACTCCCCGTCTGTCCCTTTTCTTTAAATCTATAACCAAAGAACTCCGAGAAGATAGAAAGTCAGAAGCTACAGGAAATGTACTTCATAATGTGCAATAATGGCGATAATAACCCGACCCTACAGTCGTAAAACACCCCCACTTCGGCTCCTTGTGCATTACTTTTGTGAGCAGTTATTTTTAATCTGTAACCCGCGGATTATGAGAGCTAGAGAGAGAGAGAGAGAGAGAGAGAGAGGTTACAGCTGCCTCATGTAAGAAATTTCCACGCTTAATTGACATAGACGCCCTGCAGTGAGAAGGGACTGCTCTCTTATACACACAAAGAATGTTCAAAGCAAAGAGGAGGATGCACCGCAACTCTCTAACTCATACCTCCTCCCGATGAGAAAAGGGATTAATGCACACAGTAAAAGTCTGTCCAAGGACCACAGGAAGTGTTCTCACTGTTAGCGGTGACACGGTAAAATGATTTAATGACGTGACCTCCGGCTACGGCTGCCATGGAATCATGACGAAGATTATTATTTCTTCTAGTCATAGCTCCGGTCGTTGTTCGGTTCCTGTTTCGTTCTACGAAGGGATGACGACGAATATTAAGAGTTTTTTTGTCTTTATATTTTTAAGTAGCTTCCTCGAATTTGGGTTACTTCACAGCAAGTACAATGGTACGGTTATGATTACCACAAATCATCATTTTATTTAAAAATGGAGGCGTTAGCTATGTAGGATTAAAATCTTTGTTTTGTGTTTGCGTAAGTACCTATTCATGTTCTTATTATTGTATATTTTAACGTGTAAGGTTGTTTTTTTAATGAAAATCCAAAACACGAAAAGTATGAGAACCTGTAGGTATCGTGCATGGGTTGAAGGTTGAGAAGATATTTGTTGTCATTAGACTAGGATTATTTCTGTCGACGTTGATGTGTTCGGAATGGTTTGTAAGAGGGGGAGAATTGCAGATGCCAATTCAGAAGAACGGTATCCATGGAAGTATCTACAGAAACGACATTTAGCAGAACTGAACGTCTATGAGACAGAGGGTGGAAAGAGACTTTGTAATGTTCTTTGTCTCACTGTTTCCCCCACAAGGGGGAAAAAGTGAGACAAAGAACTGCACCTTGGAGAACACTAGCATTAGGAAGAATTTAGAAGACAGAGAGCCATCTACTATCACCCGCTGAGCAAACCGGATACTGGATACCCAACTGAAAAAATTCAGCAAACCATAAGTTGGGAACTTGTTTAGAAGACCTTTATGCCAAACACCATGAAAAGCATTAGAAATGTCAAGAGCAACTGCTTGAGTTTCGCAAAACTTTTCTATCGAATTTTTCTAAAGATGAGTAACAAACCAATTTACTACCAGTTGATCGACACTGATTGAATCCATACTGACATTCATTTATCAGACTGCGGTATCCGATCATTTATCGGATACCACAGCGGCTGTAATTACCGTCCTCCCCACATCGGATAAAATAGGCCCGGGTTCCAATCTGGTCAATGACGGAAGGAACTTTCATGGGCTTTTTTCTCTATATAGTTGAGTTAGTTGATATCAGCGTGGATAACAAGGTTTTTTTCCCGAGATAATCGGCTTTTTCTTCCAACAAAACACGAAAATCGACCAGAAAACTCACTAAATTTATCGATATATTACACATGGGCAAATGAGTTCCTTTTTTGGGAGGCCCTAATATGACATTTTTTTTCGAAATGGCAATTGGCCTTTCTACATTGTATATATATATATAATCTTTATTGTATACAAAAGTAGTATATACAATACACCCTTCACAGCAGCGATGCCAGAAGTTTTACATTGATGTACTACAGAAAAACACCATGGAAGAGTGCCCTTGGTATCCAGTCGACATGCTGTCGGCACCAGTTGAAAAGGCGGGTTTTTATGAATATGTGGGTCAAATTAAAAGACAGACAGCTGATCATCTCACATAAAGATCGCTCGCATGAAGCTGTCTACAGATAGTATGCTTGAATCACAGCACCCATGTTGATCCACCAAACTGTGAAGAAAGTTGCTGTGCTGTGAAGCCTCTATGCTCGCTGTTGACTGTAATTTTCAGCGGAGATGAGAGAAAGACAGTCGCGGACAAGTCCTAGATGGACAGTGTTTTGGAATTGGTTCCACAGCATGCTTATAACGCTGCGGGTAACATTCGGCCACTTTGACTTGACCTCGTCCTTCCTCCATTCTTCCTATTGTTCTCCAACTCAGAGAATCATCCAAACAGTCTTTGTGAAACTTTCATAATGATAGCTATCTTAAAATTGATACCGACAGCGATAAACGTGAAATACAGAGGTTTAGAATTGTATTTATCTGGCTGTGCCCTTTGCATGTTGTAACAGGTTATCCTGGATGGTGGATGTAGCAGACCTTCCTTGCTACATCCACCATCCAGTTCTGATCTTGGCCCTTCTGATTTCAATATGTTTGAACCACTTGAAGAAGTATTTCAGGACTGAATTATAAAGGAAGGTGCTTAGCTGGTTTTAATCTTTAAGAAACACCCTTCTCTTCATAGATCCAAAAGGTAGTTGGCCGTTGATAAAAGTTGCTGGCATAAGCCCTTAAGAATGAATAACGTAATGAAACACTCTTGTACCACATGATTAATTCAAGCGAGTTTATCAAGTTGATATAAGGATGATGGTTTCATGCCCCTAGGCGGATCATATTAGCAAATCAATAGGAGCTCTTCACTCTTAGGAAAACCCTTAAGCATTTTAAACACTCATAGTGCATTAAAAATGGAGTAGATCAAGTACAAGATTAAATGGATTCTAGAAGCACAAGGATTCATAGTGGAATGTACCATTCGTGTGCATTTATTTTTAATTTATGAAAAAAAACTTTAATATCCGTACCATGCAGTACGCAGGACAATTTTTTTATGTAATGCGTAAAAGCTCAAACACTGAAGGTATTAGAACCTACACTAAGTACAGTGCACGGGTTGAAGGATGAGAAGACAGAAAATAACTGTTGACTTAAACTCGAATTTCTGTAGGCTGCAATTTTCAGGAAATTCATGTGAAGTTGTTGGTTAGTTGTTCTAGGGTTTTAGCGCATTAACAACTTAGGCCATATTGCGCCATATATAATATGTCTGTAAATTGCATGTGTTCTGTGGCCGATTTGTTGTTCTGCTGGACGAAAAAAATCTAGTTTCTGAGAGAGAAATCTATTCTACCATCGCCTGAGACCGACTAACAAAGCAAAGTTGTGAAAAAGACCCATTACTCGCGTCATTAACAGGATTCGAACTCAGGTCTTTTTTCACCGGGTGTATGGAGGTTGATTTCCAATGCTATCCACGAGGGTACATGTGAATGAAGGTTGTTCCAGAAACCACAAGTAGAAGGGATAAATGGAGTTTACTGTGAGTTTTCGAGTTAAACAGTGAACGAATACAGACTGGTTGTGGTACGTGTTCGGACTGGTTTATAAGAGAGCGGGAGAATTATAGATGTTAATTCAGAAGAAAAATGCCCATGGATGTATCTATAGAAAAGTTTTTTCGCCCCACTGGAGAATACCTGGAAATCGCCATTTAAGGAATTGTTAGATATTCGAGAATTTGAAATTTGAAGGTAGAATGTGGTATGCTATCATAAGCAAAACTGTGGATAGGATTTCTAAGAGGTCATTAAAATACAAGAGGAAAAGAGTGAAAGAAAAAAATGAATCCGTGGGAACACCAGCAGTAGTTCAGAAGTTAGAAGACAAAGAGCGTTCTAACAGTCAATCATTACCCGTAGTGAATAATCAAAGAGAAATATGTATACCCAATTTAAAAAAAAATATATATATATATACAGGGTGTTTCAAAAATACACGGCATAACTTCAGGAATGAGTTCCTCATATGTAGACAATAAAAATATTGTATATCAACATAGTTCCGGAAATGCTTGGTTCCCGAGTTATTAACCGAAATGTCTTATCTCACGCAGGTGATTTCCTTCATCACAAGGTACTGACAGAATCTGGTGGTTTTCCATTCCTACCATGTACTCAAATCAGGAGCAAGCGGATATGCACTTTATGTACGGTTTGGCGGACGGTAATGCTCTGGAGGCTCGTCGTTTGTACCACGAAAGGTTCCCAGAACGAAGATGTCCAGACAGGAAAACAAACGTGCGTGTGCTGATTCCAGGAGTGGCATGCACAACATCCAAAATCTCCTCCTCTACTTCAGGAGTCGTAGATCTTGGTCGTCCTCTGTCGGCAGTACGAGGTGTAAAGGTCCCATGTTCACAAAGGCTGCGATGGATACCTTCAAACGTTTTCCTGTCTGGACATCTTCATTCTGGGAACCTGTCGTGGTACAAACGTGGCCTTCAGAGCATTGTCATCCGCCAAGCCGTACATAAAGTGCATATCCGCTTGCTCCTGATTTGAGTACATGGTCGGAATGGAAAACCACCAGATTCTGTCAGTACCTTGCAATGAAGGAAATCACCTGCGGGAGATAAGACATTCCGCTTAATAACTCGGGAACCAAGCATTTACGGAACTATGTTGATATAAAGTATTTTTATTGTCTACATATGAGGAACTCATTCCTGAAGTTATGCCGTGTATTTTTGAGACACCCTGTATATCGCAAACTCTAGCAAATATCAAGAGGAACTGCTTCGATTTCATTAAATTTTTCCATCGGATTTAGTAATATAGGCCATAATTTTCAGATCACCAATGGTTGGTGGAATTTGATGGAATCAATTTGATGGTGGAAGTTGATGGAATCTATATTGGTAATCATTAATCAGATGTACGGTTTCGGGATAGTTTAAGAGTTGGCGGTTAATGGATTTCTCAATTACTTTGGCAAGAATAGAGTTAAGCGCAATGGGAGAATAACTGGAATGAAGGGATTTACCACCTTTTATTGGAACTGGCTGGATATTAGCAAATTTCCAAGCAGAAGGAAAAACACGATAAAAGAGTTTGAAGAAAAATAGGATGCTACTTAGTCGGCTTTATCTTTAGATGAGGATGCAATAGAACCATTAGTTTGCAACAGAAATGGACAGAAATTGCAGCCAATAGCTTTGAAAAGACAACAGAACGCTAGACTACATTTTGAACAAGATGCATGATTTCTATTCTCAGCATGCTCAAAATCAAGTTTGAATTTATTAATAATTGTTTTATAATTGTTACAAGCTTTAGTGTGGGCAGAAAAAGAAGCTGGAGATTTGGATACAAACCAATTACAATATACCAAAATTTTATCTTGAACAGTCTTAGCGTATTTATTAGAAACTCGAGGTTTAGATATGGAGGTTGGAATGCAAAATAAAGGATTTCTTTCCTACAAGAATAAGATCGGAAGATTTAAAAGGCTCACACGACGAACAGTTCTCCAAGAGCTCTGATTTAAATAAAACTTGTTGGATGTGTGGTTAGGATTCTCTAGTATTCTGGTAGGTAAATTGAGCAAGCTGTGTGAGGTCACTAGTAACCACAAAATCTTTAGAATCGCAACCAAATGTGTTGGTATATAACCAGAAAACTGAAGTCAGCTGGAACTATGAACATTAAAATCACTAAGGAACATTACTTCACTGTTAGGAAAGTTACCTTGCGAAATTCGAATTTCAAAAAAAGCAAGGCAAAGAGTCCCAAGTGATTACTGGAGTTGGGAGAACGATAAAAGTAACAGATAAATTTGACAGAATGGAGTATAGTTTAAATGGGTTTAAAGCCAGAAAATATAAAAAAAAAGAGGAAATCTCCAAATTAGGAAGTCTGATAAGGAATATTAGTGCAAGCATATAACAAATTACCACTTCGAACGGAAAGGAATCGTACAGTAAAGAATTGGGGAAAATGTGATGAGTAGTGGTTGAGATAGCCGATAATTGGGATTCTGTCGGAAAATAAAAGTAGGCTTGTTATCGTTGAGTTTGGAAATGAGCCCACGACGTATATTTGTGAAATAAATGAGGAATTTTTTCGAAGGTTAGATCTTTTAACAGATAAAGTAGTTCTATTAGTTTCGCTGTTCATAGTGCAGTCAGTAGATAAGTAACAGTAGAAGGGGAAACATGTATGAATTAAAGAAATTTTCGCTGTGACGTAAACGCATAGAAAGAATGTCCTCAGATGCTTGATATAACCTGGCTTCGATAGTACCATCTGATACACACTATTTCGACTACTCCTGTCACTAGTCCGCGAGTTAGCACAGTGGTTTTAATCACCGCCCACTCCACACCGCGAGCGGAGAAGACCTACCCTTCGAATCCCGTCAGTGACGAGTGGAACTTATAAGGTTTTTTTTTAACTCCGTGGCTGAGTCGGTCTTAGACATGGATAACAAGACTCTGACCTCGGAAACGGCCCTCGTGGGTAGTACAGTTGGTATATTCGCCGTTTCCCCCACACTGGGTGGAAAAGATCTACGTTAGAATCCTGTCGGTGACGTGAGGAATTTTTATGGGTATTTTTCACAACGTAGTAGTAGTAGTAGTAGTAGTAGTGGCATGTGATGCAAGAAAGCAAGTGTATGAGCTTATGCAGAATCAGCCAAAAAAAAAAAAAAAAAAAATCACACCATTCCCTCCAAATGCCTGTCCAGTTTCTCCTTAAATGTATTTAACCTATCAATTTCCACAACGACAGAGGGAAGTTTGTTCCAGCAATTAACCACCCGCTGGCTAAAGGCAAATTTCCGCACATCTATTCTACATCTGTCTTTTCTTAATTTGAATTTATGCCCCCTTAGGTTTGTAATCTGAACAAGTGGAAGGATCCCATCAGAATTCAGCGTACTCAACCCATTCAAGGCCTTATACACCTCAAACGTGGCTGAGTTAGTCGGTTTTGGATTAGGGTAGCATGGTTTTTCTCCCGAAAACTCGGATTTTTCATCCATAAAATAGAAAATTGACCACAGAATACGGTTTACAGACATATTGTATAAGGCCTAAGTTGCTGATGCGCCTCAAACCTATAACAACTAGCCACGAAACTCCGGTTTTTCGTCTAACAGAACAGGCAAGTCCTCTTCACACACGTGAAGAGGAGTTAGTTCTCGGGGCGTTGATGGAATTACATGACACTTTTTTCTTTTTTTTTACCACTGGTCCCTAGCTGGCGGAGTATAGGCAACGAGATTATACACTCACTAATCCAGATGCCTCCTAGAAAGTTACCAATAGTGTTGGCCCGGTGGACTATCTAGTGGCTGGCTTACGAAAGTCGTTTTAGAGCCATGTTCTTGAAATGGAATGAATGTTGGATTTGATCACGGTGTCCAACATAACTTCAAAAGATGTCATTCATTCTGTATCATACAAGAGATGGAGATAGCTGGAACTTTTCTCTGGAGTCTAAATGTGTGTGTGTCACAATTTGAAACCTCCATTAAGCAAATTGGTGGTGTTTTACTCAATGATGAGAGTCATCTATCACCTAATATTGCAGGGGACCACAGAGGAACGCAGTTCCTCTGTGTTCTCCTGCAATATTAGGTGATAGATGCCGGATGCTGCACTTCGACTTCTGCTTACGTTGCTTCACAACCTGGGTGGTTACCCAAATTACTATACTAGGTTCAATATTTCATATTTTGCACATGGATTATATACGTGGGGTTGCTAACAGTCCCACCTTCATAAAGGCGCAAACAAAGATTTGGTTGTCGAAAAGTGACCGGAATTCACTGAAATTCTGCCACTTGACTCATAAGTGGGAACTGAATTCCATCAACGTTTCATCAGCGTTTTAGATTACCAGCAGCAAGCTCTATCTAACATATCTGGAAAAAGTCTGTGATAGCCCGCAGGGATTATAAGTCTGATCTGAATCTGCCTATAAGATAAAGTTTTATTAATTGAGCACATCTCTGCAGAACATTACACACCCCAACATCTCCTCAGTTGCTCAACAAGTTCGTCTGTGTAAAAGTTGTACATCATTCCACTACTTTACGAACCTCAGCAGTTTTTCCTTAAAGTTTCATTGCATCAACTTGGAAATTGATAATCATTACCAGAACTGATTCATTTTCAATGTCCATTTCCTTTACACTACAAGAGAACTAAAAAGTTTCAACAAATTGTTAACCCCTCTTATCCTGGATATGTTTGAGTTCAGAGCAGTCAATAACATTTGGGTATTCGTCATTCTCAGGTGCATATCAGTTCTCAAGGTTACTCTGTTCTCGATGAGCACCTTATGCTGCTACTTTCGTCTCTAAGATGAATCATTACTGTCCCGTCCGAATGACTCAGATGCAAAATATTCCTTTCGCCCCATCTTCCATGAACTGCTGTTTACAAAACTTCCTCCTTCTCTCTGGTAAAATACGTGTAACAGTGGGTATGCAATCGACGAACCAAGAAAAGGCTAAAAAACATACGTCAGAGAGATAAAAATACCACCATAGAAACTGTAACCATTGCACTATAACTATTTCAGCCGATTAGCCAAAAATCCCCGAATCAATTATTAATCTCATCTTCTCCTCCAGGAAACTAACCAGCGAATTTTGGAGAATTTGATATTTCACCAAAATTTCTATAGTTTTGAAGTTGAAGAAGGGACAACAGAAGCAAAGTTCAAGAAATCAAGCATCCAATAAATTTTATTAATAATGTCGCAAGATATTAAGCCCTCGCGGGTGGAACGCGGATATAATAACCATTCCCTCTTCCCACACGGAGTGGTAAACGCCTGAGTTCGAAATTTTTATGAGTTTTTTTCAAAGTGCCTAAGTTAGTTGGTCTGAGACGAGGTTGGATGGATTTTTTTCCCGGAAACTGGGGTTTTTCATCCAGCAAACAAGCAAATCCACAAAGAATACACACGCAGTTTACAGATACAATACACTCCCGCCTCATAGCCTTGGCTACTTTGGCTCTTAATACTTATTACAATAAGAGCAAGAAGTTAAAATAAATTAATTAATATTGTGGTACATAATAGAAAAATATGTGTGTAAATAATAAATATATTGTAAAAAACAGGGAAAAAAATGTTGAATAGAGAAAATAATGAATCGAAGAGATATATAGATTGTCTTTCACTGGTGAAAAAACAGAGAACCATATGCAAAAAATGCTTTGAAGTACATTATTTGGGATGAAAAATTTCGACTTTATTACAAAAACGTTTTTTGAGATTACCAAACGTGTACGAATAGACGTTGCTCTCAGAGAGTGGAAACAGATGAAATTCAAGAAGATGTAGGACAGCTCAACATCAACTCTAGTGTGATAGCAGATGAAGATGATGACTAGGAGAATAGAAAAGGCATCACAAAAATCAGCTTAAGTTCGTAACAGGTTCACTTCATCACAGGATGACAGATATATTATTATTACTCGGTATGTACACCGAAATTTGGATTGGAACTTACCACTGCCATAGGAGAGATTACACTCCGGTAGACTGTACAGGAAAATTCCAGGAAAGGGGTTTTTAAGAGGTCAGCCATATTTTAATTGAAAAAATCAAAAACCACTTGTATTGAAGCCGACACCACATAAGTTGACTGAAAATGGGTTACCTTCTATTCGCAGATTAACTATTATTCACGATGCGAACTGATAATCGACAAAACTCTATGATAAGAGACTTACACTTTATAGGTACACCTACTTTTCATGAATTGGATGGGTCCTTCAGTCACCTGTCTGTGCCGCGCAATAAATCGTCCATTGATCGCATGGTATGAACTGCATGTGCGCGATTCAGCGTGAGAATGAACAAGGCGAAAGATTTAAGCGGTTTTGAACACGGCATATTAGTCAGTGCCACACGTTCCGGCATGAATATCTTCGAAACTGCAGCCCACTCGGGATTTTCACTTACGACTGTGTCTCGCGTGTATCGACATCTAGCCAACGATCGGGTTGCCGTTGGTTAGATGTTACTTGGTTACCTGATCAACTCGTTGTTGCTAGAGGCGAAAGGAGGCTGGCAAGACTGTGCAGGTAACAGAAAAACTACAGTCAGTCAAATAGCAACCCAGTATAAGAATGGATGAGTTATCGCAGCCGGGTTCTACTCCTATCATCAAAAAAGGTATGGTTACAATAAGCTCTGGAACATCACCACTGACCGTGGTCGATTGGAAAAATGTCTGGTTTGAAGAATTCCTGTTACAGCTGTTTCGCACTGAGAGGATTATGAAAATATGGCGAAAACAGCATGAGTCCATAGACCAATCCTACCAGATGATCAAGACTGCACGCTAGTTTACAATTAAGGGAAATAATCGTAAAACTGCTCTGGACTGTTTCTCTATCCACCACATTTCGGATCTCTTTCCTTCAGACCTATTTCAGTTTGATCTACTCAAGAAGGTCATTAGTGGACGAAAATTATTAGGGTATGTGACTTAACCACCCACCTTCTTATCATTAGCACACGTTGGCATTAAACATCTTTAAGATTAATTTAAAATGTTTGTCCATTATTAGCAGGAAGAAAAGTTTATTATTTGTCGAAGAAAGTGTAATCATCTGGTTGTATGTATTTCAGACAGAGAGAGAGAGAGAGAATTACAAAAAAGAAAATAAGCAAAAGAAAAAGTTCAAACCTAGATGTACGGATGACAGAGATGAAAGACTTCAAGCGAACAACCATCCGACATGTCAGAGCTCTCAGAAAGTTAATAAACCCTTTAAAAACAAGCGGGGAAAAAAGTAGAAAGGCCAGTTTCTCCATGTTCGGGTATAGCGCGTAAAACTACACGAACACGTATAACAAAAGGTCGTGACCTTCACTCCTAAAAAGGTCTGTAATTGATCTTGAAGTGGATGTAAAGACAGAGAATTTGGATGCCTCATTACTTCGGCGACTTCTTTTCAAAAACCCGTCTTTCAATTGAATGACAGCTAAAAATATCTTCTCGTGTTGATGTCTGTGTGTTTGTGCGCGCCATACTACAAATGCCCAATTTTCTTTGGAACGCCGATGACGTTTTCTCCAAAATAGCCTCATCCATTTTCTCTCCCACCACCTGAATATTATAAAGGGAACGAAATTATAAATGGAATAAACTTGTACGGATCGCATGAGAAAATATTGGCTTTCATGGCAGTCGCGCTGAAAATTTGAACAAATTATTTTGAATTTTACCTATACGATCTTCTGTTTTTTTTTTCGAGTTAAAAGAGAACGAAAAAAAATGTATGAAAATATATTTTTCATTGAGCTCCGAGGAAAAGACACGAGTTTACCATTTGATTCACTTTTCAGACAGGCTGAGGAGAATATCCCCAGAAGCTATTAATCATAGAGAGCGAAATCCTCTTGGATGGAAAAGAATGCTAGAGACATGAAATATAAGAAGTAACATTTTCATCTGATTGGGTATGCAAACTCTCAGAATACTCGTTTATGGTACGTGTAAAATCCCCATGCAGCACATGAAACTTCCCTACGCCTGTGAAAATTAGTGTGGTGTACAATTACCCAACACAAAGTTCTTGGACTCATCTCGGTACACTGTCAATGAATTCCTGGGACACCTCACTGAAGAAATAAACGTAGATTCAGTACGACACCGCAAGAGTTAAACCACGTGGGTTTAACTCTTGTCGAGCTGTCCTTAATATTCGTAAGATTGCATGATTTTAAAAGGAACATGGCCACCATGCTCCCCAGATTTGTCGCCATTAGACTTCTTTTTTGTGGGGCTTTGTCGAACACAAAGCTTACAACAAGAATAATCAACGCGCTCAGGATGAAGTCAGTGGAGACAGTGATTTCGAATATATTTCATCGTGTTGAGTTATATTTTTCAACTTTTCAACATTTTTGTGACAAATTAAGTAACGTCATGGAATGAATAACGTTACTTGTTATGTCCCTAGCACTCTTTAAGTTATTCACATTTTCTTAGGTGAGGCTAAGAAGAATTATTTAATTTCCATCCTCTCCAGATAAGTTCTATAGAAGTTCTTGGCCACTGTATGTATGTTATGAACAATATCCATTATATTTCACAGAAAACAGAAAGTTGCAGCGGTAGGGACATATTATATCTATAAAGTTTACCACTATTTCCTGTCAGCTTCCATGGAAGGAAGGCTGAAATTCAACACGTGACTCAGTAACTGGAATTTCGCCACCTACCATATGTTGTTCTGAAAACAATGCTTCAGGTTTGTAGTAGTGAGTCATGATTTATCCACAAATGATGGGCCATTCTTTTTGTTCCCGTCCGAGACAATTTGCACCAACACTTGGTAGTATGTTTTATTGCACGTGCCCTCAAAAAAAGCCTGGCGCAGCTTCAGAGGTATCACAGTTGATAATAATGGTAGATGGTGCCAACTCATACGGTTTAAGACCTTTTTTTTTGGATTAAAAAACATCGTCCGTATTCATAAAAGTTTATGATTGCATTATAGTTAAATGTAAACTCTAACTTTTAAAAATCAGTGAGTTATATTTCAACCAATCAACGCTCCTTGTAAACAAAAAAAAAACACATCCTATAATCGTCGCATGCAATATCCCTGACGACCAGGAGCAGGAGACCTGTTGGCAGAAGCAAATGGTGAAAGTTTAAGAGATTGATGTAAACAAAAATACTTTCACGCGAGTTTGGTCGGGGAGGGAAAGAAGAGAGATTCATACCAGAAGCGTTCACGAGCGCGAATGCTTCAGGGTGCCATCGTGTCTTCTGTCTTAAACCTTACAAACTGTTCAAGACTGCGTATCTCTCATAAAAAAGCTCGTCTAGTTAAGTGAAGCGAAAGTAAGAGAGAGAGAGAGAGAGAGAGAGAGAGAGAGAGAGAGAGAGAGAGAGAGAGAGAGAGATTCTGTGTGTGTGTGTTAGGGAAGTGAGTCGAAAGGTCAAGGTGAATGCTGGCGCCAAGGACACGCTCCGAGTAAGCAGAAAGATTTCCAGAAATTTAGGTTTACCAGGCAAACATACTTATTGGTGCAATACTCGAATGCTTGTAACGTTCATCTATGTATAACAGAAGATAAAAACAGCAAGAAGTGCGGAGGTAATGGCAGACCTTTAACCTAAAGTCATTATTCACTCTCTTCTGGGGAATCTACCTCTCCGATTTGGAAGTGAAACAAGTTCGCGTGAGCAGAAAAAGTTCAGAGGTACACCGCCACAAAGCCTATTTAAATAGCTCTCCCCTTGCAGACGAATGTCAACAATGTCCCTTATTGTTGACTAACACCAACATTATTGTAACATCACACAGAGAGCCAATGTTTATTCTAAGGGCCATACATTTCAAGA
This sequence comes from Mastigoproctus giganteus, assembly GCF_048544385.1. Taxonomy (NCBI): domain Eukaryota; kingdom Metazoa; phylum Arthropoda; class Arachnida; order Uropygi; family Thelyphonidae; genus Mastigoproctus; species Mastigoproctus giganteus. The sequence continues at coordinate 216,622,057 of NC_143576.1, forward strand.
AGTTCTTATTAGTTCTGGAAGCTCCAAGTTCGGCTACAATATATATTTTTTAATATTTCACATAAATAGGATTGTGTCCTTCAAAGACTTGGATTCCTGATTGTTCTTAATGGGTTTGAAAAGCACCTCTGAACATAATTTAATTTCTTTGGTACCTTCAGTAAAAAGCCTTACCATATAATTTCTATTGCAAAAAAGGCCACGGCGGTTGTTTTTGCCATACACAGAAGAGTTAAAATCTTCAATGTACCCAGGACTTTAACTGATGCATAGAGCGGCTGTGGCAGAGGGTAATGTGGAGTGATGAATCAATCGCACCACACTACACAATCCACGCATCAGACAGACGCATCTAGAATTAGTCACTATTGTTCAGTAATTAGACCAACTGTCCAATCCAACTGATCGTTTCAAAGTCTATGTCGCTTCCACAAACTGCAATGGCTAGGTGGACTGGAAGGATAATTATTTGGATAGCTTCTAGCATCTATGGGATATCGATTTTTAAGTAATTGCTTAATCTACTGAGTTAAAACTCCATTATAATTTGATGAGGTGATGACAAATTCAGTTAATGGATGAAAGTGTTACTCCAGTTTCCGTTGGTTCACATGCTTTCCTTTTCTACCCACCCACATGACATCATTCCTGCACAATACGCCACTTATGAGTATTATAAATTTATATATACATGTATATATAATTATGGTTTTACACGCTCTTCCACTAAAGCGCATGCGAGAAAGATGTTCACTAGCTTCATAGAAATAAACTACTATGTCTGCGCCATTGTTACTTTTTTACTGGAATGCTTGATTAACAAACAAATTTATTCAGAATGTTGTATACGTTGGTGACATTGGTCTTGTGGCTGAACAAAATTAACAGAACACGTAGAAAACGTGATGTAACTCGTGCAGCATGCGATGAAGAGGGACAAAATTTGGTATGATGGTGTACCATAGAATAACGATAAAATGACGAGACAGCAAAAACTTGGGACAAGTATAAGGGACATTTCTAGGGGTTGTATAAGAATTACCAAAAGGGTCACATTACAGAAGTCGATACAAGATGCACGAAATATGATCACTTGACATCAGTACTGCTTATGATCCCCTCCAATGGCTAAACAGGCTTGACAGTGATGAATCATGCTAAATAAAATGGTGTGTATAAGATTCTGTGGCAACAAATCCCATTCTTCCACCAGCGCAGACCTTAGCTCATCAAGTGACCGAGGAGTTGGCTGGTGGAGTGCAATGGGACACCCAAGGGCGTCCCACACATGTTCGATCGAATTTAAGTCTGTGATCGTGCTGGCCACGGCAGTTGTTGGATATCTTCGTTTTCAAGATATTCCTACACCACTTGAGCTCTATGTGCAGCGGCGTTGTCGTGCATGAAAAGAAAATCTGGGCCTACCGCACCCCTAAAAATTCGCACATAGGGTTCGATGATCTGTTCTCTGTACCTCTGCGCAGTTACGGTACCCCTATCAAAAACGTGAAGAGGGTGCGCCCGTTGATCGTTATTCAGCCCAACATGAGAACAACGCCTCTACCGTAAGTGTCCCTTTCTTCGATGTTGGAGAGTTGCATTCCTCGTTGTCTCCAGATGAAATAACATCTAGAATCTAATAAATATATAAAATAGAAGTGTACCCAATTTTTGTCAGGGCTCCAAATCACATGTTCATTGTGCGAGTTTTGACAAGCTCTGCGGTGGTTTGGGGTTAATGTGATTCAAACCACTGGCTTCCTTGCGTAGAGTCCACTTGAATTGGGCCTTCTTAACACAGTGCGGTTGGAAATGTTTTCCCGTGTGGCCACAGAAACCTGAAGAGACAGTTGATGACAGGATATCGTATTGGTCGGTCTTGCTGTTAGAGCCAGATAGCGGTGTGTTCTGGCTAACGTAGCCCTCGCGCGACCTTGGCCTGCTCTTCCTGTAACGGTTCCTGTCTCCTGAAACTACTTCCATAGTGCCGAGACGATACTAACTGACACACACACACACTAAGTGAACGTGCCACCTCCGCCTGTGACTGCCCCGCTTCAAGTCGTCCAACCGCCCGCCATGTCAAAGAATCATCTAAAGGACGATGACTTGCCATTCTGAATACTGGAGATGTGGCTATTCCACTGAGCAAGCAAAAAAAAAAAAAAAAAAAAAAAAAAAAGGGAATGAAGTAATGTGGTCGCAACCCGTGTTTTTATAGGCATGAATAATTTGCATAATGTGCGGATCTGTGAGTTGGTAGATCGATTTCTATTGGATACTGAATTTGCATTTGAATTTGCATTACAGAGTGCCTATTTTCTCAAATATTCGCCCTTGGCAACGCTGTTCATAATAAAATATTAATGAAAAACATTTTGTTCTGTTAATTTTGTCGAGCAGTGTATATATGAATGAGTTTTGCAGTCTCGTGTGATAACAGTTGAAAAGATTATATACAATATTACTCAGACGTAGATTTACCATTACGAGCTCTGAGATTTAAATGTTTTGTATATCTATAATGGCTTTGTTTCATTTCTAGCTCTAACTTATTTGAACATACAGTGCCCTACCAAAATATCAGAGAACGTGACTAATAGCAATTAAGTTCTGCCGCAAAATTGGTGACATGTGGGCTGTGTTGGAACAGTCTTTTTGCCATCACAGGATATTACATAATTAACAGTAATTCTTTAATTATATATTTCATAATTGACAGTAGATAATCCTTTATATCCTTAGAACTTAGCTTAGCACCATTCAAGACACCCGAGGTCTATCTTAAATTAAGGGATTATCTTGATGCGGTCGAAAGGGACTGAGTGAGGCCTGAGAAGCAATTTAATCTAGCCCTAGGTGATGCTCAGATATTAAATAAATTTTGTTTATACTTCCGGAAGGAGTATAGAGGATAGAGATAGAATACAATAATAGCATCGTATTTGGCAGTCGCGTTGGCTAGAACCACAACTCAATGTGTGGTTGCACAACTCAATACAACTCAGTATTGAGTTGTATTGAATTGTGCAACCATTACTGCTGTTTTGGTCCAGTTTGCCTAAGAAATAAAGGTCACGGGTCCAAATGCTCCTTCCAGTATGGGTGCTGCAGAGTCCAATATTTTTAACATGAGGTGTAAATGATGAGGTATGTTTTCTGAAATAGAATTGCCTTATAAACTAATTACATGCTACTGTACTATTAAATACTCTTCTCTATCCAGTACTGGATATCTCACGAAATGAATGATTTTGTATAAACAATGGCATACAATTTAGGAAAGTAAAACAGAAAGAAATTAGTTTTTGGAAATTATTAATGGAACACATTATCACAAAGTATTCATAAATCTGGAATCTGAGGTCTTATTTTTAAGTCCGGTCAGCTCATTTTCCCTCTGCCCTTTGTACAGTCGACTACCCTCAGAGAAATATTCAAAAACTGTGCCTGATTTTTGAGGTTCTGCTGTATTACAGTTAAATTTATTTACGTGTATTTTATTTTTTTCAACATTTTTAACTGTTGTTTAAGGATGCAGTCATACATACATCGCTTCCATCTTATTGGCATTAGAGGCTTGCTGATTTGTATAGGAGAGAGAGGGAGAGAGAGAGAGAGAGAGATATCGTGTAGTACTAAGAATCTGGTCATCAGCCAAAACAGTAGAAGGAAAAAAAGATGGCACATCACACAATGTGTGTACGTGTGGATGCAAAAGAGGGTGGGATGAGAGGCACGTGCAAATCCACGACTGTGTATCATTTGTATCGCACGTGACGTCCCATTCCATCCTCTTTCTCGATCCCCTTCCACTTCCCCACCGAGAGAAAAAAGGAAGGGAGGACGCATAGACGCGTGGCGCGCGTCTTCCAACCCTGTGACATCAGCAAACGAACGCGCACGACAGAGGGAGACATTTCAAGAGCGGCGCAAACTCAAACCCCGAATACAACGGCGGCTGTTCATATGCTATGAACGCAAGCAAGCGCGCCCTCCGTCGACCGATACCGATCATTGAAGACTGCAGCCGAGCGTCCGCTTTTTCGTGTGCATCAATCCGTGCAGTAGTGCGACTGCGCAAAGTTGTCCATGCGGCACAGACGCGACGTTCGTAAACAGTAGACACGGATTTGGAGAAGGGAGGCACGGTGTCAACCCCCTTCCCCCTACATACCTGGGAACGTGTTAAGGGTAAAAGCCAGAGATGACCGTGCTTTGTCGGGAATGTCCGACTGATGTCGGAAAGCAACAAGCTGTCTCGGTGGTGTAGCAAATAGGGGGCTGAGGTGGAGCCTGTTACCCCGTTAACCCATGTAAACAACAACCTAACGGTGTCGGCTTCTGTGTCCTTTGACCCTTGGCCGCCACCGGACGAACTTGACCTTCCACGCAGTAGAGCTGGTCTATCGATCCTTATGTAAACCTCGAGAGATGTTCGCCTCTTCCTCTCCTCTTTAAATGATCCGCATCCCCCCCTCCCTCCTTCCCCTGAAATCCCTACAAGAAATTAGTCATGGACGTGTTGACGACCGAATGAGACTCTGTTTATACTGAGAAGTAAAACCCCAGGAAAAATGAGCCACTGCCGAAACAGCAAAACTGAAGGATGCGCACTTGGAAGTTATTTGAAGTTGTCGCGGTCCGAATGAGTCATCTCACTGACCAACGGGAAAACCACATGGATGGGAAACATCTGAACGCAATCGTAAGAAAGCCCTTTCTCCCAGGAACATAACGTCGTGTTGAGATGTAGCGAATATTGGGGTTAGTAAAGAAATGGTCTGGAGATTATTCAGCCAGTGTTTCAAATGCGAGGCGCAGGTGATGGGAGGTCCTAGGATAACAGGTAAGGGCACTTTTTCAAAAGCATTAAAATTTTGTTTACACGATAAATACCGGATAATGATAAATAATGTAATTATAATCCGTAAGCAAGTAAACTATGTATGTATTCATTACATTTCCAAGGACAGAACTAAAACAGACCTAGAACAGGACTAACAATTGCTTGGTTTGTCTTTACGCACGCTTAGAAAAACTAAGAATTGGATTTATCTTTTGCTGTAGCCTTATTTTATTTGACTTTTGGTTTTCCGTGGTTAGAGCTTGAAGACTTTTAGACCAACGTCATGGCCAGATGTTCAGATTCTTGTTTGGTCTTGACAGCCGGATAATACTTTTATCATTCGCTCTAAAGCACAATCAGGCAACAGTTGTGATCACGTCAAACGAACTGTAACGACAAATTCGTCTGGCGTTGGTAAATTTTTATCAAAAAACTATCCTTACACTAAAGAAGGGCATTTATAGGCTATTAAAATCTTAAAGACAATTTTCTTTTTTTTAATGGGCACACCAAAATGGCTGTTTCAACAGGTGAAATTTCTCTGTCGGTGGAGTAACTGAGATTTCATTCATTTTGTCAAGCGGACATTAATCTGAAAGTGAACATTAATCTGAAAGTGATTTCAGTCTAAGTTAGCAATGACCCCATCAGCATGTCAACGTCATCGTACATCCCGTCATTTCGAACGTTGCAAAGGGAAAAAGCGATGTTATTACTTTTGACTAATTTCGTCTCCTTCTAAAAATAACCACGTCAGTAGGCAGACTTTGTGTGAAACTCCCCAACTTCCTCAGCAGCTTACAGCAAGCAACAAAGATGGGCTGGAGAGTTAGGATAAATTAGTCTTCCGCCCCCTTCCCTACCCGGGTTTATTATTCTTGTTGTGGTTGAAGACAGTGTTCCCTGCTAATTGTTATAATGAGATCAAGGGTAAGGTAGTCAAAGATGCCGAAATCAAATAATTTTCTTCACTCACACATCACTGGATTTGGCTTCTAAGTCATTAGTAGTATAAAGATGTATTCATATATACAGAAGAGACTGATAGTAAATAAACGTTCGTGCCCTCAAATGAACGTCCATATGCATGGTGAATGAAGCCAAACTTTAACAGAGTATTAAATTTTGCTGTCTCTGGGAGTAGGAATACTATAATCAGTGGAAGATATATATTCGCTTTTTTTTTTTTTTTTTTTTGAGGTTTTATAAAATTTACTCCTGAGAGGTTGGCAAAATCATAAATCACCAACTAAAGGTTGCAAGCTCATTTCCGCTTCTGTCCCAAAATGAGATCGCTTTGGCATTTTTAAGGGCGATGATATACTGCCGTCTTGACACAGGGACTAGACACTGATGCACGAGACAAATTCTCTCGAGACAGATGGTTAAAGACCTGGAGTCAACACTTAACTATTTATACCTGATTAGAAACTTTGCGCCTCTACATATGTATTTTTGCCAATTTCAACGCCATCTATCGACAAGCTTTTTCTTTCATAGAACCTTGTATAGTGTTTTTTAGTCAGAGGCGAAGCATTTTAAATATATTAGCTCAAAATCACCCAAACTTTAGATGCATGACACTTCTTGCGATTTCTATTAATTTGAGAAAGTTTAATAGCCATTTTCGTTGTTTCAGTATTTTGCGAAAACTGGAGAATAACTGACCGTCAGCTCCCCATCCTCCATCCCCCATATCCCAAAAATAGAAAGTAGAATTTAACTCCCATAGTATCACTTAATAGCCTTAAAATGAGTGATGAAGAATGCCCTTACCATTTCTACTCGAGGAAAACAGCTATTTATTTACGTCACAGATTGTGGAGTAAGCTCAAGGGAGGTGGGGGTTGCTAAATGGAAAAGGTGAGGGTAAGTTAATCATATCGTAGACAAGCGACTCCATCTATATCACGTTTTCTTGTCTAATGCTTCTTTCTCCCCAAATCCTGAAAGATCTTTATAGTCTCTTCTCCATTACCTCGAAAACCACACAACACTCAACTTTATTTGATTGTCCCTGCTCGCTGCTAAGACTTTCCCCCAACCTCTCCTGTTATCATCAATCACAAACACTACTCTTAGACCGCCAGACAACGTTGTATGTGGGTGGCTCAAACAGAAGTTCTACCAGTTAACATTAAAACTCCCTTCTCATCCAAATGGATTTGTATCTACGTATTCAGCATTTGTATTTATCATTTTTAATAAGTTTATACTGATCATACAACTATTGATAAGTACCGGTTTAAAATTTTTGATTATCACTTAGCCAATGGAATTAGATACCCCGAAACATCAATCTTCGATAAGTTCCCTTCACCACACTAACGTTTGAAAATTAATAAGAATAAAAATTCTACGTTTATGCTTAGAATTTTAACAGATGTATTTTACAGGTGGCGCTGCTTGCTAATTGGATGACAGCCAAGTGCATTGTGCTCTTGTATATTTTATTAATTTTCTAATTCTTATAAACAGAAAATGTACTTATTTTATTTTTAACTTATGTTCGCTGTGCTTTGATTTTGACTACATGTATTTATTATTTATAACAAATTATTTATAAATTATTATTTTATTCGATTTGTACTACACGTTGACTACTTGTATTTATTATTATTTTTTAATGAAATATATACTTATTGTATCGATTCTAAATATTTGTATCTGAAAAAAAACTTGTTTTTTTTTATTTCTTAATCAAAATAACTATACTACAGCTTTTTACAATTATTTCCATGGTGTATGCTACAAGACTCACCAATCTGACTGACAATCTGAACTTCTTTCGAGCTAGTTTAGCTGCATTGCCAAAAAAATGTGGCAGGAAAGTTTCCGAAGGTCTCGGTTTTCTCCAAGTATTGGTGGAATGCCAGACTTACCAATGTATGTAACAGTAGACAAACTGTTTTGAAGAAGAAAAAAAAATATATATATTCGCATTCCACGTGACATTACTCAATACAACACCGCAACAGATAATGCAAAAAAATATATTAACGCTTATATAAAAGATAGGATTCTTAGTAGGAGAGAGAATATACTAATCTCAGCCTCTCAGAACTTTGACCTCCGCCCCTCGGCCTTGAAAAGTAGTTTGAATTTATCTGTCGTTTTAATGCTGCTGATGGAAAACAGACTCCCATTCAAAATCATTCTCCTATCTGTTTAAATTTGATAAAAACAACCTTTAACTGAATAATGTATGGAATTTATTCCATACAGCAACAATTATGGAGTACTTTGATGAAAAAGGCTGAAGCACATCAAAAGCTTGTTTATTCTTTTTACGCGATATCTTGGTGATTATTGGCATTTTTATTAGACTACTTCATTAATGAATTTTTAATCGCTTTTATTCATGGCGCGATATTTTGGTCACTGATATTTTGAAATATCTTGACTATTGTTATTTTTAAAAGACGGAAAATATTTTAATAAACACCAAAACTATTTTCCTAAAATCTTGTAAACATACAAAATTTTCCTAAAGTGTCTAATCCTTCTCGACTGAAAGATTAATTGTCCACAACTTCACCCATTCTTAAGCAAACACTTCTCCTCCATCAATTACCGGCAAAATCCTTCCGAATATTGTAACCCAGTTTGCTACATCAGAAAGGGCATTCATGTCATTACAAATTTTATAGAACACCTTTATTGCCACTGAATAATAGCCCCGAGACATTGCTTACCTTGACCAGCTTGCGTATAGCACTGTGATTATAATCACCATCCTCCCACAATGGGTGGAAAAGGTCCAAAGTTCGAATCCCGTCAATGATGCAAGGGATTTTACTGGTCAAGTGTTGCTAAGTCATTGTATTATGTCTGTAAATTTCGTGGAGTCGCTCATTCAATCATGTGACCGATGTCTGTTTGCTGGACGAAAGACCCCAGTTTCTGGGAGATAGAACCATACAAATCTTGCCTGAGGCAGACTCAGCCACGTTGTGAAAAAAACTCATAAAAATTCCTCGCGTCATAGACGGAATTCGAACCCAGGGGTCTTTTCCACCCGGTGTGCGGAGAAGAGCGATTATATTCACTTTGCTACCCGCCAGGGCAATTTTTGACCTGAAGAATATACAGAATAATAATAATAATAAAAAAAACTTCACTCATGCCTCATAGACTTAGTTGCTTTAGCGATTAACAAGCACCTTACTATTACTTACCTTGACCTTTCATCAAGTTTGTTGCTGCTCAATCACCGGAACTTTACAACATATCCTTGATTCTTTCTAATTTGCCTATTGCTTTGTCTAGAGCAATTTCATCGGCCTACGCGATAAGATGAATTTTCATTTTCCCTCTCCTGCAAATGAAAATTCATCTTATCGTCTATGCCGATGGCTTAAAAATACGTCTCGATCTGTTGAAGGAGCTTTAGAAAATATAATCAATAATGAACTGGAACAGTTAACAACTATGTTCATCAATATAGTCCAATAGTTCGCGATGAGGATGCCGTAGGGGTGCCGCGAAATTTCTGAACATTTATTTGTTTGATGGATTCAATAAATGCATAAACTTATTTTAACAATTAGTAGAGAGAAGTTTATAATTTAGCTTCCGTTCTGAGATTGTTACTTGAGATAAGAGACAAACTTCGTCGAATTCACGCGCCTGGCTGTTCATTAGGATAACTAGTTGTTTATAGTACCGAAATTGTAAAAGAAATTCAACAGAATTTCTTAGTAAAAGAATTACTTTTACTAAAGGCATCTGGGTTCCCCTTCTATTTTGGGACAAAGTTACTTTGCATATCCCCTCCCCAGAAATACCAGAAGAAAACCATCCTCAGCCACTGTATAATGAGCATACATTATTCCCTGTTCTCACTATTAAATTATTAAAAACTTGACCTCGAGTTAAATTCTCTTGATTCTGACTATTTCGACCAGTATTTCAGCTAGCAAAAATAGCAAACCAAATATAGGCATTGTTGTAATCTGTCTCTAAATTTGCTGGATTCTGTGGTCCGTTTTGTCTGTTTTCCCGGATGAAAAATCCGAGTTTTTGGGAGACCGACCAACTCTACTATGGTGCAAAAATGCCCATAAGATTTCTTTCCATTTAGATGGGACTCAAACTCGGGCCTTTTCAAATCTCTTTGGCAACCCAATAAAGCGATAGGAGTCTGGAATACAAAGGATAAATTAGATTATAACTATCATGTCCAAAATGAACTTTAAATATTGGCATAAAAGTTATTATAAAACTTTTAAATTTAAAAAAAAATTCATAAAATAAATAAAATCAAACAAAATTAAAATAATACTATATCGCAGTTATTAGTGGCTAGACGAAATCGGTGAAGCAATCTTTTCCGGCTCTTTTTTAAACGTTTCCATTTATGTGATTCAGTAAAATTGAAATTTAAAATTACATATTTAAGTAATTTAATTTGTGTAAAATTAAATGTAATAAAGTTAATTTTGAAACAAGCAATTCTTTTCCTTAGTTCTTTTCCTTCTTTTCCTGCATCATTTTGTGCATCCCCGATGACCTCTTTAAGATTCCCTAAGTCCTGCATACCTCCCTATTGACAACCACTCTTCTGTATTATAACTGGAGAGGTGGGGGGAATTTTCTGCTGAATTTTTATTCCAGCGAGTACTTGTGATAGATTTAAAAAATCGTTTGCTGCAGTTCTCAGATACATCTTAAGAAATAATATCATTTCATTTTATTTTTATCTTTCTTTATAAACGAAAGCTGCGAACTTTGAACTATCGGCAATAAGCTTATATCGACTTATTCAACTATGCGTGCAGTCTGGGAAAAAAAGGACACAAAACCTTGAAGATGAGCAGCGGACTTATCTTAAACCAGCTTCGCCCTCCAGAGACTTCAGCAGATCTGAGTTATCGATTCTTTTGAATGGCACAAGAAGGATGGGTGCTGAGGGGGGATTCACGACTACAAGATGTTCAGCATTTTATGAAGACGAAGGCTTTGCACCATGTGCCATTCACGATGCTAGTAATTGCAGCTTAGTTGAAGCGCCGAAGCACAGGTTATTGTTTGAGAAGAAATGTCGAAGAAACATTTCGACAAAATTACCATAGCAGCCTGAGCCAAAATATCAATCCTTTGCTGTATTAGAACTGTTCTTTAACTGGCTCGCAGTGGCTACAAATTTTGTATACACCAAGGCAAGTAACCAAGGAAGGAAACATATTAAACAGATGTGGTCTGCGTCTCTCATGCAGACATTTTGCAGGGGAAAAACTGGCTGCCATATGTCGCAGGGCTATAGAGATAAAGCTACACATGACCGAAAAAAATCGATGTATGTGTCTGTCATTCTTGTATCGGCAGACATTAGAAAATCCAACTGCCTTGTTTGGGATGGCGTAGCTATTTTTTATTACTTTTTTTTAAGGTTAATCTTTTTTCGTAGAATCTGCACAAAATTGAAAGTTGTGGGAGGTAAAAGGGAAGTTACTGTAGGGTCTAAAAAAAGAAGAGAACAAATGATGGATAGTCGTTTCATTAGTTAAAGTCATCGAGTTATGTATGGAAGCTGTCAGTGGAGGCATACAACCAAGATTGAATATAGGAGGATGGAGATAGAGTGTTAAGTTATTGAAAAACATGTTTTCATCCTTGGTGGTCGCAACAGGAATGAAACTCTTACGTTTTTTGACGCTTGTTTTATCATATTTGAGGATGGCAATGATTTTTAATTAAAATGGGTGTTTTATGGTGGTCGCCTAATCAAAGTAAAACTTATTAAATGTTTTAATATAATCTGGCGTTAAATTGCAACTTTATATCGTAGTTAGATTGCTCGTGTAAAGGGAAAGAAATTGGCTGTCTGTAGAATTTCTTTAAGAGCTTTCTTTTATTCTACCTTCAGAGATATTTATTGATTGACATCTTGTTCTTTCTCAGATAAATTGATTCTCAGACTGTAAGGAGTGGAGCGAATGCCAGTTATTGATTGATAGCCTATATTCATTTTTATTATCTTTAAACGTTTTTCTCTCAGACATGGAAGTCGATTAATTTATGTGAAATACGTGCACTTTACGATTAGAGAGCGATCAATAAAAGTGCTCTACCGACAGGATCGAGGAGTTTAAATGGGTGTAAATCGTTCATGCGGAGAACGTATTAAAAGAGAAGATTGTTAATTATTTTGGTTTCATGCTCAGTTTTCGGAATACTATTTTGAGAATTTTGTGTGTTTTTTTATTGTCCATTGGATTCTTGTGGTTATAAGAAATAATCTGACTTGTTTTAGGGAACAAAGTTGTAAATACCTGACGAAGTTCTGAATTTATCTTGGAAAACTGGAAAATTGCGTTTGCCAACGACCTAAGATAATCTCAGTTTTACAAACAAAGAAACATTCATACCGCCATACAGTGTAAAAGCCGCTATAAAAAGGATTTAAGTTCAACAAAAACCGACAACAAAAAACCAGCTTGGATTCAATACTTTTTTTCTGCAATCTCTTCTCTTTCTTTCTTTGAGTACGTCTCTTGCTCTATAGTCTAAGAACACAAGGCATGCGACACAACATCTGGTGCCGAAAGATGCAGTCATATTATCAGATCTTGGCTTCTCTAAGGAGTTCTTTGATCTTTCTTAACTAAACGGATGTAGAAGGTAACGCTGAATGAGTGAGACTTCATATGAGGGTGGTGTACTTGTCTGGAGGGAGTTGCAGCTTTGAGGGGGGAAGGAAGAGATTGCGCGATAAATTTAAGAACTTCGTAGGAGAGTAGTTAGTGTTTAGATTATTAAGGGGATAATTATCAGTTGAGGAGTAGGAGAACAAAGGAGTGATAATATGCTTGGATTACAGTATCATAAAATTCCTGAGAGAGAAAGAGAGAAAAGACCTGTCATTAGAAAAGAAATAGATTCTAATTTTCATTTTGGTGTTAGTTATTAAGCCTAATCTGGTACACAACACGTGCAGTTTTAACTCCACGAATGAGCTAATCTTGAGTTCTCACGATGCAAAACGGGGAGAAACAGGGGTTGCAAAGTGATCAGTAATACGCTACCCATTCAGAACACTAGGGAAAGGGGACCATCTGTCGTTGCTACACACGTACCACACGTGTCTGGACTGAGGGGATTTTCCATGCCTCTTACTGTATGCTCAATTGTGAGAATACTGAAATCACTGTTGAATTCTGCTTTGCTTCACGGTAGGGGAAACAGGGGGAGGGAGGTGTCTGGAATCCTTTTGGAGGGGAATAAAGGAGAATAAGTGTTTTTTTTTTTTGTAACTTACATATTTGTTTTTCACACGAACATGCTAATCCTTGCTGGGAGAATATGTTAGCTCCTAAAAGAAGGGTGTAATAGCCCCACTTCCCCTTCCCCCGCGAGGTTGAGCGTTGTACAAAATCCTTCTAAGCCGAAGACCAAAGAATGGGATAGTAAGGGAGCAGCAATTTCGCAGAGATGAAAATGCCTCGCAGTCTTAGCATTTGTTCTGACGCAACACTTTCCATCCCACGTAGGCATTAACATCTTCCCAGAATGCTATTTTCAGTTGTGTTCGCATTAAAGTCAACAGAGGACCGGCGCTGTTTTTCCGCCAATTTCGGAGCTAGCTAAGACCCACGTGGCATTAATTAGTGTTAAAGCAGACAACGGGGTGCCAAAAGAGGCGTCACTAAGTGACATTAGATACATTTAACTGAACCTGGTGTAGATGACAGGACCATGTTGCCTAACAATGACTGAAGTTGCTAATTAAAAGCCTCTGATTACACAACATTAATATGTGCGTAAAGAGAGAGTGTGAACTAATCTTGCCACGTAGTGCATGAAAACACCGTGCAATCACAAGCCATGTGAGAGAAACCTTTTGTGTTCCAAAGAGGCGATAAAGAACAAAGGATTTGAAGTGTAATTTTAAGTCGAAAATTTTAAAGAGTACATCTGAGGAACTTGAAACATTGTACAGCCTTTCGCTGTTTTAGAGTCGCTTCTCCACCCATAATGTTCTCTGAAAGCTGATACTCAAAATAATTAGGAAGCGATCGACCTCATTCTGTGATAAAAATTGATATTTTAGTTCCTGGAGCTTCTCTCTAATTTTCAGTCGAATACTTGAATTTATGAAACCACAAACAACTTTAATAAATGAAACTGGAGAAAATCGCAGACTGGGTAATCAGTGGTACGCGTTCAACCACTAGAACCAACTAGATGGTGGCATATGGATGAAAATTTTTTTTTCTAGTTTTATAATTTTTAAAATAGCTTTTTTTGGAGATACGATTTTCTTGTTCAAAACCATCACAAAATATCTTCTCTGCCAAAGTCACGTGATAAAATAATAATGTCTTGGACTACTGTAACATTGGCTATTGTTTGTTAGTTAAGTGCCAAAGTAACTAAGGCTATAAGACATCAATGTATTGTGTCTGTATATTGTGCGTACTGTGGTCGATTTGCTTGTTTACTGGATGAAAAGTCCAACCTTCCGGGGACAGATCCATACAACCCTTTCCTGAGACCAAATAACTCAGCCACGTTGTGAAAAAGGTTCGGAATTCGAACCCAGACCTTCTTGATCCGATGTGGAAAAGACGGTGATTATATCCACTAGCTACCCGCGAGGGTTTGCAACATTGGCTTATAAGTAACGATATCATTAATAATTGTCTTATTGGAAGAAAAAAACCAACCCTAAATGGTTCATTCTTGCATGTCTTTTAAGGGTCCTATTTCCATAATCCATTCTTGTTGAGTACCCTTTTCTCTTTCAGCGTATATATTAACCTTCTGACTACTACAGGTGTGGTCTAAAGCACGTGGAGGTCAAATATCTCATTACGTTCGATTAACGCGCGATAAAGATGTTAAATACCATAACTTTTTATATCCCAAGGTTGTGGCAAAGTGTCAAGTGACTGAATATGTTTATGATCCGAGTTATTTATATAGTTGTGCGGTAAGGGACATTCTAATGGAAGAAGTGGAGAAAAACGGGGTGTGGAAGGAGTGAAACAAGTCGATGAAGAAGAAGCAATTTTCTCAAATGTTTCTAAATTAATCAAAGCAAAGAATTGCGAGATCATAGGGATAAATCTTATCTGTCGGCATACCAGATATCAGGAACACGTCACTTTTTGTGGTTTCTTTTGATGTTAGCATTACACTAATTGGTCCCGAAACGTTTAATATAGCCACTCACCATAAATTAAGCAGAAGCAAAAATAAATCATAAAAATATTCAGAGGAAGTGAGCAGTTATTTTCGTAGAAGGATTTCAACCTTCCACATTTGGAATCCCTAAGAAACCACCCACAACTCTTAAGGTGCCTACGAACCAGTGGCCGACTTGGCCTGTTTAGTGTTTCTTATCTGGTAGTTACGAGAGTTACCACAGGAGTTACGAGAAGAACGGAGTTTCAAATTCAGAATTTCAAAAGTTAGAAACATTGGTTCTAAAAGGTTAGAGGAACGTTTCTTGTAATTGAGAAACTATGCTTCAAATGTAACTAAACCCAGGATGGCAAAATCACGGGTGAGTTCGGCTCGTTATTGGCCATCATCCTCACAAATACTGTGCATTTAGAGCAGACAGAAATAATTGTAACTGTGCATCTGAGTCAGAAAACACGCAAACAACTCTCATTGGAGACTTTAGTCTAGCAGCGAATTACCAGCTAATAAATCACTCAGCTCTCAAATTATTGGGCTTTTCCAGGCATAGCAATAACAAACTGCAACTCAACTGATGACAAAAGGCAGTCAAAGATGAGAGGAACAAATGATCCGTGGTAATCAATGGGGCTAGAAAAGGATTCTCTGTTGTCATTCCTCGATTAACCGACTTTTTCTCCTTTTGGCACACACCTTAGAAAAAGGCAGCGCGGAATTGAGTCGCACAGAAGATGAGTATTTACCCAATGGGCTTGCGTTTGGAAATGAAGACTTGGATACACTGGAATTGGTATTGTAAAAAAAATATATATATAAGAATTAAATATTCGTTTATTTACATATCACTCAATTGCCTTTTAAGAAATGCTTGCCAAGTTATAATGATTGAATGCCGGAAATTCAGGTCTACTTGTCTAGCAATGTTGTATGCTGGTTGACACGACTTTCAAAAGTACACTGCCCCCCTCAAAAGGTATCCGGACACCCCAGTTTTCATAGTCCATTGGATCTTCCTGGATGAACACGTGACTAAGGCCTGTATGTAAAGAAAGCGTGCGATCAAAAATATTTGTTACTCACGGAACGTACCTAGTTTGATTTCGAGAGGGGCGTTAGAGCGTTATTGTCGGATGTCACATTGCTATCATAACAGACCAGTGCAGGTGTGGGAACCACCGGTGGCGCCTTCCACAAAACAGTATATCATAACAAACCATTCGTGATGATGTGATGAAATGAAAAAAGCGACTGTAGCACCACCGTCCATCAACGCACAGAAAGATTACCGAAGATCACTCCACCTGACAACAGGGTATTGGAAGGGTAGTACAACAATCTAGTCAGACATCCCTGCACAACATTAACCAGGAGTTTAAGGCGTCAACAGGGATTTAGGTCGGTACGAGCATATTAAGTATGAAGCTCTGCAGCTTCGGTTTTCATGGAAGAGCGGCGGCAGATAAGCCAAACATGACCAACCACAATCCGCGGTCTGGTCTTGAATGGTGCAACGAAATCCATATTTGGTCCTGAAAACAGTAAAAATCTGTTTTCTGTGGAATGACAAACCTCGTGATTCCTTCCCTATTTTGATCATATGGTCAAGTATCGTAGGTGGTAGGTGACTTTCATCAACCGGTGAAATACCACCACTTTGCTTATTGGAGGCTTGAAATGGTGAAACCCATGTTTAGTCTCTAGAGCAAAGTTTCCGGCATCTCCCTCCTCCATACTTCTCCTTCAACCCATGCACGGTACTAAGTACTATAGGTTTTGATACCTTTCGTGATTGGGGTTTTCATAAAAAAAAAAAAAGTATGGTGTGGAGGATGCCTGTAGAACATGAGCTCTGGAGTACATTGTGTTAACAATGATCTCCGGAGGAGGCAGAGTTATGGTGGAAGGGGGGTTGTTTTTAATGGTATGGCCTAGGATCTTGTTGGTTTTACGGGATCCATCGACACCGGTCCCTATTCACATTTAGGTCAACTCATATTCCTTTTAATGTATCAGTTCTCTGGAACAGACCTGTCTTTCTTTCAGCAATGATGGGTTTGTAACAAGGAACAGACGGTACGGGGGGGTTATCCCATGTCATACCTATCGAGGCAGTTCGAGCTCACTTCGTGAACATGAATGTACAAAAGTTGAATGGCCAGTGCAGAGTAAATTTGGAACACTTATTGAACTGGAACATCGGATGAGAACAACACGACCTACGTTGGTAGTTAAAGTGATCAATATTCAAAAACAGGAATTCAAGGCTATACCCGAGTTTTTTTATAAAAACCCCAAACACGAAAGGTATTAGAATCTATAGTACTTGGTACCATGCTGCTGCTGTTGTTGTTTGCTGTTGTTGTTGTTGTTGTTGTTGTTGTTGTAGAGTTTTAGGCGCATCAGCGACTAAGGCCATATTGCTCCGTGTATATTGTCTATAAATTAATGTGTTCTGAGATCGATTTTCTGTTTGCTGGACGAAAAACTCGAGTTTCCGGAGAAAAAGCCATGCTACTCTCGTCTGAGATCGACTAATTCAGTCATGTTGTGAAAAAGGCCCATTAAAATTCCGCAAGTCATTGACGGGATTCGAACTCAAGTCTTTTTCACCGGGTGTGGGGACGACGGCGATTCTAGCAACTGTGGTATTCACGAGGGTTCGCACCATGCGTGGGTTAAAGGTTGAGTAGAAAAAAGGAGATACTTGTTGACATTAGATTTGAATTTCTGTAGATTGTAATTTTCATCAAATATATGTGAAGGAAGGTTAATATAGGAAACGAAAGTTGAAGGGATAAATGAGAAAGAAGAAAATTTGGTTCAGTGAGTTTGAAGTTGGACAGTAAATGAATGCTTACTGGTAACAGCACGTGTTCGGACTGATTTGGAAAGCAGAAGGGAGGATTCCAGAAGCCAGTTCAAAAGAATAGTACCCACGGTCGTATCTATATAAAATGCATGCAGCAGAAACAGAAAGTCAGAGCGTGAATGAATTTCGCAAGAGACGAATCATTAATTAAACTAACTGCTATAGTTAGGAAAGGACGTTACGTGGTTGTTTTCCATTAAGCTTAATTGCTATATTTAATAATCACTCATATACCACGTGAAATTAATAATATAGTTTATTAAGATAATTAGGGGGATTAGCTTAATAAACTATATTATTAATTTCACGTGGTATATGAGTCATTATTAAATACAGTAATTAATCTTAACCAGGTTTTGGGAGCACCTCTCCAGATGTGGGACCAATATTCGATGGTAGGGCAAATTTGAGATTTTTACAGAGCGAGAATTTCTTTAGAATTAAAATAAAGGCGAGAGCGATAGAGAAAACCCAGATTTTTTTTTTTTTTTTTTATGCAGAGGAAGCAATATGTTTGTTTGTGAGGTGCTTATGCCAACAGAGATTAGAAGTCAGTGTAATCCTTGAGACAGATACACGATCTTGTCCAGTAATCTGAAGTGTCATCGAAGATATGTATAGGTGCAGAAGTCTCCTTTTTGCGAGATATGACTGAATTTTAGAAGGATCGAAACGAATAAGTTATCTTTCCTCCATTGGAGAATCACCTGGAAATCATTATTTAACCCAAGAAGGAGGAGTTTATCACATTGCGCAGAGGGGAACCGACACGCTATTGAAGTGAGTAGCAGTGATGTCAGTGTGAAACAGACCTCTGTCCGGATAATTTGTAATAATACAAATTTTATATAATCGTGTGCGCATTATTTGCAATATTATGTAAAATTTAAAATTTAAATCTCATTCTGAATTAACATCTGATATTACATAATTTAATCCAACAAATATCGATCAGGTAACTAATGGCATGCCATAAAAAGCTGTGAAGAGGGTGAGAAATGTCATTGAAGAACACCTCCAAGATTTTTCCACTAAATGGGCAGCTTAACCGGTGAGTGCAATTTCGACAGGGTGGGAAATGTCCGGGAGAAAAAACCATGTTGAATAAACTGGCAAAATAAAATCGAGATCAAGGTCTAACATTGAATTCATACACTACTGTTACTTCATTTTAAGACATGCAATTTTTACATCGGTGATAAAGACAAACCGACAAAAAAAAAAAAAAAACCCAGCATTTACAGTTTGATTGGTTTGTTGTTGTAGGATTTTAGGTGCATCAGTATCTTGGGCCCTATTGACACCATACGTGGCCGTATATAGTATGTCTGTAAATTACGTGTGATCCGTGGTCGAATTTTTGTCTTCTTCACGAAACACCATGCTACCCTCGCTTGAAACCGGCTAACTCGGCCATGTTATAAATAAGGCTCCTAAAAATTGCTCGCATTATTGATGGGATTCGAACTGAGGTCTTTTCCACCCAGTATGGTAAGACCTTGATTATATCAACAGTGCTACCCACGATCGCACAGCATTTATACATATGATATACTGAAGCTAATGTCTTTAGTTGGCTTCAGTGATCGATATATGACCAACACAGATATAATCATAATCCACAAACAGGAATAGTTTCCCAAAGTAAGGTGGTCTTGAATAACAAATTCAATTATTCAAAAATCCTCCCACTGGAGGTTGTTGTTGTAGTGGGGTTTTAGGAGCATCAACGACTAAGGCCATGTTGCTCCGTGTATATTGTTTGTGTTCTGAGGTTGATTTTCTGTTTGCTAGACAAAATAACCCGAGTTTCCGGGAGAAAAAACCATACTTCCTTCGCCTTAGACCGCCTAACTCGGCCACGTTGTGAAAAAAGGCCCGTAAAAGTTCCTCCCGTCATCGATGGGACTTGAACGCGGGTCTTTTCCACCTGATGTGGGGGAGGACGGCGATTCTATCAACGGCGCTACCCACGAGAGCCTAAGCCTCTTAGTGATCTTAACTCAGAGTCTTAGCTCAGCATTATCATTTACTGCTTCTGTCCAATTATTTCGTTTGATTAGTACATAAATCTCTCATGATGCGAATGGGATTAGCAGTCTAAAATAAATAAATAAACCAGGAAGGAGAAAACATTTAGTCAAATTGCAATTTTAAGACTGCTTGAGAAAACTGGACACTTGGAATCCTGCATTTGCAGCGTCACTTTAGATGTCCCTTTCAAAATAACTCAAACACTTATATAAACACCAAACTGCGGACATTCTATGTAAGACTAAAAGTAGCAACGGAAGTGGGTGTCACTCACTTTTGGGTAAAAGTAAAACACGAACCGGCCGTAACAATCAGACAGAAATGTGTGTAACGCTTGTTTGTACGAGGGGGAGGGGGTCGGGGGACGGTTAGTTCCATTCACGATAGGTACAACAGAAGATAACGACTTTCCACTTAAAGGTGCTGGGTGCAGGGATGAAGACCAATGAAAAACCGGCTCATCTGTTCCCAGTTAATCATGCACCCTGTGTACATATTCCACGAACAGATGTATTTATGGACACACAGAAGGGAAAACATAAATAGGAACAACTTTTATTTTTAAAGTTCATTTACTGTCTCTACCGGATGCATAATTGCCTCTTGGTTGAGTTAGTGATCTGCGGTGACTCGTGGTGGAGACACTCAAATATTTCATTTTTCGGAGGCCTCGGGTAATTTCTAATAAATATTTAAATCTTCAGACAAGAGGGACGCAAAAGTGATCATTTGTTACGTGATATTAGTGTGCAAAATAAGCAGTTGCTAGCCAACAGTTAGGGGAGTAATGGCAGATTTAGAAAGAGAATACAGACCACTCGGATGATGTCAGCGAATAAATAATATGTGGAACCACGATTTGTTTAGTCCTGAAGTCCACGATGGGCATCCAAAAGGTAAAAGCTTAAACGTTGATCGCAAATTTTGCATTCAAACCTGCTGATTTGTTTTAGACTGTATAAAAGGATTGGTATAATAAAATTCCCACAGGCGAATTAGGTGGGGGAGAGAGAGAGAGAGACGAAAGAGAAAAGACAGATGAAAACATAGAGAGAGAGAGAGAGAGAGAGAGAGAGAGAGAGAGAGAGAGAGAGAGAGAGAGAGAGAGAGAGAGAGAGAGAGAGATGAAAGAGAAAAGACAGACGAAAACATAGAGAGAGAGAGAGATGAAAGACAGATTAAAACATAGAGAGAGAGAGAGAGAGAGAGAGAGAGAGAGAGAGAGAGAGAGATGAAAGAGAAAAGACAGACGAAAACATAGAGAGAGAGAGAGATGAAAGACAGATTAAAACATAGAGAGAGAGAGAGATAAAAGACAGATTAAAACATAGAGAGAGAGAGAGATGAAAGATAGATGAAAACATAGAGAGAGAGAGAGAGAGAGAGAGATGAAAGCAACCTGACGCAAAAGCAACTTTGGCCACTGCGCCTGTCTATCAGTATTATGTGACAATAACGTTGACGTTTCTCGATTATAGATAGAGAGAGAGAGAGAGAGAGAGAGAGAGAGAGAGAGAGAGAGAGAGAGAGAGAGAGAGAGAGAGAGAGAGGAAGGGAGAAATAGACATAAAGAGAAAGATAAAAAAGGTAGAGAGAGATAAAGAGGGATAGAGAGAAAGATAAAAAGGTAGAGAGAGATAAAGAGAGAGAGAAAAGGTAGAGAAAGAGAGCAAAAGAAATAGAGAGAGAGAGAGAGAGACAAAAGGTAGAGAGAGAAAATGGTAGAAAGAAGTAAAGAGGGATAGAAAGAGAGATAAAAGGTAGAGAAAGAGGAAGGTAGTGGAACAAAGAGGGATAAAGAGAGAGACAAAAGGTAGAGAGAGAGAGAGAGAGATATGAAGAGAGAGATAAAGAGGGATAAAGAGAGAGGAAAAAAGTAGAGAAAGAGAAAAAGAAATAGGCAAAAGATAGAGGGAGATAATGAGGGATAAAGAGAGATAAATTGTAGAGAGAGGTAGAAAGAAAGGTAGAGCGGGAGAGAAAACGAGATATAAAAAGGAGGGGGGGGAGAGAGAGATAGAGGATGCGAAAGAGCAAAAGTGAAAAATACAGAGAATGGTGACAGACCAAGAAAGGAAAAATAACAAAGAGTAAATGATGGAGAGAAGGAGAGGTTCAGCAAAACGCTAAAGGAAAAGTTTTAAATAATATCCTGTTAAAAGAGAGAAAAACGTAAGAAAAATTACTGAAAAAAGAGCGAGCATTACGTTAAGTAAATAAAGTGGAATCCTCAAACACCGTTGAACGTGGGTCTCGATATACATAATTCACACCTGCGCTCTGAACTAACGTTGATGAAAGAAATTTTATTTTCACAGGGGACATCACTTATATCAATACCCTGACCCTTGCTAACAACGCTGCAGTGCGACAAGGAGTTAATGCGTTGGAAATGGTACAATGGTTGTAAAGCGAGCAACAACACCGGGCTAACAAATCTTTAACACAACAAAAACCTGCGCAACTTAGTCCACTTTTATTAGCCCGGATCAGTCGATAAAAGCCGGAGTCTCGGATCAAAGAACCACTTGTTAAAGCGGAGGTACAATGGGACGCAATAAGCAACTCACTCCCTATAGAGAAAATGGCAAAAAATAAACTTATCACACGTGGTACAGCCGTAAAAGAAGCCATCAGCAGCCCTTCAAGCCAGCCTAAATTGACTCGTTGGCAAGGCAGTAGTACGCTTGTGCGCATATTGAGGCATGTGCACATCCATCTCGCGTAGACAACCCCCCTGGCCATTAAATCGTTACATCTAAAGGCTTTATATTTCGCTTACATCCCTGCCTAACAATTTCCGCGTTGCATTCCATCGTGTAATAACAGTTGAGTAGGAGAACATTGCTGCGGGAGAAAATCAATTACTCCGACTTGGAAGATGTCAAGGTTACAATTCCTGTTTATTTTATCAAACTCTTCTACAACTGTCAGCAACTCGGTACCATGGTGATTTACCGCTTTTTCTTTTTAGTTGCAAAAGTGATGGATCGAGCAAATTAATTCGTCTAATATTCTTCGCGAGCGAGCAATATCCTTTCAAATTGAGCAATATTGGATGTAGTTAAGTATTAAAGATACGACACGGCTAAGGACCACTTTCCATTGGCCGTTTCGTGTTTATTATATTATAACTCTACCTTTTCCTGTCTGTAAACATATTAGTTGGTTTATTTTGAAATATTTCAATAAGTTCTAACATTGATTGAGATCTTCCAAAAATTCTGGCTTTTCATCCAGCAGAACAAAGGATCACAGAATAAGCGAAATTTGCATAAACATTTTGAAATTTACACTCGATGTGGGGAGGCCGAAATTTACACCCTCTCCCCACACCGAGTGGAAAAGACCTGGGTTCGAGTTCCGTCAATGATAAGATGAATATTTATGGCCCTTTTTCACAAAGTGGCCAAGTTATTCGGTCTCAGGAGAGGGTGGCCTGGTTTTTTTCTCCCACAAACTAGGGTTTTTCGTCCAGCAAGCAGAAAATCGACCATAGAACATACGCAATTTAGAAGGAATATTCATGTGTTGTTGTGGCGTACCCCAGGGTTCCTCCCCCTTCCATTAGCCGCTATTTACACCTCCAACATACAAATGTCTGGTTTTGGCGCAAGCCAAAACCAGACATTTGTATGTTGGGGGTGTAAATGTTATGATGTGTTCTGTTGTTATGGTGTCGGCCTGCATACCTCGCTCTTAGAAGGTGGGAAGCGGCAACACCTGGTCACCACGTCCCACTCCCCCATCCCCGCCAGGATCTATTATCACCCTGCTTATCTATACCAGGGTAAAATCCCAGCATAGATCAAATTTAGTGAATTAAAGCAAAATTGGATACAGCGGGAATAGTATGGGATGGTAAGGAAAGGACTGTATAGAAAAGTGGTAGACAAACAGAGGAATCCACCAAAAAGACACAAGAAGTTATAGAAGAACAAAGATTAAAGACATCCATCTGTTTAAATGAATCCAAGGAAGAACTAGACAAACTATTGGAGGGAATGAAAAGGTGAAATGGGTGGTGTCTTTTTTGTTGTTGTTGATGCTGTATAAGCTTGCTTTCTTGCATCATTTGCCACTGCTAATATGTATGTTTTTTTTCTTAGAGGATCAGATGAGATTTCAGAGCTTTCAGATGATCTTAGAGGGCATCGTTATCTGACCAGCAGGTTCTGTCATTTATTTTGCATATCCAAATGTTTATTTTGAAAAGTTTGTTTATCTTGACAATACAAACCTATAAAGCAATTTGCAAAAATTGTATTTTATAGGTCTTTTTAAAGTTGTTCTGACTTTTGCTTGTGGTGAATTTTAAAAGTTTGAAGGCAAAGTAATAGTACGATAGACTATTATTTAGTCTGTTGGCAAACGATAGTTCACCAGTAATTTTTAACAATCACAGTCTCCGAATGAGAAAAATTACATTAAATTATAATTCCTTCCCGAATACGTTATGTTGTTCTAAGATCTCTCTGCATAACGGCTGCGGATCCAATAACGCGGATCCAATAACAGACTTCGTCAGACAGTTAGTAACTAATCACAAAGAGGAGAATTGTGATGTGAGACACTTTCATTAAAATGTACACAATAGGAGCTCTTACTAAGCAAGGAAGGCGAGGCAAAGATCGGTAGCTCTTCCGAAAAGAACAGAAAGAGTTGAAAGGGATGGTATAGAATTACTACAGATCGTACACACAAGAAAAGCTTCAAAGAAAAGAAGAAACTTTTGCCATGACACACTTTCCCCGAAAGAATAAAGAACAGAAAGAAAAGAAAAGAAAAAAAAAGCAAAGAGAGAAAATGCTAAACAAGTTGGGTAACGTGTGCTTAACAATGAAAATTTCTACGCGAAAGTTAAAGCGTAAATATTGATCAAAGAGGAAAACTAGTTTATTCGAGTTGGAGTAAAGTTTAAAGGAAAATTTAGAAAAATTAAACCTTCAGGAAACGTACAAAATTGTGAATAAATATTCGTCTCTAGAGAAAAAAAAAAAGCAAAGGAAAATCAAGCAAATATTCAAAAATAAAGAAAGAAAGAAAGAATTGGAACAAAAAACTTCATAAAGAAACTGTTATGATTAAAAAAAATTGAGCCAGGTTTGATAGTCATTGTACATAGTTTGTGATGGAGGATTACACTTATTCTGGTTCAAGCATTATGAATGTATTCCTCAATCGCAAAAAATAAATAAAAAAATAATAATAACCCCAGGGGCTCCTCATATCTGGTGAGTATGGGCTTGGCACACCCAGTGCCCTGAGCTGCGTTATTTTCTTCCTTGGTGATTCCATTCTACTTCTCTCTCTCTCTCTCTCTCTCTCTCTCTCTCTCTCTCTCTCTCTCTCTCTCTCTCTCTCTCAGGGTAACTCAGAAAATTTTTTTTTGGCTGGTGCAGCAAAAACCTCAGGCTTCCTTTAGTCAAATGTCATAATAATATGCATAAAGCACCTATTGTCTTCACCATATCTAACTGTCTGTCCGTCCGCATGTAATAACTGAAGTCTCGGCAGATGGCTTTTCCACCCTGTGAGTAGCCCCAGTTGGTAGGATCTGTGATTTACTAAATAAACAATTGTAGTATGCTGTCAACGCTTTCATAATGCGATTACTTATTTTTTCTTGGATTTTAATAATAATTAAAATACTGTATAACACGTATTTAGCATTTCTGCTCTGGTTAATATAATAAGCAAATAGTAATAATTCATGATTTATATATTTAGTAAACTGAATATATTTAGTTCGAATCCCGTCGATAACGGGAGGAATTTTTATCGGTCTTTTTCACAACGTGGCTGAGTTAGTCGGTCTCAGGCGAGGGTAGCATGTTTTTTTTTTTCTCCCGGAAACTCGGGTTTTTTGTCCAGCAAATAGAAAATCGACCTCAGAACACACGCAATTTACAGAAAATATACAGAGAGCAACATGGCTTTTTTTTTTTTTTTTTTTCATACATATAACGTAGGTTATCCATATACAGAGCTAAGCACTGGATATTGCTTTTTGCGATGCGCTCATCTGAGGAATAAATGGATACGTTGCATTTTGCTGGGGGTTTTTTGTTACCAGT
Organism: Mastigoproctus giganteus; assembly: GCF_048544385.1. Classification (NCBI taxonomy): domain Eukaryota; kingdom Metazoa; phylum Arthropoda; class Arachnida; order Uropygi; family Thelyphonidae; genus Mastigoproctus; species Mastigoproctus giganteus. Next base: position 216,648,035 of record NC_143576.1, read on the forward strand.
TTCCTAAATATATAAATCATGAATCATTACTATTTGCTTATTATATTAATATAAGAAATAAAAATCTAATGCTCCTGAAGTGTAATGCACTTCTTGTGTTAATTGACTACCACCAATATTTGCGTGGAATTAAGAAATCTGTTAGCTCTCTGATATCAGTCCTCATACCAAAATTGGAACCTGGATAATTCCATGGTACCATCTTCTGAGAGCACTTTTCTTGCAACACACTTTAACGAAACTGTTATGATTAAAATGATTTAATTTAGTAACAAACTTAAACTGGTTCGAGAGCAGTTTCTGCAGGGATGAACAAATATATTTCCAGTAGTTTTGCCCGCCATGTCTTCTATAGAGTACCATGAAGAAGAGAGGAGGATAGCGCATTTTACAATAATATTATCAGCGTGATAATACCATGAGTCAATACTTTATGATTTTCTCAAAGAATTCAAAGGTGAGAATTCAGATCATTTTTTGCTCTTTCTTCGACTACCAGGAATTCAGTTTATGATATTAACTAGAATTTAACCAATTCATATTCAAATAGAAATTTAACTAATTGATATATTTGTACAAATTACTAACATTGTAAATCAAGATTTATAAGCACAACGATAATAGTTGAACCACTAGTGTAATGGATAAGAGTTTCAAGTGGCACCGGGGTTTCCCCCCAACTCGGCAATTGGTACTTTGAAGTGTTGTGTTCGATTAGTGTGTGAAGGGTGAGTGTAGGTTGTGTTGGTATGTTGTTCATCCGGCCACTTAGCCTAGGGGCCTGCGGAAACCACCAACCCTTAGTTACTGTCCTTCTCCAAGAGGAGGCTAGCCGGGTCAGTAGGAAGAAGTAGACTCTGGCAGGGTTGAAACTTTGGGGTCGCCTGAGCTTCCCAGGGAGGGCCAAGAAAAAAAATTAAGAAAGGAAGACGGGGGAGATAAAAGCGGGAGAGAACAATGAGGGGCAGTAGCGATGGTGGCCGCCAGGTTGAAAAGGGATGATTCTAGGGGGAACCTCTAGAGTAGGAAGCCCATTCTGCCCCAGAGAGAGGAGTTAAAGTGATGGTGGACTAGCCACCAGGCAAAAGTGGGATTTGGGAGTCCACCTGTGGGGAAGTAAAGATATAGGGAAGGGATCCCTATAGACAGTAAAAAGGAGAGGGGAATATAGTGGAGGAAGTAGAAGTAAAAATGTGGATGTAAATGGAATCATACACTTTAGGGATTTGAAAACGGGGTACTGGGCGGTACTCCGGGTTATGTCAACTTTGTATTATTCTATTTTTGTAATCATGTAGCCTCTAACACACGACGTAACTCTGTACTTTAGTTTGGCCACTCAGTTAATCGAATGGCAAAGAAGAGCTATAAACACTATTCTACAAATGTCTTTTATTTTAATTTTCATAAATAGTTTTTGAGTTTTTGAAACAATCATTATTGGACCTTCGTTTCTCTCTTGTCTTTTTTTATTATATGTGGCAAAAATTATGCGAGAAAGCAAGATTACAAGATGAAGGAATTGTGGCATCAGCCAAAAAAAAAAAAACCCATCCCACATCATCTGTCCATCTCCTCCAAAGTTTCTCTAGTTCTTCATTTTATTCAAGCAATCCACTTCTACAACAACAGATGGAAGTTTGTTTCAACATCTACCTTGTATCTACAGTTAGCGTGAAAATTAGTCTATATTAGCCACTGGAACTTCAGGTTCATTTAGATTTTGAAAGGTTTATTTTTAATAACCATGACCATTGTGTTTATAAAGTGATATATCAGTTTATGGTGATTATAGGATTATTGACAAGCAGTGCGTTGCATTTCAGGCGCGTTAGCAAATAGAAATAATTCATGATTTATATAAAAAAAAGAGCAAAAAAAAACGACCAATTGTTCATTCATTCCTTTAACCAGAAAACCGTCAAACGTGGAGGAGGATCAATAATGGGTTGGGCAGCAATATCTTAGTATTCTTTAGATCCTGTCATCATCATGAACGGACGAATTACTGCCACTGATTGCCTTGATATTCTGAGTGACCAGGTTCATCCCATGATGCAAACACTGTTTCGCACAAACGATGTCATGTTTCAAGATAATAATGCTCCAATACACACAGCCAAATATGTCTAGTCTTGGTTTGAGGAGCATGGCCTGCACAATTACCATACTTAAACGTTATTGAGTCACTATGGACATATTTGGAGAAGAGAGGAGAGGGGAAAGTAGATTTCCTCCATCATTACTCAAGGATCAGTTTTTGACCGGCCAAAGCTGTTAATAGATCATTTTCCAATGTGTTGGAAAATGGTCAATGGTCAATGGTCAAAAATCATACTAGAAATTGGCGCCACCTGTCAATTCTTTCACTGTTTCTGATAATGGAAGTTTTAGAAGATAGTAAGGAGTGAGGCGTGCCCGTTTTGTATGGAAAATATTTAAAAGTAGCTATTTTCAAACACTGTTTTCAATAGATATCATTATTTTAATTTATATGGTGGTCACGACATACAAATAGCAATTAATGTACCAAATCGGAACCCTTTTTATTGGTTGTTGAAATATTTACACTTTTTATTAGTTGCTGAGATATTTGCGTTTTTATTTTTGTTTGAGATTAAGCGAAATACATTTGTTGATGAATTATTGCATTCTATTTTGGTGAGCACTTTCATCTTTCGATCTCTTCGAGCTGCAAGACAGAACGGATGTTTACCCAAACGTTGTATTGCTAAGATTAAGTGTAAATAGATTTTTGATGTGCAGTAGGCGGAAAGGGATGTACAAAAGTTGCCGACTCGTTCAAGGCAAAACGCTGTTGATGTTTGCATTCTGGTAGGACGTTGCCTAATGGAGAGTCCGTAACCATCACTTATCATAGTGTCACTTGGGTCTCGGGGGAGGGGGTTGACACTAAATATAGTTGTCATGGCCGTAGTTTAATTGCTCGGTTTCCGGATTATTTTTTTTATTTATTTTTTGACTTTAATATCTGTTGAACGTGGTGCAACAAGAAGCCATCACGTGTTCCTTATTGACTTATTGATACATCTCGTGTATTTATAGCTTGAGATACATTTTACAGTTGAGTTGAATGCCGAGCTTCAAGTAGCATCAAAATTTAGATTTGGACATCAAAGAGGTTTGAAGATCGCATTAATTCGTTCATTTTGTTGTCGTTAAATGTTATGATAAATTTTAAATAGGTGAGTAGCTCTTTATCAACATACTCTTCTTTCTTTGACTCTCTTACAAAAATATTATTTGCCAATCTTGTACTATTTTTAAGACCGTCTCAAATAGATAATTTAAATATGATTTTTAATGTGTTCGATGTAAGAACCACAAGTTCAAAACTTCACACCCTGCTTTATGGCATGGACTTCTTCTTCAGGTTCCGTGTTCAATTTGAACGTTGGAGGCCAACATTTTCTAGCCAACACTCTGTCTCTTGCTTGTGAATGGCATGGACAGATAACTAGAATCTTCTCTTGGCTTCCTAATAAATCAAATCAAATACTGTTATCTTAGAGAGAAAGAGAGAGAGAGATACCCAGAATGAATCGAAGGAAGGTTGTTGTTGTTGCAGTAGGGGTGTAGGAGCATCAGCGACTAAGTTTATATTGTTCCGTGTATACTATCTGTACATTGCGTGTGTTCTGAGATCGATTTTCTGTTTGCTGGACGAAAAACCCATGCTATCTTCTTCTGAGACCGATTAACTCAGCTACGTTATGAAAAAGGTCCATAAAAATTTCTCATGTCATCGACTGGACTCGAACTCAGATCTTTTCCACCCTGTTTAGGGACAAACAGCGATCCTACCAACTGTGTTACCCACGAGGGTTCGAAGGAAGAGAAAGGTAAGGGAATATAAGAGGATAAAACTATTATCATTATGCACTATTTAAATTAATTAATATAGTTAAAGTATTGCTCCACATAGACGATATAGAACTATTACAAACTCCCCTCCCAGAGTGCTATAGAATTAAATATTCCGATGTTAGCATCTCCTGTTAAATCCGAATTAAATCGACCATCATTAGAAATGTATGGAAATGGCTTATCAATAAGTAGAGTTGAATAGCCTCTGTGTCGTCATAAATGCTTGTGATAAACGCAGATAATATCAGTTCAGCAGAGGTATGGTTGTTGATTTCCACACATTTGGACATCGCTAAGGGCAATAACTGAGATGATATGTTCCGGTGCTGACAAAGGTCTATAATTAGTGGTACCGACTTGGAAAACTAATGCTGGACAGTAGAGACCTATATCAACTAGCACCACATACTAGATGTTAAGAGCAAGGTACAGAGCGAATATTGTGTCTGAGAGAAACAAACACACTCGCTTGTAGTTGTGTTAGCAGTGGTTATTGGAGCAATGGTAACGCATAGTCCTTCGGTGATATTGTGTTGTGGACAATATTTTCATGAAATCTTAAATATCTGATCCAGTATCTTAAATCTCTGATCGATATCTTATGGGATCATTTTGAAAGACGAATAAAAGGAAGAAAGAGAAGCAGCAGCAGCTGTCGACGAATAGGGAACACTTGAAGAGTCTATCCGAGTATAAGACCTCTTACAAGAACTGACCAAAGTCACCAGGGATAGCTGTGACCGTGTTGCAGTATCAGTACCAAGGACTGCCAAATGAGAACCAATCCTCTATTTTATTACCATATTTTTTAAAAATATTGTTAGGGCAGTGTAGTTGCATAGATGGACCACATATTTAGAGTAATATATTTATTTATTTAATATTTCAGGTCCGAAACAGATATCCTTTCAAGGGGAAGGTGGAGTAGAAGGTGAACGCCGACTAACTGCAATTGCAGGTGAGTTTATGTGCATACGTAACTTTTAAATTCACGCAGGAATTGCGCATGGTGTAAATAAATATACCATGCAATCTGTACAAAATATAGTGTCCACGAAAAGTTGAACGTTATTTTATGATTATCATTTAACATTAATTAAAATTCTCTCTCTCTCTCTCTCTCTCTCTCTCTTTCTTTCTCCCCTTCTTCAGCTGTTTTTCGTCACCATAACAGGTTAGATAACTATGAAAGATAATGAACCCCGCATGCAACCACAACTGTGATCCCAAGACCCACACATCCGGACTATCTAAGATTAAGCAAGCACCACGCAATCCGTGTAAAAGAAAAATGGAACGGCGCCATTTTCCGGACGGAACACTGGTTGCCATGGTTTTGTCGAGTAAGAATAAAGACGACACGTGTTCCCCGTCACCGCCATCAGTTCCGCCTGGTGGGTGGCTTGACTCGGAAAATTTCAGAATAAAAATTTCGCCTTTCATCTTAGCAGCGTACAAAAGTAGATTTTTATCCTTGAAGCATATTTCTTTTATTTTTTTTTATTTACCCTTGGCTCAAGCGTTTCTGGCATCCTTGACAAAGGGACCTAGACCCCCACCTGGAGATAGTGCGGTCCCCAAAAACAGCTTGAATACTTCACGGAGAGAATTTTGACTGCTGTAGTCGCATGTAATGACAACAAAGAGAAAATAGAACAAAGAGAAAAGTATTTGAGTGTCTGGAAAATGAACGAGCTGGCTACCTAGACAATGGTGCTCCTTGTACAACTGATTTTAACACCTTGTATATTTAGGTTAAGGACCAAATGCCCGTAAGCGCTCTAAAGCTGTGAAAAAGAAAGGCTTTAAGTCGTTGTTTTGATGCGGGCAGTACACTAGCTTCTTTCACAGAAGAGGGAAGGAAGAGAGAGACACGCTATACTTTCTGCCAGAAAAATACAAAGACGGGTGTAAGGATTTTCGACTATTAGGCTTACCGTTGCACACTTGGCATATATTTTCCCTTCATTCTATGCACTGGTAGCTGGTATCAATTTTCCAAAAAAAGAAAAACATTTGGAAATGTGAAATCGCAATGCGTATCTCAAAATGTTGTGAGCAAGATCCTTCTTACCATTGCAACTGCTGTAAACTTTTTTTTTTGAAGGGAAGTTATTATAAGGTTTTAGTCCATGTGAAAGAAAAATCATAAAAATTCCTTGCGTCATTGACGGGATTCGAACACCGGCCTTTTACACTCGGTGTGGGGATCGCATATTTCCATACCACCTTCTGCTGCTTTGTCTTGGACATGAAATAGTAAACCCCAGATTTGATGATGATATCCAGAAAAAGACTGAATCTCTCAAGTTTTCCTAACTGTACATCATGAGCAGTGTTTTGTGTTTCTGTCTTCAAGGAGTTGCTTTGTGATTCATGGTGCTGAAACAGTGTAGCGTAAAGTATTATGCACGATGCATAAGGTACTCTACATGAAATGTTAACTCGTCTGTTATCCTTGTTTTGTCATACGCTGGGGGAACGTTAATATCAATATACACTGCCTTACCATTAATATCCGGACACCTGCCTTTAGACAAGAAAAAAAAAAAAAAATAGAGCTTTTATCGTGTCATTTAATATTTTGTGCTGAAACCTTTTTCTTTTATGACGGCCTTCAATCTTCGCGGAATACTCTCAGCCAGCTTTTTATAAATGTCAGGTGATATGTTCTTCCACTCGGCCTTTAACGCAGCCACCAGTTCGGTCTTGTTCTTTGGGCGATCTCGACGTGCACGTACTCGACGATCCAATACATCCCAAAGATACTCAATAGGGTTCAGATCAGCACTCTGGGCTGGCCAATCCAACTTTTCCACACCCATGTCCTCAAAACCACTCTGTTACGATCCAAGCAGTGTGGCATGGCGTTGTCCTGCTGATACAGTTATGGGCTTTCCTCAAAGTATTGCCATAATGTTGGAAGTGCATAATTGTCCAGGCTGTCCTGATATTGCACATTCATGGTTTTGTCGATAACGACTAATGGGCCCAAGCCAAACCATGAAAGAAGCCCCATACCATGACATTGCCTCCACCAAACTTCATTGTTGGGAGGATACAATCAGGGAGGAACTGTTCCCCTGACATTCGCCACACCCAGGAACGGCCATCAGACTGGTAGAGTGCGAACCTCGACTCGTCTGTCCATAGGACTGTTTTCCACTGCTCTACAATCGCGCTCCTTACACCATATTAATTGGCGTCTAGCATTTGTTGAGGTGATTAATTCTGTTGAACTGTTGAGGTACAATTCTGTTGAACGTGTCATCTTGCATGCTCACTTTTGTAATTATCTGTTCTAAGTCCAGTGTGCATATTTATAGCAGGTTCTGTGACGTGTTGCATGCATAGGACCTGTTTCCCCATCCATGGAGGGATGTCTGGATATTAATGGTAGGGCTATGTATATCCTTATTCGTCTCTGGTAGAAGCGGCATTACACCAGCACTACACAACCTCTGCTTCATGAATGCACTGCATTCATTTCTCAGTAAATTGTAGTGTTCATTTATCAGCTGTCAAAAGCACTTAGACAAGTATGTAAAAGTGGTCATTCCTGTAGTGGGGGGGGGGATCATATCGTAGCATAAAAACTTTAAACTTTAAACACACCAAGTCGAGTCGGAAAAGCGCATTTGTTTGCATATAATTTAATATTACTGAGAGTTACATTATTTGCTTAATAAATAGTTTGTCAACTTAAATCGCCATTTATATAGGTCATATAATATTAAAATCATATAATTCGTCATATAATATTAAAATCATAATTTTAATATTATATGACAAATTGTATAATTAATTTTACGTATGAATATTTATTATTATTTCAATCTTCACAAATATTTATTTATATATTTTTAAATGTTTATAATTATTTATCAAAATGTATTGTATGCAGATTTGTATAAGATTTAATTCTTTCTGTTTACAATGTCTCATCTTTAAAAAATGTACAAATGTTAATTTGAAATTGGTTGTTGTCACTTGGAGTCTTGTAACTCTGTGTAATAATAAAATAACACGAAAAGGAAATTAAATATATAGAGAGAGTTGAAAACTGAAGTGGAAAATCTTACAGGAAATATTGTTAATATGATATCAGGTAATCTGCTTTTCAATTAATGCATGTGATCAGAGTGGTGTAAATGAATCATCAAGCCATCAAGATTAATTCAATTTTCTCCTTTTGGTATTACAAATTTCTTGTCTTTTCCTCCACTTTTTGCCCTTGCAGAGAGCACAGTTGGTATAATCACCATCCTCCCCACACCGGGTGGAAAAGACATGAGTTCGAATTCCTTCAATTACGCAAGAAATTTTATGGGTATTTTTCACAACGTGGCTGAGTTAATTGGTGTCAGGCGAGAGTAGCATGGTTTTTTCTCCCAGAAACTCGGGTTTTTCATGCAGCAAACCGACGACAGAAGATACGCAATTTACAAACATATTATATACGGCCCAATATGGCCTAAGTAACTGATGCACCTACAACAACAACCCACACTTTTCGTAGTTGAAATCAATGATCTAGAGAAAGTGGCAATAGTCCCAGCGAAACATCACTATTTTTTCTTATACAGAGTTGAGAGAGAAAGAGAGAGAGAGAGAGAGAGAGAGAGAGAGAGAGAGAGAGAGAGAGAGAGAAAAGATGAATCCATTAGTTCATCGATCAAGTTGTCAATAAGTAACAGCTGGTTTTGAAACTACACAGAAAGCATATTTGAATATCGAAGACATTTCAGTCAGGAAAGGGAAGAGAGGGGAGGTTCTGGAAGTTTGTTTGTATGTTATGGATATCCCACATTGCTATCGTGGGTGATGTACTTGACGGTCTATTGATTGGTTGTTAATACTGATTTAGAAAATGATTAATGTCAGTTGGAAAGAATCATAGACTTAAACATTTTTTAAGTTTCTGATAACAAGATTAGCATTTTAATCTTCATAATATACATTTATTTTTAATTTAGATTGATTTATTTTACAACTTTCTTTAAGCAGAGCATTCTTAAATTCATGCATCTGTAACGTGCCAAATGTCAATCTATAAATGCGTGTATACTGTTCAAGAGCTAACGAAAACAAGAGATAGATAAGCTCTCTCTCTCTCTCTCTTACACACACACACACCCTCGCGGATGGCATGGTTACCATCGCTACTTTTCCACACCATGTGGACCTGGTGTCCACATGGTGTGGAAAAGACCTGGATTTTGAATTCGTCAAGAACTCATTCCACGCTTTCCAACTCACTCCACAGTGATTCTATCAAGCTCTATCAGACATGATAGAATTACTGTGAATTTACGTAATGGATAAGCTCTATCAGGCTTGGTCAAGCCGTCAATGTGGAGCACCATGACCACGAAGAATAAGGCCAAACCTTCAAATTGCTAACAATGTGCTTCACGGCTGATATGATACAGTCCTTCCCAAACATTTCTCTGGGTTGGTATCTGATGAAAACATAATAGGGCCACCCAAAGACTAACTCATCTGCCCATATGTATTATGTCCGTACATTGCGTATGTTCTCTGGTCGATGAATGTCTGTTCTGATGGATGAAAAATCGGAGTTTCTGGGGGAAGAACCTTGCTAACCTGGCCTGCAATGGGTTTTTATGGCCTTTTTTCACGGAGAAAATAGTCTATAAAAGTTCCTCATGTCATTGACGGATTGAAACTCGGACCTTTTCCACCAAAGTCCGACTCAGAGAAAACGTTTGTTGATGAAAACAAAAACCAAACTATTATATTAGGGTCACCCGGTAATTTCTTACATATACACATGCGTATTGTGTCTGTAAATTGCGTGTGATCGATTTGTCTGTTTTTCTGGACGAAAAAAACCCCAGTTCTTGGTGGGAGGGGAAACCTTGCTATCTACGGCTGAGACCGACTAACTCAGCCATGGAGTGAAAAAAGCCCATAAAAGTTCCTTGCGTCATCGACAGGATTCGAACCCGGGCCTTTTCCACATGGTGTAGGGAGGACGGTGACAATACCACTGTACTACCGCGCAGATACCTGCTGATGAAAACAGGATATATTGAGAATTTTTTCATCACTGACTCTCTTTTTTTCACTTCTCCAGTGGCTGTTATTCGAGCAGTATCACTCTCGAATAACGAAATTTTTATTTCGTTTAAATAAAAATAGTATAACTAACGTTTCCAGAAGGGAAATACAAGCATCATCTTCAGTTGGTCAATTCATCATAAACCTCCTTGATTAAAACATTCAATGACTTCTCAGCTCATATTAATTCAAGAAATCATAATTATGGTATCCTATCCTAAGATTATAGGTTTTAATTAAAATTTCGCTTTGCAAAATTTAAACTAGTAATCACAAATAAGTTTCGTTTATCGTGTTTTGGCAGCTCCAAAAATTCTTTCAAGTACCAATACACCACTAGTACGGAATCTTTGATCTATAAATATTTCTATTAAAAATATTTCTATTCAGCGTTCACGCTTATTTACAGCCTTTCAGCCATAAAACTGTGTACCCTACTGTCATCATAACTCAAATCATCTTAGCAACTCCTTGCTATTTACATCGATATCTCCAAAGAAGTTTCTTCTGAATCTGAGACTTTTGTCAGAATTTGTCGAAAAGAGGCAGGAATCCGACTGCTCTTATCTGTAGATGTCGGCTTTCCTGCTCCACCGTTATCACAGTGACATTTCCTTTTCATCGATTTTTTCATATCATAAAATAGTTTTCTTCTTGAACGAACTTGGACCACAATAATATTGATATACGCAAGCAATTTCAGTAGCATTCTGAAGCACCATGGTTTGGTCGGTAACACTTGTATGCTGAGTAAATGGTTTCTTTTTTTTTTCAAGTTTATAATCCCCATACTGCGTTAGTTCACTATCAAACCTAGGTAACAAAGTTTTCCCACTAAGAGTCTTTGATTTTCCATAACGCAAAACAGTAAAACTGATATTTATAAGAAACATTCTAATTTGGTATGCCATTCTCCAATTCCATACTCTAATGCCAATTCCATACTCTAAAATAAACTTTAAATCCGTAACCCAAGTTTCATAAATGCCTGCGAAAGAGTGAAAATGAACTAAGAATTTTAATAAAAATATCAGCCATAATTTTGAATTGATATTATAATTACATGTAAAAAGGTCTATTGTTGTTGTTGATGGGGTTTTGAGTGCAGTGGCTATTTAGGCCATATTGCACTTATGGAAGTGGTGCATACTGCCTGCGTTTGTTGATTTAGAAGCAGTTAAAAACGGTTATACAATCCTATTCGTTTTAGGAAGGAGAAGAATTCTGCGAGATTTGAATTTTCGTCCATGATATGGCTAGGTGACAAAGGTTCCTTTAAATTTGACAGAGAACTGAAAGACACTAGTCGAGCATTATTATATAGAGTACAGTCCAGAAGTATGTGTTTGACTATGAGTGGTGTATGACAATGACTACACTGGGGAGGATAATTTCCTGACAAAAGAAACAGATCGGTTAAATGAGTATGGCCGATTCTGGCTCTGGCTAGAATTACTTCTTCTTGTCTCTTTGCTATAGAGCTAGAAGCCCATAATTTTGGTAAAGGTTTTATTTGGAGTAGTTTATTATTAAATTGCGTTTGCCACTGAAGAGTCCATTAATCTTTACATATTCTTTGTATATTTATTTTATAATCTGTGACCGGTACTAGGGAATTCGCTGGGGCTTAGCTGGAAGGATTTTTGGCAGCAGCATCTGCAATTTCGTTTCCTGGTATTCCGGTATGGCCTGGGATCCAGCAAAAGATAACCTTTTGCTCCCTAAGACGTATCAACTGCGTTTTGATGAGCTTTAATAACGGGTGAGCAGGTGGGAAATTGTTTTGTAATGCTAATACGGAACCTTGCGAGTCTGTGTATATTATGCTCTTTTGAATTGACATATGGAAGACATTTTCTAATGCAAGCTTTATGGCATATAATTCAGTCGTGTAGCTACTACACTCTGTTGGAAGAGATAGAGAAATGATAGTATCAGGGAGTACCACTGCTGCACCCGATCCACTCTCACACTTCGATCCATCTGTATATATTTTAGCGAAGTCGGGATGATGTTGAGTATTCTCAATGTGTAGCTGTTGGATGGTAAATTCTGATAGAGAGTGTTTTCTCCACTGGTGGAAATAATTGTCACAAGATGGCATGATGACAGACCATGGAGGGTCGGGATCTATAGGATCTTGCAAGATTTTATCGAAGTGTATATCCCAATTTTCTGCTAGATGTTTTAGCCTATATAATATATAATATATATAATACCAGCAGGCCGAACTGTCTGTGGTTTGTTTCTATACAGGGTCATATACAACGGATCATAAAGTATTGACCAATGAGGATGAGTCACCTGGCTTTGAATCTTGATTGCATAGTTCAACAGCAACATCTTTCTCCTGATATTTAGAGGAGGTTCATGGGCTTCAATATACAAACTTTGCACTGGAGATGTTCTGAACGCACCTAGTGCTGTTCTAAGAGTTGAATGTTGAATAGGGTTGAAGCGAGATAAAACACTCTCCCTAGCAGAATCGAAAACAGGCGCGCCGTAGTCCAGGCGTGATTTAATTATGGTTCTGTATAAGTGAAGCAGGCTGTAACGATCTTAAAAAGGTCTAATCTTAGTTTGATTTGATTTAGCAGGAATACAGAAACTTTGCATTTGGTATTTTATTTATTTATTTTTTTTCCGTTGGGGACCCAGTCGAGTTTATGATGCTACAGAATTTAATTAAGTTTAATTTAAATTCGAAATTAAGTAACTAATGTGTTTGTACAAATGACTGCGGACATTGTAAATCAGGATATTATAAATATAATAACAGCAGCTGAATCCCAACGTGAGTTTTTCCTTACAATAACTATTCCTTAAATCTTTGACACAAAAAAAAAATGTGGACGAAGTTATATAAATGAGAGATATAAACAAAAAAGGATGTCAACGGGAAGTTAATTTACTGATTAAATAAACTAACCACCGAACGTTCAACTGGAATGTTATTTGGATCTCTGCTATTCATTTGGATCACAAACATCACAGCCGGATCAATCACAGAATCTGATACACCATATGAGTTTGAGTGCAATTATAGTACTAACTCTTATCATTTATAATATTCATTTTCAAATATCTTTGAACACATTCGATTTCAAAAACATTAATTAGTAAATTAAATCATCACATGGAAGACTCGGACCTCCAATCAACTCTACATCAATAATATTATCAATCTAGAGGACTTATAAAGTAATGCATTATAGCGAAAGTTATCACAATTATTACAGCGACATTTCCTTTTCATTGATTTTTTTTTATCATAAAATGGTTTTCTTCTGGAAGGAACTTAGACCACGGTAATATTGATATGTGCGAGCAGTTTCAATAACATTCTGAACCTGTATGGTTTGCTCCATGGTTTTTATACCAATACCAACTAAATTAAAATTCAAGATTATACATAAATATTGTATACATAAGTATTACTAATCCATATTTTTAAATAACTATTCATTTTTTATTGACTAACAATAATTACTCGTATCTTTAATTTGAAAATAAAATATTTTTAAAAATTTTACTTCATTGAAAGCAGATGTACCGGTAAATGTTACATTATGGTTGGTATTCTTTAAAAAAAATCATATGCGAGGCAGTACTTTAAATTTGTTAGCCTTACTTTAAATTGGACAGTAAGATTACACTAGACGTTGCTAAATCAAATTGGAGCGTGGTTTGGTTTTTTTTTAGAAATTAAAGACATGTAAAAAGAACTAACTTTCACTTCTTATAGTCGTTTAGTTGAGCTTAAAATTTTCTTCAGAAAAAATTTCCTTAAGAAACTCACTTAACTGAATTCCGAAAGAAACAAACTTGACTCTTTTTTTATACATAAAGCTTCATTTAATTACAAAATATAATAAATAAATGCAAAATGGGAAATATCACTTTAGCCTAGTGTATACGCTGTACATTTTTGTAAGTTAAATGATTTTAACGATGCCCATTTATAATGAGTCTCACAGTAAGTAATTCAATTCAAACTGGGACTCCTTCGTAATCGTTTCTCTCCTTATAATTCAAATCATAATTTTTAGTTTATCATTTAAACTGGATAAAATTATATATTCAAATGAATGGTGAACCTGAATTGCTGGTTTTTTGAAAGTTATACACATAGCGTAAGTAACCACTTCCCACCACTAGTCTGTGCCAAGCACTCACTAGTATTTTTGTTTTTAAATCCAGCCAACCTGTTTTCCTTCTGCCCTTGTATGGTAAACATTGCTGTATACAGCGTATATACTAATGTTTCCGGGCAATCATTATATATATATATAATGTATATACTATACAGAAGTCCCCCCCCCCTTTCTTTTTGTTCCTCAGGAGCTCCGAACTATGGTATTCGATGAAATAGGTTTTATTATATGTTCCTTTTTAACCCGCTTTTTAATTATCTGCGCACAATTTAAATTCGATGATTACAGCGTCAAACTTTAATTCAGTCTCATAAACCCACGCAAAAACATGCTCTCTACCTCATTCGTAATTTTTTGTTCTTTGTTTATCACTCGAGGTTAATTAGACATATTCCAAGCCATGTGCAGAGTCGGTCACCAGCCATTGTAGATAAGGCCCTGAGCGATTCATTTTGGCGTCTCATTAACTAAATCATTGTAAAAACAGAGACTTTTGTGTCATTTTAAAATAGACACTTGAAAGATGGGGGGAACAAAAAACAACAACAAAAAAAAACCCCCTTAAATAAGACTCGAATGACTACGCTACACAACTCTCAAATGTGACAACGTTCAGAGGTATTCAGTAACTTTACAAGAGTGAAGTAAACCTAAAATTGATAAATTATGATAGTAAACGGGAAAAAAATCAAATTTTAATTATCAAAAATGATTGGAATTAACGAAAGTGGTACGATTTCTTAAAATAATTTCGAGCCTTCATGCTCAAAATTAACACAATTTAGTAAAATGTATGTCGTTTTATTTCTTTCAATTATTAGAAGAGCAAAGAGGAATTTCGATAGTGGAACTGATTAAAAAAGATGGAGGCCCTCTAGGAATAACTATTTCAGGTATGAATGATTTTTCACTTGAATTGATTAAAATGAATTTTATGAGTAAGACATCTGAAAGTATTAGCAAAATCGGCATCAGTAATTTAATAATCCCACTAATAAATAAAAAAGGATAAATATATTAAAATTTCAAAATTTTGCGTTATTAAATTATCGTGGAATAATTTAAAAAGCATGATAATAATGTGTGTCAATTTTTTATTTATTTATTTATTATTATTATTTTATTTATTTTTTTTTATGTGTAGGAGGAACGGATAAAGGCACCAGGCCAAAAATCGCCAGCCTCAGACCAGGAACTGTTGCACACAGGTTTGGTTTATTTTGTTTGCAAAAACAGACTCCTAAAATAAAGTAGTTAGGTTGAATTAAAAATGGATATTTTCAAATATTACGCTTATTATTATACTTGTTTCTACAAAGTTAAGCTATATTTTAAATTCGAAATTGCGTATAATCCTTTTAAATCGTGATTTTGAGCGTTTTATTATAAAGAAATAGCGATAGACATACGCTAAAAACTGTATTAGCAGGTTAAAAAAAAAGGACCCAGAAGTTCCTAAAAATATAACCCAGTCTGAGAATGCTACTGTGCATCGAATTTTCTAAATCGTTTCTGCTGAACAGTTAAAGTCTTGTAGGAACTGTACAATGTGTGAATTCCATAAACATATATTGAAAAAAGAAATCCTTTCAAGGTGTGTCATCCCTCATCTTAACAGTGCATACTGTCTAAAAATAACTCTTGCTTTTTAAAAGCAGGTATGAACGAGATAAGGGCTTTTTTTTTTCATTTTCTTTTTTTATTTCGAAATTACTCAAATTCTTACATCTGTGAACGAATCGTGACACATTTGTACACGGTTGAAAAAAAATATATTTTTAAAGATTAAGCTGCATAGTCATAGCAGTTGTATTTTAAGGACAGTAAGCTGAAGCTATATAATTTGCTAATGTGATGTACCAGTTTTTTCTTTATACGATTTCTTACTTTTCAGTGAAGCACCAGACAGTTTTCTCTCTTTTTTTTTATCACTGTGCATTGAAAGTCCTTGAATGTGAATTATCATTTTTTTAGTAATCTTTTTATGACATCATTCTGTCTTATTTTAAAAAAAATGAATTTAAAATTTGAAAATATCATTCCTGAAGTTAAAAAGGAGTAGGGGAAAAGACATCCAACACCTGAACAACATTTTCTACAGCAGAACGTAACATGTCAACTGGAATAGCCAGCGCATGACGTCTAATGCTGGCCTTCAGATCTGCCAGAGTTTACATCCTTCCCGATACACTTGGTTCTTCAAAAAACCCCACAACCAGAAGTCGCATGGGGTGAGGTCCGGCGATCGGGGTGGCCAAGATGTCTGGAAACAACGGCTGATGATCCGTTCGTCTGTAAAGTGCTGCCTTAGCAATATTTGGACACAACGGTGGATGTGGGGAGGCGCACCATCTTGCATGAATATGGTATCCTGAAGACACCCACGTTGTTGCAGCTCTGGTATTGTGAAATTTGCCAACATTTCATAATATCGCTGTCCAGTGACGGAACAGGTGTGGGATTCGGTCGGTGTTACTGTTCAAAAAAATATGGCCCAATCATGAATGTGGCCATAAATCCACACCACACTGTCACTTTTGGAGAATGCAACGGGACTTCTTGGATAACTCGAGCGTTTTCTGTTGCCCAAATGCGACAGTTGTGCGTATTCACTTGTCTATTTAAGCAGAAGTAGGCTTCATCACTCCAAAGGATGTTCCATGGCCAAGTGATATCCACTGTCATTCGCGCCAGAAACTGAAGTGCGTATGTGAAACGAATATCTGCATTACCATGCTTTAGCTGCTGTAGCATGTGCATCTTGTAAGGATAGTACTGCAACACTTGACGCATTACTAGCCTTACAGTGGAATACGGCATGTCCACTTCAGGAGAAATAGCTGGCACACTTGCGCTACCACATGGAGATTGACTTGATAAATCCACGACAGCCATTGCCACATCTTCAACACGAGAGGAGTCCACTCGTTTTCGACCTCTACTTGGTTGAACACCAAGATGTCCTGTCGCTTCAAATTTCGTAATCATTTTGCGGACAGCACAAACAGTCATAGGTCCACGCCTTATGCGCTTCTGACGACGGAATTCTCTGATAGCCGCAGCTGCATTATTGCTGTTCTGATAGTACAGCTTCACTAATAGCGCCTTTTCCTGCAACGTTGTTGGCGTTGCTTCTGCTGTATTGCAGGCAAACATCTACTGTATGATTTTGAAGAGACTGCTTTGCTTTTATACAGTACAGTAGAGCTGAGTAGTGGCAATAACTTACGATTATGCAAATAACTTAAGTTATTTGCATAATCGTAACTAAGATAGTTACGCGCCGTACAGTGACACAGCGCCATACAGTGACAAACTTTGTAACTAATTTTTTTTTTTCTTCCAATAAATGGCGAGCGCATTCTTTATTGTATCTGTTGTCCAAATTTCTCTTCAGTACGAGCCTTAGAACTCGCTCCAGAGCCCTCTACATAAGGATACTTTAATTTTAACAACCCTGTACATGCCAGTAGCATGGCTAATTTATAGTCCATAGTGTAATTTCCCTATATATTCTGATTTAACAGTGACTTTGTCAGTGGTATGGTGTTGCCATGTGAGTGCTAGTTTCTGTTCTATTATAATTTTTACTGCATAAGGACCGCCGTTATTCCAATCCATTGCATTCACGGATCGATCAGTCCGTGACTAGTCACCCCAAAGCACAGCTTTCCATTGGTCTGCAGTGCACGAAATGGGGGCTTTACACCAAACTATAGATGCCGTTTGGCATTAGTCGAGTCGGGGTGATTAATGGCTTGTGGATAGCTGCATAACTGTGGTAACCCATATCATTCAACATCCTACTCACTGTGCTGGTACTAACATGTCCAAATCGTCTCCCTGAGGACCTGTGTGTGTGTGTGTGTGTGTGTGTGTGTGTGTGTGTGTGTGTGTGTGTGTGTGTGTGTGTGTGTGTGTGCGCGCGCACGCTAATATAACGTCGACCTGTGTTCCGAGCTGATTATTCTTTGCAGTACTCTCCTGTCACATTTCGTCAAATCTGGAGGTTTTCTGGGTCCCTTCGTGACGATTTCAACACCATCCACTTCCATTTTCAGATTATATCACCAATAGTCAACCTAGGGATCCTTAATGCTGTTGAAATTTCATTGCACACACCAATTTCTTATGTGGTTAATATCTAATATCAAATTATTTAACTAAACAATATTTAACTCTTGCTGGATGAACCTGCTATTAGAAGTTTGCTTTTCTTGATTTTTCATTTGAAAATTTGAAGTAATCCACCAGTTACACAAATATTAGGAATTAATTAGGAATTAGAAAACTGTATATTAGAAAACGGTAGATGACCACTACCTAGATGAATAGCACTTCAACTGTCGTCAGAGGACAAATTAGTTGGGATCTTCAAGAAGGTGGATTCTGCTCATTTTGTGTTCCACGAATGAATTACAAAAAAAAAAAAAAAAAAAAAAAATACAACTTATTCGTCACGCTAATTGTGAAAGGCAAGTTGTTATACTTTTTATTTTTATGGAAAGCAGAAATATATAACACAATTTAGCCTATTCCTAAAATAAGCTTTAATGGATTCGTTTTCAAAGAATATTAAATTTATAACTGTTGTACTAACTCCTGGCATTACCATCACGCATTTTCAAATATTTTTAAAGTAAAATTTTCAAAAACATTTTATCAAATTAAAGATATGAGTAATTATTGTTAATCAATAAAAGAAAAGAGTTCTTTAAAAATATCTGTAGTCTATGATCGACTTGTATGTAATATTTGTAATTCAAGTGGATCGCAGATTGCCATCGAGAATGGTTCTACAGGTAAAAAATAAGGTTCCGGTTTAAAGTTCACTGGTTAGTTCATTTAATCAATGAATTTCCCTTCTTAGTGATATTTTTTAAATATTTATTTTATTTTATTTAATCACTGATTTAATTTCGTATTTAGAAATTAACTCATCAAATTCTGGTTAATATCATGTTCCTATTTGTGCCTTTTTGAATAATATATGATTGATCTTTGTAGATGCAGAAGTTGAGGCTAAAATCGTGAAAAAAACATATTAGTGAATGGTTTTGTTAATAGCTAGATTGAGAGATCGTGTATATTGATCGGACTGTATACAGACAGATAGGGGTTAATAGGAATTAATGAATTTTAATTTTTTAAATCTACATATTTTGAAACGTCGAGGGGAAATTTGAAGATGGGTTAGAAATATTTTTGTTTATCGATCAGAATGTTTTATTATTGACAACAATAAAACAAAATATTTTATTTTGGGGGTCCAGCAGTCTTCTTCTTCCTTATCTTCGCCTTCTTCCCACGTTTATATGGGGTCAGCACCAGTAAATCAAGAGGGGTTCGAGAAAAGTCTGCGTGACACTAACCTAGATTACCACTGT
This sequence comes from Mastigoproctus giganteus, assembly GCF_048544385.1. Lineage (NCBI taxonomy): Eukaryota > Metazoa > Arthropoda > Arachnida > Uropygi > Thelyphonidae > Mastigoproctus > Mastigoproctus giganteus. The sequence goes on from NC_143576.1 coordinate 216,667,548, forward strand.
TGTTATTTGGTTTTTAGGAGCATTAGCAACTAAGGCCATATTGCTCCGGGATATGCGGTGGTCATTCCCTGACCTTTCCGCATCCTCCGTATTTGGTGGTGACGGGCTCGAACCCCGGTCTAATCAAGAAGCGTGTGCTACGCACTGCTGCTCCTTCCCACCTGGCTACGGAGGCGCCAGATTACCAATGTAGAAAATGGAATACGAATGCAAGAGTCAGAATGCTCATGTGTCATGCTGTTCCACAAGCCAACATTTTCCTGCCATATGCTATGGCAAATTATAAATAGATAATTATGTATATAAATTATATTTGTATATATGAATGTGCACCCCCTGGTTAATAGCTGTAAGCGGGTGTCTCTTAGGAGAAAATAAAGATAATAATAATGCTACTACATGTTTCTTGAAATGCATTTGCGTCCAGCAATACAACAAAATCTTCAACATTTTCTGGAAACTGTGCCAATCATCTTGCACGACAAAGCGGTATCGTGGCTGGTGTTGTCAAGGTTCGCGGCAACGATAATAATGGAATATCATTAGGCACTCGTCTTCCTCAATTCTCCAAACCTTAGAATTCGTGTGACATTGGTTTTGTTCTCCAGGTGAAGGAGATACTCAGAGGTCAACGCTTTCGGACAACAGTAGATCGCTTCCCCGCCATGCTTCAATAAATCAAGGTTACTAATGGTATCAGACACCTTTCACATGTTTGGGTTAAAGTTGTTCAGCAATGCCAGACATTGTTTTTTTTAGGGCACGTAATTTTCAAATACTTGGAGGTGCTTTTTTTTTCAACAACTTGCTTATTATTAGTAAACGAAATAATTTCTTATCATAAAAACATTACTGAAGTAAATTTCATTAGAATTTTAAATGCTACTTTGAAAGAAAAAATAAGTAAAAAAGAATTTTACAACGAGCACTGTAATTAGAGTAACCACAACTTCTACAGTAATTAGAGTAACTACAATTTCTATCCGGAGTCTTCTGGCTTAAGCATGTTATGTTTGGGCTCCATGTTTTGTTGTAATTTCTCTGGGTCGTAAGAAGCGAAAACATTTTCATTCTATTTTGAGGTGAACATAAATATTATTGCCTGCTAATATATTAGTATATATGCAAAATGAGTCTGTTTTCTTCACCACGTCCTTCCTTCTGCGTGTAATACGAGTAACTCGATTCCTAGTAGATGGACTTTCATGAAATTTTATGTTTGGGCTTTTCAAAAAAAAATTTCTCGAACTATTTGGCTATTTGTCCGTCCTCATGTAATAATTCGACTCCTAGTGGACAGATTTCAATGAAATTTTATATTTCGCGCTTTTAGAACGATTTGTTGATCAATCCCAAATTTCATTATAGTCAGACCAATAAAAATCTGGAAATTATTATTTTTTATGCCCATCAATCCATCTGCATGTAATAACTAGACGTTGGTGGATTTTCATGAAATTTTATATTTCACCTGTTTGAATTTATTGGTCCATCCTTCCTAAATTTCATTAAAATCGAACCTATTGAAATCCGATAATTATTATTTATATTTTTCATACATATCACATAGGCCACCACATACCGTATATTGTAGCTGAAGCACTGGATATTATGTTTGTTGCCATGTGCTCTTTGGAGAAATGAATGGGTAATGTGATGGATGCGCAGAAACGAAATTTTCTCGAATCGTTCATAAAAGTCGTTGCTTTTTGCTCTTCTTTTTTTTTTTTTTTTTTTTTTGTTTTAAGCCATGAATTATTACTATTTAGTTTAACATTTAATTGCTTGTGCATGTACCACAATATAGTCAATTAAATTTAGGGATAATGCCTGAATTTTTTGCCTCAATTTACTTGTTTTTAACTTTTTTTACTATATCATTTCCATCTCTCATAATGCGGATATATCTCATTACTGAGTTCAGCTATATTCTTCTATAGATGTATTATTAATCTACACACACCTTCTTCTAGGTTTCCAGACAGTAGAAGAATATAGGGTTTCATCCTTTCATATAATGGGTCAAAATTGAGGTTTCACACCAGATGATATAATATTGATTGAATTTGTTCTCTGCTATTTTTTTATCCTTAAATTAAAGCATATATTTTAAATAAATAGCAATATACGTCTCTCCAGGAGCATTGCATTTTCTCAATGAGATTGATGCATAAATTAGAAAAAAAAAACCGTAATTTTCTGGTTGTTTCGTTTTTCTTCTAATAAATAAGAGTTAAATTAATTTAGAATGTATATGTAACTTACGAAACCATTTAATACTTGTATCATGTACCACAATGTTTTAAACTATGGCTTTGATCTTGATAAATAACATTCTCCGGATTGGAGATTTTGAAAAGATGACATCTATACCTAAATATGATGTGATGTGTGTCTGGAAAAGTTCTTCGACTAAAAAAATTCATAAAACTTGTGTTGAATAAAATTAAGATGAATCCATACGGTTAATAATTATATAAAAGGATCACATTAAAGTAATCATGGCTGATTCACTGGGAAATAAAAATGGTACTTAATAGATTTGATGGAAACTTCTTTCCACATTTTTGATCGTAAATCGAGGAAAAACAGTTAAGTATGGTAACCATCTCCGTTCAAAGTTTGGAAAGTCGCCAAAAACTTTTAAGTAATACAATGGGTTTACATTAACGTAAAGCTTTTAGATCAGGAAATAAAATTCTCTCATGCAAATACAAATTGCAGCCTCTTTATCTATTCTAAACTTTGCTGTTATGAAAGATAAAGGTGCGAGAGAAAATCCAAGTCTAAAATGATTGAGAGATGTTATCTCTATCCACCGAATGTGATACTAAAGTGCAACTTAGTGGCAAAAGATAATGACCTCAAAAGCATTTTCCAACAGTTTCGAAGTACTGAAAGGATTGTGAACGAGAAACTCATAACCGTGACTCCCTTGTGATATGATGGCACTTAAAGATTTCCTTTACGTGGCGATGTGCATTAAGGGTAATTAATTAGGGAAAACTGGCATTGTTATGGCCAGTAGTAATGAGAATAAAGTATCTTGGGATTATGCAACTATAAATCTTTCTACAGATAAGAATGCTTTGCTGTCTTCATAAACTTTGCTAGAAAATGCATTCAGCCATTTGGTACTTCTTATGTCTTTTAAAACGAGTGTAGTTAAATAGTGACGTAGATATAATTTCACACTAAAACATTGCGCCCATGTTATGCACAAAAAAAGTTCTTGCCTTGCTTGAAGAATTGAAGATTAAATTTTAAACCTGGTTTAACTTTAGTTTCTAAGTTAGGAGTTGCACATCATTTAAAATATCCAGAACTAAAAAAGATACCAATATTTATTATTTTAATCTGTAGGTTTATCTAGGGTTTTTTTACATTATTAATGAAAATAGCCTCATTTGTAACAGAAATTTGGGAAATGTCTTACAAAGCCTGTATTCATTTAATGGAGCTCTTGCTTGCAATAATACCACAACCAAAGATTCCACAATTAATAAAGATTTGGAAATAAAAATTCACTTAAAAGTAGACTGTCCTCCTAAAAGGTTATTAACTGGAGTTTTCCCTCCCACCCCTATTTTGTATAAATAAATCTTTCGCAATCCATTACCTTTAAACATATGGCTGTACCCTCATTAAAAGAGCAAAAAAAAAGTAGTCATTACACTGCTAAAGTCTAGACACAGTTTCTTAAATAACAACACAGCACACTGACACAGAAACGTAGTCACCTCCCTCTTGGTAGAAAGCCAACGACTCTTGTAACCAATTGGCAACTGTTTCATAGCAACAAGTTTTCTTGAATTATGGAGAAAGGGACTGTTGTAAGATAGTTCCAAGCATCAGTATGACATCATCTCCAATGTGCTATAAATGAATATATCTATACTTGGTGACTCAGAAAAACTTTACCACACTTTGGCACGCTCGAGTAAGTGAAAGTTAGTGTCACAATGTCGAGAAACTTGTTGCATATGGAAGCTCACATGAAGTTCTAATGTAGCATATCTAACTCGTCAAGACACGCCATCTTGACGTGATATATCACTTAGGATTTGCTGATCATATAGCGCAGGTCGTTTTTAGTTTCATGACTAGCATTCTGTAATTTCGCCCCCCTCCAACTGATCTGTGATACAAGAAAAAATTCATGGGCCATACATCCTTTAGATAGAAATTCCAACTCAGTATGGTGAAATCAACCGGATTTGAACGGAAATGGCACATGCTATATTACCATCTAGAGGCGCATACAAGCATGCGCCTCTAGATGGTAATATAGAGAAACGCAGGCCACATGCGACCCATTTTTTCATATTGTGCTGCCTGCGACCAGGTAGCTACCTCTCAGTGATATGGACATGTTTCTCCGAGCTTAAATTTGGCATGACACGAAATGGAGTTTCACATTGACACTTGAAAATATCCAGTTCTACCAACATTCGAATTCTCTATATTGCTTTCTTGTGAGGTTTTATATATCTTCCTCAACGTTTGACAAGTTAGTTAATTTATGTAGCTTGTTACATTTCAGGCGCGTTAGCAAATAGTAATACTGTAATTCATTATTTATAGTAAAATAAGCCAACCCATCAACATGAAAATTAGTTATAAAGATTCCTAAAACACTCTTTTAAGCAAGTACTGAAATTTTTAAATGGATCAGAGCTCTTCTTCCAAATTTAGGGGGAACTGTCCTCGTAGTACAATCGCCGTCCTCCCCCACACCGGGCCGAAAAGACCTAGGTTCGAGTACCATCGATGACGGGAAGAATTTTTATGGACCTTTTTTCATAATGTGGCTGAGGTTAATCGGCCTCAGGTGAGGACAGTATGGTTTTTCCTCCCGGAAACTCGGTTTTTTCTTCCAGGGTTTTAGGAGCATCAGTGACTAATCACTGATGCTCCTAAAACCCTATTAAAACAACAGTAGGGAAAGCTATGAAAGCGGAATTGAAAGCGGGATGGTGGTACAATCTCTGTACCACCATCCTCCAAGATGTACAATCTCTGTACCACCATCCTCCAAGATGGTGGTACAGAGATTGTCTAGAACGGTGACGGGTTGCAAATAACAACCAGTTTCGTTAGTAGCGTTATCGTTCCGTGTCACGATTTTTCAATGGAGCCACGAACGAATATGAAATTTTGTGTTAAACTGGGAAAATCTGGAACAGAAACGCATGAAACAGCGTCTGTCAGCTTCTCAAAATGAGAACAGAAGTGCAAACGTTCGTGAAATTGTGGCAAGATATTGTTATCTGATCCTCGGAATGATGGCTGATGAGTTAAATGTGAATAAGGGGATGATTTCAAATTCTGCATGAAGATTTAGGGAAAAGGAAGGTCTGCTAAATTTGTGCCGCACAGAGACACGGATGAGCAGAAGCAACGAAGGCGTCATCATGCGAAGTCTTCATCCAGACTTGTCAAGACAATCCTAATTTTGTCGACTGTATTGTCACTGGAGATGAACGCTTACTGGTTCTGTACGAACCAGAAACGAAGCGTCAGAGCATGCAGTGGACTTTAAAATCATCACCAAACCCCTAAAAATTTTTTTCGTTTACAGAAGTTCAAGATCAAGCGATGCTGATTATATTTTTCGACGAACAGGGTGTGATTCACAAGGAATTTGTATCTGAAAGGAGAGAGTCAGTGCTATGTTCTACATAGAGGTGCTTCAAAGACTATTGAAGTGCATTTTGCGTTTAAGGCAGAAATTTCGAGAGAGACCACTGGTTCTTGTTGCATGACAGTGCCTCCGCCCATTCCGTAATTGTGAAGACATTTCTGACGAAATATAGCATTCAAAGATCAACCATCCATCTCTTGATCTAGTACCAGCGGACTTCTTCCTCATTCCAAAGGTGAAAACTACTCTGAAAGGAGAAAGAGATTTCACTATGTTGAAGACATAAAGAAAAACATAACCGCCGAACTGAACATTATCTCTTTGAACGCTTTCACTGACTCTTTTCAGAAACTTTTAGAACGGTGTAACAAGTTTGTTTGTTATTTGGTTTTTAGGAGCATCAGCAACTAAGGCCATATTGCTCCGGGGATATGCGGTGGTCATTTCCTGACCTTTCCGCATCCTCCGTATTTGGTGGTCACGGGCTCAAACCCCGGTCTAATCAAGAAGCGTGTGCTACGCACTGCTGCTCCTGCCCACCTGGCTACAGAGGCGCCGGTGTGATAAGTGTGTTCAATCAGGTTGTGATTATTTTGAATGAAAATAAAACCATTTTTGAGATCCTTTACTTTGTGTTCTTTTTATCATACCAGGCCGGGAACTTTATTACCACACCTCGTATATTATGTCTGTAAACTGCATTCGCTCTGTGGGCGATTTTCCTATTTTCCGGACGAAAAACCTCCCGGAAACTCGGGTTTCCGGGAGAAAAATCATGCTGAGTCCAACTAACTCAACCGCATTGTGAAAATGGCCCCTAAAATTTCCCGGCGTCATCAACAGGATTCGAACTCAGGTCTTTTCTACTCGGTGATTATACCAAACGTGCTACCCGCGAGGGCAATGGTCCCATAAATTTGTCTCGAATGTTTTAATTATTAGGCGAAACAATAAATGAAATCAAACTTACACCATCTTACACGATGCTGGAATTTCCAGCAGGAAATTAATATTCCTTTGTCATGCACAAAAGAAAACCCTATGCCACCATCTTGTCTACATACGGGGTAGTCGCGACGGTAGCCTGATGGTGGTGGGGTTTTCAAATTCTTCTTTTCAAAGAAGCCTGTGTCAAATTGTAAGATTTTTTCATAAACATTGTGTGCGCTTTACAATGGTATTGAGAGGTAAAATACAGTGGTATATAGCTGGCTACCCGCCAGTTAAAACTGAGAGCGTTGACAAGGCGAACAGAATTTACTATCAGTTCCGTATGAAAGCGTTTCTTCATTTTTTTGACAATTTTTTTTTTAAATCTTCGCCCCTCCTTCTTGAGTACTTTTTCTGCTGCATTCACTCCTAGCTGTCAGATACTTGATTTCAGAACCGGGGTCAGAACATCCATATCGGCTGATCTCCCCTCACTCATTCTTTCTTTTTTGGTTCTCATCTTCGCACCCAACAATCTTGGAATATTTTCCCACACATTTTATCTACCAACTAACTGTAAAAAAAGTTTTAGCTTTCACCAGTACTTATCTTTTATAATGGTCCAACTGGAAACTACTTAAATTTGTAATGCAGCGCAAGGCAAATCTAAAATAGCATACGATCTACTTACTAAAGCAAAAATCCAGAAATATTTAGCATTTACTAGTTAGTAGAAGTGCAATTAGTACAATGATTCCTCTGTTCTTTACACTCCTTGAAAAATACTTGGGGCGGAACTCTTATGGACTTTTTTCCTTGGTTGAGTTAGTCAATGGACTGTTTCGCCAGAAACACGCATTTTCATCCCTCAAAAAGGCAAATTCGTAACCTTAGCTCGTTCGACATTTGTTCTAAAAATGAATACAACATTTCAAATGCTGTATTACCATCGTCCATACAGAATAACAATGAAATCCTTCTCCTACATGCAAAGGTCCTATAAACCATAGGACACCATGTGCCTTTCTGTCTGCCTGTTTACACTGGTAAATTTCATACCAGATTGTACACACACTGGCCAAAAAAAATTACGCACTTTTGTATTAAGACAATGACAGACAGAAGAATTGCAAAGAAAACTGACGTGGGGGAGGTAACGTTTGCCTTAGAAATGTTGACTTAAGATATGTCAGTTTATATAGCGCGAAATGTTGACATCCGTTAACAAGCAAGTAGACGATATTTTCCAGGAAATACATGTTAGAAAAAATTCCGTGGTATTTCTTTTATGAAATATGACTGGAGATGAAACTTCGATTGATCACTGCAATCCTGAAACAAAGTAATAACGAGTGCAATGAAAACATAAGGATTAACACCGTCTAAAAAAATTAAACTTCCATAATTTCCTGGAAAACTTTGGAAGTTTTTTTGGGGGTGGGGGAAGAGTAGCGAATGGTTTATTCATGGAGTTTATGGCTTCTAAAATCACCATTGTCTGGAGCAGCGTTTCTCAAACTGTGTTCCGTGAGATGTGAACAAGTGTGCCGCAAAATATAGTAATTGATAATTAAAAATAAATAAATAAAATTTTGCATATTTGTAGCGTGTACCACTTTTGTATCATTATAATATTTATTATTATTATTATTATTATTATTAGCTATATGGTGCAAGGAAGCCTGAGCTTATGCAGCACCAGCCAAACAAAAAAAAAATACCGAATTACCCCAAAAGAGAGAGAGAGAGAGAGAGAGAGAGAGAGTCAAAAGGGAATCACCAAGAAAAAGAAGAATGATGATATCCAGCTCAGGACCCTGGGTGTGCCAAGCCCATACTCACCAGATGTGAGCCCCCGGGGTTAACAATTTTTTTTTTCAGTTATTAATATACTGGCATAGACTAATAATTTAACCTGGGGGCTCACATCTGGTGAGTATGGGCTTGGCAAACCCAGGGTCCTGAGCTGGATGTCATCATTCTTCTCTTTCTCAGGGTACCTTAGGGAATTTTTTTTTGGCTGGTGCAGCATAAGCCTCAGGCTACCTTGCACCATATGGCTAATAATAATAATAATAATAATAATCAAATAGACCGCGGAACACTTTATTTTGGCGGGCTTTGCATAAAGCAGTATGAACCTACAAAAAAGTAGTAATGTGTGATCTAATATGCCATTCGTATGCGATTTAGCCTGGAGTACACGGGTTGAAGGAGAGGAAGAAGCGAACCGATATCATAACTAAACTCACCTCCTTGTATAATTTTTTTTGATAATTATTAGTATTTCGAAATATTATTATTAAAATATGTGATTATGGATTGGTGGTTGGAAAAAAAGGAATTTTAAAACGAGAAGCAAAGTACTTCTAGTAGTGCAACTGTGGTCGATGAAAATGAACACAATATTGTCACACTTCAAAGTGAGAATGAACAATCGCAGCCTTTTTTTTTTTTTCCCAAAAATCCGAAGTGAAAAAACAGGAACCAACTACTAAAAGACCATAATGAAAGTATGATGACAGTTATTTAAATTTCAGCTTTACATGTGTTGGAAATAAAGATGCTCCTGATGCATAGTGCGTCGTATGTAATAAAATATTAGCAAACAGTTCTTTGGCGCCCGCTAAACTTGTTTCGCAAATGTTCCGTGACTAAAAAAGTTTGGGAAACGCTGGTCTGGAGTCTATGTACAATGCCACAACAAAAGCTTTATGTAACACCCCTAAAAAATAATGGGGTGCTCTTTTCCACGATATTGCTCCAGTTCCTAAGTTCAAGCTGCTTTTCGAGATATGACTCCCTTGTTGTCTTGACTTAACTCCCAGTTGATTTTTACTCGTTCTTCTTTCGATACTTCAGTGAAACACTAACTTAACCAACTTAACAGTTTCTTTGTCCAGATGGACGAGTGAACCAACAGAACCAACAGAACGGAAATTGCGGAGCAAATCTGGTGTTGAATAGGTTGGTTGTTATTTTGTTTTTCTGCACTAATGTAGAGAAGGCTATGAAAGTATAAACAAGAACATTTAGCATTTTATGTTAAATGTTCTTGGTAGGGTGAAAGTGTGGCGTGAGCCGCATGAAGCCAAGCATCTAGCCTGTCTCCTATCTACAATTCATGCAGTTGGAGGTGTGTAACATGGCGTGTGGAAGTCCTATTGGTACGGACTTGACGCGAGGAACTTTAATGGACTTTTTTCATTCCGTGGCTGAGTTAGTCGGTCTCAGGTGGAGACAGCAAGGTTTCCCCCCCCAGAAACTGTTTGAGAACACATGCAATTTGTTCTCTGGTCGAAAAAAAATTCCGAATGGATCGAGGACCATTCCTACGGTTTCCAGCATCTACCCTGGCTGCCTCTTTCCAGATCTGAATCCAGTTGATCTCGCAGTTCTCTACCGACCACAATACAGCAGCTGACAAATATCCTGATGGAGAAATGGACAAATCTGGTGCTAGACTCTTTCACTTAGTGAAATCCATGCCACGACGTGTACGGACTTTAATTCATGCAAAAGGTGGCCATACCAGATAACGAATAAAGGTTTCTAATTTTTTGCCCAGTGAGTGTATGACCTGGCATAAAAAAAAAAAAATATATATATATATACATACACACACCGGTATATATCAGTTGCTATTGTAATCAATAATGTACATCATTTTAAACGTACGTATCATAAAATAAAAAAATAAAAAACCCGGGTTATTAGGGATGAATTGGAGTGGGTCGGTCATTACCTTCAATCCTAATCCAAAGGTGCATAGATATTTTGGAAGTATCCATTATTTATTTCCAAAAAGAAACTTAAGGCTGTAGCATTAAGCAGGGGAGGTAAAGGGTTGTTTTCTGGAACTGCCAGGAGTTTTGGGGCGTTTTCTGGAATACCATAAATGATGCATCGTATTGCACACCTATGAATGAACTCAGGGACTTAATTCGCAGAAAATGCTCTCGGCTGTTGCGATGTCCTGCACTTTTGTCGCTTGACTGCGCAAGGCCTCATACAGGACGATTGTGCTGACCTCGCTCACAGCGATATCTATTTGTTTGCTCCGCTTAAACAACAGCATGGTGAAAATTTTCTGACAATACGGAGGTTGAAAACGATCTACATTACTGGTTACGCTGCAACCGAAATTTTTTTAATCGGATTTCCAGAATTTGATAAAGCGACGGAGTGTATAATGTTTTTGGTGATTTGGGCGAAAGAGAAATTCTGTATTTAAGTCAGTTTTGTACTTGCTTCTCTTTCTTTTTTTTTTTTTTTCTCTTACTTTGTTACAGACTCTCTTGGTATTTGTTGAGATAAGTATCATAAAGTGCTGTACTCATTATATTGTAAAATTCTGTAAAACAGCTGCTGGTGCGAAGAGCTGTTTCACGAGCAGTTTTATCATTACGATGAGTTCGTGAATTCCTAAATGATTTTATATAGCATTCAATTTAACCCCAGGGGCTCACATCTGGTGAGTATGGGCTTGGAACATCCAGGGTCCTGAGCTGGATGTCATCATTCATCTCTTCCTTGGTGATTCCCCTCTCTCTCTCTGTCTCTCTCTCTCTCTCTCTCTCTCTCTCTCTCAGGGTAACTCAAATTTTTTTTGACTGGTGCAGCAAAAGCCTGAGGCTTTCTTGCACCTTATGGCTAATGCTAATTATAGCGGTAATTGTTAATTTATTATTACTTCAATTACCAAAGACGTCTAGAGCATTTTAGAGTAAGAGCGCTTGATAAAATGTATAACTGTAACTTCAAATCGTCACATACGCAAGAAAATGGGCATTTGTCTTGGTAAGGCGTATAGGTTGGTATATAGGTTTAGCGTTTAGGTTTACTTTGTACTGGAGGAAGTTTAAAAATCATCTCAGCGACGCTAATATTGTCCGAGGAGTTTCTGCAACAAAAGTTGATGATTTACTGAGTCAAAGGCTTTTTTTCACTCCATGGCTGAGTTAGTCGGTCTCAGGCATAGGTAGCAAGGTTTCTTCTCCCCAGAAATGGGTTTTTTTTTTCGTCCAGCAAAACAGGCAAATCGAGCAGAAAACACACGCAATTTACAGACACAAATACGATTATGGATACACCTTGTCACCGCATTGCGGGCATGGCCATGTGGACATGTGTTTTGTAAAGGGCGGCTCCTAGAACGTGAGTTCATCTCCGCCTCGTATCTCTGTGAAGAACGGTATCACTACAAATGGGCCAGATGTGTGTGACGTCGGTTTGTGTGTATTATGTGTGTTCTGTTCTGGCCTCTTGGCTACCCAGAAGCATCAGTCACCTGGACAGATGATTCTGGGTACTCGTCCACACCACGGGAAGGTGGGCCAGTCCCAATGGAGCACGTACTGTCTCGATACGAGACTCTGAACCACCTGATGTTGCCAAAAGGTGGGCCAGATTTCTCTGGGGGCCCACTCCAGAGAGGGAAAAAAAATAATAAAATAAAAAATAATAAATAAAAGTAAATAAATAAACTAAAAACAAATTCTGGACGGATTCAAGCAAAAGAAGTGTGGGTTTTTTAATAGACTCATTTTTTGCTAGTGAAAAAAAGGTTATGTTAATTTACGCCAATAATTCAGGACGGATTCAAGCAAAAGAACCACTTCTTCAGGAGGTATACCCATAATCTATAGTATAATCAATTGTACAGATGCTTTTGCGCTGTACAAGTTCTGCCAATTCCCCCCCCCCTTTTTTTCCCCTTTTTTTTAAAATATTTATTTGTTTGTGTTTGATAATATTGTATGTCGGTTATAATTGATGTAGTTTAGAATACTTCCGATTGGTTGCATACTCTGACTTCACAGACATTGATGTAAATATTGGAATTTATATGCAAATAGAGAAAATAAATAAGCCAAATGTGCTTACATATTTTAATTTACTTACATATTAATTCAGAACTTCATAACCAAACACAAAAATCTTGAGAAACACGAATAATATTGCAATAATTGCTTATTTCTTCCGCAATTTAACTATCAGCATAATTATTTGATTGTTTTGTTATTTATGTTTCAGAAGTGATTCTTTGGCCGTGGGTGACTATATTTTATCTGTAAATGGTATCCGCACCAGTTCATTAAAGCACGAAGAAATTATCAACGTTTTAAAAAATGCTGGTGAGAAGGTGATCCTAGAAGTGGAATACGAAATACCTCCTTCTTGTAAGTATCGAAAATTTATGATAAATTATACATGAACTTATTTCTTAAGTTCAACAAAAATATACTTACGTGCGAACTTATTTCTTAAGTTCAACAAAAATATACTTACGTGCGATTCCATTAGTTTCTTTGCATGACTATTAACGACTTGTCAAATTGTTTCTCCGAAATATGGAAGAGACTAATAATAATAACTCAGTTTTGCCAGACTAAAGGGCCAGCAGATCTGACTATTGCCTGATCAGCCATGCCGGGCGATTATGCCACACGCTCTGTTTTGGTTAGCGCGTTTTTTGTAGCTTGCTGCTCAGTGGAGTACTCAGGATTTTTTTGTCGGCAGGTACATTCACAAAAAAAAAAATATTTTCTTTCTAAAAAAGCGACATAATACTAGATTTCGGCGTCAGGAGGGTCACATCTGGTGAGTATGAGCTTGACACACCCAGGGTCCTGAGCTGGATATCATCATTCTTCTCTTTCTTGGTGATTCTCTTCTACTTTTGTCTCTTTCTCTCTCTCTCAGGGTAACTCAAATATTTATTATTATTATTTTTTTGGCTGGTGCACCATATGGCTGATAATAATAATAACAATATGCCTGCTGACCCTACCCTGGCAACGCCACTGTTACTTCTTAAAAGTCAGTTTTGGAGCATCTAATGTCGAATGGGGGAGGGGAAGAAAAAGAATAAACTCAATTAAATCAGTGGTGTCAGTTTTTAGTTATTAAACCATGCCCGCTGTTTTCTTCAAGCAATAAAATTATTAAAATTACCTGCCTTGGTCTAAGACCTTGTAAGGTGATCTGCTTTTTTTAAAAAACTAAGGTCATTTTAATATGAAGAATAAAAGCAGGCGAACTCAAAAAAAAAAAAAAAAAAACCAAATGAAAGAAAAAGAATTCCTACTGTTAGAGAATAAATGAAAACGCACGACATAATACAGTTCTTCCATTAGCGATTTTTATAAATGAGAAACAACAATCAGTGCATGTACACACGATTCATTACACACAAGACAAGCTCTTTCTCTCGCCTTCCTGAGATAACACAGTCTTCCTAACTATAAGTTTATTTTCCTATCTCAACTTTCTGGTTCATTTCCTCGATTTTGTCAGATATCTCCGGAGACTGGGATAACCTAATTTATTCCCTAGCATAAAAATTGATAAGGTTATGAAACCCTTTCTCTATATCGAGCTAGTGTTGTTGTTATGAGACTGCTTTTTGAGGTACCACAAAGTTAGTACGAACATCCGTAATTTGAGATGCTTTTGAATTTAGCCTCACAGTAGGGAAAAGGGAAGTGAAACCTTGTACATTTTTATTTTTGACGCTATTTTGATCTAATATTAATTAATTAAAACGGCAATTTTAATTTAATTTAAAGCAATATAAGTTTGGAGGAAATTAAATAAATTATGTCTTATTTTTGCCTTTGTATATATATGTCTTTTGGTTTTTTTTTTTTTTTTTTATACTTGAATAAAAAATTATATTAAGAACCCTTGGCAAAGACACGATCCAGTAATCAAAATGAAGTATCAGGAGCGACTTGTTGAATGACTAAGAGGGACGGATTTTCGGTAGCCTATCGTCTGCTTGAATAAAGTTGTTTAGACAAAAGCCAACTCCAGAGAAGTTTATTAGCGTCATCTGTCAATACTGCTTTCTCTTTCCGGCGCCACCTTCGTCTCAATGGTGAATGTCCACACGCCGAGAAGTGGAGTGCTGCCTATTTTATTTTCTCTACCACTACAGGGAAATTGAAACCTATCCCTCACCACTCTCTTTTATTGAGTTGTTCTCGTGAGGGAGAAAACCGAGATGCATAGAGATAGAAGCATTTTGTATAATAAATGACAGGGGAGAAAGGAAGAGAACCACAATGTAACCCTTCTTTCTGTTCACCCTATATCCCTCTCCTCATAAAGAGATAGACCTAAGGCACATATCAACCCTCTCCCAAATATTTTAAACAAAAATATTTGTTTAAAATATTTTTCTTCAGATTAAAAATTATTTTCTGTTCCAGCTCTGAAACGGTTCTCAAGCGTTTGTATATTGTTTATATAGTATCATTGTAAAAAAAAAAAAAAAAAAATTATGATGAGCTGATAATAAAGAAATTCAATTTCAGTCTTTTGTGTGTGTAATAAATAAACCAAAATCGTCTCCGATGGCTTGATAATTATTCTGGTAATTATCTGCTACACTTCATTTAGTAATTAAATTATTAATGCTTTGAAAATTATTAATGTACCACCAGGGGTGGTTCCATAATTTTCTAAAGGGGTGGGAGGCGATATATGAGTTAAAGGGCTTAAACTGTGTTCTGAGGAAAATCATTAACCATCATGTAGCAGTTAAAAAAAAAAAAAACCCAGTACGCATTATTTTGATCATGGGAAAGATTTAAACCTCTTAGCCCGTACCTGGGGCCTCACCCTCATTTATTTATTATTACCACCATGTTTTGGCAAAAAAAAAAACAAAACATATTATTCAATTTAGGTAACAGATTAATTTTTTATTGAACAGAACTAATAATCCGGCTGGTTTGATGTTCTTATTCTTTAAAATAGAAGGTTTATTTTAATGAATAAAAGAAGTTTTAAATATTTTCAAAGAAACGTTGAATTATTGTGCAAATTCGTGATTTTTGTTTTTTTTGGCTGTTGAGCTTTATCCGAAAATTTTCTTTTCGTTTTTTTTTTTTTTTTTTTCTTTTTCTTTGATCGATATTGGTGACCATTAAATGATCATCAGGGGAATGCACTCGAGGAAGAATGAAAATTCTAGGAAGCGACAGAATGGACATCGATTATGATGTCGGTATTACATCAAAAGTACTATGGTGTTGCTCTCGTTGTGGCATCTAAAAAAATTCAATAGTCCCGAATTAATCGTCTGGACAATATAAGCAAGTTGCTCCAATAGAGATTTTATCAAAATGTTTAAATAAAAAAAGATTGGCAGAATGCAACACATAGTCGTTCGTCGATGTCATTCAAATGATTAATTCGTATATGTTGAATCGTAGATACAGTGACAAAAACGACACTGTGTTTTGGCATGCAGACGGTCTTAATCGATGCTCGCGTCATTCCTTGCTGTGTCGGCCCGAATCGACCACTTTCAATGATTATTTAATGCAACAGAAAGTCGACTTGCCGACTCTGCTTTTTATATTAAAAAAAAAAGAAGAAGAACGAATGTCAATGCCATTTGTTTATGACAAAAATTTTTCTATGTACTTTTGCCCATGGAGGAAGAAGAAGAAATGTTTGTAAAGTATTTTTCAGGACTTTGTTTTCTCTTTCAGCATATCATTATTCTACTTCTTTTTTTTTTTTTTTTCGGCCGTGCAGCAAATGCCTCTGACTTCCTTGCGCTATATGACTATTACTATTTTCAAGCTGTGTGTTAATTAAGCAGGAAGTAATCTTGCAAATTCACCAGTTTTTAACAATAACTACTAATTTTAAATTTCTATCAAATATTTAAATTTTATTCTGCAGTATTCCCTACAAAAGCAAAATCTCGTCCAGGAATTAGGAACAGAGGCATATGCAAAAATTGTATTGGGTGAGGGGGGGGGGGGGGTAGATAGAAGCAAGAGTAAAGGGTATATGAGTATTGGTAATTAATTTATCAAATTTTTTCATCACAATGCAATAAACCTCTGCAAACTTGTAGTCATTTTTTATTATCAAAATATAAATATCTTTTCACAAATCCTCCTCTCTTCCACCTGTATATGCACTCAGAATATAACCTTTAAAGTAACATAAGAAAATGAATGGAAAATATTTGTGACTAAAGTTCTCGATTGAATGGAACCAAATACACTGAATTGGCTTTGCATTAGCAACATTCCCTTGTGTAAGCATTGACTACTCTAATAAATTTCTGAATGGAAAGGTTACAGAGTAATAAAAAGTACTGAAGCCTATAACAGTTACAAGATGATCTGTAATAGAGCCACAGAAAAGGTTCGACAGGCAAAGGCAGTTTATGAGAAAGCACTAGCAAACAGAGCAAAGAGGGGGGATAAGAAATTCTTCACATATATAAATGCCAAGAAGAGCAGGACAAACCAGATCGGACCTTTACGTAAGGGAAAGAGGATAGTATTAAATACACCAGTTGCAGATGAACTCAACAGTTATTTTGCATCGATACTTACAAATGAAAAACCTTTTGTGGCAATGGGAAATTGTGGGAGCAAAGTTGAAAAATATGTAATTAATGATACTGAAATTTCGCCAGATTATTTAATGAAAAAACTTTCAAGCCTACAGGCCAGTAAGGCTCCTGGAGTTGATGGAATATACCCTATAGGCAGGCGAAGGCAGATTATGAGAAATATTTGGCAAGGGATACAAAGAAAAACAGCAAAGAATTCTTTACATATGTAAACTCTAGAAGGAAGGGGATGAATCAGATTGGTCCACTTGATATTGATGGGTCAACTGTTGATGATCCTGCTCAGGTAGCTAACAAACTGAATGAATATTTTGCATCGACATTCACACATGAGGAGTTATTCAGCGAGGGGTGTATTCAACTTTGGCAGTAAGCTAGAGAATCTTGTAATAACTGAGAGTAAAGTGGAGGAGAAATTGTTGAAGATAAATACAAGAAAGGCACCTGGGGTGGATGGGATCTATCCAGTTATATTAAAGGAGGCAGCAAAGGAAGTAAGCAAACCCTTAGCCATAATTATGAGAGCTTCCTTGGACTCAGGGGAAGTACCCATGGACTGGAGATGTGCAAATGTGACCCCAATTCACAAAGGAGGATCAAAGGGCGACACAAGTAATTATAGACCTGTTAGTTTAACTTCGGTTCCTGGAAAATTAATGGAGGCACTATTTAAAGAAGCGCTGCAGGATCATCTAGACAAGACTTCAGTTATAGCTCAGACACAGCATAGTTTTGTTAAGGGGAAGTCTTGCCTGACCAATTTGATTGGATACTATGATGCAGTCACAAAAGAACTGGATGCAGGGAATAATTTTGATATTATATACTTGGATCTTAGAAAGGCTTTTGATACTATTGCACATGGAAGACTGCTGCACAAATTGGAGCAGTGTGGCATTGGAGGCAAATTGCTGCTATGGATAAAGGGGTGGTTGAGGGGGAGAAGACAGAGTGGTAATCAATGGACACTGCTCATCGTGGACTAATGTTATTAGTGGAGTCCCTCAGGGTTCAGTATTGGGTCCATTATTGTTTTCTGTATTTATAAATGATATTGATGATGGTATATCCAGCTTAATGTCCAAGTTTGCAGACGATACGAAGGTTGGCAGGGTTGTCAAGGACACTACTGACACTATGCTACTGCAACAGGATCTGGAAAGGTTGAGCAGATGGGCTGAGAGGTGGCAAATGAAGTTTAACATTGACAAATGTAAAGTACTACATATGGGAAACAGCAACCCCAGAGCAATGTATCAACTCTGTGGTACTACAGTGACAGTGGTAGAGAATGAAAGGGACCTGGGGGTGGTTGTGCAGGCAGATATGAAGTTTTCTGACAGTGCAGACGGGCTGCAAGAGTAGCTCATGGTGTATTGTCGATGATATATAGGAATTTTTCTAGCAGGGATAAGGAGGTGATTATTCCCTTGTATAAGGCAATGGTCAGGCCACACTTAGAGTACTGTATACAGGTCTTGAGGCCTCATTTCAAGAAGAATGTAGAGATGCTGGAACGAGTACAGAGAAGGGCAACAAGATTAGTGAATGGAACAAAGGGGTGCTCTTACGAAGAAAGGCTTAAGTTTTGCAAATTACAGTGTCTGGGGACTAGGCACCAACGAGGTGATCTGATAGAGGTGTATAAAGCCTTGAATGGTTTGAGCATGCTCAATGCTGATGGGATTCTTCCTCTTGCTCAGAATAATCACCTGAGAGGGCATAAATTCAAATTGAGAAAAGACAGATGTAGGATAGACGTGAGGAAATTTGCCTTTAGCCAGCGGGTGGTTGGTTGGTGGAATAGACTTCCATCCCTTGTCGTGGAAGGTGATAGCCTAAATAAGTTTAAGGCTCAGCTGGACAGGTATTTCGAACGAACAGAGGGGTGAAGTGGTTATTTTTTATTTATTTATTTATTATTATTATTTATTTTTGTTGGCTGATGCTGCATAAGCTTGCTTTCTTGCATCAAATGCCTCTACTAATGCTAATAATCTTAAGGGAGGCAGTGAGTGAGTGCATTGAACCATTGAGGCTAATTATGCAAGCATCACTAGACTCTGGGGAGATTCCGTTGGGTTGGAAAAGTGCCAGTGTATCTCCCATACATAAGGGTGGCTCTAAGAGTGAAGTGGGAAATTATCAACCTGTCAGTCTGACTTCAGTGGTAGGGAAAATCATGGAGGCAATGATCAAGGGTGGAATTCAGGATCATTTGGATAGAATTGAAATTCTCAAGGATACTCAGCATGGTTTTGTAAAGAGAAAATCATGTTTAACAAATCTGGTCCGCTATTTTGAAAGGGTCACTCACGAGCTGGATTTAGGGAATAATTTCGACATTGTTTATTTAGATTTCAGCAAAGCTTTTGACTCAGTCCCACATGAGCGGTTGCTTTATAAGCTGGAACAGGTTGGAATCACTGGGAAAATCCTTAGATGGATAGCAGGATGGCTTCAGGGCAGGAGGCAGAGGGTTGTGATAAATGGCTATTTCTCAGATTGGGTTGATGTAAGAAGTGGGGTTCCCCAACGATCAGTATTAGGACCACTGTTGTTTTTAATTTTCATAAACGACGTTGATGAAGGGATAGAGGGCGTGATGTCTAAATTTGCAGATGATGTTAAAATTGGTAGAGTAGTTAATGATCACTGTCAAGCTGAGCTTCTTCAGAGAGATCTAGATAGACTTCAGGAATGGTCAGAAAAATGGCAGCTATGCTTTAATCCAACAAGATGTAAGGTATTACACCTGGGAAACAGTAATCCCAAAATAACTTATTCACTTGGTGGAGTTCAACTAAACCCAGTACTGGAGGAAAGGGACTTGGGTGTTATGATATGGTCAGACATGAAATTCTCTGAACATTGTAAACAGGTTGCAAGGAAGGCCTATGGTGTCCTATTGATGATCTATCAAACTTTTGCAAGTAGAGATAGGGACGTGATAATCCCATTACATAAGGCTTTTGTTAGACCACACTTGGAATACTGTGTTCAAGCATGGAGACCGCATCTAAAGAAAGACATTGAGCTTCTTGAAAGGGTGCAAAGATGGGTAACTCGCCTGGTGAGATTGGCAAAAGGGTGTCCTTATGAAGAAAGACTTCAAATATGTGGGTTGCAGAGCTTGGAAACTAGACACTTTAGAGGAGATTTGATTGAGGTGTTTAAGGCTCTGAGAGGCATCAGTAAAATGAATGAGGATGAAATTTTCAAGATTATAAATGATGCTAGAACTAGGGGACATAAATTCAAGTTACAGGGGGGAAATGTTTAGATTGGATTGCAGGAAGTTTTATTTTAGCCAGCGGGTTATAAATTACTGGAATAAGTTGCCTACATGGGTGATAGAGGCCCATTTGGGGAAATTCAAAGGTCATCTGGATAGTACCTTTGGGTGAGGGAAGTGCATAGGATGATAGGTTTAATTTCCTTTTCTTTTATTAATTATTATTATTATTTTATTTTTTAATCATTGTTTTATTTGGTTTTTTTTTTCTTTGGCTGGTGCAGCATAAGCCATAGACTTTCTTGCACCATGCTGCCATTACTAATACTAATAACATTGGTTAAGGCACAAACTTGGCAATGGCTGATATAAGATCATATCAGTGATTAGTTTTTGAGATCTGTAAGGAAGAATGGTCAGCCTTGAGATCTTTCCAACTTCAAACGTGTAATGATTGTGGGGGCAAGACATGCAAGTTCCAGTATCTCCACAGCAGTTAAAATGGTTAAGTGCTCCCATTTTTCACTGTGGCAAATCTACCTTGACTTGCCTAACAGTGATCAATCAATCAAACAAAAGTCACATGTGGTCAATACCTCTGGAGAGTGTTGTCTCATCTTGTAACGTAGCAGTACAGTGGCCCAGCAAACCACCCAGTACAATGTAGGATAAGAAGGCTAATATCCATATGGACTTAGTGTTACATGACCTGTGGGCCCCCCCCTGGGGGTTTTGCCCACTTTTCTATCCATGTGGACACTGTGCTGTACATATCATATAGGTTATAGCAGTTGATGGTTGTCACAAGTATTCATGCCCACTGTAAGAGACAAAAAACTGTGTTGTGCATGGGCATGTTAGCACTACCCCTGGCCACTAACGTGGAAATCTGTCACCTGGTCTGATGAATCTAGTTTCCAACTATTATGCTGATGGGCATGTTCATGTTTGGAGACAACATGAGACCATGGCACCTGGATGTACTGTTGGTGTTTGGCCAACTGGAGGAGGTTTTATGGTTTTGAGATATGCCCTGGCATGCCCTGGATCTTCTGAGCACTGTTAATCAACAACTCAGTGGGAACACATATCTTTCTGTCATCACCAGCCAAGTACACCCCTTGATGACAGTGTATCCAAACAATTTTGGCATCTATCGACAAGGCAGTATTCATTATCAAAAACATGATGATGAATTCTCAATCCTCCCAGGCTGCCTAACTCAACTCACTCAATCTCAGCCCACTTGAATATATTTGGAACCTACTGAAAATGGTCATTTGATGATATGACCATCCATGTGACAATGCATGGGCATTACTGGATCTGTTGTGCAACACATGAATAGCTCTACCACAGGACACCATGTATCACCTTGTAAAGTCCATGCCAAGACATGTACAGGCTATATTACAGGCAAAAGGTGGCCTCAGTAGGTATTAGGTAAGTATTGCTAATGCTAAGCCAACTCAGTGTAATTTTAAATAAGTATTGGCCGGGTTTTCAATTTCTGATGGATTTCTGCTTTTTAAGAAGAAATATGCTCCTGTTACAGAGTAGTAGCCAGGATTTTTTTTCAGTAGGTACATTCACAAAAAATGGCCATTTGTATTTTAAAAAAGCTCACAATACCAGATTTCAGTGTCAGGGGTACAGTGTACCTGCTGACCCTACCCTGGCTATGCTATTGGTGGTAGTAGAGTCTTGCAAGTCAGCAAACTTTTGGAAATTGTTTCTTATTTGCTTTACGCAAGTCAAGCAGTTTCACCGATACCCTTTTCTGATTACCGACCTAAGCATCTCTCTTTCTTCAAAGGTTATTCTACTTTGAAACTCACTACACTCCAATTTTCCATCACAAAATGGTTATACAAATTTGTATGTAATTATAGCCTAACTGGTTTTCCTTTAGGCCCTCACATGTAGCACAGTGGTTATAAATCACATACCTCTCACACCATAGAAAAAGCCTGGATTTGAATCCTATAAATATTGTAAGGAACTTTTTATGGTCTTTTTCACACCATGGCTGAATTAATTGATCTCAGCTGAGGGTACCATAGTTTTTACCCTGAAAACTATGGTATCCTTACCTGAGATAAATTAACTCGGCCACAGTATGAAAAAGGCCATAAAAGTTCCTCACATTATTTACCAGATTTTTCTTTGGTGTGAAGGACTCTGATTTATAATCACAGTGCTACATATGAGGGTAGAACCTAATAAAGTAAAGGAAAATTAGTTAGGCTATAATTATATATAACTGTTTTGTGATGGAAACTTGGAGTTGTTGATGGCACTGTAGTGAGTTTCAAAGTAGAATAACCTTTGAAGAAAGAGAGATGCTTAGGTCAGTAATCAGAGAAGGGTACCAGTGAAATTGTTTGGCTTGTGTAAAGCAAATAAGAAACAATTTCCAAAAATTTACATTCTCTATTCAGTCTGCGTATTTTGTTCACCAAAAATAGGCAGAGTGAATAGTGACTGCATAAAATTTACAGTACCTCCTGCAAGCATGTAGGAGGTACTGCTTGTGCACCGTGTAACTTGAATATGTTTGTTTATCCCCCTAGACCTAGGTAGAACCTGCTTTTGAGAACTTAATTAAGTATCACCTAGGTATTTAATTAGATTTTCAAAAGCAGGACCTCCAAATGACTTCATTTCCACTCCTTTCTTCTCTTTTCTAGTAGCTGGCCATGTCTTGTACACAACATGTCAAATAAGTAACAAAAGTTGCTGTCACTGAAATATTCATATTTCTATCCTATTTTAGATAACTTAATCTTATTTAATAAGTTTAGGTAACCTTAATAAGGTTAGGTGTTAAGTCACAACTTCTATATGTTGTTCATTTTACATTATATTGATATCTGTATGACATTATGTTCCTAAATGCTACATTAAAAATTAACCTCTAATTATTCCATTTTAGGTAAGCTAACCTCATTAAATAAGGTTAGGTTGCTAAAATAGGATAATTGGAGGTTAATTTTTAATGAAGCATTTAGAAAATAGTGCTATTAGGTATTACTGTTTTTAAATGCCTGACCTTACTTTAGGTAAGATGCGGTTAGGCTATCTAAATCAGGCTTAGTGTCAAAGTTTGCAGATGATACAAAGGTTGGCAGGGTTGTTAATGACAGTAATGGCAGTGTGCTACTGCAACAGGATCTAGATAATTTGGGCAGATGGGATAAGAAGTGGCAACTGAAGTTTAACCTTGACAAATGCAAAGTACTGCATATGGGTAGAAGTAACCCCAGAGAAACGTACCAACTGTGTGGTACTACACTTAAGGTGGTAGAAAATGAAAAAGACCTGGGAGTAATTGTGCAGGCAGATATGAAGTTTTCTGAGCAATGCAGACAGGCTGCCAGGGCAGGTCATGGGGTTTTGTCAACGATATATAGGAATTTTGCTAGCAGGAAAAGGAGGTGATTATCCCTCTGTATAAGGCAATGGTCAGGCCACGCCTTGAGTGCTGCGTACAGGTCTGGAGGCCTCATTTTAGGAAGGATGTAGATTTACTTGAGCGTGTACAGAGAAGGGCAACAAGATTAGTGAGGGGAATGAAGGGATCCTCTTATCAAGAGAGGCTTAAGTTCTGCAAATTGCAGTGGCTGGAGACTAGGCACCTGCGTGGTGATCTGATTGAGGTGTATAAGGCCTTGAATGGATTGAGCACACTGAATTCTGATGGGATCCTTCCACTTGTTCAGATTACGAACCTAAGGGGGCATAAATTCAAATTAAGAAAAGACAGATGTAGATTGGATGTGCGGAAATTTGCCTTTAGCCAGCGGGTGGTTAATTGCTGGAACAAACTTCCATCTGTCGTTGTGGAAGTTGATAGGTTGAATAAATTTAAGGAGGAACTGGACAGGCATTTGGAGGGAATGGTGTGATTTTTTTTTTTTTTTTGGCTGATGCTGCATAAGCTCATACATTTGCTTTCTTGCATCACATGCCACTACTACTACTACTACTACTTCTCTTTCTCTCTCTCTCTCTCAAGGTTACTCAGAAATTTTTTTGGCTGGTGCAGCATAAGCCTCAGGCTTCCTTGCACCATATGGATAATAATAATAATAATAATAATAATAATAATAATTTTAAGAAAATAATTTGTAAATTTGTTCCATAAGGTTTGATTTTCAGTAACTGTCAATAGTGATAGATTGATTGATAATAGTTGTCATTTATGATCAGTATAAATTTAAATTGCATCCTATCAAAATGAATACTATAGTTAATTAAAATTGTATTTCCAGTGGCAGAAACCATGTGTGTATGTCCCAAAGTGATTCAGATAAAGTTAGAAAAAGAAGATGATAGCTTTGGTTTTACTCTACGTGGTGGAGCAAGTTCTGACCGACTGCACTCTCGACCTCTGGTAGTAACATATGTGAGACCTGGAGGACCTGCAGACAGGTAAATTTGTTTTTAAACTTAATGTGAATATCTTTGATAAATTGAATTTATAATTATATCAGATACAATTTTTAGCCGTAACAAAAATTAAACTACAGATTTGTAAATAAATCAGTGCAGCTCAATATTATGAATTGTTCTGATTATAGAATAAGAGCAGTTGTTATAAATTGTGATGATGTGGTATCCATTGGGAGAAATAAGAACTAACTTCAGTTTTTAGAATTCAATCACTACATGTTTCCATGCTATGCCTGTGACCAATTACAAATAAATATACTGAATATTTAAAAATTCTATTCCAAAATATGACAGAAAATAAACATAAGAGGAACTTACTATTAAACATCCATAACAGACAGAGTATTACAAAGACAAACTTCTATTTCTTCATTGTCTTGAAATAGAGAAGACTGCCAATGGCTTTCCTTGAACTCCCCTTTCCCTTTGTAACAATGAGTGCTTTCGGAATAGTTTCAGAAAAAAAAAAAAAAAAACTCCACTCGCAGCAGCTTCCAGAGATTATGGAGAAAACTAATGCATTTCACTGCATCATGCAGTTGTCAGTGTTGGTAATTCAAATAATGTGCTTGTTTACCAATTAAAATTCATTCAGGATGACTTGCATATTCAATGTGAAAAAAAAACAACCTATTATCAGAATTTTAGATTAATATTTGGCTGCCATATTGTTTGAATGTGTTTGGCATAGCAACTTCCCTTAATATTGTAGTAACCATAATTAATGTTTTACTATATTAATGTTATAGATCACCCTATAGGTGCCTCCGTAGCCAGGTGGGAAGGAGCAGCAGTGCATAGCACACGCTTCTTGATTAGACCGGGGTTTGAACCCATCACCACCAAATACGGAGGATGCAGAAAGGTCAGGGAATGACCACCACATATCCCAGAGCAATATGGCCTTAGTTGCTAAAGCTCCTAAAAACCAAATAACAAACAGATCACCCTATATTTCCGAGGTTGAAATGACAATAGAAAGATCAGAAACCTAAAATGCTGGAACGTAAATCCCAACTGCTTATGTATTAATGGATGAGATTAAAATTTACCCCCAGGGGCTCACATCTGGTGAGTATGGGCTTGGCACACCCAGGGTCCTGAGCTGGATATCATCATTCTTCTCTTTCTTGGTGATTTCCTTCTATTTCTGACTCTCTCTCTCTCTCTTCTCTTTCTCTCTCTCTCTCTCTCTCTCTCTCTCTCTCTCTCTCTCTCTCTCTCTCTCTCTCTCTCTCTCTCTCTCTCTCTCTCTCAGGGGTAACTCAGAAATTTTTTTTTTTTTTCTTGGCTGGTGCAGCAAAAGCCTTAGGCTTCCTTGCACCATATGGCTAATAATAATAATAATAATAATAAATAATAATAATTAAAAAGAAGTGCCGATATTAAAAACTAGTTAAAATTAATTGCATAGAGGAAAGTCACCTTTCTTGCTGCTCGTCATATCAGTTTCACTTGGTTCAATAGTGATTTTATATAGTGAAACCCACAAGATGAGCATTAGAAAGGTTCGCTTCCTTCTGTGCAATTTAATTTTAACTGTTTTTTAACATCCACACCTCTTTTTAATTAATCTCATCCATTAATACATAAACAGCTGGGTGGTAAGTTCTGGAATTTAGGTTTCTGATTTTTCTATTGCTATAACTGTTTTATTAACTTCAGCATGGCCAATTGCAATAAATAAATTAAACAGTGAATTTTTGAGTGTACAATATTCTTTGTTAGACAAGAAAGGCAAAAGCAGGTGTTTGTGTGTCACTTATTCAGTGTAAGTGAAGTAAGGATGACCATTACAGTACTTTTAATCCCTTGGTTGAATAAATGTCTCACACTATGTAGGTGAAGCAAACTTTGGCTGATATGGAATCTGTAGTCACTTGGTGGAAATTTAAATTAAGTTTCCAATAATATAAAAAATTATTCGAAACAGCTCAAATCCCTGTGTTACAAAAATGAATAGGACAGCATGAGTACAGTTATCAAAATCAGTTTATGTGGAAGGAGCATTTCAGTTGTGTTTTATTTTATGGTTCATTTTATGTACTGTCGACTAATTCAAAATAAAATATAAGTAAAGTATTAGAATGATTTCACACTAAAAAACAGAAACAGCTGGGGAGAAAGCCCTTTTCACCATGAGGCCAGGTGTTATATCAGTCACCACTGCTTTGCTTTTCCTGCAGAGCAGGTTCAATTAAGGAATTACAGATGATATATTGGTCACCGTTGCTTCATGTGTAATAGCAAGAAAGTGAGCTTCTCCTCTATGTAGTTATGAGAGTCAGTTATCATCCTGGAGTATAAACAGAAAAATCATTCTTACAGTGGCAGACAAAAAAAACGGCATCACCTTGAAAAAAGTAACATTTGAAATGAAATGTATAAGATATTGTTTGATTACAGTCATTTTGTTTGTTGCAAAGCAAAGGTATTATGTGAGATAATGCTTCTATTGCATCAGACAGTAACTGAAAAGTATTGCATCAGCCATTTCTATAAATATGGTGTTCGAAGGGTATACATGCTTATTAGTATCCTGCTTTGCGGAGGTGTAAGCATGGCTCCATATGTTCAGTTGACATCAAGAAAAATAAGTGTAACTGTTGCTCTGTCCCAGGAAGGGCTTTCTATTCGTGCTATCGCTGATAAAATAGGCTGCCATCAGTCAGCAATATCCTGGGTACTGAAATTAAAACTTGAAACCGGTGATGTGAAGAGAAGACCTGGATCAGGCCATAAGAAAGTGACTACGCCTTTCCAAGATTTATATTTGAAACGGCTATGCCTTTGTAATTGCCATGCTAGTGCTCCTAATCTAAAATTGGACTTTGAGATGGCCTCTGGTGTTGAAACAAGTGCACCAACTATCCAAAGACGGCTTTCAGAATGTGGTCTGCATGCCTATTGGCCCAAGAACAAGCCTTTATTGACCCAACAAATGAGGAAGAAGCTACTTTATTGGGCTAAAATGCATGTTTCACGGACAAAAGAGCAATAGGACACTGGCATCTTTTCTGACAAATCGAAATTCGACCTTCATGGCTGAGATGGGAAGTGATATGTCAGAAAACAAAAATTGGAGGCATACCATCCTGAATACATAACACTGACTGTAAAGTTCCCTGTCAGTCAGATGACCTGGGGATGCATAACAAGCAAAGGGGTGGGGTGAATTAAGTTTATTAACGGAACAGTGAATGCAGAAACCTACACTGCTGTTTTGGAGGAGTGCCTGAAACCCGTTATTAGGGATCAACACACAGACGTCCAAAACTGCATTTTTCAACAGGACTCAGCACCTTGCCACACAGCAAAATTGGTAAGTTTATGCCATTTAGATTTAATTATGAGTTTGTCTTCTTGGCTCAAAAGGCTTAAAACATACTTACACCAATGTTTTCCCTCATTTTTCTCCCTTAAGGTGCAGTCATACCTCAGAAATGCTGGCATTACAGTGTTGGACTGGCCCAGCAACAGTGCAGATTTGAACCCTATTGAAATTGCTGGTACCTAATGTCATCTAAAATTGCTGAGAAGCCAACAAGTAAGATTGAGCTGCAGCAGAGCATTGTAAGGGTGTGGTACCATGAAATTGGGCAACCGTATATCCAGAAACTGATTAACTCTATGCCAGATTGTTGTAAGGCTGTAATTGCAGCTGGAGGAGGAAACCAAATATTGAGGACTTATTTTGCTGATTTTATTATTATTATTATTAATAGCTATATGGTGCAAGGAAGCCTGGCGCCTCCGTAGCCAGGTGGGAAGGAGCAGCAGTGGGTAGCCCACGCTTCTTGATTAGACCGGGATTCGAGCCCATCACCACTAAATACGGAGGATGCGGAAAGGTCAGGGAATGACCACCGCATATTCCCGGAGCAATATGGCCTTAGTTGCTAATGCTCCTAAAAACCAAACAACAACGGGGTTGCCCTGAGAGAGAGAGAGAGAGAGAGAGAGAGAGAGAGAGAGAGAGAGAGAGAGAGAGAGAGAGAGAGAGAGAGAGAGAGAGAGAGAGAGAGAGAGAAGTAGAAGGGAATCACCAAGAAAGAGAAGAATGATGATATCCAGCTCAGGACCCTGGGTGTGCCAAGCCCATACTCACCAGATGTGAGCCCCACAGTACACAATACTATTACGTTAACTTGTCATTTCAGTTTGTACACATAAATGCAATAAACTGTATGTTTGGTTGTCATGATTGCCATTTGCATGATTTCTCATATTTCCATTAATTATGCATTAATTACGCATTTTACCCTTTGGGAAGATATTTATGGCAATTAGATATGTCAGGTGGGGTCTTTTTATTGGATTTCATTCACAGAGATATATATCCCATCTAACAAATGCATTTTGAACATTTCTGCAACCCGTAATTGCACTGCAAAACACATTATTTGCAAAATTCACAAGTGATGCAGTTTTTTGTCCACCACTGTATTTAAATTAATGGGAAAAAAAATTCAAGCAATTTCACTGAACCACAGAAACATGTGAAGAGAAAATTCTAAAATGCAACCAATCAAGAACTAGTTGTTGGATGGAATAGGTAAACATTCACTCTGCCTGCTCTTCAGGTGAAGAACTAGTGACTAATAATTCACCAGTGCCATTTTTCTTTTCTTGGTAGATACAGTCCATTTCTTTGCATTGTTTGATCACTCTAGTACTGTACTAACTCTTATGTTATTATCTGCTTAACTTAATGAATATTCTACCTTTTAATTTTAGACAATTTTAAAAACATTAACATTAAACATATGTTGCAGATATCATATTAAATATCCAGAGCTTTGACAAATTGTTTCACTAGCCCTGGCTTAATATTAAGTGGTAGCAGAATGACCTGGCCTGTGTGGATCAGAACATTGTGAACTGTTTCTATCTGAGGAGCCATTCTATTGATATAGTGCTAGCCTATTTGTTGTCTCCTAGATTGCTGGCCTATTTGTTGCCCCTTAGACAGAGGAAGCAAGAATACTTAAACCGCCTTGAAATGTGATGGAATCCTAACATCTTGAAATCTACACAAATATCCCATTTGTGGCTTTCATTGTTGATCTTCAATTTCTGAAGATAATAGCAAAAGATCTGCTATTATAATCAGTTGTTTTACACTGCATGAAAAATAATTGCACTATATAATTTTTTAACATGCAGCACTAATGTAATAGCATGAAAAAAAACTGTATGTTTGATTGGTAGTCTAACATATAAAAGTTTTGATTCCCAAGTTTTGACATTGAATTGCCTTAAGTGAGAATTGTTTCTGTTAATTTTAACTTTCTAACTAGTGGATCAAAACAGTTACAGCAGTAAGCACGTTGGTTCAGTGCCGGACCAAGGTATTTCCATGCCCCGGGCAGAATGTATTTTTGGTGCTCTTTACTTTACTAAGGATATATATATTTTTTGCCTCATTTTTCTTCTGTTTTTAGTGCCTCTTAGAGAATAGCACCCCAGGCAAGGTCCCTGCTAGTCTGTACCTTAATCCGGTACTGCATTGGTTTACAGATATCCCAATCAAGTGTTTTTGGAAAAATGGCAAGAAATAGTTGAAAATGGGAAATTTTAAAAATTTATTCTTACTTCTGATACTATATTGGGTAATAAGATCAAAAAATAAGATCAAATTGGGTAATAAGATCAAAAAATATTTTTATAAACAATAGTCTATCCAAAAAAAATAATTTTCCCAGCTGCCTTGAAATTCACTTTTGGTTGAGAAATGTACAAAAGTGAAACCAAAATGGTATGGAAAATTTACATGGTGGGAAGTTTTCTATTCCAGTCTTAAAGACTTTTTATGGCTATGTCTCCAATGAAAAAATAATTAATGTGCAGTTCAGGAACTTTTACTGTACTTGAGAAATGCCAAAATTTTCACATTCTTTTGAAAATTTGGACAAAATTCACAAAAAGTTTTTGTTTTTCGGTTGATGACATCAACCAAAGAATTTGCTGGTTAATTAGTTTCAATTAAGTTTGTTTCTTAAAATTACTTATAACTTTATAAAATTTATAAATCTTGTAATTCTATAATAATTTTTGTACCAATATTTACAATTCATTTGGTTGAGTATATAACTCATTAAATCTTTAAAATCTTGGTTAAGTGGAATACCAATTCTCTGTATTCATTATATTCATATAGGGAAGGAACCATCAAGGCTGGAGACAGATTATTGGCTGTTGATAACATTAATCTTGCTAGTGTAACCTTAAAAGAAGCAATGGTAATATTAAGGAAGATTGATTGTGAGGCTCTGCTAATGTTGGAATATGATGTATCTGTAATGGGTATGGAATTTTATTTTTGTTTTTTGCAAAATTTGTATTTAAAAAACAATGAAGATTTGATTTTCCAAATAAATTCATTACTATTAGAAATGTAAATGGTGCTTTATTGAGAGGACCACTAGTTCAAAAATATTTCTCTGTTTGCTTTATGATACAGATATAAATTTACAGTATGTGAGAGATGGGAGTCCATAGGAGCGAGTGTTCTTATTTTGATTTGCCATCTTAAACCCAAATGACCACCACTAAAATTATGAACACCAATCACTTAAGAGTTTGATTTGGTTGTTTAAGGCAGCAGTTCTCAAACTGTAGGGCACATGAACATTTCAAGCTGGGTGCAATATGGTAATACATAATTTTATATGTGTGAGAACTTTTAAGTACATTTCTTTCTTAGCAACCATGTGAAACAAAAATTTCCTGGTTTCCCAACATGGAAGGTGACAATTTCCAAAAATCCAGCATTTTCTCTCAAACTGTATGTAATAACCAATTTAATCTTAATAATACTTCACTTAATTAAATTTCATTATAATTTTGTGTTTGTGAGTTGAATCACCATTAGTAAAAATGCATGAATGCAGTGTGATTATTAATGGTAGTGGTGCACATGTTAAAAAGTTTGAGAAATGCTGGTTTAAGATAAGCACAAGGCATCTAAAACTATGAGAGGATTGTGTATTATGTATATAGATTGTGTATATGGCCAGTTTGTATTATCTAAATAAAAATTTGCATTTCTATGAGAAAGACCCTATCTATACTGCTCAAAAGTGACTTCTGGTCTGTGACTGGAATCAGTCCCCAAGACATTTTTATTTGGGTGGAAAGTAGGAAAGCACTATAACATCACAGAGGACTGACCCATCCAGAACTTATGTTTACAGTCAGATATACAGCAATTTTATGTACAGCATGTGGTCATCTAGTGTGATGGTTAACATGGAAAGAAAAATATTTACTTTATCTGGTTACATTGAAACTGATTTTATCTGTAGGGTTCCTAGAGAGTATGGTAACTCTAAAATCATGTTTCGCTGTAAATGTAATAATAAACTATATGGCATTAGTTAGGGCATTTGCATCATTATTACATTGTTGAATTTTTTAGACAAACCGAAGTTTGTACATTAACATCAGTTTATCTGAAAAATTCAACTGTGTAGTAATGATGCAAATGCAGTTTACATAGCTATTATTATTATTATCATCAGCCATATGGTGCAAGGAAGCCTGAGGCTTATGCTGCACCAGACAAAAAAAATTCCCAAATTATCCTGAGAGAGAGAGAGAGAGATTTGATTTGATTTGATTTGATTTTTTATGGCGCATTGGCAGCTAAGGCCATAATGCGCCAAGTCAAAAGAGAGAGAGAGAGAAGTAGAAAGGAGTCACCAAGAAAGAAAAGAATTATGATATCCAGCTCAGGACCCTAGGTGTGCCAAGTCCATACTCACCAGATTTGAGCCCCTGGGATTATTTTGAGGCTTTCTGCCTGAAAATATTAACGTAATGGTAAAATAACTAAATTTTGAAGATTTTTGTATTTAGAATAATACTCAGGACCAGCTTACATCACTTTTTCATTGATGGCATGAGCTGTTCGCAAGTTTAAAATAGATGTGATAGGATAAATTTGCAAAGTGACTAGTTTTGGATTCACTCTGTCTAGGTATGTTAGTGTTTCCTAAGCAATTTCTGTTTGAATTGCTCACCTTTGAGGCATCTGCAGTAAGTGGGCAACTGCTTATTACAGTTGCCATGATGTATTATCAGGACTGACAAGAAGCTAATCCTTGAGTCAGTTCTGATAGTACTGTAAAGTGTCAATTTTTAAAACTTTATAAGGAAGACCAATTGGTTACAAGGATAGTGATACTGGTGAATGTTCAAAATTTAGGCATGAGAGAGTAAGTTGACTGTATTTTTAAAGTGAAAATATAAATAGAGATGCTAAAACCAATTTAAATTATTGATCTATAGTTTTTTGAAATAATTAATATGCTAAGACAATTAGGTTATTAGTTTTCCTGAATACATCTGGCACATAAAAAGAATCAGTGGGAAATAAGCATTCCTTAAAAATGGCTGATAAGAGAAGATCAAGAGCTGGAGGTGTTTGTGGTTATAAGAAAAATAGAATTATAACAATGGATACAAAGATTGATGCAGTTAAGTGCTCTGAGAAAGGTGAGATGACTGCAAACATCAGCTTGGACTTGGATATTCTTCATACATTGATTATAAGATTTATACATTGATTGTACGATTTATGGATAATGTTATGAACTCTGTTCCAACGATGACTAAACACCAAGTGAGTCTTGTTTTACTGATGTAAACTTCTTACAATTTGTCTTCAGTGGACACTTCAGTTTAGCTGGGAGTCTTTATGAGCATCTTAAAAAAGGAAGATGGAGGGTTCTAATGCCATAAGTGCAACACTTTATTGGCACATTATGGTCTTGCGGCCCTTGCTCTGTAAAATCCATAAACAAACAAACAAGCCATACTTTATTCTTTCAGTAATTTTTTAAACTATCTACTCTGATTATGTTTTTACAAGTCATTATTACATGCCATAAGTGCATTGCTCTTACCAAGAAAGGCTTCGGTTCTGCAAATTATATCATCTGGAGACACCTGTGTGAGGTGATCTGATTGAGATGTTTAAGGCTTTGAATTGATTGAGCAGACTCAGTGCTGATGGGATTCTTCCTCTTGCTCAAACTATGCACGTATGAAAGGGGATACATTTAAATTGAGGAAGGATGGTTGCAGGAAGTTTGCCTTTAGCCAGCGAGTGGTTGATTGCTGAAACTTCCATCTGTTGTTGTGGAAGTTGATAGCTTAAATAAATTCGTTAGCCATTTGCATCCCACAAAAAATTCATATGTTTTTACTATCATCATTTCCAACTGTTACAAATATCGTACTATTACTGTTAGTAGTTTTATTACTATAGACTTAAAGGTAAAATCAAAAAACAAAGAGAAATTATATACTATTTTAGTTTTTGTATGTAAAATAATAAATAAATTTATATAGCAGATATGCACACCGATATTTATTTAATAACAAAAGAAATTTGTGCTTATATTTCAAAATCTGTTTGCTCCTCCTGTACCATGCAGTGAATACTATTGATGAATATATTTGCTTCAAATATTCATTTTTTTGTCTTTTTTTATTTTATTTTTTATAGATGCAGTCCATAATGCATCAGGTCCTCTGTTAGTTGAAATAGATAAGACTCCTGGAATGAATCTTGGCCTCACATTGACTAGGGTATATAGACCAGAAATTGCAATTGTTATCGAGAGTATTAAACAAGCTAGCATAGCAGAAAGGTATTGGACATGTTTTATTGTATGATTTTTTAATATGGAATTACAATGTTAGTATAATTAGTTCAATGTAATTAGTGAAATCACTTCTATGCATTTTGTAGAAAGACTAATTCTTTTCCTTGGCTATACACAGTAAATGGATCAACCGTTGTATGTATATACTTTGATTGAAAAAATCAAATAAATAAAAGAACTGAATGAGGATATAAAAAGTCAAGTAATATATGCATTGCTTTACATTTCAGGCACATTTAAATTATTTTTTTCTTAAATTAATAGGAAATTTTCCTTATTCCGTGATTAATTAATTAAACATTTCATCAGTTCATTAATTAATAATTTATTGTTATTATTATTATCACCTGTATTTAACAATGCTAAACATATGAATGCAAATAGAGAATATGCAACATTTAATATGTTTAAAGGCATCATGTACTGGTAATCCACGATCAGATTGTCAAATAAAGCACCTCAGTAGTTGAAAAATTATATACTGTACTCAAAGAACATTTATCAGAATTTCAACATGTGACATTCATGTGATAATTAGCTGGAATCAGGTGAGATTTGTGTAGCAGTAGTTCTTAAGGAGTGACAAATGTATGGGGGAAATAAAGCTAATGTTATTGACATGAAATTATAAAGGCTACCCTAAAAATATTATAAATAAGTCCTGGAATTTTCAGAGCTGATGGTCCCAATTTATTTCACTTTTCTTTTCTGGGGAGGAAACTGGCAAAAGGCAGGATAATGGAATTATTTACAACTAAGAGCATAAAAAAAATCATAAAGCATGGTACATATTATCTTTTCAAGAAGCCACAACATGACCATAGTTTTATTGGAAAAACAGTTTAGTGCAAGTCCCACAAAAATTTTTAAAATTATTTGTGTTATTTTAAATTTGGTAACTTTTGCTATTTTAAATTTTGTACATCTAAACTGTATGGCAGTGGCTTCGATACTTTATGCACAGCGCATTTGAGTAAAGGAAACTGTGTTAGGATAAGCCATGTTAAAGGACTATAATGTACTTACTGTGTCAAGACGATCCACATGTAGGCAGAAAACGAGACTGAGTAAACTAGCGTTGATTAAGTTATGGTGAATAATTAGCACCCCCTGGTTTTTATGCTAATGCATCAGATTAATTTTCATTAATCTGCAAATTAAAATGTGAGTGCCATCAGTGCATCTGGTGCTGACTGCCATGCTATGTTCAAAGTCACTTAAATATTTCATCTTGCTTATTCTCACACTGAATTGTACACATGCAGGATTCCCATGTGTGCAATTCAATGATGCTGTTACTGAAGGAGCACTTCATTTCATGAAAAGGTAGGTATACCTAATAAAGTGGCCACTCAGTGTAAAATATGAGGTTTATATTAATATATTTACTTTCTTTCTTATAGATGTGGGGCCTTGCATGTGGGTGATCACATCTTGGCAATTAATGACATCAGAGTGGATCAAATGACTCCAGCTGAAGCTACTCAACTTCTGAAAACTTGTGCTAGTGATGTCATAAAGATAGAAATATTTCCTGTTAGTCAGCTACTGTACCGAAGGATACCACAGACAAATGTTCGAAAAGGTATTTTACATCATTTGAGTTGATGCTAAAGCAATGAATGTTTGGATAAGATTTCACAGATTTCCATTTATTGTATTCATTACAAAAGTAATCAAATTCAGAACCAATGAAAAAATAACACTGAACCAATGTAAAATGCATATTATGAAAAAAACTAATTATTTTGTGTTAGATTATTGAGCAAAGTCTGGATGTTATAAGCAAAAAACACTGTCAGCAACACTGAGCACCCACACATGGCATCATTTGGAAACAGTTTCATGCACCAAATTAGAGATGTCATCTGTAATCTTATTTTGGAATGCAGAAAGAATAAAACCTGCTAAAATTTATTAAAGGATGTTTGGTCCAGTATCATGAAGTGTGCATGAGTAAATGGCAAGTCTATAAGTGGGTGAATTAGTTTAAGAATGATATTGAAAGTTGGGAGGATTCTCATCAACCAGGGCCAATATACCATATTGTGACACCACAAATCAGAGAAGCAGTGGAAGAATTCATATGAAGAAACTATC
Organism: Mastigoproctus giganteus; assembly: GCF_048544385.1. Classification (NCBI taxonomy): domain Eukaryota; kingdom Metazoa; phylum Arthropoda; class Arachnida; order Uropygi; family Thelyphonidae; genus Mastigoproctus; species Mastigoproctus giganteus. Next base: position 216,703,976 of record NC_143576.1, read on the forward strand.
ACATTACTATTATAGAAATTGCCACAGTGTGTATGTTAGTTTAGTGCATACTAAACTAACATATAATAAATGCATACTAATTGTTAATGAAGAACAACAGTGCATACTATTGTTAATGAGGACGCTCAATTCCAACCCTCAAGCACAGACTTTTAGATTGGAATTGAGTGCCAGAGCTGAAGAAACTATAATTTATCATGTGTTTTGTGCTTCTTCAATGATACGAGTGTGAGGGAGATGCCTTCCTAATACATAATGATCAGAAGTGAATCTTGGGTGCACTATTACAACAGAAAGAAAATGACAATAGTATCAATTGATGCCAGTGTTTCTGATCCACTCTGGGATTCTCTTCTTAAGACAAATTGCTATATTGTAGAGGCAAATTTTTTTGAAGATAGATTATCCACTTTGAATCCCACAGTGGATCTGAAATGCTGACTCCAATTGCAACTGTGTTAACTTAAATAAATGTGCCTTTATATAGAAAACCCTCTTTTCCACTTAATTAATAAACCACTTAATTTAAATATACACATGAAGTCTGTGGTTTTTATCTTCTGAAATTTAATTATTAATTTCCATGTAGGGCTTTTTACAGACCACACTGAAATTATTTTTTTTTTTATGTACTACTACTACTAAAGCTCATGATATGTATTATCATGAGCTATGCTACTATTCATAATACACTTTCATGAGAAGTACCACATGAATTAATACATTATCATTAATTTCTTATATAGTATATGAGAAATTAAGGCCATTATAGGAAAACCTTGTTTTTCCCTAGTGGAAATAAATTTTAAATTGTCTTAAATCTAATATACAAAAGGATACAGGCCCTGCTAATACTAATATTAATACCTGGTAGTAGGTGCACTCCTATTTTGTTATGTGGGCAACTGTCCAATGCTCTAGTAATGCCCCAAAATTAGAAGCACATAAAATGACTGCATTCATTATGTTTCTAATCTCTTTAATTTTTTGGCCATGATCAGTGATTGTTTTAAAGCAGTGAATAAGTACATCATACTAGGTGTGGCAAAAAAGTTCCTGGACTGGTGCTGTTTGTGGTTCGATGAGTTAGAAAATAAACAGAAGTGGTATGTTGCATTTCAGACTTCCTCCAATGGAGATTGTGCAGTAGGCTGAGAGATTTCAAGTAACAACCAGCTTCATTTTTAGTGTTAGTTAACATTCTGTGTCACAATTTTGCAATGGAGCAATGAACAAATATCAAATTTTGCTTTTAACTGAGAAAATCTGTTGCAGATTTTCTCAGTTAAACTGAGAAAATCTGAAATGTTAAAAACTGTTTATGGTAATGAAATGTCAAGGCATACCAGTGTGTTTTATTGGTATATTGGTGTGAATTCATTTAATTAACTGAACATACATGGGAAATTGATTGATTGTTACCCAGATTATTGAAAAATCTTTCAAGCTGGTGGCATTGTCACTACACTGCCAATAAAAGACGATAACACTTTTCAAGAGGGAAGTGATTTTTAAATTTCAAAAGATGAAAACATTGACTTCACATATATTTGCAATTTAAATAGTTTGATTGTCACCCAGAGATGGAGTCTATTTTTACCTTTTGAATTTAAAAATCACTTCTCTCTTGAAAAATATTATTAATGGTATTACTGCTTCTAATGGTACTACCACTCGTTGAAAGGTAGACAAGGTTTATATATACATGCAACATGAGAATTGCCAAATGACAGATCAAAATGGCAGATCTAAAATGTTGAAGGAGATTAAGAAGCTTCAAGCCTAAAAAGTGAATATCCCAGCACTGGGACAACTTGTGGTCTAATACTGTACATAAGAGACTGATGCCTACATAAAAAATTTGTGTTTTGCATGCAAACTCAGGTTTACATTTAGCTTATTTTAGCTAATGAACACAAATCCTTTTGTCATACTTTTCTAGACTTGAAGCTTCTTAATCTCTTATAAATGACTTAAATTATTATTAATAATAATAATTTAACTGTTAAATTAATTATTTTTAAAGCATGTTAATTACTTTATATGAATGAAATTAGCATGAATAAAACTAAATACTTTTTTTTATTGTTTATTGTTGACTAATGATATTTGTTTAAAATTATGTATATTTCATTTTGTTCACTAAACAGGACTCTTTCTACCCTCATCCCCAAGACCATCTCACTGTAGTTCTAATTTTACAAATCGTTACTCCATCCGATCATCGTCAACCTCAGCTCCTCACCTTCCTCTCTCTTTTCTTCAAATGAGAAGAATTCGTGATAAAACAGCCATTTGTAGTCACTCTCCAGATAACTTGCTTCCTTCGTTATCAAGTGGTAAGTTTTTATTTTTTCAGTTAGTTATTATTAATGCTACACATATTTACTTTTTTTCCAACATGTTATATTAAATACATAATCATTGTTCTTGAAATTCTAAACTCTGTCAAAATGGCATATTGGAAATATAAACTATATTATTAAAACTTTGGATGTTTCTTTAAATTAATATTTTGTTTCAACCCATTAATTCTTTATTGTTATGGTTTAAATTGGATTTTAGGCTCACTGCCTTCCAGTATCACTGCAGCATTAGCACCTAATGGCCAGGTTTGCCACATAGAAACAACAGAAGTTACAATTCAAGCTGATCTCAGAGGATTTGGCCTAGCTCTTCAGGGACCAACATTTTCAACAGAACTAGCTCCATCTCCGATAGTAATCAGTAATATTGATCCAAATGGACCAGCAGAGAAGTAATGAGAAATCGATCTATATTTAAATATTACAGTAACTCTTTACATATGCATGGGCATCTTCAGTTAGAACCATAGAAATAATAGGGTTCGGTCAGTACCATTTGGAATTTGCTAATGGTATTAGCTCCTTTTATCAGATGTTTAACATACCCTGCCAAAATTTCTGAAGATGCCTATGAGGGTATGTAATATAAGGGTTGTTTAGATGAAATAAAAACATGTATATTTACTTTGCATCGCAAAAGATTATACAAAAATCATTGTAGATGTTAACATATTAGTTTTAATGGTGCACAAGAAAATTAGAAAATTCCCTTCCCTTCCTACAACTGTTCTTTGAAATGCTGTTCTGTTTACTCAACTATTTCTTTAAATAAACTTTTACTCTAGTTTCCATGATTTGTGTAAAAATATTGTCTTTTAGAACTTTTTTTCTTTTCATAAGGGACCTGTAATATGGTAGTCATTTGGAGAAAGATTGTTTCCACTACAACTCATTTTTGCTTCTAGTTGTAATAATCACACCATGATTCACTTCCAGAAACAACTCCTTTTCTGATGGTAATATGCATTGCAAACAGAGGCCCACATACATATTCTTCTGGTCATCTGTAAATGAGGCTCAATTATGGAGAGAGAAAAAAGGAGTACAAGTAGTCAAGGTCATGGCCAGCTTGGCCTGATACAAATCCTCTTTTGGGCTCCAGATGGAGCTGCAAAGAAGATATGTACCAGGATCTGTAAATTCATGGTGGAGCCCTATCTGAAAAGCATTTGAACATTATGCATTCATGCTACCTGATAATGGATACATAGTTTCAACACTAATATTTGTCACTTTTACTATTTCACAATGTACACTGATATGCAAAACTTAAGGACCAATACTATTTCTAAAGGTTATAACGACAAAATCAAATGAAACAGCCTGTGGCGATTTGCATAACTGTGGCTGTTCAGTAGAAAGCTGGTGCACATGCAAAAATTTGAATTGTGATGAGAGGGCTTACATAAACAGATAAAAGCAGCAGTTCAGCAGTTATGTGCAAATTACCGAATGGTGAGTACGATTGTTACAGATGTTCAATTGGTTTCATACAGTGCTACAGACAATGAAATGACCAGTAGACAACATCTGGATAACTTTACCCGGGGTCGAATAATTGGGAAGGTCGAAGTGTGAGGAGTGTGGCTGCAGAGTTCGGTATCGCCCATAGCGTCGTCTCACATGCGTGGTCGGCCTTAGAATGAGAAGTACAGCTGTTTGAATGACCAGTGGTGGTTGCCCGCAAAAAACGATGCCCAATGATGACCTCTATGTACTCCTACAGGCCAAGAGGGACCGACAGCAGATAGCAGGATCCATTGCAAACCAGCTGCACAGGATGCAGGATATCGCAATTTACTGTGGCCAGGTGACTCCACAAAGGTGGACTGTTTGCCCGATGGCCAGTATGCTGTGTCCCTTTAACACCTACCCATCAGAAACACCATTTACAGTGGTGCATCGAACACAAGGACGACAGCAGCACAACGGGGTAAGGTACTCTTTACTGATGAGAGTAGATTCAGTCTCAGCAGAGATTCTGGATGTCAGCTAATCTTGTGAGAGGCTGGCACATGGTATCACACCACAAACATCACTGAAAGTGATCCATATGGTGGTCGAGGTGTTCTTGTCTGGGGAGGCGTTATCTTGGATGGATGTACACAACTCCAGATACTGGAAGGCGGTACTGTAACCGGTGAACGTTACTGTACTGAGGTAATCCTTACCCATGTGCGTCTATTCCAAGGTGCCACTGGCCCCAAGTTCGTGTTTATGGATGATAATGCCACAGCCCATCATACTGCAGCTGTTGATATGCTTTTGGAAAGTGAGGACATTGTTCATATGGATTGGCCTGCCAGTATCCCTGATCTAAATCCCATCGAACACGTATGGGAGGCTCTGGGGAGATGCCTAGTGGCACGTCCATACCCACCAGAAAATGTTCACCAGCTGAAGATGGTGCTAACAGCATTTTCTGTTTATAGTCCGTCACGACAACCAAGTCAATAGAGTTTACAATAAATCATCAATACAAATATTTATCATATTTTGTAGTCACAGGCTTGAACCCTGGTCCAATCAAGGAACGCATGCTATGCACTCTCGCTCCTGACCACTCGGCTATGTCGTGCTGACAGAGGAATGGATGATGTTACTACAAGAACTTATCAACAACATTGTTCTAAGTATGGACAGGCAGTGCAAAGCCTGCATCAATATTAGAGGGTGGCCATATCTACTACTGAGGACTACCTCTTCCCTTTATTCCATCTTTGGCAGTGATGCATCTGTATCATGGCAGCCAGTGCTATGTTGCCATTTTTGATTAAAGTCCCTCTGTACCGTTTTGTTTCCGTTGTTGTTTCCTTCATCATTTCTGTACCTTATGAGGTTCCTTTGGTATGCTTTTCCCATATCCAGACCACTCCTATGAGAAGCTACAGGTAAAAACCTGTAGTGCAAAACTTAAGGACCTTAAGTTTTGCACACCAGTATATTACATTGCAGTATGCTTACACCAAATCATTCACTTTCACAATTGTTGCATTGTTATTAGTATTAGTAACGGCCGCATGGTGCAAGAACGCCTATGGCTTATGCTGCACCAGCCAAAAAAAAAAAAAAAAAATCGGAACAAAACAATGATAAAAACAAAAAAAATAAATAAATAACTAAATAATAATAATTAATAAATAAAAAAAAAAAAATAAAATAAAATATAAATAAAAAGGAAATTAAACCTATCATCCTATGTGCTTCCCTTACCCGAAAGTACTATCCAGATGACCTTTGAATTTCCCCAAACTGTCAGCCTCTACCACCCATGAAGGCAACTTATTCCAGTAATTTATAACTCACCGGCTAAAATAAAACTTCCTGCAGTCCAATCTAAACATTTCCCCCCATAACTTGAATTTATGTCGCCTAGTTCTAGCATCATTTATAATCTTGAAAATTTTGTCCTCATTCATTTTACTGATGCCTCTCACAGCCTTAAACACCTCAATCAAATCTCCTCTAAGGTGTCTAGTTTCCGAACTCTGCAACCCACATATTCGAAGTCTCTCTTCATAAGGACGCCCTTTTGCCGATCTCACCAGGAGAGTTACCCTTCTTTGCACCCTTTCAAGAAGCTCGATGTCTTTCTTTAGGTGCGGTCTCCATACTTGAACACAGTATTCCAAGTGTGGTCTAACATAAGCCTTATATAATGGGATTATCACGTCCCTATCTCTACTTGCAAAAGTTCGATAGATCATCGATAGGACACCATGGGCCTTCCTTGCAACCTGTTTGCAATGCTCAGAGAATTTCATGTCTGACCGTATCGTAACACCCAAGTCCCTTTCCTTCCAGTACTGGGTTTAGTTGAACTCCACCAAGTGAATAAGTTTTTTTGGGATTACTGTTTCCCAGGTGTAATACCTTACACTTTGTTGGATTAAAGCACAGCTGCCATTTTTCTGACCATTCTTGAAGTCTATCTAGGTCTCTCTGAAGAAGCTCAGCTTGACAGTAATCATTAACTACTCTACCAATTTTAACATCATCTGCAAATTTAGACATCACGCCCTCTATCCCTTCATCAATGTCGTTTATGAAAATTAAAAACAACAGTGGTCCTAATACTGATCCTTGGGGAACCCCACTTCTTACATCAACCCAATCTGAGGAATAGCCATTTATCACAACCCTCTGCCTCCTGCCCTGAAGTCATCCTTCTATCCATCTAAGGATTTTCCCAGTGATTCCAACTTGTTCCAGCTTATAAAGTAACCGCTCATGTGGGACTGAGTCAAAAGCTTTGCTGAAATCTAAATAAACAATGTCGAAATTATTCCCTAAATCCAGCTCGTGAGTGACCCTTTCGAAATAGCGAACCAGATTTGTTAAACATGATTTTCCCTTTACAAAACCATGCTGAGTATCCTTGAGAATTTCAATTCGATCCAAATGATCCTGAATTCCACCCTTGATCATTGCCTCCGTGATTTTCCCTACTACTGAAGTCAGACTGACAGGTCGATAATTTCCAACTTCACTTTTAGAGCCACCCTTATGTATGGGAGATAAATTTGCACTTTTCCAATCCAAGGGAATCTCCCCAGAGTCTAGTGATGCCCGCATAATTAGCCTCAATGGTTCAATGCACTCGCTTGCCGCCTCTCTTAAGATTATAGGGTATATTCCATCAACTCCAGGAGCCTTACTGGTCTGTAGGCTCGAAAGTTTTTTCATTAAATAATCTTGCGAAATTTCAATATCATTAATTACATATTTTTTAACTTCACTCCCACAATTTCCCATTGCCACAAAAGGCTTTTCATTTGTAAATATTGATGCAAAATAACTGTTGAGTTCATCTGCAATGGCAGCTGGTGTATTTATTACACTCCCCTTTTCCTTACGTAAAGGTCCGATCTGGTTTGTCCTGCTCTTCTTGGCATTTATATATGTGAAGAATTCTTTATCCCCCCTCTTTGCTCTGTTTGCTAGTGATTTCTCATAAACTGCCTTTGCCTGTCGAACCTTTTCTGTGGCTCTATTACACATCACCTTGTAGCTGTTGTAGGCTTCAGTACTTTTTATTGCTCTGTAACCTTTCCATGCCACCTTTTTCTGCTCAAGTAATGTGGCATCTGTGATTAATGTTTTAAAAGCGTACCACAGTTCAATTGTATTCATTCTCAGCGCGATATCTACCCAGTTAATAGAGGCCGTGTAGTACCTTAAGGCATCGTAATTTCCTTTTCTGAAATTAAAACCCATTCCTTTGCCTTTTACTTCTGCTACCTCTCTCGTCATCATCCATCGTAGAACTCCGTGATCACTTCCTGCTACTGGTTCCTCTACTGTCAGCCCTGTTATGTCATCTGATTCATGTGTGATGATGAGGTCTAGGATATTCTTTTCTCTAGTACTTTCCCTGACATGTTGATACAAATAACAGTCATCTAGTTGATTTAAAAATTTTGTTCTCCATGTCGAGTTTCCTTCCCATTTACTCCAATCAATTAGAGGCAAATTGAAATCACCCATAATAAGGCATTGACGCTTACTTGCCCATTCCATTTGCATGTAGAGGCTTTTTTCATAATCTTCACAATAGAAGTTATGGAATAGTGCAAACAATAAAAAGAAAAGTAAGTCTACTGTGGGTCATGGTAGACAAACACTGTAGACTAACAATTGTTCCTGTACTTTTTCCAACACTTAAATCATTACTTGCCTTATTTTTCTCTGATAAAAAAAAAAAAAAAAATCGTATGTGATAGAAAATGTAGTCTGAAAGCCTAAATTTAGTCTGAAAATCTTCTGCACTCCAAAAATGAACTTTAACATTCTGATTTAAAGAAATCCATCAAGCACACCTCACATGCTAATACTGCTTTGTTTACACAGCTTGCATATACTACTCTGCATGCAGTGCTGCACCTATAATGCATACATGATATCCGTACAATTCAAACCAAGACTCCTATGACAGTTCTGCAACAAATCAGTTGACCGACGACTTCAGGCTGATTATCTACTCTCCATTGAATGTGAATGTGTTCCTGTGTTTAATTTGAATGACTCTTATACATTATTTATCTTTTTATATACCTTTTTATTAATATGTCTTCATTTTGTTCAGAATTTTGTTTATGAATATTAAGATTTAGTCATAAAGTAGTGCATCTGTTAGAGTAGGAAACAATATAATGCAAACATCAGTATATAGACAAGAAACTTTAAAATAAAAAAGAAAAAATTTCTAACCCTCTATTGGGTATGGGGAAAAAAAAAAAAAAAAAAAAAAGGAGCAGGTGCATGTCTTATTTTGTACCATTTAACTATTTGGGATAAAAGGCAAAAAAAAAAAAAAAAAAAAAAATTATGCAATTTATAATTTTATTCTTTATTCTGAAGTTACTCTTATTGGATAATAATAACAGATATTTTATCTCATTCAGTAATGTGAAGTGAGAAAAAGCTCTAATAATGATGCAAAAAAAATCTATTAATGACACAAATCAGAAGTGGATACCATAAAGATACAAAGGCTTACTCTAACAAAAAAATACAAATAATTTGGTATGACTAAGACAGTATATAAAAATATGTGTTTACATACACACAGTGATCACTGAATTATGACCACCTCCCTATTACTGTGGGTGCCTCTGTAGCCAGGTAGGCAGGAGCAGGCAGTGCATAGCACATGCTTCTTGATTAGACCATGGTTTGAGCCCATGATCACCAAATACGGAGGATGCTGAAAGGTCAGGGAATGACCACCGCATATCCTCGGAGCAATAGGGCCTTAGTTGCTAATGCTCCTAAAAACCAAATAACAACAACAACCTAATACCGTGTTGGGTCACCATTCATACAGATAATCTTTTAACATTGACAAATGCAAAGTACTGCATATGGGTTAAAGTAACTCCAGAGGAACGTACTAACTGTGTGGTATTACACTTAGAGTGGTAGAAAATAAAAAAAGACCTGGGAGTAATTGTGCAGGCAGATATGAAGTTTTCTGAGCAATGCAGACAGGCTGCAAGAGCAGGTCATGGGGTTTTGTTAATGATATACAGGAATTTTGCTAGCAGGGAAAAGGAGGTGATTATCCATTTGTATAAGGCAATGGTCAGGCCATGCCTTCAGTCCTGCATACAGGTCTGGAGTCCTCCTTTTAGGAAGGATGTAGATTTGCTTCAGCATGTAGAGAGAAGGGCAACAAGATTGGTGAGGGGAATGAAGGGATCCTCCTACTAAGAGAGGCTTAAGTTCTGCAAATTGCAGCAGCTGGAGACCAGGCACCTGTGAGGTGATCTGATTGGGGTGAAAAAGTCTTGAATGGGTTGAGCACGCTGAATTAGTAGTAGTGGTAGTAGTAGTAGTGGTGTGTGATGCAAGAAAGCAGTATATGAGCATATGCAGCATCAGCCAAAAAAAAAAAAAAAAAATCACACAACCTAAATGTTTGTCCAGTTCCTTCTTAAATTTATTAAACCTATTGACTTCCACAATGACAGATGGAAATTTGTTCCAGCAATTAACCACCCACTGGCTAAAGGCAAATTTCTGCACATCTATTCTACATCTGTCTTTCATTAATTTGAATTTATGCCCCCTTAGGTTCGTAATCTGAACAAGTGGAAGAATCCCATCAGCCTTATACACCTCAATCAGATCACCTTGCAGGTGATCTACATCAAGCAAATCTACATCCTTCCTAAAATGAGGCCTCCAGACCTGTACACAGTACTCAAAGCGTGGCCTGACCATTGCCTTATACAGAGGGACAATCACCCCCTTTTTTCTGCTAGCAAAATTTCTATATATCATTGACAAAACCCCATGACCTACCCTGGCAACCTGTCTTCATTGCTCAGAAAACTTTATATCTGACTGCACAATTACTCCCAGGTCTTTTTCATTTTCTACCACCTTAAGTGTAGTACCAAACAGTTGGTACGTTTCTCTGGGGTTACAGTACTTCTACCCACATGCAATACTTTGCATTTGTCAAGGTTAAACTTCAGGTGCCACTTCTCAGCCCATCTGCCCAAATTTTCTAGATCCTGTTGCAGTAGCACACTGCCATTACTGTCATTAACAACCCTGTCAACCTTTGTATCATCTGCAAACTTCGACACTAAGCCTAATATACCTTCGTCAATATCATTGATGAATATATAAACAACAGTGGACCCAATTCTGATGGGATTCTTCCACTTGCTCAGATTACGAACCTAAGGGGGCATAAATTGAGGAAAGACAGTTGTAGAATAGATATGCAGAAATTTGCCTTTAGCTAGCAGGTGATTAATTGCTGAACAAACTTCCATCTGTTGTTGTGGAAGTTGATAGCTTAAATAAATTCAAGGAGGAACTGGACAAACATTTTGAGGGAATGGTTGTGCAAAATTTTTTTTTTTTTTGGCTGATGCTACATAAGTTCATACGCTTGCTTTCTTGCATCATATGCCTCTATTACTATTACTATAACAGCTACTATTTGTCTAGGCATTGACTCCACTATAGTCTGTATGGGATCTGCAGCCATGTAAAGCTTTACACAGTGTGAGAATAGATGACAGTTCCATGTCCATATGCCTCACTTCCCATTCTAAAACATCCTGCAGGTGTTCAGTAGGATTTAGGTCAGGCAAATTTGGAGGCCAATAAAGATGGGTGATATTGTCACTTTGTTCCTCAGACCACCCGTGCACAGTGTGGGCCAGGTGATAGAGCATTATTATCTTGGAAGATTCTGTTTCTGTCCAGGAAAAAATGCAATGTGGTAGGGTGCACGTGGTCTCCTAAGAGCTGCTAGCAGACCTCACCAGTGAAACATTGACCCATATGCACCAAGGGTACTAGTTCTTTCCGGCAAAATATGACCCATATTAAGCTCTCATTGCCACCTGCTTGTATAGTGGGTGCCATTCACAGTGGATCCATGGACTCATGTTGCTTGCATCGCACATGAAGGCATCCGTTGGCATGTTGCACTGGACTCATTGGACTCATCCAAATCAGTACACTTGCTCCAGTCCTACAGTGTCCAACCAGTACTGATCATCATTGACAGCATTTGTGAATGATGATCAGTGGTGAGGAGAGGGTGGGTGTCTCTTGGGATATATGCCGTGGAACTCCACAAGTGTGAGTGTGTGGAGCATCGTATTTGAGATATTGTTCTTGTGTTGTATTGCGATGTCAACTGTTGCACAATGACCTCTCATCGAGCCCATATAATGCACTGCACCCTTCACTCACCACAAACATTGTCCTTGCTTAATCCTTTACAGTTCTGTTGGTAGGAAGTGGTTTCCAATATGGAAGCACCTGATGCACGACCTCACACAATCATGCCCTTTTGAAACTCCACATTATCTTTACTATATTCCATACCTGCTACTTATCACTTTGACTTGCACAATCAGATGCAGATTACCAGTGCTCTAGCAAACAAAGCTGTTTGGCTTTTTATGCTGCGAGTTATGTGGCATAGTCCATTATGGATGGGGTGATTATAATTCAGTGATCACTGAGTGTATATGGTACAATATATGTGTGTATTTTTATTTATTTCTAGTTTAAATATATTCCGATTTGTTTAAATATTTTGCTTTTAATGAGTAGCTAAGTGAAACTTAAATTAAGTAAGCAAGTCCAAAAATTTTACCAAAGAAACCCATCTCCTCTTTATAGCTTATGAATGTACATATGGGAAAAAAACTCTGATTTATGTAATTTCAATATATGTTGTATTCACAGGAACACATCCCCAACATAAATCAGAAACTTTTTGTCAGCATTTAGTTCCTTCAATGCTGAAGGAACTAAATGCTGAACATCAACACTCTAGACTATGTTTTTAACAAGCATGGTTTCATTTATCTGGTTATGTAAGTAGTTCAAAATAATTACATCTGGATTTCTGTGAATCTCCACGTCAGTTGTTAAGAACCGTTGCAAGCAGTCAAAACTGGAATGTGGTGTACAATGTCATGAAAACATTTGTTCAGCCAATGTTTTTCAGTTCAGTGAAACAATAAATTCTGAACAATACCAGGAGATTGTCACACACACAGATTGTTGCTTTGTTGGAAGCAGATGAAAAATATTACCAATTCAAACAAGATGGTGCCACTTGCCATACGGACAATTTAAATGTGACCCTGTTGGAAGGATTGGTCAGCATATTATGTCAAAAGAGTTATTACCACCACATTTCTCTGACTTGTCACTTCTTGTTTTATTTTTTGTGGAGAATATTAAAAGAAAAAGTATATGACAATAATCTACAATCATTGGAGAAAGAAACTTGAACAGGAAATTGAAGTTAATATCCAAAACATAAGGTTTGTAACACTTTCAGAGAGTGGTGCATAATATGGTCAGTATGGCAGATGAATGTTTAGTTGTGTAAGCTGAACATTTTCAACACCTATTGATTAATGGATACCTGTATAAAAGTTTTATTAATAAGTTAAAATAATGTAAATTTTTAAAATTGCATTATTTTAACTCCTGCATGTATGGTTTCATTTTAAATGGCTAGGCTTTTATGACTAGGACCCGAGCCCAAAGGGAATTTAAAAAAATTTAATCTAGCCCACAAATTTTATCTAATCCTACTGTATATTAAAGAGGAAACCGCTCATTATAAATTTTCAATTTATGATGTTTTTATTTTCATGTTACACTTTTAGAACAGGTACCTTGCAAGTGGGAGATCGTGTCCTAGCAGTGAATAGACAAAGTACAGATGGTATGTCAGTAGAAGAGGTGACACAACTCATTCAGCAGTCCCGACCGACAGTGCTAATAGAAATAGAGTTTGATGTTGCTGAATCAGTTGTGCCTAGCAGTGGAACATTTGCTGTTAAGTTACCTAAGAGAGGCACAACTCTTGGCATTACAGTTACTTGTAAGTTTTTATTTACATCTAAAAATTTAAGGGTTACTTTAAAAAAAAATTTGGTGTTATTTTCATTAGGTAAAGGAAATTATAGATAATAGAAACAATAATTTGCAAAGATGGAACTTTTATAATTTTTTATAAAATAGTTAAAAAAAACAGCTTTTTTGCTAACTGCTCATTGTTTATGGCTTTTATTCAGAAATAAGAGTTCAGCAGACATTGTAATGATCAGCAAAACTCATGATCACATCTAAATTGTAACTGACAATTACAGGTTACATCTAAATTGTGATCTTTAGTTACCATATTGTTATACACCACTAAGCATATTTTTATCTGGAAGCTCTAAATGGAAAGCAGTTACAGTGTCTTTTAGAATAATATAGTCACCAGAGAAATTTCTTGTGTTTGTTATTAAAATCTTGCTACGTTTCATTGGCAGCTCCTAAGAATCGTGCTTCTGGTGACCCATTGATAATTTCAGCGATCAAAAAAGCAAGTGTGGCTCATAGAACAGGTACTCTCCAACCTGGAGACAGGCTGTTGGCTATTGGTTCTATAAGGATGGACAACTGCACTGTTGAAGATGCTTCTCAGATATTACAAGAATGCAGAGATATTGTTAAGTTACGCATTCGTAAGGATGATACCTATTCTGGTAATTATTGCTTCTGATTTAGATTTGTAAGTTTGTAATATTCCAGAGTGTATTGTACTTGATAGCAAATAAGATGGTCACACTTTTCCTCTTATTTTCCTAAATGACTTGCTTGATTGTTATTAGCAATAGATAATCTCCCCTGAAAGTTTATGCAAAGATAACAGGCTGAAAGACTTTTAAGAATACAGATTTGGAAAGAGAAATGAAGTCTAATGTATTAATTGAGGGAATGGCAGAAATGAGATTAGTGAAGAATCACCTTTATATCCGATTTAAGGTTCTGAATGAAACCTTAAATTTTAGTATTAGCCATATAGTGCTAGGCTTTTGCTTCACCAACCAAAAAAATAATAAATAAACTGCCTGTGTGATTCCTTCCTCACCTGGGAACCTATCATGCTGCCCTTCCACTTTCTCCATCCTGTCAAACTTGATCACCTGTGGAGGCAGCTTATTCCAGTAATTAACAACTTGCTGGATAAAAGAAAATTTCTTGCAATACATTCTAATCTAACCTCTCCCTCCCCATGTAATTTGAATTTATAATCCCTAGTTCAGGAATAATTTAAATTTCACCCTCATTCATTTTACTTTCCCCACTTAGAGCCTTATTGATCTCAATTATGTCTATAATTTTTTAGGCCTAAATTTGTAACTAATAGATTGATCACTTTTATAAGAAATAAGATGGTTGACTAAGTATTAGCATATAATTAATGGTTCTGTTTTTAAAATAACATTTTGTATGACAGAGGAACCTGATGCTACAGGATCAGTTGTGTATACTGTGGAGTTAGTGAGACATGGTGGACCTCTAGGCATTACTATATCTGGTAGTGAAGAGCCTTTTGATCCCATTATCATCTCAGGCCTCACTGACAGTGGCCTTGCTGAAAGGTAAGTTTCCACGTGTTAAGTGAAAACACGAGACAAATTTGATTTTATCAACACATTTCTCCTACTCCTATTATATTTCTTTTATAACTTTATTTTTTCAAATAAAATTGAAAATAGAAACCATCTCTAATTAATTCATTTCTTTGAAGAAGATAATATATAAGCATTGATTTTCACTTCTTTATAGTAAAACTAAATTATTTTTTTTCCTAAAAATTAACCATTTAACTGCATAAAATTAGTTATATCTTTTTTCAGTTTAATTTTTCAAATTTGTTTTTTATTCACTTTTGTTCTTGATAAATATAATTAAAATTTAATTTTTAAATAAAATCTTTGAAACACAGTTTCTCTCTCTCTCTCTCTCTCTCTCTCTCTCTCTCTCTCTATATATATATATATATATATATATATTGGGATGGTTTATGGACAAGAGGCACTACTAGTAATAGCAGAAATACCCAACGACCATAATAGAATATAGCTAAATAGATGATAAATAGAGTATGTGTGAAGAAGTGGAGAAATACTAACCATGTCAGATGTAGTAACAATAAAAATTAAAATCATCAGATCTATAGCATTAAGTACTATTTGTATTACAGCCACTCCCTGTCTTATGTAAGGGTTGCATTCCACGGAACTCTACGCAAGTCAGAATTTCCCTAAATGCTTATGCAGCACTCACAAATTTGATGGAAGCAATTTGATTTAATTTAATTCATTTGAAAAGATCAAGTAAAGGTCCTTGAAGGCATTGATCTTAAAGTCTGAACAGACTGGAATGTATTGCTAAACTGTTGCCAAGATTAGCCAAACTGTAAATGATTTGTCCTCAGCTTTACCCTTAGAAGAGAATGAGTGTAAGAGAGGTGTGTCCAGACATTTACAAATAGCCAGGACATTTGTACTCAAAACAGTGACCAAGATCCTGAAACTACACCCCTATAAGTTTAAGGCAGTTCAGAATAGTTGCCATAAAGTCCATCTGAATTTCACATGCTTATGTATTGCCCAACTTGAATGTAACTAATAATGGCTAGACTGCATTTTATGGGCTAACAGAACCTAAGTCATATGACCTTCTGTTTTGCCAAAAATATGACTCAAAAGAACTGCTTAATTATTATTATCAGTAATCTCCTAAAAGTTGATGCTAAGATTTTAATGCTGAAACTTTTAGGAGTAGATTTGGAAATAGAAATGAGATCTCATGTGTTAGGGATGGAATGACAGAAATGAGATAAGTTAAATCATACTATGACCTTCTGTTTTGTCAAGTCATATTCACTTTCATAATTAGACTATATTTCCTTTGAAGAAATTGTTAATAGACTTTATTACTGCATTCTTGAATGGAGAGATATGCAGACATGTAAAATGTTTTCATTCCAAGGGTTTGAGACAAAGGAGAAAATTTTCAAAAAGATGGGACATCTTCACATTCACCAGAGAATTACAGAATAATTACAATAATATTTTAGCAGAAGAAACATTAACAGATCATTTGCAATTAAGTGACCACCTTACAGTCTAAATTTAAATCCTGCTGATTATTGGTTGTGAGGTTATGAAAAGTCATTAAGTCATCTGCAGACATTATGCAAAAGATGTTGTGCAAATAAAGAGGGCAATCAAATAGAAACAACAAATGCATCTCAAGATCAGTTTCCCTCTGCTGGTCATAATTTCATTAGTTGAATTGAAGCTGTTGTTGATCCAGAGGGTTGATATTTTGAGCAAAATTTACAGGCACATAAATTGAGGCCCAACAATAAAACTTGTTTATTGTTTTCTTGTATATTGATTAATATGTTTTTGTTAAAACATTTACACATTTTTACAATAAGTTATTTTAAAACCACTTTGTACTTAAAGTGCTTTTAAAATTTTTCTTTAAAATCTCAGTGCAGTATCACTTAAATCAATACATAAGATTTAATTGTATTATCAAGTTCATTATCACCTTGGAATTTCTTTATCTATATACTTTTTATAAATTCAGTGCCCAAATATGTTTTTTTTTACATGTTTATTGCTTGACCTCTGGTTCTTCTTCTTCGTACATGCTTATATTTCAAAAAGTTTTGAATAAGTAAAGAAGTTTTTTTGTTCAATATAAATATTTTATATCAGAACAAGCATTGTAAATTATTTTGGAAGAAAATACAGTGTTAAGTCCCAACACCAAGTACCAGTCATCTACAATCTGATTATTATTTAAATAGTGCCCATTGCAAACTTTGCTTAAGAACTACTCTTTCTTCTTAAGATGTATTTCATAATTTTGAACATGAGCTCTTATTCTTAAACTAATTACACTGATAAATAAGTAAAAAGAAATCCTAAAAATTCATTTCCATTCTTTTTTAACTAGGACTGGTGCTATACATGTAGGTGATAAGCTGTTAGCTATCAATGGGCAAAGTCTCAGGGGCAAATCACTAAGTGAAGCAGTTTTAATGCTTCAGAACTCTAGGGATGTAGTTACATTAAAAATATCAAAAAGTTCTGACCGTAAGTATTTTTTAGGGTTTTAATTTAAACTGAAAATAACAATATTACTGTGATACATAGTACTATTTGAATTGCAGTTGTTTAGCTGTTTCTTGTTATTATGTTAATAATATATTTAAATTAAAGAGTAAATTTTGTTCAATAAAATTTGTTAATATATTTCCTGCCTGAAACATATGTGATTAATAGTAGAAAATTTAAAAGCACAACTAAGTTTGTAAATGATTTTTCCTTCTGAATAAAATAACCTAAGCCTGATTGTCATTGATGCATATTTTAACTTTTTCCAAGGATGTTTGGAAAAAATTTTTGATTTGTTGGTTAGCAATGGTGATACTTTTTAGCATTATTTTGCCCAATACTGATACAAAGTTTTTATGACACATTATGTGATTTATTTACTCTTGCATCTTTTCATTTTATTGCATATTTATTATCTCAGGTAGAAAGCAGCTTCTTTTTTTTTTCTTACAGGAGATGCTGAAAGAGCCTTAAGAGAATCTGAAGAGGTAAGGTAATTTGAATAATGACAAATAACTTTATATCAATTATAAATAAAGTGTTTGAATGTTAAACACAAAAATACAAATTAAAATACAAATATCACTGCACAGTAATTTGAATATCGTATATAAGATATTCTTCAGAGTATCCAGTTTATATATTAAATGAATGAGTAACTGTGCTTGAATAAAAATTGATGTCATAAGAGTGTTCCAAAAACGATTCTACTCTGCCAGTTATAAAAAGATAAAAATATACAAACAAAAAATTTGATTCACAATATTTGCCAAAGCTAAAAAAGTGTGCGTGTGCACACACATGTATATATACATATTAGTATATATATATTTTTTTACGGATATGCAGTTCAATCCTGTCTCCTTTAACAAAAGAATGTGACAGTTATTGCTCCCACTACCTGTAGATCATGGATGAGGGATCTAATAGGCATTGTAGATAGACTTTTTTTGCACTCTGCCCTCTTAATGACAAACTTTTCTGAACCATACATTGTGTTGCACATGGAAATTTCACTGTCTCTGTAGTTTTTGTGTTTTGACTAATATTTATTTTTCACTAGGCATATTTTGGATATGTTTATATAAAGCTGTTTTGAAGATTACTGTCTTTTGTAAGCTAACATTTATGTTATTCATAATTATGGCCTCTGAACTTTCAGTAAGTGCTGAAACTGAATATATGAGAAGCAGTTGTACATTTAGATCAGAATGGGTTTCCTAAGGTACCAGGATTTTGGTGTCCCCACTGATGCAAAACTTTCTATATTTCAACTTTTTAGGCTCCTCAAATATTGGGGACTCTAGGTACACACCTAATGGATGGGATCTATCCAGTTATATTAAAGGAGGCAGCAAAGGAAGTAAGCAAACCCTTAGCCATAATTATGAGAGCTTCCTTGGACTCAGGGGAGGTACCCATAGACTGGAAATGTGCAAATGTGACCCCAATTCACAAAGGAGGATCAAAGGCTGACACAAGTAATTATAGACCTGTGAGCTTAACTTCTGTTCCAGGAAAATTAATGGAGGCACTGGTTAAAGAAGCACTGCAGGATCATTTAGACAAGACTTCAGTTATAGCTCGGACACAGCATGGCTTTGTTAAGGGGAAGTCTTGCCTGACCAATTTGATTGGATACTATGATGCAGTCACAAAAGAACTGGATGCAGGGAATAGCTTTGATATTATATACTTGGATCTTAGAAAGGCTTTTGATACTGTTGCACATGGAAGACTGCTACATAAATTGGAGCAGTGTGACATTGGAGGCAAATTGCTGCTATGGATAAAGGGGTGGTTGAGGGGGAGAAGACAGAGAGTGGTAATCAATGGACACTGCTCATCGTGGACTAATGTTATTAGTGGAGTCCCTCAGGGCTCAGTGTTGGGTCCATTATTGTTTTCTGTATTTATAAATGATATTGATGATGGTATATCAAGCTTAATGTCCAAGTTTGCAGACGATACAAAGGTTGGCAGGGTTGTCAAGGACACTACTGACACTATGCTGCTGCAACAGGATCTGGAAAGGTTGAGCAGATGGACTGAGAGTGGTGGCAAATCAAGTTTAACATTGACAAATGTAAAGTACTACACATGGGAAACAGCAACCCCAGAGCAACGTATCAACTCTGTGGTACTACACTGACAGTGGTAGAGAATGAAAGGGACTTGGGGGTGGTTGTGCAGGCAGATATGAAGTTCTCTGAGCAGTGCAGATGGGCTGCAAGAGTAGCTCATGGAGTATTGTCAATGATATACAGGAATTTTTCCAGCAGGGATAAGGAGGTGATTATTCCCTTGTATAAGGCAATGGTCAGGCCACACCTAGAGTACTGTATACAGGTCTGGAGGCCTCATTTCAAGAAGGACGTAGAGCTGCTGGAACGAGTACAGAGAAGGGCAACAAGATTAGTGAATGGAACAAAGGGGTGCTCTTACGAAGAAAGGCTTAAGTTTTGCAAATTACAGTGTCTGGAGACTAGGCACCAGCGAGGTGATCTGATAGAGGTGTATAAAGCCTTGAATGGTTTGAGCATGCTCAATGCTGATGGGATTCTTCCTCTAGCTCAGAATAATCACCTGAGAGGGCATAAATTCAAATTGAGGAAAGACAGATGTAGGATAGACGTGTGGAAATTTGCCTTTAGCCAGCAGGTGGTTGGTTGGTGGAACAGACTTCCATCCCTTGTAGTGGAGGTTGATAGCCTAAATAAGTTTAAGGCTCAGCTGGACAGGTATTTTGAACGAACAGAGGGGTGAAGTGGAAGTGGTTTTTTTTTTTTTTTTTTTTTTTTTGGCTGATGCTGCATAAGCTTGCTTTCTTGCATCAAATGCCTCTACTAATGCTAATGCTAACTATAACTGAAGTCTTGTCTAGATGATCCTGCAGTGCTTTTTCAACCATGCCTCCATTAATTTTCCTGGAACAGAAGTTAAACTCACAGGTCTATAATTACTTGTGTCAGCCTTTGATCCTCCTTTGTGAATTGGGGTCACATTTGCACATCTCCAGTCTATGGGTACCTCCCCTGAGTCCAAAGAAGCTCTATGGCTAAAGGATTGCTTACTTCCTTTGCTGTGTCCTTTAATATAACTGGATAGATCCCATCCACCCCAGTGCCTTTTTTATGTTTATCCTCAACAATTTCTCCTCCACTTTCCTCTCAGTTATCATCTAGCTCACTGCCAGAATTTACTTCACCTCTGGCATTCCCCTTCCTGCATAACTCCTCATGTGTGAATGTAGATGCAAAATACTTGTTTAGTTTGTTAGCCACCTGAGCAGGATCCTCAACTGTTAAACCATCAATATCCAGTGGACCAATCCGATTCATCCCTTTCCTTCTAGAGTTTACATAGGTAAAGAAATCTTTTCTGTTTTTCTTTGCATCCTTTGCCAAGGATTTCTCGTAATCTGCCTTTGCCTGCCTAATCTCCTTTGTGACTTGGTTACAGACCAACTTATATCTATCATAGGCTTCCATGTCACCCATTAATTTATATGTATCCCAGGCATTTTTCTTCTCTGCCATGTCTCTCATTAGTTTATCTGACATTCATTTAGGCCTAAACCTTCAACAATATTTCTTAGTTGGTATGTAAAGCCTAGTAGCTTCCAAGATAAGTTCTTTGAATGCTTCCCATTTTGAATTTGCTGTTTGTAACATCATCAGTTGGTCCCACTGTATAGAATTTAAATACTGTCTCAGACCATCGTAGTCGCCTTTCCGAAAGCAAAAACCCTTCCCTTTACCCCTAATGGTAGTTACCTCTTTGAGTAAATCCCACTTCAGCACACTGTGATCACTGCCACCTAGTGGTTCCTTTATCTGCAGATTCTTAATGCATGAAGAATCACTACTGATAATCAGATCAAGAGTATTACTCCCTCTAGTTGCCTCCCAAACATGCTAATGTAGAAAACAGTCATTCAATAAATCCACAAAAACCTTGCTAGTGTGTGAGTGACGAACCCACAAATTCCAGTCAATATCTGGGAAAATAAAATCCCCCATTATAAGACTCTCTGATTTACTGGCCCACTCTATTTCCATGTACAGTTTCTTATTATACTTCTCAGAGTCATTAGGCCTATAGCACACTCCTACTCTCAATTTTGATCTCCTAATGCTTATGTCACACCAAACTGACTCGACACTGCACTGTCCAGCGATGTTGACTGGCTTCACTTCCTTGGATTTTATGTGTTTCTTAACTAAAATTAAATTTTCTGTTTATACTCTGGGACGACCAAACAGTCAGGGGAGTTCACACGATAGACAGAATATAAGAAACAGCACCGTATTCAGCAGTCACGGGCTTGAACTCTGGTCCCTCAAGGCACATGTACTTATGCACCCGCACGTCTGACCACTAGGCTACGGCGACCTTAAAAGGTCAGAGGAGTTTACAAGATACACAGAATACAAGAAACAGCACCGTATTTAGGAGTCACGGGCTTAGATCCCGCTCAAGGCACATGTACTTATGCACCCGCGCGCCTGACCACTAGGCTAGAGCGGTCCCCTCCTCCCTTCCTATCCTGTCTATCCTTTCTGTACACATTGTACTCCCCAAATTCCAGTTCTGCATTCCTTATATCTGTGTGACACCACATCTCTGATATCCTAACAATATCTGCCTTTGATGTTTTGAGCAATACCTCAAATTCGTCAAATTTATTTACCAAACTCCTAGCATTGCTGTACACGCAAGTATACATGCACCTGTTCCTATTCTTAGCTACCCTAACACAACCCATGTGTTTACTTGTACCGCAGTGACTCTCTCAGCAGTCTCTGAAATATCCTGCATCTTGTTTTCCAGGCTGCTGCTCATTCCAATAGAAGCAGTGCAAGAATCACTTTCACCTCTGCCAGTGGCTACTGTTAATCTATTAGTCCTTGTATCCCCCCAAGCTAGCAGTTTTCCGACCCACGTAACACTGCCTCGATAGCATCAGCAAATATTCTTGCACCCTTTCTATTTAAGTGTATCCCATCCCTGTAGAAGCAGTCTCTCCTGTTAACAAGTACAGAGCAGGCTTAAAAAAAATTCTACCCCTTGAGTCTTGCACAATCTTTCCAGGTCCAAATTGATCGACAAGGCTCTCATCATATATCCCTCCTATCATGTCTGGGCAGAATTGCAGACACTCTCAAATTCAACCCTAATTCATGGCTTTTTTTCAACAGTGACCTGTACTTGTTAAGTAATTCTGGCAGTCTCCTACTCTTATTACTCATATTAAGGGATACAGCAAGGGAGGTGAGCAAATCCTTAGCCATAATTATGAGAACATCCTTGGATTCAGGGGAGGTCCCTATGGACTGGATATGCGTGACTTTATCCCCAATTCATAAAGGGAAATCAAAAGTTGACATGAGTAATTAGACCTGTCAGCGTAACATCTGTTCCAAGGAAAATAATGGAGTCACAGGTTAAAGAAGTAATGCAGGACCATCTGGACAGGAATATGCAATTATAGTGCAGTCACAGCATGGATTCATTAAGGGGTGGTCTTGTCTAACCAAGCTGATAGGTTACTATGATGCAGTGACCAAGGAACTGGATGCAAAAAATAATTCAGATATCATATACTTGGATTTCAGGAAGGCTTTTGATACTGTTGCACATAAAAGACTGCTGTATAAATAAACAGTTTGGCATTAAGGGTACGTTACTGCTATGGATAAAGGGATGGTTAAGTGGAAGAAGACAGAAAGTAGTTATCAGTGAGTGCTGTTCTTTGTGGACTAATGTTATCAGTGGAGTTCTCTAGAGTTCAGTGCTGGGCCTGTTGTTGTTTTCAGTATTTATTAATGATATTGATGAAGGAATATCAGGCTTAATATCAAAGTTTGCAGATGATAAAAAGGTGACAGACTGGTTAACGACAATAATGAAGGTATGCTACTGCAAAAAGATTTAGAAAAATTAGGTTGATGGGCTGAGAAATGGCAGTTGAAGTTTAACATTTACAAATGCAAAGTACTGCATATGGTAGCAGTAATCTCAGAGTAACTTATCAACTGTGTGGAATTACACTCAGGGTAGTAGAAAATGAAAAAGACCTGGGGGTAATTGTGCAGTCAGATATGAAATTATCTGTAGATGTACTGCCAGGACAGCTTATGGGGTTTTGTCAATGATATACAGAAACTTTGCTAGTAGGGATAAGGAGATGATTATCCCTTTGTACAAGGCCATGATTAGGTTACATCTAGAGTATTGTACACAGGTCTGGAGGCCTCACGTTAGGAAGGATGTAGATCTGCTGCAATGTGCAGAGAAGGGCAATCAGATTGGTGAAGGGAACAAAATGGTGCTCTTACCTAGAAAGGCTTCAGTTCTGCAAATTGCACCATTGGAGACTAAGGCACTTGCAGGGTGATCTGATTGAGGTGTTTAAAGCTTTGATTGGATTGAGTAAGCTGAATGTTAATCTTCCACTTGCTGAGACTACACACACACGAGTGGCCATAAATTTAAGTTAGGAAGGATGGTGTTTGCCTTCAGCCAGTGAAGTGGTTGATTGTTAGAATAGGCTTCCATCTGTTGCTGTGGAAGTGGATGGTTTGAATGAATTTAAGGAAGAACTAGACAAATTCTTGGAAGGTAAGGATGGTGAAGTGTGTGTGTTTTTTTTTTTTTTTTTTGGTTGATGCTATTTAAGCTTGCTTTTTTGCATCATTTTCCACCACTACTATTATTATTACTATATAGGCTCATCTGGAATGAAGAAAATTCAAACAAACATTTCAACAAGACATTTTCATGCTGTAAGGAATAATCATAAATGCAGGCAAATACTACAAGAGTTTAAAGATGAGCATCTGAGACAAAAGGCATGGTTTTATCTCCAAGGGCATTTGTTTTGATGATGCACAATAATGCAAGACCTCACTCTGACACACAAGAACTGTTAATGCAATTTTGCTAATATATCTTTGACCACTGCTACATAGCCCAGACTTGCTGCCATTAGTCTGGTATTACCATCTCTTTTTGCATTTGAAGAAGCACATTCAGAAATTGGTTAAATGATCAAGCAGTAGGTGTTTATGACCAGCAGATCCAAAAATTGTTCCCTAGGTACTATAAGTGCTTAAATATCCTTAGCAATTATGTAGAAATAGTGAAATATGTAACTTGAATAATTTTTGAAAAAAACTTTTGTTTTTGGTATTTATGTAGTTTGTGGAAGGTTTGAATCTTTACTGCACACGGCATTTGTTAAAGTAACTTAAATTATGAGTGATAATTTGAGAGCTTCTGTGTCACTATAGCATTTTATATTCAGATAAAGGGTTGCTATTAAAAATCTTTTATCCAATTTTAGTCTATTTTTTTCTCTTCAGACAGAGGAAGACTATATGAGTTCCTTTGTTAGACCATTGCCTAGCGTTGACAGTGCTGTGGAGTCATGGGATAGTTCCAAATTGGAGATGTCTCCCCGAATGGCACGAGCAGACCTCAAAAATGATAATGATAATGGGAGAACTGGTATGTTTACGCTTCTGCTATTACCTGACCAGTGAAATTTAGACAAGTATTTATTTTAAATAAAGCAGTACTCTTGTTTATCCAACTTTTTTACTATATACAACTGAGGTTGTCAATTATTAGCACAGTTCAAGATTTCAAGTGAATCTCTCAACACATTAGGGTGTTGAGAGAATCAGCATGGTGAAAGCATTCCTTCTTGGGAAAGAACATAATCTAATTACACATTTTCTTAAGCTAAAGCTTTACACTTTTATTTTGTCTCTTTAAAGAACTTTTGCCCTACTTAATTAATATAAACATTTTCTGCATGTAATGGAATTAAGTATTTCTACATTAATTCTTTCCTAGCACTAAAGCACATGATGGTAGCATGCTGTCAGAATTACACATAAAAACCCTGCTAATTTGAAATCCATAGTTTTAATTTGGAATTAAAAAGCTAATTTGAAATCCATAGTTATTGTTAGGCTTAATAAAAACATGTTATTTTATTTGTGGTCAAACTTGAAAGTTTGAAAGGAATCACAGTAATTGAGGAATACTAATATGGACATATATTTTTTTGATACTGACATTGATAGGTAACTTATTTACATTTAAAGGCCACTATAGCACTTAAGAGTCAGCCATGCCCAATATGGGGTTAAATAATATTTTATTTATACACCAGTAATTTTGAAATTAACAAGGCAATATTTAAATATGGGGACAAATTATGAGTACAGTGGGTTTAATTGGAAAGCCATTCTCTTCAAAACACAACCTTGATAATAAAATTTTTCAAAAATGTTCCTTTTGAAAGGGAAATGAGAACCCTAGATGAAAAATGGTGCATGGAACTGTTAGGTTTTATCTGTGGTAGGGTACATAACTATTGATTATAGGTTCTTATTCTTTATAAGTCTCACAGGTGTCAGATATATTTTTTATAATTGTATTGGATTGAATCACTGCACTGGCTCTGCCTGGGAAGGGAGTGGCATTCAAACATGTGAGTAAACTGCACAATATACTTCTGACTTAGAATGTTTATTGTGCATATTGATACTTTGTATAATTAATATGATAGCTAGCTAAAGCACATGTGGCAGCCAAGATTATGATGTGAAATGGCATCTGAAGATTTAGAAAAGTGAAAAATAATAATCCACTGATGATAATTAAATCTGCATATGAAAAGATTGTTACAGCATTAGGACTTGGGAGAAGCATAAATGAGCAAGAAAGAAAAAAACAATAACTTCAGTTGAATTTGAATCTATATGCTTATAGTAATTTCTTTAAGATGTGGTTGTTAATTACAAGATAAATATTTTTTCAGTAATTTTGAAATAAATACTTTGCCTCATCTCATGTCGAAATTAGTGTTTTTATTAAACTTATTATTTGAATTTGAAATTATAATAATTTCTTAAAACAAATTATCAATCTTTGCTACTTGTTATTTCTCAAAATCATTCATTAAAACAGCACAAATCAACAAATCTAACCTATAAAAAAATAAAAAACTGCTCTTTTAACATACACTATAATTCTAGTCCCCTATCCCAAATAACTTCATTTTTAATGCAAGAACATCTTTTAAAGAGATAAGCAGTACCAGCTGGAGATGATACCACCAAACTAGGCATGTATACCTGTTATGCATGCTGAGAGCAATCAATCATCAGTGCAAACAATTGCTGTGGAGATATACACATTTCATAGTGAAGAGAAAGAATTGCCATCTCTTCATGAAGCATCTAATGTGACAGTGAACAAAAAATATATGTACAGGTAACCCTTGCTTATTGCATCCTCTGTCCAATGAAAATTATTTATAAATGCAATTATATTTCAAAAAAATTTCAGAATTTTTTATGCAAAAAACATGTTGCAAAGAGCCATAGACAAGCAGTACCAGCTAGAGATGATCTCACCAAGCTAGGCATGTATACCTGTTATGCATGTGTACACTTGTTATGCACACACTTACCATTGACCTCTTAAACATTGTATTTGTGTGGCAAGAAGTAGTATCTACATCATTTTTCAAGTTTTACTGATTTCTAGGATAGAAAAAGCATGTTAAGGTGGTGGAAAACTTCTCACATAATACCCACGGAGTCTGTAAATGTTAAATTTCTAAGGTAATATATAACCTTAGAATGTATATACATGTATAAAGTTTTTTAACAGGTTATTTTTGTAATTTTATTGTTTCTTTAATAATAAATAAAAATAAAATACATAAGTAATATATTATTACTTTAAATTTCTCACAAAAATAGCATTTTGGAAAAAAAAATAATAATAATCTCCCAGTAAATAGGGATTTTTGCTTAATGCAGTTTCCAGGGATGCATCCCTCGGTATATTGTAAATCAATTTATTTTATCTCTTGGCCCTTTAAATTTTGTTTTTATATAATAACCAATTATTTATACTGATAATATATATTATGTATTTTTCAGGACCATTATTTTCATTCAAAATTGAATCATGCCCGCCAGCCTCCAAAGTGTCAGATGAAGTTAATGATGAAAGGTGTTCCCAAGATAGGTGGGATGTCAGTACCAACCATAGTAATGAGAGCTGTGAAACAGACTCAGAAATTAAAAGTGAATGGTGTAGAGGACTCCCAGATATAAAAGGCTGCAGCCCTACTGCTCTGTACACACAAGAGGAGGAAGAGGAAGAAGATATAAAAGAAAATGACTTGGGATTGTCCGATGAATTTGTGAACGATAATGAAAATTCTGAGACTTCTCGAAATACCACACTGTATATTGGAAAAGGTTGTTCACAGTCTGATGATAATCTTCCAGAAATGAGTTTGCAGAATGGACTACTTGGAATAAATTTTAATTCTAGTGATATACAAGAACAACGATGCAACACCCTTCCTTGCTCAACTCGACGCTTCAGGGAACAACAAGAACCTTACCTGAACAATATTTCTAGCAGTTTGTTTCCTGCTCAACAAGGATCATATGCTTTGCCTATTCCAATTGAGGTTCATCAAGTAACATTATTTAAGGATACAGTGTATGAGGACTTTGGGTTCAGTGTATCAGATGGCCTTTATGAAAGAGGAGTGTATGTAAATCGGATCAGATCTGGTGGGCCTGCTGATATAAGTGGTGTTCTTAGGCCATATGACAGAATTTTGCAAGTGAGTAAACAGATATATTATGATTTCCTTAACATAATCTAGTGCAGTAATGACCATTTCCAACCTGAATGCCAGAAATAAGCCTATACAAAACTATAATTTTTGCATGCCATAATAATAATAATAATAAATAAAACAAAACACTATCTAAAATTAGTTCTAAAGTTATTTTTATATCAGTAAAAGCTAATCAATTAGTTTTTATTGATATGAAATGGTAGCAATACTTGAAAGCTTCATGAGAACTTTTTTTATGCATAATTTTGTGTGATTGCACTTATAATTTTCACTGCTCAATGTGGATGTTAGACCATAAAACAAATTTGCCATCAAATAAAAAACTTTTTATATAAAATATTTGAGGGGCTATGTGCTAGCAGTTTCCTATGCATGCCACTGGTTCACCATCACTGACCTAGTGTAATGACTGATTAATTCTTTTTTTTGGATATTTGTGTATTGAGGCTAAGCTTGGTACTAAAAAGCTCTCATTCTGTTTTATTAGATAGTTTATTTCCAGCTGAAATTTTGTATTGTAATATATTTGCTTTTACTCTTCAAGGCTGTTATTAATAACAGATCTGTTTTTATTGCAAAGTATATTTTATATACAGCAGACTCTCAATTTACCGGGATCGGATTAACCGGGACTCTTCGAGACTCCAAAGTAAAAAAAAAAAATATATATCCACCAGAAATCATAAAATTCAAGAAATAAATAGAATAGGTGTAAACAAATATTTGTGCATGTCGTAAATAAGTGACAAGAAGTGACGTCATAAGTTGTGATTGGGAGATGAATGTACTAATTATCCCACAATCAATGCTATCTTCACATCTGCTGCTCAAAATTCAATAGAAAGAGAACGAATGTTTAGTTTGTTTCAGGGCTTCGCATGGATTGTTGTGTTCCATTGCATGGCAAAAAGACAAATTTTGTTTTGTTATTCAGGAGTGACAATTTTTTTTTATAGTAAATTTTTTTTTCTTTAGAAATTGAACAAACAGAACTGAACAGAAATTGAACAAAAGTTTTAAATTATTCAAAATTTTGAAAACAGCTTGGTAAGTTCCCCTGTCGCCATATTTTTTAGGTACATTGCTGAACATTTTATAATATTTTTGGATTATCCAGGATTTTATTTTTACCATCTATTCCAGTAAATTGAGTCTACTGTATATGTATTTAGAGTGATTAGTTGCTCTGCTTAGTAGAAAACAAGTTATACAACTTATTTCAACACACACTACATAACACATGATATAATGTATTATTAATTAAGTTATTATTACATAACTTATTTAAATCCAATTATTAAAACATAAGGCCAGAGTCCTTTATTTGAATTATTTATATATCCTATCACTTTGCCCTACAAATCATACTTGATTTTGTACTTAGTCTTGTAATATATAGTTACAAAAAGATACATTATCATATGGTGGCAACATCATTTTACATAATGAGATATCAACTTTTGCATTTCATATTACTATCTCAGAGAAAGATACATAAATAATGATAACAGTTCATACCATGAAAATAAACACCTCTCTCTCTCTCCCACTTGTATAAATACCAGGTAATATTCTTCTTTATTGTTTCTGACTGGTTCTTCCAGTCACAGGACAATGTAAATGGTTCTTCCATCTTTGAACTGTTTTTACAATCTAAACACAGTGGATCTGAGAGTAGCAGATTGGTATGTTTGAGTTTGTTAGTTTCAGAAAATATCACACACCTGCAGAGACAAAAAAAAAAAAAAAAAAAAATGTGGAGAAGGTTTGATAGGTTTAAATGTACAGTAGACTCGATTTCCCGGGCTAGATGGTAAAAAAAATTTCCCGGTTAATCCAAAAATACAGTAAATCCCCAACATACGTAAGAGATACATTCCAGGACTTCTTACATAAGTCGAGTTTTACGTAACTCGGAATGACTAATAAAATATTGCTACTATATCCCTGATATGCCAAAATTACAAAAACCACATAACATCCTCAGAAGAATGAAGACAAATAGTTATATATATTTTTAATTAGTTCAATTAAAAACTTTATCTGGGGACAGCGGTGAAGTAGCCGGAGTGGCACATAAGAAAAGAAAACATAAAAGGAAGAAAAAAACGCATGTTACTGGTTATTGTACTGTAAAAACTTTTTTGTATTTCGTGGCCTTGGCTATATAGCTGACTTCATTGATGCTGATTGCTTCTTGTATTCTGTCTTTCTCCTTTATTGTGTTCACCGTTGCCACTGACAAATCTGAATTCCATGTGATACTTGTTGATGTTTGGCCATTTTCATGCATCCTCATTATTTTAATTTTCTGATCCAACTCGAGAGCTTTCCTTTCCTTTTCTTGATAGATTTACTAGTACTGCTGTCACTTATTCTCTTAGTTGGCACCATGATAACAGTCAAAATTAAAATTTCTGAAAAGAACAGCACAGGGTTAAAGCAAAAACTCACTATTATCACCCCACGCGAGCTCGCATTTTACTAAAGCACATTTCTGGAGGTCATTGCCATAAAACAATAACAATTTGCACTTTCCAGTTTATTGAGAATGCATTTAATTATAAATGGGTAGTAAACTCAATCTTATTGCATTTGCGATAATACCGACAGCTGGAATTCTGTGGGTTTTTACGTTATTATGGTGAAATGGGTTTCCCCTTTACTGCAATCTTCAGTCACATAAAAAAAATATAAATAACGTAATGTAAGTGTGAAGCTACGTAAGTCGGGGACTTACTGTATCGAAAAATGTTTAGCAACCTATGTAAAAAGTATAGCGATAGATAAAAAACGAAAAAACTTACCACGTACTACTCGTGTGTCCAATACGCGAGTAGGGCGTATTGGAAAAGCATTTATTTTTTACGATGTCGATTTTAAATCTAATAGCTTCCCTTTATTTTTTACAATGTCATGCATGGTTTGGTCACCAATGTTATAATGGTTCTTTAGACATTTAATTAACCGATGCATCATTTTCAAACTTTTGAATAATTTGAAGTTTTTGTTTAATTGAAAGCACAACTCTTGCGTTTGCCCACCATTTTTGATTTCTAAACAAAAAAAAATAGTTACTATAAAAAACAAATTCCAACATTCCTGACATAAATAACGAAACAAAATTTGTCCTTTTGTGGTGTGACGGAACACAATTGATGCGACACACTTAAACAAACTAAACATTTAGTCGCTTTTTTTTAGCAGCAGGTGTGAAGACAGCAGGGGTTGCAAGATAATAGGTACACTAATCTCCTAATGAGGACTTGTAACGGTGCTTCTTGTTGCTTATTTACGACTTGCAAAACATCTAAATAAAATTCAAGTAATTACTTGAATTTTATGATTTCTGGTTGATTTTTTTTTTTTTTTTTTTTTAATTTGGAGTCTTGAAGTGTCCCAGTTAATCTGCTTCCCGGTTAATCCAATCCCGATAAATCAAGAGTAAGCTATACAGCTAGGCTTCGCACAACCTGAGTTCGATTAACGCGATTTTCAGTTAACGCTATTTGAAAAATTATACCACTTTACACAATACAAATTTCCAGTTAACGCGATCTTTTTTTTTTTATGCGATAATTGAAAAAGATTTGAATCACACGTTAAGCTTACCGCAAGTTGTGTGGTCAATAAATAAACATTTACCTGCTGCCCGCTTCAGTGTGTTCCATCAACCATCGGAAGACGACATGTTACTTGTTTGTCTCCTGCTAATAAAGTCAATGCACACTTGCATAAAAATTCAAATTTTTAAATGAGCCAGATGAAAATGTTACCACGAAGGAGATAACGGTAAAAAGATTAGATGAAATCTTTCGTATCGCATAGAACCTCAAACAAAAGATTTGATGTTCTCTGCAATATTTATTTCGCCAGGGCCTAGAGAAGATTGTTGTCGGCTATCGGAAATTGATTGATGAAAATAGAAAGTCAACACTGTTCAAATATTTCCACAACAGTCATTTCTTCATTGTGTATTTTATGTCAGAGGTTCCCAAACTTTCTTGGTTCACGGCGCCCTTAGTGTCTCAGTAATTTTTTCAGGGCGCACCCAGACCAAAAGAAATACCTAACAGTTCCGTTTAGTAGTTAGGACCAAACAACTTAATAAGAAATGCTGGAACTGTGAACTTCCGCGAGCTAGTAGTTCGCGCAGTGTCCAACAGATGTCGAATATCGCTGTGTATCCCTCGAAAATTTAAAATATTCCGCTGTGCACAGTTTGGGAACCGCTGTTTTATGCAATAAACATTTAATTATATAATTATTTTCATTATCTTTTACATTGTATACAGTTAAAAAGTTATTTTTAAAATTCTTTATGGACATTCCAGAAGGTCAAGGACCAATTATAATTTTTCCTATTGATTATTATATTCGATTAACGCGTTTCCATTTTGCACAATGCGCTCGCGGGACGAATTAATCGCGTTAATTAAGGCCAGCCTGTATATTGTTTACATCACCAATATTCCAGAGTATAAGTTGACCCCTTTTTTGCCCTAAAATTTTTTTTATTCACATATTCATCATATAAGTCAATCCCTTTTTTAATCACCTTTTATAAGAACCACTGTCTACTTTTTAATTGATTTTAAAAAGTAGACAGTGGATAATTTTATAAAACCTTCCTTTAAAGGTTTACATTCCGACATTTTTACACTATACAGTAAACTGTAGAGTATTATGGGAAATAAATGTGGTACTCCCTAATATAGCCGACCGGGCTAGCCGAGTGGGTAAAGTACCTGCCCGGCAACCCAAAGGTCGCGGGTTCGATTCCCGCCTCGGGCTTGGATCAAAGTACTGCAAAAACCTTGGGAGGTGCAATATGGCCACAGAAGCCGATGCGCCAACAACTACCAAATCAAAAAAAAAAAAAAAAAAAAAAAAAACTCCCTAATATAGGTCATGAAACCAAACCTACAAGCATAAGTGACATCACTTTTATTAATGCTGTGCACATAGCAAGCTCTAATTATGCAGCTGAGCCATTCCTTATTGCCTGTTTAGTATGCTGCAAATCAGTTTCTCTATACACAACCGCTCAATATGGAAGTATGTTTGCTATAAGATATTTACAATTTTGAAAGTTTACTTTTCAAGAGCTCATAAAGTAAACCTGAAAACATAACTACAAATGAATTCCCTAAAATGTTTTCATCTCACGAAGAAAAAAAATTCTTGGGTTTAAAAGGAAAGAAACAATGTATATTTGTAAACAATATATATGTAATAAATTGTAAATATATTGGTATTAATTTGGAAACTAATTCTACAAACATGCTTTTAATTCAAGTATAATAGAATTAAGTATTATTTAATATAATAGAATTTTATACTCTGCATGTTGGCCTTAAAATTTAGGACGATTTTTTTTTTTTTTTTTTTTTTAGTTCTGAAATAATCATTCCATATTTTTTGTAATAAAATCGATCTCAATGTTTTTTGATCACCCCTTGTATTCTGGCTGAGACAAACTGTAGTTGTTGAGGAATTGCAGATTGGCTTGCCCCTTCTTCCTGGAGGTATGCAGTTATCCATGGAAGATCTCTGCCATTAGTTCTGCTGTTGGTGTTGTCCTCTTTGCTTCTTTGAACATGTGTATTTTGATTTAAAATGCATTCCCTCTTTTCTATCGATAACTGTATTTCTGTAATATCTTATAAAATAAGCTTCTTTAATGATGGACATATGGAAAGAAAGGCAGTGGCATCAAAGACCCACACTCCAAAGTATGCATCTCTGAGTCAAACTCTAATGCTACCATACTGTATGTCTTTCTTGTGAATATAGTTTACTCCACAAGGGGGTCATCTGTAAGATATACCAACATAAATATATCACTTTCACACAGAAAATAAGTTCATGTATGTAAATGTTTACTGTTAGATGGCTCCTGGAATGCTAGTCAGCTTTGCCCTGCTTACTCTGTGAAGATACAAACTGTAAAATAGGCTAGGCGTGATTAATGTGTTGTTTAGCCTTTTAGCCACCAGGAAGGCTTCTACCCAGTGCTCATCCTTGGGCACACAGAGCCAGGCCAACGACTATCGCTTATGTCCCAGTTGCAGAGAAAATCTTCCACCCAGTGAAAGTAGTACTATATCAGTGGGTGCCATGGAAATACAGTTCCGATCATATTTCAGATAGCTGAATGACTGTATTCTTATTTGCATATAATGATCATCTTGTAGGTTCACAAGGTGAGTATCAAGAAAGCCAAGAGCACAGTAATTATTTCCTATCTCTATTAAAGCAAATATACTCTATATAGCTAATATATAGGATGTCTTCAAAATGCTGTATACAGTGAGGACTACTTAACAGGACAGCAACTAGCACACAAACATATAGCTGTTACTATGATTACACGTTGCCACATCATAATCATGGAGTTTAATCAAGATGAGTTACTGAAAGATATCTAAAGAATGTAAGTTGGTAATGTTGATCATGCAACAGTTTGATTTTAAAAATTTAGGCATAATATATAGTTTATTTCTTCCAGGTAAACGACACAAAAACTCATGATTTTGACTGCTGTCTAACGGTTCCGTTGATAGCTGCAGCAGGAGATAGACTAGAGTTGTTTATTAGCAGAATGGCATATATTCGCCCTACACTGGCTCCAAACACCAGGTCTACAAACAGTAATGGTTTCCATCCGTGGATGGATGAAGGTGACCGTGAAGACTGTTCTTCACCACAGCCCCCATCAAGAGCTGAAGAGATGATAACTAAAACTTTATGAAAGGAATGTCAATGCTATATCTCAGGAATGGGTTCCATCAACTCTGAGTGCTTGTACATAGTATGCTAATATCAGTCATTACCGGCTGTAGAATGTATGAAATTACTAACAAATCTAAGTCAATATTTTTTTTTAGTACAAAACTATTTTAAAATGTAATGATAAAAAAAAAAGAAAAATAATGGAACTGCTTAAAATTTTAAAAAACCTATGCACAGAATTATATTCCTTATGGTGGATGAGCCACCAACTGTGTGAAAGATGGAATAATTATTAGGACATCTAAAAGTGGCTCTTGAATGTGGCGCATTGCTTTAAACTCCTCAATTCTCACAGAACAGCAGAATAATATATTTCACATACACAGTGTAATTATAATTTACAAAAATAATTAATATTAATTACGCAAAACTGGTTTTGCGTAATTATGTTAAGAAAATGTAGTTAAATTATTATTTTATGAATTGCAATTCATTTCAACAACAGTTTTATTAGTATCCACAATATTTCCCTTGTTAATTTTTTTTTTATTGTTTAGTACAGATGGAGTGGGGAAACAGGTTGTGCTGTTTCCTGATTTTAATTTAAAATCACTCCAATTTGGATTACAGTGCGAAAACTGCAAGCATATAAATCCACAATAAACAGAGATTTCTATTTTTGTTATTGCCACTTATTTTAAATTTCTTGAAAGCAATGAAGAACATAAAACTATCGCAACATGCCAAAGAAAATTTGATTTTTTTTTTTTTTTTTTCATTTCATTATACCCAGAGAAGCAGAAGCAACTGGAAATTATTCTCTATTAATGTTAAGAAAAATAAACTTTTCTCTAAAGAGATAACACTTGTGATATATGATACACTGATAATGTTATATAAATCATTAAATAGAACATTTCCCATACTTTATGCTACACAGCATTCATGCAATAGTTAAATCTTACTGTATTAAACATATTATTGATAAGATGGATATTTTTATGTATCTATACCAATATGTAATTCTTTGGCTTATTAACCATTGTTGGAATATAGAATCTGGTAGAAACAGAGCTGTTTTCTCCCTCAGAAAATCAAATGTTTTAGTATGTCTTAGGAATTATTCCTGTTATATAACTTTTTAGCACACCCATAGTTACATTAAAGGGGAGGAGGAAGAAAGTAAATGTGAAAATAAAACCAGGCTACTAAAGGTATTGACAAGCATCAGTACAGTTCATTCTATCATCATTTTTAGTTGCAATACAGGCAACTTTTTTGTAATTATTTCCCCCATTTGTTAAAATAATTATACTACTGCTTTTATTTGCAAAATTAATGTTCCTGTTTTTTTTAAATTTTTTTTTTATTATTTAAAAACACTTGTAAAACTAGTGATGTGTGAAGAGCATAAAGAGAGGTATTTTTTGTATAAAACTTGTTAAATAATTACATCAGAGCATCCTATGATGTGTGTGAAATTACAGTATTTTAACATTTATATATTGTAATATTTCTATGTAGTATAATTAACAGTCAGTTGGATGCTTTGTAGTTCCAGAGAAACCACATCAGTGTTCTTAATAAAGTATCCTTGAAATCATTTCAGCCAAGGATTTTTGTTCATTTTCTCACACATACATATGTAAATTTCATTGCTTTCAAAATGGACAATTTGTATTACAATGGCCAAATAATGCAAAAAAACTAGACTTCTGCTGCATCATCAACAACAACAAAAAAAAGTGACTTTCTTTAGTACAGCACAGGAATAAATGTAACAACACCAGTTCAGAAACTAAGGAAAAATATATAATAAATTATTTTTTTATTAAATGATAAAAAAAAGTGTGACATTTCTTTTTATGTCAAAATTTGTGCAGTTTTTGAAGAGTAAATTTTGATCTGAAACTATAGAATTATACGAATGAGTTGCCAAAAATGGCACATCCATAAAAGCATACTTTAATCAGGTGAGTGATCTCTATGGTAGCAATACAGGTGTGATGTATATTCACTCATAATGACAATTAGTCTGCTGATTAATGCTAGAGTTATCAATTCCCATTGCACAAGAACTGACGCAAGCTCTGAGATTTTTGGGAGATCACTCACTGATATCCCTCTTTCCAAGAGCACTTCAAGATTAAGACACAAAGAATTGGAAGAGATGGAACAGCTGTCATCTGTTTATTCAGTAATCATAATAAAATAATCGTAATAAATAATCGTAATAAAATACGTATTTTATTAAAATTATTTATTGTGTTTGGTAATGTTTTGGTTACAAATGTGTGTTCAATCTTGGGTGGTCGGCACCTAACCCTATTTTTCCCATAGGGCCTGTTGTTTATATTGCACGATTTTGCATTGCACAAGGGTTTCTAGGAACACAACTATCGTGCTATACGAGGACTGACTGTATATAATTTCTAAACTTCCTTGCAATTTTTTGTTATCTTCACACGTACAGACCAAATATCTCATGTATGCTAGGATTGTACCCTCGCAAAATTATAATGCTCAGAAAAAGAGCCATAACAAGGGAAATTACTCTTCTTCAACGATCTATCATTAATACATTTTCTTTTTATATCATTATAAGAAGCTAATATACTAAGAAAGGCAGAGGGAACATTCTAATATTAAAGAATGCATGTAAAAAATGAAAAATTTAAGTCTACTGTTTACAAGCAAAAATTTGTTTTGTGAAGATACAAATAGAATTTGAAGCTGTCATAGGGAATTTTAAAAAATAAGAAAAACTAGTAAAATTTAAAGTATCACTTAATTTTTTACATACAGTAAACTCTCATTATAATGTCCCTGCTTATAGAACTCTTTGGAGCCAGTCTCTTCAAAAGTGTTATAATGGAGTTTATTGTATATGCTGTATGAATTAAATGTAATAACTGTGCTTTACAAAACTCATGAAATATATGAAAAGGTTAAAAGCTTTTTTAAATTTTTTTAATAAAAAAATTATTTTTAAGCAACATGTTAGACTGCAATAAACATTTAAAAAAGAAAAGGACACAGAGTATAACAATATACAAATTTATTTAAATATAAGAATTAAAGTAAAATTTAAAGCATTCTTCTCACATGCTATATATATATACATTTCATAAATACATTTTCAGATGTGCAAGTTTTAATTTATTAAAATGACTGGATAATAAGTTTCCTTCGGGAATCATGAACGAAGCTATGAGAACGGAAAATATCACTTTCATAGAATGGTGTCAGATTGTGAATGCTGAGCTGTCGAGCCTAATAAGTTAAAAAAAAAAAAAAAGTCAGTATAACTATACTATTATAAATGTATAATAGATTTTAAATATATAAATTATAGAAACCAGAAAGGCAACAAAGCAGTTGTTTATTGACTGACAACTGCTTCACAAATATTTTTACTTTTTTTTTTATTGCTTCAAATTCCTATATGATTTTTTTATATTGCCAACATATACTTTTCAATACAAGTGGCCCTTATCCTGTTTTACATTATTATTTGTTGAGCTGCCCATAACTAACCCAACCACAAATTTCTAATTTTAAATAGAAAAATATTAAAAAAGAATAGTAAAATTATATTATTCTTATCATTTGAACAAAATACTTTAAAATATAGCACTCAATCAGACAAAAATACAGCTTTACCAAAAAATACCAAGAAAAATTTAGAAATAAGATAACTAAAACTGGAAAAGGATTGCATAGATTTCCGATTCTCTTGTGTCACCTCTCCTAGGGAAGCAAGGCAGGAGTTGAAAGCATTCAAAAATACAACTTTTTTTTTTTTTGCTTCACCTATTCTCAAGGTGTAATGTGTGGGATTTTAAGTGTCTTTTTGAAACTGAATTTTCTCTTTATGTATTTCATTTACAATTTTTTAAACTAGAATAAGGGAACTGAGCTGGCAGGATAAAACTGAAAGGGAAGTCAGTGTTAAAAAAAAAAAAAAAAAAAAAAAAAAGAAGAAGACATGTACACCACTGTTTAGCCATTGATGAAGACTTGTAAGACTATGTCACAATGTATGGCATGTTTCCAAATTTATTCTGCTTTATTTTGTTAATATAAATTCCTTAGAGTGTTATAAGTTCCTTAGAGTAATATAAGTTAGCAATAAATTATATTTTGACTTTCTGCCAGCTATCAGAATACGAATATTTCTCATTAACTTAAAATTCAAATAACCAGAATATGTTTGTTTTGTTATATAGGTTATTCATATATTTATCATCAAGTTATATAGGTTATTCATATATTTATCATCTTGTTTGATGTACTCAGACAAGATAAATATATGAATATTAATTAAACCAAATTTTTAGTCACTCTTATACTGTATAAATTTTTTGCAATTCTTTCATTTGAAATGTTACGAATTTTTTAGTTTTATTGTATTAAATGATTGATTGGGAATCATAATCCATTAAAGCATTAGTTTAGTCACTATGAGAAAGATGACATGTACTGTAGAAAAATTCAATCAATTCCTTTGCACAATAAAAAAGATTGGTGTCTCATTTCTGCCATCATAATAGTCATACAGCTGTTTGTTAAAAGAATGCATATCTACTAAAGAGAATATCCATATTTTGGGATTATTCTGTATAATATTGGTAATTCACACACAAAAAAAGACATTTCTCTCCTTTAGCACTTTTGTTTATTCACTAAATTACTTTGTAACTTAGCATATGCTGCTCTTGCAAATTACAGATACATAAGCTGGCCATGAAGCACTTGCAAGAAGTAGTGATCAAGTTTGATGTAACTTGAGAACAGTGATAAGTGAAATATTGTGTGGGTACAAGTGGAAATATGTATGTTTGATTGCATTTTACCTTGGTTGTTATAGAATTAAATCTGTTTTAATTGTGAATAAGCCACTATACAGTAGACTGTCGAAATAACGGCACATTGAGATCGGATGTTTGTATACAGCGCAGATGTCTTGCATTGCCAGAAAAAAAAAAAACGGCAAGTCATGTGATTACTTTATTTGTTTAAATTTGCCATTTTTAAAGCGAATTCTGTACTTATCAGTATAGAATTTACTTTAATCTGTGATATCTCAGAGATTATATTGCTGCATTGCATTTATTTTAAATTAAAAACCCCTCACCATGGCTCAAAGTTAATAAACCTCATACAAAGAAGAAAAGAAGAATAACATTAAAGCTTAGTGACAAACTTGATATAATAACAGAAAATAGAATGGGCGTAAGTAGGAGTGTATTAATGGCAGATTTTAACATTGGATCTTCAACATGTTTATGTTTTATATGTGCAGTTAATAAATCAATTCTTAATCTCTCTATTTCTTATTTAGTCATTATTTCTGCATTAAATATATAAAACTTTCTAGATAACGGAAAAATCGGAATAACTGCATCTTGAATCCCCGAAGGTACCATTATTCTGAAAGTCTACTGTATATGGAATATATAGTGAAGAAATGGATATTTGAAAAGAAAATATTATATGCAACTATACACTAATAAAGCAAAAAAAACCACCACACTAATTTGTAGCGCACTAGAATCATGCAATTCAAATATACGTGTTAAAATTTTTTGTCTTTTGATTTGGCTTGATAAAGTAACATTTGAAATGAGGAAAACTGAAACACTTTCTGTGGTTAATTTCTTCCATAAATGGAAACTTTCACAACTGCAAATTTAAACATATTTTTCAAATTGTGTCCACATAACAGACATTTTCTCTCTCTTCACTCGCAGCTATTCTACAGTGATGTCAAACTGTCTCTGGTTAATGCAAGTTCTATATGATCACCTTACAGAGCTATATTTTTCAAGAGCAGTTTGTGTTAAGTTACAAAGTTTAGTAAATAACCAAAAAAGTTTAGTAAATAAAAGAGAGAAATATAACCCTTTTTTACATAGATTACAAGTCTTAAACATCATATTCTAAAATTTGGAATATTTTCATTTCATCAGGTATATACAATTATATGTAACAAACAGTACACCACTTGTTTTGTTTTAATGTGCAGCTTATATACATCAAGCTGCACGACAATTATAGCAGCAAAACAAAACTCAGCAATCTTTGTTAAGTGGGAAATTGCGAAAGACTGCATGTGCCTCATGAATTCCTTTAAGAAGGATAGTTAACTTTTTTTTATATTCTCCAATGCAAAAGTTTTATTTTCATATTTTGTATCGTTACAATCACAGTATATTTTGGTTTCAGTGATGAGAACAAAATGGATTACTTGTGCACTTATAGTGCAAATTAGAGAAAAATTGAATCCTCTGTGATTCTGCATGAAATTCTGGAGGAAGCAAGCAAAAATGTAAACTTTAAAAGGTGACACATAACCAATAACTGTATTAGAGTAGCGAATTTTTCTTATAATGATGTTTGACTGTAGTTAGTTTTAGCAGTCTTTTTGAATTAGACAAACTATTCACAAGTTGCAGGACTCAAGTCAGGCTTCAGATTTCATTGTAAATGTATTTCAAATTATCTGCACTAAAAAGCAAAAGGCAAATAAAACCCCATATGTTAGGGCAGCATTTCCCAAACTGTGTTCCGTGAAAAATTCAAATTAATAATTAAAAAGATAAAATAAACTTTAGAATCATTCTAATTTTTAACATTATTATTATTATTATTTTTTTGGTTATTAATAAATATACTGTACTAGCATCGATTAATAATCAAATAAACTGCGGAACACTATTTTTGCAGGCTTAGTATAGAGAAGTATGTGTAGAGGTAATGACATCTATGATAAAAAAGCAATGTAGTGATCTAATATGCCATTCGTATGCAATTTAGCCTGGAGTACACAGGTTGAGGGAGAGGCGGAAGTGAACCAATATCATGCTTCGTTTGGTTGGATGAAACAAAATAGCATTCCACTGACACGTTCTTGCATGCTTACACAGTGCTGGTGGTGCGGACTGTCTTTGCAATTATGAGATTAGTTCTGTAGTAGTGCAGAAAACTAGTAAGCATAACTAAACTCACTTCCCTGTATAAAATTTTTTTGATAATTATCAGTATTTCAAAATATATTATTAAAATAAATGACCATGGATTTGTGGTTGAAAAAAGGAACTCTAAAATGAGAAGCAAGTACTTCTTGTATTGCAACTGTGGTCAATGAAAATGAACACAATATTGTCAAACTTCAAAGTGAGGATGAATGATCACAGAAATCTGAAATTCCTCAAAAATCCAAAGTGAAAAAACAGGAACCAACTAATAAAAAACCAAAACAAAAGTATGATGACAATTATTTGAATTTTGGCTTCACATGTGTTGGAAATAAAGATGTTCCTGATGCATCGTATGTAAAAAAAAATATTAACAAACAGTTCTTTGGCTCCCACTAAACTTGTGTTCCTTAAGTGTTCCATAAATATATTGTGAGATGAAAAGTGTTCCATGACTAAAAAAGTTTGGGAAACACTGTGTTAGGAAATAGTGGCAACCTTGAAGTACATCTCATTTCGAATAATCCAATATTGAATTAAGGAGGATATACTGTACTGTGGCAACTGATTGTTTTGCCAGCAGTAAAAGACTGTTTGAAAATCAAGACATAAAGGGAGAAACAGCTCACGTAGAGACTAATTCTGTTGATAAAAGACACACAAAACCAAGTGTTGCCAACTGAGTCATCATAATAGCATTGCCTTTGACACCTTTCCTCTCCTAAACAAGATCAATTAATCCACACATTCACCTCAGCATTTCAGATCAGTAAAGTGTCTACTGATGAACTCTTTTGTGGAAAGCAAGTTAAAAAGGCAATATTGTTATAGAGATTTGAAAACTGATTGCAGAAATGACAACTGCTGTAGTCAGTTATCAGAAGATCTGAGTCAAGTCTCATAAGCACCTTGATAGTGATACTGCAAGTTAAAAAGGCAATATTGTTATTATAAAGACTTGAAAACTGATTGCAGAAATGAGAACTGCTGTAGTCAGTTGTCAGAAGAGCTGAGTCAAGTCCCAGAAGCACCTTGATAGTGATACTGCAAAATTATGAATCTGATTCAGAGCAAACACGGACTTTAAATACTATGGAAAAGTCTAACTTGAAATAAGTACAAAGAGGTACATTCCCATACTGAGGAAAGCTTCATTCTATGTGAATTAACATGATCCTGTTTTAAACCAATTACATCATACAGTGTCAAGAAGACTTTTAACTAAACATAAACCAATGCTTAAAGATAACTGATGCACTTTTTATTTTAATAATTTCCAGGTTGGTTTTTGTGTTTTCCATGATAGTAACAGAGGGAAAGTTAATTATATTTAGAAGATATCACACAACAACCTCAGTGATAAATAAAAGTAAAAACTCACCCTTTCTGATAAATCTCTTTCTGCAACTTCGATTACATCTATTTCACTACCATATCGACTACGCATATAGGCTATTTGTTCTTGAACCAGCTGTTTTAGGATAAACATTAGCAATTCGTTGTTATCTCGCTTATAGGTAAGGTATCTAGAGAAAGTCTGAAATAAATTATGAAACAAATATTTATTTCTCCCATTTTTATAAAGGAAAAAAAAAAAAAAAAAAAATTCTGTTTCATGAAATATAAAAGGTTAGCCAAACAACTCATCCTTTGAAAATCCCAGTACTGTTTTTTTTTTTTTTAAATGATTTCTTTTGGACTATTATGCTGGTAATCTAAATGATGTATTCAATAGTTAAATCTTGGACTATTCACACAGCGTGGAGGAACAGTGCTCATAGTCAATGTTGGTGTGAAAATAATAACATTCTGTGCAATC
Source organism: Mastigoproctus giganteus (assembly GCF_048544385.1). Classification (NCBI taxonomy): domain Eukaryota; kingdom Metazoa; phylum Arthropoda; class Arachnida; order Uropygi; family Thelyphonidae; genus Mastigoproctus; species Mastigoproctus giganteus. The sequence goes on from NC_143576.1 coordinate 216,747,532, forward strand.
TACTTTGCACATATTGCTACTAAATTTTTAGAGTAATTTGTGAGTTCAACAGCTCAAGTTACCTCAGGCAAAGGATATCGCTACATTTATGGAACCATAAATGTAGTAACCATACCCAAGAAGATTAAAATATGGGAGTAGGAGATCCTCATCAAAATTTCTGCTCACTGATCCCACTTACACCTGTATTAATAGTACTAGTAATGGCCATATGGTGAAAGCAAGCCTAAGGCTTATGCTGCACCAGCCAAAAAAAAAAAAAAAAAAAAAAAAAAACCAGTATAATAATAATAAAAAATTAAATAATAAAAGAAAAGGAAATAGACAACCTATGCATTTTCCTCCTCCCGTAAGTAACTAACCAACTGAACTTTGAATTTCCCAAAACTATCAACTTCAACCACCCATGTAGGCAACTTATTCTAGTAATTTATAACTCTCTGGCTAAAATAAAACTCCCTACAATCCAGTCTAAACATCCCCTTCCCCCGTAACTTGAATTTATGGCCCCTAATTCTAGAATTCTTTATAACCATGAAAATTTCATCCTCATTCATTTTACTTTTACCTCTCAGAGCCATAAACGCCTCAATCGTCTCCTCTAAGGTGCCTAGTTTCCAATTTGTGTATCCCACACATTCGAAATCTTTCCTCATATAGAAGCCCTTTGCCTATCTCACCATGCAAGTTACCCGTCTTTGGACCCTTTCAAGAAGCTCTGTCTTTTTTAGGTGTGGTCTCTCCACTTGAACACAGTATTCCAAGTGTGGTCTAACAATAGCCTTATATAATGGAATTATAATGTCCTTATCTCTACTAAAAAATGTTCAATAAATCATTGATAGGACACTATGTGCCTTCCTTGCAACCTGTCTATAATGCTCAGAGAACTTCATGTCTGACTATATCGTAACTCCCAAGTCCCTTTCTTCCACTACTGACTTTAGTTCAACTCCACCAAGTTATTTTGGGGTTGCTGTTCCTCAGGTGCAAGACCTTGCATTTTGCTAAATTAAAGCATAGCTATCTGAAGAAGTTCTGTTTGGCAGTGATCATTACCTACTCTACTGATCTTTACATCATCTACATATTTAGACATCATGCCCTCTATCCCTTCATCGATGTCATTTAAGAAAATCAAAAACAACAGTAGTCCCAATACTAATCATTGGGGGCGCCATACCCAGGTGGGCAGGAGCAGCAGTGCATAGCACACACTTCTTGATTAGACTGGGGTTCGAGCCCGTGACCACCAAATACAGAGGATGCAGAAAGGTCAGGAAATGACTACCGCATATGCCCGGAGCGATATGGCCTTAGTTGCTAATGCTCCAAAAAAAAAAAAAAAAAAAAAAAAACCCAAACAACTAATCATTGGGGAACCCCACATTTTACATTAACCCAATCTGAAGAATAACCATTTATCAAAACCCTTCTGCCTGAAAGCCATCCTGCTATCCATCTAAGGATTTTCCCTGTGATTCCAACCTGTTTGAACAGACTTTCATTTCATTTATTCAGATAAAACATTTGATTGCAATCCATTTCATTTAAAATAGGCTGTTACCAAATCAACAGTTTGCTATGGAAAAGACAGTCTTTTCACATTGACACTGAAATGTTACTTTACAGAACCGATACCTCAAGCTGCCTTCAGTTTTACAATACAAATATAAACAGTTGTTGATTTTATTGAATTTTAATGTGGTGGGTGTTGCTCCATCTCCCAGACAATTGTTTCAATGGTTCCTGCCATTTCAGTGGAAGGCCAGATACCCCATCATTGATTCACTATTAATTCAATAATATTTGAATTCACAGGATGACAGAGTTCAAAAGCCCCATTTTATATGATAGACTTTAAAATCACTTAGATATAAAACAATCCTACTGATAAGATGAAACTAATGAAACAGCCATTTAGGGAGTGACATTACATTGTTAGCATTAGCATTATGTTTCCATGAGAGACAAACTAGAATAAAATCACCATGGAATACCAATGTGATGATGTTATTCACCAGACCAGTCATTGAGTGCAACAAAGCCATGTATGTTCTCCATCACCACTCTCGTTTCTTGTTAGATTACTTGTTTTCTTATTTCCAAATAGCAATTAAAATGACATTTTTCTCCCTCTTTTTTTTTTGTTATCTCTTCTGCAATTCTTATATCAAACATCTCAATTAAGTGTAATTACGGTAAAAACTTGTTAAATGATCCTACCATACAGGTACAATGTTAGATTACTGATGTAATAAGAACATACTATAAAAAGCACACATAAAAAAATACACTAGTACTAGTCATAGGTGCAAGGAAGCCCAGGCTTTTGCTGCACCAGCAAAAATTAAATAAAATAAACTACCTACTACTTTGTGATTCACTCCTCAATTTCCTGTATTTAAGTATTAGTCATATAGAGCAAGAAAGCTACAGGTTTTTGCTGAATTGGCCAAAAAAAAAAAAAAAACAGTAGATAAGAAAATACAAATTATGTGCTTCCCCTCCTCACATAGGTATGTAGCACGTATCCAATTTACCTTAGAATCTCTCTAAGCTCTCACAGTCTCAACCACTCATACGGGTACTTATTCCAGTATGGGTAACTCACTGGCTAAAAGAAAACTACCTACAATCTAGACTAAACCTCTTCCTCTTATTAGGAAGGAATTTTTCTTAATCAGCTGTTATGGCAATGCCACAACAAATGCTGTTTGTAATCTAAAAAGTAATAATTCCATAAAATAAAATGCTGTTATTTACACTGGAAAAATTTTTAAAAAATAAATAAATAAATAAACACTAAAAATTTACATATTTTAATGATGAACAATTAACCATCCAATGTATTTTAACTTTATTACACCTATAGGATTTATAAACTTCTAAAAAAATGATAATAAAATTTATTAGTTTTTCCCCCCATTAAAAATCATGATGCTTGGAATCAGTATAAATTTTCCCTCACCTTTTTCATATTGCGCATAACACTGTATTTCTGTGTGTCAATAAAACTTTCTAACATGGCACGAATTGCCATATTTACATCATCCTCATGGACGTAATCACGAAGGTGAATTCGTGCATGGGCTTCAGCCATCCTGATCACTGATTCAATATGACGAACTGTAATAGGTATACTACCTGTGCTCTATGGAAAAGAAAATATAAATTACTAACAAGCCATTTCTATATAATATGATTCAATAAAATGGTAACTGGCTGACATTATAATAGTCATTATCTAATTTTGCGAAATTGATAAATTTTTGTTTAAAAACACTAAATGGTACACAAAAAGTACACAGCTCATCCTACTATAACACACCACATTAAAACACATTTAAAGTTACACACATATTTATTTTGACACTTGTCTGCCTTACGTGCACAAAAATCTGAATTAATGTGCAAGAAATCTGAAATTATGCACTTGAAACCCACATCTGGCATGGTACACTCTTTCTCACTAGTGTCATTTCCATTTATGGTTGTTGTGAGTTCAAGTTGAATATTTTAATTTGCTTTATATTTTGGGGGAAATTTATTTACGTACAGTTTCCATGTATACACATCCTTATTATCATAATACATGAGTGCAAAAAAAAAAAAAAAAAAAAAATATAGTTTAAAAAAAAAAATAAAAATATATTAAATAAAATACAGAAGGAATTAAATATTGAAATAAAACTGGAAGTTTTCAAGTTTTGGAGAAAATGGTTCTGATATGGATCTGGACACATAATTAAAACTACAATGTGAACATTATGGTTTTAATTATGTATGACAATCTAAGTAAAGAGAAGTGCACTCCTTTTTCCTTGGGGCATTTTTAACTTAACTTTCATTTTTTAAAATTGCTAAAATTTAATGACAAAAATAATCGGTACTATAAGTCCTTTCTATAAATAGGCTGAAATCACTATAGTGGCTTGGACAAAGAAATTCTGTTCAGAGAATTTTGATATACTTACCATACTTTCTCGTCGTAGCTCGCTATACATTTTGGCTACCTTATCCTGGTCCATATTGTGCAATTTAGGATGAACCTTTTCTCTGGCATACAGAATATATTTTCGAAGAAGATCCTGAGGAATTTTTTCAACTCCTGCCATTCCTGGATCCTCCTAAAAATTAACAAACAATAACCATATATAAATTGGAAAGGAATGAATGAAGCTGGGCATTATTACGTCACAATTATTTTAATCATTTTAACAAGTTAGGTTTATACAGCAGTTCAAGAAATGTAGTGTCTCCTTATCACATATGACCAAACATTTTGCATTTTATTAATGAGCTAAAAAAAATCTATAAATAATGGGTTAATATCAATATACGTTTTATAACATCAATAGTTTTTATATTATTATTAACCATATGGTGCAAGGAAGCCTGAGGCTTATGCTGCACAGCCAAAAAAAAATTCCTGAGAGAGAGAGAGAGAGAGAGAGAGAGAGAGAGAGAGAGAGAGAGTAGAAGCCCATACTCACAAGATGTGAGCCCCTGGGGTGTATGATGATTATAATAGTCTTATCAACTTACTTTAGAGTTCAGACATCATATTTCCTTTTTATATTTAATAATTTTAAAATGAATAAAAGAATATCAATTTTCAGATTGATGTCTTCTCATAAAATATACATAGGCAAATAGTTAATAAAAAACACATATACTGGGTGACCACATCGACCTGTGGTCACCCTACAAAAATCGACCTGTTTTTTTGGAATTGTCCCATTTTTCATGTATAGCTATTTTTTTTAACTAAATATATACAATTAAAATTAATAATATATAATTTTGTTAATTTAAAATGGTAATGAAGATTATCTTAATAAAAAGCAACACATTTCATATTTAACATTCTCAAAGTAAGAGAACGTTGTAATAAAGAATCAATGCAAATAATTGTATAGTATGTTCATGCACTACTTGAACTTGCCATATAAACGATTTTGTCATACTGATATTAGCCTCTTATGGGCTTGGCACATCCAGTGTCCTGAGCTGGATATCATCATTCTTCTTTTTCTTGGTGATTCCCTTCTACTTTTGTTTGTCTCTCTCTCTCTCTCTCTCTCTCTCTCTCTCTCTCTCTCTCTCTTAGGATAACTTGGGAATTTTTTTTTTTTTTTTGGCTGGTGCAGCATAAACCTCAGGCTTCCTTGCACCATATAGCTAATAATAAATAATAAAAATAATAATAATAATCTCAAGTTCAACACAGAATTGAGTATTCGTGCAGCAGAAAACAACACAGGTTTCACATTAAAGAGGCAAATTTCATTCTTTATTTTTAGTTTAAAAATAACATCTTTTATGCACAATAGGCCTATAAAAGAGATCAAGAAACCAACACATGTGTATAATAATTTTGTAACTGCTAGGCCTATATTTGAGCCTGATCATGTCACTCAGTAAAAAAATGTTTTTTCAGTCTTGTATAAAACTGTGTCTTAGGCTATATTTTTATTCATATTGCTTTGGCTTATGGTTTTAGTTGTTTGGTTTTTAGGAGCATTAGCAACTAAGGCCATATTGCTCCGGGAATATGCGGCGGTCATTCCCTGACCTTTCCGCATCCTCCGTATTTGGTGGTGATGACGGGCTCGAACCCCGGTCTAATCAAGAAGCGTGTGCTACGCACTGCTGCTCCTTCCCACCTGGCTACGGAGGCGCCCCTTATGGTTTTAGTAACTTTACTATTGAACATTATCAATAAATTTCCATGTTGTAAATAACATTAATTAAAATCAATTTACAACCTTTATTTAAATTAAATCTACCGATCCTACATTTAGGAAAAATAAATCCCATTTTGGCTTAAGCCAGTTATTTAATAGATCTATATATTATGTTTGCCTTATGAGTTTTTAGAATTTATGAAAAGGAAAGAAAGAGATTAATTTCAAGAAAGGTAAGCTAAGCTTAACTACCTGTTTTTTTTTCCCTCAGGAAAAGTCGGCTGTAAAAAGTCATTTTTAGTTTTAAATAGGGAAAAAAAAACTACTCTTGCACATACTATACCTCATTAGCATCATGTATAGTAGAAATTTGTGATAAAACTTTTAGACCTACTGGGATAAGAAAAAAAAAAAATCAAGTAGGAAATTTAAAAAAAAAAGGAAAACTGAAGTTTCCTCTACTGGCTTGCATCACAGTTGATATCTTTTGTGGGGAAGGGGAACCCCACAAAAAGAGTAGACTAATAAGTTGGCTAAAATAAACAGATTCACAGAAAAATATCATTCTCTACTCAAAAGAGCACTGACAATTATTATTGGATTATTATATCTACAACTTACTGATCACGCTAACATACTGTGAGCTGTAAATATAATAATATTTATGCAGGGGTTCCCTGAGACCTGAAAATTATTTCAAGAGTTCCTTCAGGATAAAAAGGTTGAGAACGGCTGTTCTAAAGTGTCATATAGATTTCTCAGGAAAGGATGTTTTTCCCAGTGACACCTTAAAAAACTTCAATAGATGACGGTGATCTCCCTACTCAGTTTAATGAAGCTCCAAAGAACAGAAATATATGGAAGGGTAGTGAGATGATATCAGGTTTAGCAAAAGTGCTTCCTTTTCATTTTTTGGAAACATGGGTAGCCAAGCTATTCACTTTCATTGCGATTTGATCCTTGAAATTTTTTAAAAGATGAATTAAGAAATGCAGTGATCATGAGACCGAGTGATCCTGTGATCACTGGCAAGAATAAAGCACTCTGATTTTGAAATGGAAACCCAGGCTTTTCCAAACAGTTATGAAGCTTTCAATTTTTCAAGTTCTTATTAATTAATATTTTTTATTATGTCCTAAAGTGAGAAATAAGAATGAGTCACCATACAATATTTTAACTATTTTAATGACACTAATTCATTTCCATGCAAATAAAAAAAAAAGACAATTACCAAAGGTGTAATTTCAGCTCCTTCCTCAGGCTGATTAAAAGGGTGATGTCGAATGTGGCTCTGAACTACAAACCTTGCTAATCGTTCATCCTGCATAGAAATAAATCTTCACATTCAGATATACTGAAATTATGAATACTATAAAAATTAAGATCATATACACCAATTAAGTATCCATTTTATACCAATATATATGTGTGTAGATGTCACTTTGGGAAGTGCATTGCTAGCAAATTTTCTAACCTTCAATGACCAGAATTATATTTATAACAAAAATACAAAGTAATTTAAAGATAAGAGCATATGATTATGTTGCTATATTCCTCTGCTTCCTCAAATACAGAATGGGAAAAGGGGGAATATAATCTCAAATACAGAAAAACAGCAAAGTTATAAGTCACAATCAAGTAATCATTATATACACTCAGTAATCACTGGATTATGATAACCCCATCCATAATGGACTATGCTGCATAGCTAGCAGTATAAAAAGCCAAACAGCTTTGTTTCTAGCGCAGTCATTATTTGTATTTGGTCAGGCAAGTTAATGTGATAAAGTAGCAGTCATAGGACACAGTAAAGATATCACAAAATTTCAAAAGGGCATGACTGTGGGAGCTCATGCATCAAGGATTTCCATATCAGAAATGGCACATCTTGTTGGTTGCTCACAGCCCACTATGGTTAAAGTGTACAAAGAATAAAATAGTACAAAGAAAAGAAATTTATTTGTACTATTTTTGTACAAAAAATTTCCTGAAGGGCTGAATTCAGAGAATCTAGTCTTGCTGAAAATGGACTCATTTCACCAAGGGATATGGAAACTTTCGGGAAGAATTTACAAGCCACTTAGGGCAAGCAGATTTAAATTAATTTTTTTGTGTATCCAAGTTAGATTTTTTTTTTTCTATAGGAGGAAAGAAAGAAATTGATCTGAATAGCTGCATTATTAATGCTTATAGACATATTAGAGCCAGTACACAGCTACAAGATGTTGCAGAAATACATATTATGAAAGGTTAGCAAGCATTTACCTTCTTTGGGATTAAGTAATGATTTTATTTCTTAAACCAGATGTTAAAAATTCTCCTGCATGCATTAACTTCTTAGTAGCTAAAGGATTTTGCTAGTGATCACTTCTCAGTGTAAGTTCAAATGTTCAAACACACAGGTGAATGTTTGCATATGTAAAATATTCTGATTTAAAATAACTGAAAACTTTCTCTGAAGCATTCTCATATTACTTTAGTATTGTAGAATTACTATGAAACAACACTGTCTTACCTCCACAGGATCCACTTGATCTCTCACAACACAGAGAATATCAAATCGAGAGAGGATAGGTTCAGTTAAGTCAACCTGAAATAAAAGAAATTAAAGTTAACCTTGTTTCTTATGAACTCTAATGTTAGGAAATGAAGTGCACACACAATAAAAATATTTATTTGAAAAGTTTCCAAAATGTGCATATTAACTACTTACTTAACTCAAATTTTTATTTTAATTCATCAAATAGATGTGATGCATCTAACACAAATGCATCAATTTCACAAATTTTAAAGAGAATCACTCTTAAAAATTTGAGAAATAATTCAAAATAGAGGGGCTTAATATAAAGAATTATTTATAGAGTGCAGTGACTTGCAGCTACACAATTAGCAACCATGACTGATATTTCTGAAAATTCCCGTATGTCATTACCAGCATATAATGGTTTATATTAAGTGAATTCCCATTAGGAGTCATACTAGCATTGACTGTACACTATATTACACACTGCACATGAAAAGCATCTGTTCCTTGGGTATGCATATGAAATTGTGTATGGATGTTAAGATAACAGTCAAATTTTGTGCTAGAAAAACATACAAGTGCCAGCCTACTAAAGGAAGGCATAAGGAATCTTAGCCTTCCTTCAGATGGTTTTGACATTTGCATTCCTCCCCCAAAAAAGTCCAGTTCTTTGTGATACACTAGTTGAGAACCATTGCTCTATAAAACTGAATGAGGATGAATATTGTTGGATAGCAATATTACACTTTGCACTAAAATACACCCTGACTCAGAGCATCACTTATCAGTCAACCATAGCAGCCGGTTGTATATGCATGCTTTCGGCTATTTTTTGTTTATTCCTTGTCCAAAAACATGAAAATACAGCAGTGTTCAAAAATAGGAACAATAATTTTAGATTTATCCATACTCCTTTGTGCTATTAGAGTCACTATAAAAGTATATTCAGAAGTACTGATACTATTCTTATACCAAATTTAATATCTATAGCATTTACTACTTACTTTCTGTAAACAAACTGCACATACACCTTTAATAACCCTCACATATGTGATTCTCCAAATAAGTTAATTTAAAATGAACTTATTGATTCATGAGGTTCATAGTCGGTAAACGGATAAAAATTACTTGTTTAAGCACTGCCTTTATTTTGACCATTTCACATCTTTTCAACCCCACTTGCTGCTATGTCAGCTTTGTGGGGATTTGGAAATAAATCAGCATATAGATCATATAAATCAGAGGAATGTTGACCAAGCAAAAAAATCTGTATCATCATTTTGGTAGCCCTTCTTATGATCTATGACCTATAAAAGAACTTTTTACAGTAAAAACAGAATGATTTAATAATGCTTCACTGATTTCACTGAGGAGTAATATATTATTTTTATAAGAATATTGTAATAAAAAAATAAATAAAATAATAATAAATTTCAGTTTATTCTCACTAAAACTGATGTATTATATATTTTATAAAATCTTGTGTAATTTTAGTATTTAAGAGGCAGACCCTTTATACTCAGCTATCATTCATAATGGTTGCTAAATTTAATATTTACAAAACTTTATTAAGTAAAAAATACAAAACACTCACATTCTCTGAAAATGTGCGAGAAGGATCATATCGTCCTCCAATAGGATTAGCTGCAGCAATCACAGCACAGCGTGCCTGTAATGATGTAACTATACCAGCTTTGGAGATGGAAATACTCTGTTGTTCCATAGCTTCATGAATACTAGTTCTGTCCTGGTCATTCATCTACATAAACATCAAAAAATACTTTATGCTTCTATAAAAGTCTCTTTACTGTGTGTGTGGGAGTGAGTGAGTGAGTGAGAGAGAGAGAGAGAGAGAGAATAGGAAAGCTGATAATACCAATTAAGTATGGTGAGATGGCAAGGAACAGAACTACTCAGAAGTCACAGAGAAATGAATGTGGAAGAGATGACAAAGCAAAAACCTTCACAAGATATACAAAATACATAATTAATTTTTACTTTTGGTGAAGAATTTATCAATTTCCCTTGAAAAAGCAAAGGAAAGATCAATTAATATGGATTAAGTATACCAAGAAGACAAGGGAACTAATTGGAAAAGTCATGGAAATGAATGTGGAAGAGGAAAAACAGCTAAGGTAAAGAAAGCCTCCAAAAGTTCGATGAAATTTACCAGTAAAAGTACTTTGCCGTAATGGCATTTGTAATGTTGCTCACTTGGTAAACAGATGGTGGGTGTTATCGGTCTGGAGTAGAAGTTGAATCCCATGGGAGCTTGAAACCCTCCTATGGGATTGAATCACGAATAGAGTCATATTGGAAGTTCTGGCGTCGTAAAAAATGTTCGTAGCGTAGTTTCACCGGTAAACTTTTTCGAAGTTTGCTGTGCTTCTCGTGTGGGCTTCCTTTGCCTTTTTTTTTTTTTTCTTAATAAACAATTTATCCACTAGTCCACCAGTGATTCTAAAGAAAAAATGTCAGGTTATCCCCTCCACTTCGAGAGGGTTCAATCTCTCATGGAATTCAATTTCTACTCCTGACCAATAACACCCACCATATGTTTACTGAGCGAGCAACAATACAAATGCCGTTACGGCAAAGTACTTTTACCAGTAAATTTCAATGAACTTTTGTGTGCTTCTCGTGCAGACTTTCTTTACCTTCGCCAGAAAAACAAAGTGAAAGTCTTCCCAAGAGATACAAATTATGTGAATGCAAAGAGTTACAAGCATATGCAAGAATTACAAATCTGCTCTAAATATACTGTACACCATTAAGGATGAGTTTAAAAAACACTTATGAAAGTAGATAAAAGCAGCTGAAACAATCATGTCTCCTCTGCCACTAGTGTTTTCAGATGTTGCTGGATTTGTGAAATAAAATGCAGAAGAACCAGAATAAAATGCAACTGGAATAAAGAGGGATTTTGTCTATAAGGATCCCATGTGATCAGGAACCACAGGGAACTGGCAGCAAAAGAAAACCAAAGGACAGCATTTCAGTAACCTGTAAACCCACTAAAGGACTGTCAGAAAGACTGTCACCCTATGTTATGCAAATCACAATTACACAAGGTATTTCAAAGTCATAAATAAGCAATAAGAAGCAGTGTTATAAGTCCTGATTGGAAGAAAGAAAGCCTAAGAAGACTTCACTGGAACTAAGATTAAAATTTAATGTGTGTGTGTGTGTGTGTAACACAGAGAGAGGGAAAAGAATAATGGTGCTGGCCAACTTGTGCTATCAGCAACCATTAAATAATTCTGCTAAAGATAAAAAAATATTCCCTATTCCTCTAAATAAAAAGAAGCAATATCTGCTTATATAACATTTTCAGACCCTATTCCAAAAAGTCACAAATGCCAATGAGTCAATTTTGCTTCTAAAGTTGATACAACCAAACAAAGTAGTAACAGGCCTCACAGGGAGAGTCAATGTGTGCAGTAACCCTGAATGTATATATAAATTATAAATATTTTTTACTTTTAAGCAACAGTGTCATGTTTTATTATGAGAATAATTTTTTATTAACAGCTTATTAAAAAATACAGGGATTCAAAGAAGCTATGGTGATATCATTTAGTGGATGGGATAACCATTAGCTATAGTACAAACAACAAGACTAGTGTAATCAGTAATCAGCATCATGCCTGAAACAGAACACATCATTCTGTTGCACAATACACTGTTATAACACTTTTTATTAAACAGAAACTCAAAAATGGGCAAACTTTTACCAGCCAGCTCATACGGCAATGAATATTTATCACAATCACATATGTAAGTGCTATGGAACCTTTAATAGGTCATGAAAATGTTTTATACATAGTGCTCGATAGCATTATTTGGCATGCAAAAGATGTTATAATTATTGATTGTACAGAGCAGAAAATGTTTTATTTGAATTCAGAAAGGTGTTAAGTTTAGATTGTGTGTTTGGGGGGGGAGGGGAAGTACCTCCCATTTTCAATATTTCTTAATATTCATTGTCATTACAGCTGTGAGGCCTGGTGTTCTCCTGTGTTGGTGGAATCAGATGCTTTTGAACTGTTGACCTCTGTATTATGCAGATTATTATCACAAGTTACTGAAGGATAGGGTAAAACTGACAATATTAGCAAAATACAGAGATCAACAGTTCAAAAGCATCTGATTCCACCAACACAGGAGAACACCAGGCCTCACAGCTGTAATGACAATGAATATTAAGAAAGATCGAAAATGGGAGGTACTTCCCCCCCCCCCCAACACACAATCTTAACGCCTTTCTGAATTCAAATCACCAGAACAGTCTTCAGGTAGTAAAACATTTCGAAATAATGGGAGAACCACCAAAGCCAGCAAATGTGGTTCTGAAAACTTTAAATTTCTTTACAAAAGTCATCTGGCAGCTAGCAAAAAAATGGAAAGAGGTGTTCAGATAAAGAGGAAGACTATTTTATGAAGCAACAATATATTACTGATACTCAGTGCCAATAAAATTTAAACAGCATTAAACCAAGGTTCAATGGTGTCTACTTAATAACCAATGTTAATGAATTAAAAGCAATTCTGGTTATAAAATGGTTTCTGAAAAAACAGATAAGCAAATAGTAATGTCTGTTTGGGTATGTTAAAATATCTCACCTTATCAAACTCGTCAATGAGACAAACACCTTTGTCAGCTAGTACAAGAGCACCAGCCTCAAGGGTCCACTCTTTAGTTACTGGACTTCTCTGTACATAAGCTGTCAAACCAACAGCAGATGCTCCTTGACCAGTGGTATACACTGCACGAGTAGCTATCTTTTCTATGTATTTCAGAAATTGAGACTTAGCTGTGCCAGGATCACCACATATAAGAATATTAATATCACCTCGTACTCTGTGCTTCTGACCTGGAAATACAAAATTATTCATCATGATATAACAGATACAAAACATTTCTGAATGACAATAAAAAGGCTTATGTTTAAAAGTACATAATGTACCTTATCAAATAAAACAAAAACTGTGCACTATGGTAACAATCAAGTAGAATCTAGATGGTCAAGGTCTTAAGAGCTAAGACCAATACTTCTACTGACAAAAACAGGTTTAAATTCAAAAGTGCAATCACTGCATCATGAACACTCCAACAAATGACAACTAATATCTTTCCATGTTGGGGAGGGGATAGATTCAACTTTTATTTCCTACCAAATTACTGAGTGATAACTGAATTATGACTATCTATCTAATACTACACTGGACAACTGTTCACACAAATAACAGCTGCTATTTGCTTACACATTGACTAGATGTCTGAAGATGTGCACAGGGATCTGCAGCCATGCTGCCTGCAAGGCTTTCCACAGTGCAGAATAGATGATGACTGCATGTCCATATGCCTCACTTCCTGTTCCAAAACATCCAACAGGTGTTCAAATGGATTGAGGTCAAGCAAATTTGGAGGGCAATCAAGATGGGTAATACCTTCACTGTAGTCCCTAAACCACTGATGCACAATGCAGACCCAAACACAGTGCATTAGTATCTTGGAAGATCCCATTTCTGTCTGGGAAAAAATGCAACATGGCAGGGTGTACATGGTCTCCTAAGAGCTGACAGTAAACCTCACAAGTGAAACTTTGGTCAATATGCACCAAGGGCCCTAGTTCTTGCCAGCAAAACATGCCTTGTGATTGAACAACCACTGCCACCTACATAGCAGGACCCATGAACAAAACCAAATTATGATATTAGAGTCCCCCATAAATGATTACATCTACCCATATATTTATTTTGGCACCTCCATAGCCAGGTGGGCAGGAGCAGCAGTGCATAGCACATGCTTCTTGATTAGACCGGGGTTCGAGCCCGTGACCACTAAATACAGAGGACGCGGAAAGGTCAGGGAATGACCACCGAATATCCCCCGAGCAATATGGCCTTAGTTGCTAATGCTCCTAAAAACCACTAAAAACAATATATTTATTTTGTCTGTAAATTGCATGTGTTCTAAGGTTGATTTACTTGTTTGCTGGACGAAAAAACCTTGCTATCTATGCCTGAGACCGACTACCTCAACCACAGAGTGAAAAAAGCCCACTAAAGTTCCTCACGTCATCGATAGGATTCGAACCCGGGCCTTTTCCACCCGGTGCAATGGGTCCATGGATTCGCGTTGCTTGTGCCACACACAAAGGTGTCCATCGGCATGTTGCACAAGGTAGTTGGACTCATCTGACTAGCATGCTCTTTTCCATTCCGCCAGTGTCTGACCAGCACATTGTTGACACCACAGTATTCACTGTTGACAATGATAGATTAGTGGTGAGGAGAAGATGTCTCTTGGGGTGTCTGCTGCAAGAACCCCATATGTCTCAATGTGTAGCACATCGTCATTGGGGATATTGTTCTTGCATTCCCCATAATGTACTGTGATGTCAACTGTCACACAGTGACCTGCTGTTGAGCCCATATAACGTGCTGCATCCTTCGCTCAACTCGAACATCCACCTTGCATAATTATTTACAGTCCTGTCAGTGGGAGGTGGTTTGACTCATTTGACAACATTCTTTGTACACCTTAACCACAGTGTGCTATAAGCAACCAACAAGATGTGCTGTTTCCAATATGGAAGTACTCAATGAAGAAGCACCCACAATCATACCCCTTTGAAACTCCATGATATCTTTACTATGTCCCATAACTACTACTTTATTACTTTAACTTGCACGACCAGATGCAAATTACCACTGCTCTAGCATACAAAGCTGTTTGATTTTTATACTGCAAGCCATGTAGCCCAGTCCCTTATGGATGAGATGGTCATAATTCAGTGATCACTGAGGAGTGTATATTTAATCAATAAAAATTCTTCATATCCTACCTTAAGAAAAGGATCAGCAAATGCATTGTGTCCTTGAGGAAAGAAACCATTGTGCAAAATAAGAAAAGATACATTCAATTTTATTCATAAAAATTTCCTTTCTTTCTAATAGCAACATTAAATCCTTTCAGAAAACACTGATAGTTTACGACTGCATACATGCATCCAAATACATTCTCTAAAACTTCCAAATATTACCACCTGCTTTATTAAAACGTTCAGCAACATAGTTTAACCTGATCCTTCACAACTAGATATCAAATTATAGACCAAATTACTAATAGTCCTCTGTGAAAAATATTCAAAAAAAAAAAAAAAAATCATCATATACTTAAAATAAAATAAAATAAAACTGTTCCTGGCAAAATCTAGAAAAAATAAGTTAAAAATGAAGGTCCTAGCAAAATATAGTTTCATCACATCAGCAGAGATGATATGAGTGTACTGGAGAGAAGTAAACTGGGAAACACTAAATATACTGCACACAATTAAGGCTATATAAAGTAACAAACCATTTTACAAAACCTTTATTATAATAATAATATGAAAAGTAGACTATCCATAGTCCTATTGGATTGGGGTATAAGAAAATGCAAAATGAATCTCATCAACCAATGCAATACCACCACTCTGTTTATTGGAGACTTGAAGTGGTGAAACCCATGTTTAGTCTCCAGATCAAAGTTTCTGGCATCCTACCCCCCAACTTCTCTTTCAACCCACGCACTGTATAAAGTACTATAGGTTTTATTGCCTTTTGTGTTTGGATTTTTCATTAAAATAATCCATTTATTCAGATATTACTTCAAATAAATTATAAAACATTATTAATATCTATAAATTTTAGTAAAAATAAATATTTTTCTTACTGAGAGTAAAAATATTTTCTGTATATCCATCAGCACTGAAGAATACACCAAGATTCTGATTCTGTGCATGTCAATAACCATTATATAATTTATAGTGACAATAGCAGTTCATTCTTAAAATTAAATAATCTGAATAAAAGAATGCAACAGAAATGCATTCTGACATTGATTAATGAACTACCAAAAGGATATGAACACTTTGCATAAAAGTCCAAATAACAAAAAAGAAATATAGCTGAAATGCATTATCTATTCTGCTAACTGCAGGCATCACACACAATCTCTGAATAATATGTATCTCTTAGCAATTCATCATCATTCTAATGGCAATTAGAATGATGATGAATTGCCATTAGGTAAATTGCCATTTATGATGATGGTTAGTTTTCGCCAAACTGCAGATACAGTTATAACAGATAAAGCATGCACCTGAAATGTTATATCCTGTATACTGCTAAAATGCAGGGTTCTTGCAGTTATTCTATACATCACATGTTACTTTTGTGTAATATGTGTCCCATTAGTAATTTAGCATCATTCTAATGGCCAGTGAGAATCTCTCATGCTTCCAAATACACTGCAGGTAGGTGCCTTACCTGTACGTTACTCATCTGCATTCTTTGGAAATTTATCTTGCAAGATGTATCATTACTCTTGTACATCATACTGATTAAAATATTCTAACCTTCATTAAATAAACTAATACTCTCTAAAAGTCAACCCACCCAACACTTCCACACACACCACCTCAAATTTAAATAAAAGAGTTAACCAAGCAAATTCACACAAGTAAGAAATGGAAAATTTCACACATTTTAATGATTTCAATTAATAATAAGACAATGATGTTGCATAATAAGAAAAAAATACCTGGATTTTTTGGTTCTCCACCAAAGAGAGAAAGTGAAATGGCCCTTTTAATTGGCTCATGACCACAAATTGATGGAGCAATACTGGCAACAATCTAAAAATAGATGGATATATAATATGACACACATAAAAGCAAAATTTCACAGACAGACAGATATTTTAATGTTTAATTAATGTTTTTAATTTAAAGGCTACAGTAAAATCTTGAGAAAGTAAAAAATGTGGAACACCAAAAATCTCCACATCATTAGCATCTCTTAAAAGAAAATTTTAAGGGTTGTTAAAATGCAGTTTATAAAACTGTACCATTAAAAAATTAACAATCATATTTATTTGAATCTAAGATGGATTTTTTTTTTTCCAATACTCAAATTTCAGAAAGTAGCATTAGAATCACTACCATCCATTTAAAAGATAATTCAAATATTATCTTCAGGATCACTCCTTTAACCTTTTTTAGAAGTATGTACATAAAAACTACAACTTTCATGTACAGGCTCTGAGAAGTGCACATGAGATCTTGTTGAGTTTTAGGTGCACCATTCACTTAGACCATTTTGTGTCATTGCATTTTATGTCTGTACAAGTGTGTGTTCAGGGATGTTCATGTTATGAAGGCTGAAAAACCCAAAATAACTCATGGAGGAACCCTGCTCCCTCCACCTGAGATCATCTAACTAAACCTTGACTGATGAGTAATTTAGAAACTTCTCCACTTGTTAATGGGAGTCAAATCCAGATCTCTCTAAACAAGTGATATAAACACAATACTGTCAAAGAGAGTCATTTCATGCAATATGTTCCTTTAATGTATGAAATATCTTATTTTTCTAGCATATGCTTCCATCTCTTACCTGTGTTTCCAACCAATTGTAGACTCACTTTATGAACACGATATGAACACTTTGCATAAAAGTCCAAATAACAAAAAAGAAATATAGCTGAAATGCATTATCTATTCTGCTAACTGCAGGCATCACAAATAGCTTTGAAAATCAGAGAAGATTGCACTGTTGACCCTAGTTACTCTATTTCGGCTTTAAAAAACTGAACTTTAATAATTTCAGTGGAATTCAGATGCAGAATTTAATAAAGCTGGATCGAGTAATATATTTATAGATGTTATTAACTATGAAAAGTGGAATTAACTCTATGGTGTCCTGTAGAACACTTCACTGCTAATTCTCTTCACGTCTGTTAATTACATTAATAGACATGGAGGATATTCTTGAATCAAAAATAGTAATGACAGGTTTTATTTACAAATCTTTTCAAATCATCTTTTATGAATCAATTTTTTAATTTGGATTTGATTTTTTGCAATAATTTCACTCTAGTGGTAGGTAATAAAGTCAAAATAAAATCATATTAATATTTAAAGAATTTATGTATGAAGGTTTCATTTTTACAAAATTTCATGACCTCACTCACTCCCTCCCCAGAGCCTGCTGCTAAAAAATCCACCACTAGGGATCCACCCGCATGCAGTAAATGCACTGCTGAAAAGGTTAAAGAACCTCATATGTTCTTAATATAGAGGATATTATGCGAAAGCTTTATATGTTGATTGAAACTACTTGCAAGATACATAAACTCCTGGCCCAGTACATTCATAATATTAAGCTATATTTTGAGTCCTGTGGGATTCTTCTTTGGACCAAAATGGCCAGATAATCCTCGAGCAGTGCCCAATAAATAGTATTAGTCTTACTACTGGCCACCAGTGATAGGAAGCCAGGCTTTTGCTGCCCCAGACAAAACTACCTATGCATTTTCCTCCTCTCACAGATAACAAGCTAGCTGGCATTGGTGTCTGGAATTTTCCCATCATCCTCAACTAACCATGGAGGAAACTTATTCTAACAACTCACTGGAAAAAGGAAAATGTCTTACAATTTCAAACACAAAAGAAGACTGAGAGATATACTATGAGAAGAGGATTTTGATATATTAAACTCACCCTTTCTCCTATCCTTTCATCTTTAGAGAGTGCAACTATAGCTTTAATATCCTCATCTGTTAAATTCTTTGTAGCAACTTTATCATCTTTCTTGAAAATATGATTGGCCATTATGACAGTAGCAAAAACAGGAAATCCATTAGCCATGTTCAAGGAACCATCATAACTGTTTGTATAAACTCCAGTAAGTTCCTAAAAACAAAAAAAAAAAAAAAAAAATTTAAGATTAGACATGGTATCATTATAAGTTTATTAAAAATACATGTATTCAATTAATCTAACTTTTATTTCTGTATCCCACTACAGCCATTGACAGCCAGATGAACCTTTATTCTGTCATACCTTTTAATATTCCATTATCTCATAAATAATGTCATTATTCTCTTTTTCAAAATAAAAGCACAATTACATTGAATCAAGTATATATATCTTTCTTCATTCTGTATGACTCTGCTATCTTCCTACAAGTACTTCAATACCACATGTATAAAAATTCTTTTGGCTTTTACAGTGGCAGTTTTATAGATTTCTGAATCAGTGGTAACATAGTAGTGTCTGTTGTAGTTTGTTCCATATCTGTTGTAGTCTGGTGACAATCAAGGAGATTGATATTACACCAGACTACAACAGATATGGAATTCCCCCTAAATAAATCTCCTTGATTTTTTTATATATTATCCAAGTACTATTCAGTATGTGCATTGTTCCGATAAAAATCAGTGAGGCCAAGCATTTCCTTATTTGCTAAGATTATCTAATTACAATGTGTGTGCAACACACTTTTTAAGTTTTGACACTTTAGCAGATACAAATGGTGATGGAAAGTAGCATGAGTCAAACTAAGTTTCTGGATAAGATTTATAACAGTTACAGTGAAAAAGTAAAAGTAAACTGCAGCCATTATCAACCCAATGCAGGATGGAAGCCTCCTCAACGATTCATGTTAAGGGAATGGACCATAATCTACCACACTGGTCCAGTGCAGGTTGGCAGATCGACCATATTTAGCAGTCAGGGGCTTGAACCCTAGTCTACTCAAAGAGCTACTGCACTCCAGCTCCTGACCACTCAGCTACAGATTATGAATCCCCCAAGAAAGTGCAGTATTTATATGATACTAAGGAACTTGTGATTGTACTATGTGACAACTTACATTTACATACCAATGTTTAATCTTGTCAAATGTAACTTTTGGCATGTATCACTGAACTGAACAGCTCAGCCTGAATGCTTTCCATCTGCTTAGCTGCCAAGCATTTCCCTATTTGCCAAGATTATCTAATTAAAATTCACCACACAAAAATTTTAACACTAACCATTTCCTCACACTTAGATTTCCTCGCTATACCACAACTTTGTGCGTGTGCACGTGTGTGTGCGTGCGTGCGTGTGTGTGTTTTTGGCCGTAGTTGATTTATTCTCTTTTTAAATTAAAAAAAAAACTGTGCCTAATGTGTACTTTTAACAGCCGCACCTTAATTCTACTAAATTAGAAGATAAATGTATAAATAACACAAGTTTAGAAATGAGAGAAAAAAAACCAACAGTATTCAGGAAAAGCTGATGCATCAGCATACAGTTTTGTACATTTTAAATTGAGAAAAATTAATATATAAAAAAAAAAAAAAAAAACAGATAATATGAATATCAACTGCAACCATACAAATTTGTATAATAAAATCTGATAATAATTAGCACTACTGAAACACAACAAAATATTTTTATGATGTGTCTATGTTTTATGCTACCTTATTTCTTGCTATATTTTTAGGCCAAAAGAGCAAGCAATTTTCCTCCTTATGCTTCTTTGATCCCATCTATCCATATTCCCATTGGTCACTTTATTTATAAGCCTATTACCATTCATTCTTGTTTTAAATAACTGTTGAGCTAATCGTCCATCCTTTCTATAGGTCCATACCATCTAAGATTGCCTCACTTACCATGGATTCGATATTAAACCCAAGACTTTTTTTCTTATAATTTCATTTTTATGGTCTTGTCATTGTTTCCATCTCTTACTTCCATTATTTTTCTTAAGACTCATTTTTGAAGATTATAATTTTTTATCAATTCCCTTATCCTTTACTCAGCTCTAAACTCTATGAGTTAATTAAACTTAAGAATGCTGTTACAAGACCATACAAACATGCTAAATTTTCTTGTCTCTTCTCTCCCAACTTTCATGACTATTGTTTTTCTGTAATTATTTTTTATGCCAAATTCTCTACACCCTTTACATAATTTATTCAGAGATTCTTGACAATCATGTAATCTACTATTTAAGAGCATACTCTCATCTATATAAAAAATAATGATCCAATTGTCACATCTCCTATGGTAAATTTTGTCAACAATTAACATTCTTTTAATATGCTAGCTATTAAAAGAATTCATTTTCTAAAGTAATTCTTTTAATAGCTGATTAAATAGTTGACAAAAATTACAAAAAGAAGTGGTGATAAGATTATAATTCCCTTAAAAGATAACTTAATGCCAAATTTTTCAAAGTTTGAAAGGGCAGATTTCTAAGATACTTTATCATATGGCTCTTTCAAGATCAACAAATCCTAAGTATAGGATTTGCTAGTTTATTCCTGCTAGTTCCATAACTTTTCTATAATTTTATCACAGTGCAAATATCTGATCATGCATCCCTATATGACCTAAAGGCTGTTCTTTTCTGAAATTACATTCAACAATACTTCAAACCTTTTTCTTAAAATACTTGCCTGAATATTTCTTCTATACATTCAGCTTTATTTTCTTTTTCATATGTTGATGCAACTAATGGCTTGCTCCAATCTTTCAGAACTTGTCCTTTGGAAAATACAATACAATATATCCACTGGACAATACAATATAACCACTATGATTCTATTTTCCATCCATCTTTCAGCATTTTGGGTCTAATTTCTTCTACACTAGCTGCCTTTCCATATTTTTTGTAGCCCTTTCTAATTCCACATAGAGATAGTATAAAAAATTTCTTCCATTTCAATCTTTTACACTTTTTTAGTGGTCTTCAATCTTCAAAACAAGTTAGCATCTTACTGTCTATTTTCTGATTTAGCTATAAGCTATAAAAATGAGTATGCTTACTGTTGCTGCAACACATATATGTTGAGCTTGTCACTATACAATATAAAGTGGGCTAGTTAACCAATTTCAATAGTACAACATAACTCAGTATCTCCTGAATAAGTCAGAAAAAAGTACAATATATCAATTCTAGTACCTATATGATGTCCCGAAATGCATATATTAGAGCTCATTCTAATTGTACAATAAAGCTTTTGCTAACTCTAATCACGATATGTTAAACTTATAACAAATTGCTTATATATCAATGGTATTTCAAGAATACCACATTCTCATTACCAGAGAGGCTAGAAATTTCAAGATACCTAGGTTCTTAACAGTATGTAATTATGCTCAAAAACAGTTGTATATATAAAAAAATGTTAAGTTTAATATGGTGAATACTTTTCTTTTCTTTCTTTTTTTTTGTTGTCTATGCTCAATTCTAGTACCTATATGATGTCCTGAAATGCATATATTAGAGCTCATTCTAGTTGTACAATAAAATATAATATATATATATAAAGTGATTACAGAATAAAAAATATTAAAAAGTGGAAACTTACAATCTCATCACCAGGCTTACAAGAATCACAAAGATCGGCAAGTAGGATGGCATCTTTTGACCTTGGAAGTCGTCCTGCAGCAACTTTTCCTGGACTTTCCTGGATAATTATACGCTGATAATTTTCATAAACTGTCTGCAAGAAGGAAGGTGCACAATGCATCAAATTTTTAATAAATATTCTCAGGACTTTTGGACAAAGTATTGAAGAAATTTCAACTTTAATATACACTGTGAATTTGCTTAAAAGGACAAAGTTTAAAATGTTATCCTAAGAACTTCAAATTGTTTGGTCTTGAAAAATGTGAAAATATTAAGTTTAATAATTCCTCTAAGATTGTTTACTGCTTAAAGAAGTTCAAATTATCTTGCTCTCTTCAAAAACATCTTATCTGTATAGGGTATAACAAACTGGTTTCACCAGTTCATTATACTTTATTTTTAGCCATTTAATAAATTACCAACATGATAATTTATTAAACAGTAAAAATCCATTATCTTAGAAATAAACAGAGCAGAAGTAATATTCCTGTACTTTATATTTGTATTTGTATTCTGCATATCTTCATATTTCTTATTTTTACTATTTTTCTATATATATTTATTTTCACATATGAAGTTATTATTATTGTTATTATTTGGTTTTTAGGAGCATTAGCAACTAAGGCCATATTGCTCCAGGGATATGCGGTGGTCATTCCCTGACCTTTCCGCATCCTCCATATTTGGTGGTGACGGGCTCGAACCCCAGTCTAATCAAGAAGCGTGTGCTATGCACTGCTGCTCCTTCCCACCTGGCTACGGAGGCGCCCACATATGAAGTGTGGCTATTAAATAATGAGACACATGCACAGCCACTACACACAAAGGCATGGTGGTTGACCTTGAACCTTTCCCAAGTGCTTGCCAAGTCACATTCCAATGCACTCATTTGCTTTGCAGTGAGACAAGTTTTCGTTAACTTGTGTTTTTGCAGTTTTCTCGTATAATGACAGACAAAAGAATTGAACAATGAATTAACCTCAAATTTTTAACAAAACACCAACTGAAAATTATGAGTTGCAACACGAAGTTTATGGGGAAGATATTATGTCAAGAGCTCACTTGTTCAAATTACATAAAAGATTTTCAGAAGGGAGAGAGAATGTGGAAGATGATGAATGACTGGTCTGCCCAGTATCCATGAAAATTAATGAAAATGTGCACTGGATAAGGACACTGATTGTCGTTTAAGCATTAGAATAGTTGCATCAGGAATAGTTGCAAAGAAACAGTTACACAAATTTTAACTTTTCAGTGAAAATTTAGACATGAGAAAAGTGTGTGCCAAGATGGTGCCAAAATTTTTGAATGAAGACCAAAGAATGAGAAGACACCTAGTTTATGAAGATGTTTTGAAAAAAAAAAACTGACGATCCAGACTTTCTGAGCACTGTGATTACTTGCAATGAAGGTTTAGGCTGTTCAAGTATGACCCAGAAACTAAAGGACACTCGATGCAATGGAAGTCAAAACAATCCCCCCCCCCCTTAAAAAAAACAAGCATTTCAAAATCACAAAAAAAGCAGTATGTGTACCCCATATGCATGAAAGATGATTTACTTTATGTGAAAACTTCTATAGCAGCACTAGAGTAAAACCGTTTAAATTTTTAAACAGTTTGATCAAAACTTACTTACTTATGCTACTTAGAAGGTTATTAAAGTCTGCATTTTATTCTTGCATAATATTCTGCTTTTATTCTTGCAATAATATTGCTACCCACTGCTTAGACTATCAAATCAGCATTAGTAACTGAGTTGGCATCATTTAGGAAGTGACGTCATTTCCATATCTTAGTATGAACTTACTCTACCAAATCAATGTTAGTGACTGAGTTAGAATCATTAGCACGATTTAGGAAGTGACATCATTTGCATCATTTAAAATCTAACAGCCAGATAATAGGAAATGACATCAATTACATCATTTCAGTAAAAAAATTTTGTTACCAATCAATTGCGTCATTTCCATAAAAAAATTTCATTAACACTCAATTGTGCCATTTCTGTTACCGAAAGAAAATTTTGTTACCAATCGATTTTACTCTAGTGCCGCCATAGATGTTTTCACATCAAAAGTGAAAACCATGCTTCTTGTTTTCTTCAATATTAAAGGAATTATTATGACTGAATATGTTCTACCAAATCAGACTCAACCAAATATACTACATTGAAGTTCTACCTAAAAAACTTTGAAGAAAGAGACCTGAATTGTGGAAGGATGGTTGGATGCTCCATCAAGATAATGCTCTAGCACACAACATGCTCTCTGTTTGCAAGTTTCTGGCTAATAAATCAAATCCCTGCATGTGAACATGCACCCTACTCACCAGACCTTAGTCCTTGTAACTTTTTCTCTTCCCTAAACTGGAAAGTGTACTTATCAAGGGAACCCATTTTCAGTCCACTGAAGACAGTCAGAAAAAAATTACCAGTGTTAAAAGGGCTCATAGAAGATGACTTCTAGAAATGTTTCTGTGCTTGGAAGAAACATATGAAACAGTGTGTGTGTGCGAGCCCAAAGCAATCATTTTAAAGGGGGTTAACTTGTAAGGTACAAAATATTTGATTATATTTATTTTATTGCAAAAGTCTCATTATTTAATAGCTACATCTTGTAAATATCCATTCACTTCACTTGCTGTTCACCTATCTTTAACAGGTGAGCAGCAGGCAAAACCATGCGGAGTCACAAAAGACACCACATAGCACTTGTGAATTTCAAATGTGATATGGCATTTTTAATAACCTCACTATCAATTGTTCTGTTCATTCGTACTACCTAATGTCTACTGCGCTCTGATAAAGCAATATCAACATCTTTTTTTAAAAGAAAATATCAAAAAAAAATTTTTTTAATAATTTTTAATAATTAGAGCAAACTCACCAAAAGGATGAAACTGGCCCTAAAGGAAACAGCTAAGATCTATGTTAAAAAGTTTTTTTTTTTTCTTTTTAAAATTTTGCATGCTAGAATAGAAATGTCCATTCTATTCTACAGTAAGCAGTGAACAAAGTATTCCCTATGCCTACTGCTCACTGTCTTCAATTTCTGCATATCATTTATTAATCTGAAAGAGGTTTGTAAATGATTAAGTCACAATTTTTTTTTAATATAAACCACCTGCTCTTACCTGCTCCATATTGATAGCAAAAGGTCCATTGCTTTGACATTCAGGACAGGTACCTGGCTTTACTTCATTATTTTGGGTTTGAACATAAGGGCCTAATACAAAGTTGCATTTCACACAATCATATTTCACCAGAGATAGCTGTGGAAGCACGCCAGTAGTAGATGTCACAACCCCACCTGTTCTAATCAACTGATTCAAATGTAACTGTCTGGGGGAGGGGGGGGGGAGAATAATAATAATAATAATGGTGAAAAAAAATATATTATCCATCTATAAATTCTATAACAAAAAATTAACTAAATAATATAATTTTTTAAAAGAAACAGTTTCATGAAAGGCAATTAAAAAATAAAAATTTGAATATATCTGAAATGAGTAAAGTAATCATACTTCACAGTCATGAAAATTAGCTTAAGTTCAACACCCAATAACAAACTCTACATATTAAGCAAATCAGCACATTTAGTTGGAAGTTAACAAACAAAATCAGTCCAGTTAGTTAATGACAGTTTTTAACACATATAATTATTGTTGTTATGAATTAATACGTTGATATTATGGTATTTATGTAACCTAATGGGCATGGAAAAAATTTAATAGGAAATATTCATAAATATCAACACTATAAGCTTCTAATTTTGGAAGTCTACCAAACTCCTCTGTAAACAATAACTTTACAAAACCTGATGTAATGAATGATTAATGATATATATATATATATATATATAATTAATAATAATAAGTGATTAATGAATCACTAACCCAACAAGTTTGTTTTTGGAAAATAATACCACTAGAGTGCATTTGACCAAGTAATAAATATTTAAGTGAAAATCTGTATTGGTTTATTATTTATTTGTATTGTTATTTTTTTAAATAATTGTTACCATTAGAAACATATTTT
This sequence comes from Mastigoproctus giganteus, assembly GCF_048544385.1. Taxonomy (NCBI): domain Eukaryota; kingdom Metazoa; phylum Arthropoda; class Arachnida; order Uropygi; family Thelyphonidae; genus Mastigoproctus; species Mastigoproctus giganteus. Next base: position 216,774,021 of record NC_143576.1, read on the forward strand.
ACCATCAAATAATTGTTAACCAGGAAAAAAAAAAGATATATATGAATGCAAAATATTCATGCCTGCTGGTGGAGAAAATTTAAACAAAGAAGCATAATTATACCTATATAGCAAATTATTTAACACATAAGATTACTTAACAAATAAGACAGTGCAGAAGGTCAGTTTAAGCAAGCTTATAATATTGTTTTGCAAAAAGTGGCAATTATGAATGATATTCAAAATACGGTAAACACTTTAAAGTCTGGCATCATACGTGATGAGAGAGATGCCACATTTTAGAAAGTATATCTAGTGGTTGAGTAGTTTTGGGGATGCACATTTCAATGAATATTAAACACTAACAACTGAACTTATTTACATCTATAAATATACTAAAAGGAAGTGCTAATGGTTAAAAATGTAAATAAGAGTTCAAGTTGTTAGCAATTACAATAAACAAAGTAACAACAAATGTTGCAATGTACTGTAATGTCAATTTTAAATGCATGTGTTTTATAATAAGAAAAAATATCAGTGATTGTGTTACATGTCAATGAATGCAGAAAAAAAAAAAAAAACTCTCACAATGGCAGATAAAAAAGCTACTCTTCTTTAGGAATAATTACAATGAGGTATGTACAATCTTTATCAATTTACATGACATTTTGATTTTAATATTGTACTGTAATGCAATCAGTTTTGTGGACATAATAATAATGATCACGAAGCTTCGCTTGTCACCATTATAATTACCATGAAGCCAATGAGCTGTATGACTAGTTAAAATGGCAACAAATAACAGAATAAATCTGATCTGTTGTTTGTGCACGTCAGTAAAATCTACTGTTTATGGAAGAGATGAACAAGAGATTTATTGAAAATACATTTTTCCAGCTGAGACATACATTTGTCTCTGAAATATATATTTTTCCAGCAGAAGATAGAGAGAGAGAGAGAGATAGAAAATGACCAGTGCCATTTTCTATCTCTCTGTTCTAAAGCGACATCAAACTGGTCACTGGCTCATACAACTACTTCTTTTATAGACAAATGAGATAGTCAACAGAAGTACTGGATTGTTTTTTTTTTTATTTCTGGATTGCAAATTGTTACAGAGTGTAAAGTGCAGATTTTACAGTTAACTATATTATTCATATTTATCGTATACAGTGTATATATGAATATACTAAATAAAATAAACTCCTGTTACAGTGCCTTTGAAGAGACCAGCCCAAAGCACTACAAGTGAGAAAGCATTATAAGGGTTGATCAGTGGACCAGAAGAAAAGAGTGCTAAAAGTGGTATAATGCAATATGTGGAAGTGTTATAACAAGAGTTTATCATATATAATGTCCTTCAAGCAATATATATGGATTATAATATGAATAAGAACACAAAACACAAAAAAGGAAAGGAATAAATAAAAGCAGTCCATATTTTTAACAAAAGTACTGAATTCTCACTCAAAAATAGTTACTTATCTGAATAAGCTTAACAAGTTAACTTTTCACTTGTTAAACTTATTCAGAGATAAAGCAATACCTATGCCATTAAGAATAGGTTAAAAATTATATGAGAGAAGTTAAAAAAGGATCAACTACAATCATCAATTCCCTCTTGCTGAATTTCTTATTAATCTAACAAGTATACACTATAAGGCAGAACTCCATTTCATAAAGACATAAGCAGTTTATTTTGTTTCTTAATTAACACTAGGTCTGTAAAAAGAAATTTCTGTACTAGATACTTATATCAAATAAAGTAAACACAGAAGAATCATACCTCAGGCTTCTGAGCTCCTCAATCAGTGGTAAGTCAGTGATACGAACATGAATTTCTTTGGCAATTCTTTCATATTGAGGAAACATACCAAGTACTACATCTTTGGCCCCCTTATCAAATATCTGTAACATTTCAGTTGGGGCCTCTGGTAAAAAATATGCTAGGACCTGCTCTTCAGATGCCAATATATTGTAATCTATTTCAAAACTAGCTCTGTTTTCTATAGGGAAAAAAACATATCTTTAAAATCACAATAAGACTGATTATATTTTTATGTACAAAATAAAAAGAAAAATAAATATTAAGAACTCTTAAGCCAGGTACTAACTTTTGTTTTACTTATGCTTTAAAATTATATAATACCTTCACACATCTGTCGAATCTTTTCTCGATACAAGTTGTGACCCTTGGAATCGACAAAAGTCCGGAGAAAATTTTTGAACCTATTATAAATCTCAGTACGAGGACCTAAAAGATTTACCCATTCTCGAACAGTGTGGCCACGCATATCTTCTAAGTTTTCAATGCTTTCCACCATCTAAAAATGAATACAAAAATTAAAATTATTTATTTTTTTAAATTTAAATAGAAGCTTCTCAAGAAATAAAAATTTTACAAAACCCATTGTATACAGAAACTATTTTTGATAAACATACACATCTGTAAAGCAAAAGAAATTACATTCTAAACAATAATACAAGAAAAACTCAAATACAATAACCAGCATACTTTAAAAAATTTGAAAAACTGGTTTTTGGATATTTGCAATCCAAAAAGAGAAGCTGCTTCTGCTTTACATAATCTGATCTCTCTCTCTCTCTCTCTCAAACCTTATCTCATATCATACTTGTAACACACTTACTTGGTTTCTTCACTTTTGAATCTCATGCAGTTTTTCTTAAACTATTTGTTGTTCATCATACAGCAGACCATCATAAATTCAGTAAACATTAGCTCTTGTATGATTTTTGAAACTTAATTAATTGAGCATTACTGTGCTAGTAGCAAAGTGCAGAGGCTTTCAACTACTGCAGAAAGATTATTTGATATTCTGATGAACTTTGAAGCAATTTTTCCACTAATGCAAATATAGAATATTACTCACTTTGGGAAATTTTCTAAGATAGTTATTAAATCTAAGTAATCAAAAAAAAAAAAAGGAATCAATCAATTTAAAACTGAATACAGCCATGGAAAATTCTGTTGTAACTTCCCAAAGCATGTTTCTCTGATGTCAATCAAATTCATGCCATGATATGACTGGACAGCTTGCTGGAAATTAAAGATCGCATTTCTAACTAGATGCTCTTAATCACAACTGTGGCTATTGTTTTTTAATTTTTTAGTTTAAGTTTTGAATAATAATAGTTGTACATGCATCACAGTATAAAAGACACTGGAAATTGTGCTTCTTTGGGAAGCTACAGCCACATTTCTCACAGTTGTATGTAACATCTGCTGAAGTATGGGATGTGCAAAGTAATTTCTTGATTATTAGGTTTTTTTGTTGCAAAAAATTTTCTGAAAGTGCTGGTTTTGGAATTTCAGATTTATCAGGTTTTACCTTTGATACATAAACATGTTCTAGCACATGTCTGTACACACATCCCAATCGCCCACCCTACATACAAAAAAATATCACACACATTTACTTACCTGTCCTGTATCTGCTTATTCTGTCTACATAATTTGTGTAAATTTTAGGAAGATTCTGCTTTGGATTTTCATACTTCAGCATTGGTAGCGAGACAGAGATTTTGTTAAAATTATAACACCATAGATTATTAGACCTTATGTCAGGATTAAGACAGGAGATGTGCTTTGCTTATGCTTTATTTTGAAGCAGATCTGCTCTGCCAGGCATTGATAAATTTTTTCATTCCGCTTCTCTCCCCAAATCCCCTATTAACTTTCTGCAACTTAAATCATCAGTATTTCCTTTAAACCTTTAGCCTTAGGATACTGTTCATAATCCTCATTCAGTTAATCTGGTCCACAAATCATGGCATGACACAAATTTCATTCAGGCAATTCCTTCTGATCTATATCCATGTTCCCAGGACTTTGTCCTGGGAACATGGATATTATATTTTTATATATATTTATTTATATTTATATTTTTTATTTTTAATCAATTCCTAGATATGAAAGTGTTTCAGGATGACTTTCACACCCAGGAAGTTAGCATCCTCCAAAAAAATATCTGTTTATTCTAGTACCCAAAACACCACAGATTTTTTAAAATGCTCTCATACCCAGGAACTTCAGTCAAAAATATAGAAAATAACAACAAACCTAATAAACTCCTTAATGACACATCTACATATGGGCCTCACAATGAATAAAGGGATTGAAAGAAAATTAAACAATTTCTTAAAAGACAACTTAATAAAAATAAAACTGTTGACTTAACTTTCAAAAGACTGAATCCTAATAAACTCGGAAGCTCCATACATCTTCACTAATATAAAGGCATACAAATGATCTTCCATCCTAGGTGTTATCTGTCATTACTGACAGATAACACCTTGGTTGCAACCTAGCCAAACAAGATATTTTGTCAATATCAATCATTACTGGTGGATAACAAATGGTTGAGTCTACTTTCCTTTGCCATTCCCACACTTTCTTCAGCAAAAAACTGACTTTATTAACAGAATTAAGCTACCGCAATTTCAAGATGAAGACATACTTGTAGGCTTCAATCAAGAGTCTATGTTTACCAACACTCCTTCCTGAAGCCATCAGTTCCCTTATTAACATATTAGAACTACCCATTTCAATCAATGCCCTACTTGAATTTAACAATGTTGAAGAAGCTGTAGAATTAACTATAGGACAAGTCTAGTTTTCTTCTAACAGAAGATTCTTCTGTTAGAAGAAATAGAGGCCTAAGCATGGGTATCACACTTTTCAGCTAAAATTTACAAGAGTGACTTTGAACAATGGAGGATTAACTCATCTCCCACCCCATTCCTGAAATTATGGTTCAAATTTGTTGATATTTTAACATATATCAACTTCCCTGATGATAACATTAATTTTACAATGGAAAAAGGTGATTAAAACTCCCTCCCCTTTACAGATGTAAATGTTAGCATTAAAAATAAACTAAACACTTCTGTTTATAGAATAACAACTGGTACACAATATCAGTTTTAAACTTTTATTCTAACCATCCTATGTCAGTAAAATCAGCATTATAACAAGTATGAGTTTTTGAGCATTAATAACAAGTTGTTGAGTTTTTGTAAGTTATCTTCTGAGCAGCTTCTGAGAGTTCTCAGAAGCTGCTCAGAAGATAACTTACAAAAACTCAACAACATAAAACTCATACTTACAAACAAAATCCAGAAACCACTATTAACAAAACCATTAGTAACTTTCAAGGTCTTCCCCCCCCCCCACATCAAGACAACCTCTCCAAACAGATCCTAATTTGTTTTAATCTTCTATCCTGGTCTAGGATAAACCAGTAACAGAACTGCTAAAAAACAATGTTAATGTTAGTTTTAAAGGTAGCAAAAATCTTAAACAAATCTGTACCTACTCCCCACCCCCAATGAGAGATGTAGTTTATAAACTTGATGTAAAGCAAACTCAAAAAAACTGCAAAAATGAATTGACAAACACCTTCTTCATGCAAAATGAGCAAACCTAACTCAAGGTGACACAAGATTCCATTCCATATCAGAAGGTCAGAAACATCGCTCACCAACAAAAAAGAAGACTTCCTAGAAGTTTTACTAGAAACACTATGGGAAAAACTTAACAGAAACATAGGCAAAGTTACTATCCCCAATTCTAGATAACTTTCTTCAACAGGGTGTCAACCAGAACCGATAACAGACAACAAGGTAACACCAATCAGAATAAACCACAAACCCTAAGCTAGACTCCAAATTCCGGGTTCAGTTACATCTAAACCTTAGTTGATTTTTTTTTTGTTAGTTGTTGGCGCATCGGTTTCTGTGGCCATAATGCACCTCCCAAAGTTTTTGCATTTTACTGTGATCCAAGCCCGAGGTGGGATTCGAACCCGCGACCTTTGGGTTGCCAGGCAGGCACTTTACCTACCTGGCTAGCCCAGTCGGCAACCTTAGTTGAAGCCAAGCTGACAGTTTAATTAGAGGCAACAATCAATGCATATAGCAGTAGTTCACAAAGCACAACTTCCACATCTGCTATGGCATTCAGTGTGGTTAGCAGCAAAAAGAAGTCTTTAGTCCAATCAACAAGGTGCAAATTGACCACCTAACCATTTTTGTTCCTGGCCCTCTTTCTCTGGACATTTCTCTCCTCTTAGTTTCACTGTGTTGTGTACCACAAGAGGACTACATATAATATTTCTTCCAGACTGTAGGCATCTTAAGATGCAATTTCATTACATCTTAATGAAATTTCATTTCATTACGATGTAATGAAATTTCATGTAATGGTTTATCTATTCCACTTCCCACAGATGAAGAAACCAGTGTTATGAAATATTTGGGTTTCTTGTAATGTTCAGTTATTAATTAATTAAATTTCAAAATTATATTTTAGCAATGCAGTGCAGTGTATATTTTAATCAGATTAGTCATTCCTGCTAACATAATTGTCCTTTAACCACCTCATTTGGAGTAATAGTGGTCGTGGCACACCACAGCCTTAGTTGCTTTTGCGCCAGTAAAGTTCAAATCCTATCCTATCCTATCCTTGGAGTAATAGTTTCATGTTTATATTTTATGATTGCAATGTTGTTTTCCTTTAATTTTCGGCAGAATTAATAAGTTTTGTTTTGTTGAAAAGAATGTATAAAAAGAACATTTTGAAATTTTCATTAAAAAAAATAAAAATATTCACATTTAATAAGTATTGCAATCTATAAGTAAAAAGATCAAGCATTGATTTACTTCAAGCAGAACTAAAAAAAAAATCCTTTTGCCAGAAATAAAAAACAAATTTGGACATCAGCCAGGTACCCAAATTTATTATGGGAAACTTTTCTATACTAAACAGTCATGATCAAGGGCACACTACTTCCAGATCAGTAGACATCTGATATGGCAATTGTTCATTTATAGTAGGATCTTCCTATTCATAAGTGATTAGAAAATAAACTTCATAATATCTTTTCTGATGTAATATAAACTACTCAAAAAGATCATGAAAATGCAGCAATGATGATAGGTCTATATATCACTCAACTGGACATCTCTGTGGAGAGCTTTAAATGCTAAGAATAATATTTCTAGAACATCAAAAATGGCAGAAGCTTCCTTTTTAACATAAAATATATGCTCGAAATTTCAGAAACTTTGAGACAAGAAAACAGGTTTACAGAAATAGTTTCGGGAGAGAAGATGAAACTATATTGGCCACACTTTCTATAAGTTTGGATTGTCTGTTCTGGAACTGATACATCTATAATAAATCACATAGCAATTCCAGGTTAGAGGGAAATAAATTTCAGCTGGATAACTGTTAAATAAATTAGATGGTGTGTACCAGAATACAGAAAATGTAGAATTTTAATGCAAAATTATGAATAACATCCATTCATACTGCATTAGAAATGTTTTGTTTTGTAATGCAACCATGACAACCTTGAGAAAGCAGTCAGTAAAACATAAAAATAATAATGTCATAACAAAATGGGTTTTGTGACCATGATATCTGTTTACTGCAGCACACCATTTCATTATATCTCCCTACATGGTGTAACCATTCTAGAGGATCTGAGGGAAGTGGATTACTTCTGTTTTGAGATCTTTTTACATAAAGGAGTTCTAACATTGAGGAATTTGTTGATCTTTAATTTTTTTTTTTAAATGTACAAAATTCACTCCAGCTTCAACTTAAATTTGCTATTTTCTTCAGAAGGAGCTCTTTGTTCTGCTCAAGAATGCTATGCAATCAATCCATCTATACAGAAACTCCAAGAGCAGTTTTTAAATATGTCCCATGGGAATACACTTTGTAGTTCTAAAGCAACCAAAATACTAGGTAATTTTGGCAAGAAAATTAGCCTGGATTTAGCCATGTTAGAGACATTCATGTATTGTATGGTGAATATTTTTTCAGTTTGGAAATATTACAACAAAAAAAAAGTAAAATAAAATAAACACTAACAAATATAATTAGAGAAAAATAGCCTATAAAATAAAAGTAGAGTTAGGATTGTTAATGAAATTAGGTCTAGTATATTGTTTCATTTAACAAAAATTTGATTTAAATTAATACCTTAAGATGCTTCAAAATTAACAGAAGGTCACATTTGATAGAATACAGGAGATTAAAGTTTCCCCAGAATAAAGGTTTCAAATTTAAGATTGAGGCTTTTATCGTGACAGGGTTCTTCAACTGCAGTGGGAGGAAAGCAAATGGCAATTATATTTACAGAGAAATGACTAACAACAGCTTCCACACATAGAGCCTCACATTATGGAAAGTTAATTTCGATATATGATTTTATTTTCCACAATATTTTAATCATTAACATCACAACACCTCTTTTATCAAATCTGCAATTTAGATCTAAAAAAAGCTGCACAGAACTTTTATGGTAGCAGTATTATGAAATTAGTTCAGAAAGTTCTAATAATGGATTTATTGTTGTGAATCAGTGATTCAAATTCAAGATTACATAATGCTTCCCTCAAAGAAATGTCTTGGATAACTACACACTTTTGCCATCAACTGTGCAGTTCTTGGAAGTATCAATGAAAATCATTTTCCAGAATACACTTCAGAGCAGCAGTTTCTGTGCCTCTCACCATGTCCATGCTACTGAATGCCATCCTTTCAGCTGAGATTTCAATCCTGAATAGGTTAAAGTCTGACACCAAGAGATTTGGCAAGTATGGAGGATGTGGTAATATTATCAACATGGTACTTGCCAGGTATTTTGTTCCACTTAGCACTTGATGGGTTATTGCACTGGCATGTAAGAACAACCAATCCTTATCAGTCCATGGCTGCTACCATTTATAATAAATGGTGTCCCATAAATAAAACAGAATCTACTCATAACATGTCTTGTTAACACTGAACCCTTTTGGTATGAATTCACAACAAACAATTCCTTTGGTAGGTCCCAGAAAACGTTTAGCATGACTTTACCCTTGCTTCTGCCTCGACAAAACTTCTTGGAGCAAGGTTAGGGCTTGTTCTTCCAAAACTGAACACTGGTATATGCTCTGAAAACAATACAAAAATACTGTAGACAAACACGAAGCATGTTCAAACCATCCCAAACCATGCTAGATCCAAACAACCTGTCAACATACAGGTAGTGCTTACAGTGTTTGTCTTCCTGGGGCTGGCACTACCCATAGGCAAACTAGACAACTGCCCAAGGTGCCAAAATCTGGGTGCATCATGGATGGAATGTGCATGCGAAAATTTATTTTGTTTCTCAGTGCAAACTAAACTAGAATTACAATTAATAAGCTTTCGGCTGGGAGGCAGCCTTCTTCAGATTGAATACATGAATGGCAGTTGGAATAGAGATGTGCATTGCCAGGATGGTGCGTGAGGCGCGTGGTTGTTTGTTGATGTTTGTGGCTGTGACATATGGTGGCGACGTGGCCAGCGTTTGTCTATGGATAGAATTACTGCCTCTGTGATGGGGTTAACTTGGCAACCACTGTTCCTGTTCAAAGAGGCATCCGAGCATTTTATATTTAACGATTCCAACCAGGTGCGCTTTAGGTAATGGTGGGACCTGTCCACAATTACCTAATAATGTGCATGATTACGTATTTGTAGACCAAAGCAACTAGATCACTGCCACAAAGTGTTCCAACTACTGAGATCTTAATAACATCAAAGAAAACTTATAATACCTATTTAAGGTACTCTGAATTCTCTAAAATCAAATTTATGAGATTTTATTACATTTTAAAAATATTTATGTAAAAAGAAGGAAAAAAATCACCTCACCTCCTCATCTTCTGAAACAACACCTTCAGCTGCTCTCTCAGCTAGACGTCGCTTGCGGGCTGGACGTTCTTCCTCTTCCTCATCAGATTCATCTATCAAAAACAGTCATTTGAGTTTTCAGGTCTAACTCACAACCTACTTTCATGCAATTATTTAAAAATATCTTCCCCATTCAAGAGCTGTAGCTATGCATTTAACATTGGCTATTTTATGAGTGCTGTGAAGTTATCCAGTTTCACAGCACTCACTTAACTCTTCAAAGGAGGTGACACCCCCCCCCCAGCACAGAACAGTGATGACTGTCCCCGTCTACACCAAAATAATTTTGCAGAAGGTCTTTAGAAAATAAAGGTATTTTATAAACTCTGCATTAGACCATGAGGCAAAATTACTTTTTCTAGAAATATTATATACACTGAGTGACCACTGAATTATGACCACCCCTATGAAAACTGAATGCAACCTGTTGACCACATAAGGTACAAGAGTGCAGAGTTAGTCGACCTATGTAGCATAGATAAGGTGTCTGTGGTTCAGTAGGTAGTAAAATTCCAAGCATGATGGATAAAAGGAAGGATATATCGGACTTTGATAAAGGACAGATTGTGGGTGCTCGATGAGCTGGTGACTCGATTTCCCAAATGGCTGAACTGGTGGGGTGTTTGAGAGCCACCATTTTAAAGTGTACCAGGACTGGCATCAAAATGGTCAAACAACGACCTGATGGCAAAACTGCAAAGGTCAGCGAAAGGTTGACGTTAGAGGTGAGTGCAGGGTCCGACAACTCGCACAGCACCCAGTATGAAGAATGACTACCCAATACAACATGGCCCAACCCGGAATGATATCTGGCATGACCATGCGTTGCACGTATGGGCTATACCAGCAGATGATCCCTACGGCATCCTCTCCTAACCAAGGTTCATTGGCATAAAAGACTCGCCTGGTGTGAAGAGCATGCAAGTTGGACAGACATTAGAAGACTGAAAGAAGGTGTGCTGGTCGGATGAGTCACGTTATTTACGCCACACCTTGGATGGTTGTGTAAGATTTGACATCAACGACATGAGGCTCTTGATCCATCATGCATGGTATCAAAAGTGCAGGTGGTGGAGGCAGTTGTTTGGTGTGGGGCATGTTTCACTGGCAGGAACTTGGACCCCTGGTGCATGTGGAACAATGTATCAGTGGTCTCCACTATCGTCAATTGCTTGCTGACTGTGTACACCCCGCTACGTTACACTTTTTTCCGAATGGTGATGGTGTCTTCCAAGATGACAATGCGCCGAGTCATCGGGAACTTGTGCAGAAATGGTTTGAGGAACACAGTTCAGACTTCCAGCATATCGATTGGCCTCCGAATTCCACTGATATCAATCCCATAGAGCACTTGTGGGAAACTATGGAAAGGCATATCAGGCATCTGGATACACCAATCACCTCCATGCTTGCATTACTGACCACATTACACACAGTTTTGTTGGCCATACCTCCCGAATGCTTCCAACATCTTGTTGAATCAATGCCATGTCGGATAGCTGCTGTACTGAGGGCAAAAGGAGGACCTATGAAGTATTAGGTAGGTGGTCATAATTCATTGATCACTTAGTGTATATATATGTATACCTTGTCACTCTAGTGCAACTGGCAATTATGATTGTTATTGGTTTTATGGTGCATCAACATCTTAAGCCATATTGCACTAGTGTGTCATGTCTGTACAAATGTGTGTTCACGGGCTGATTTGTATGTTGTGTGAACCAAAAGCTTCGAATAAGTCATGGACAAAAATCCCACTCTCTCTCCACCTAAGATTGACTAACTACAGCCTTAATTCAAGAGGCCTTTAACACATTTGCTGATGGAACACAAATCTGCATCAAAATGAACTGCAATTTTTGTGCCTCAACTCAAATATGCATCCATTCAATTGCCATCAATGAGTGAGCACTGTAAAAGGAAAAGCACATGAAATGAATGACTGAGTGAGTGACATCAGCACACTGACTGAACCATGCATTAACTATTTCATTACAGCCAGGATTTTGCTTAGTGTCAATCCTTATATTGAAGTTATATTGTCTAGTTTAGTATTTTCCACAAGAAAAGATAAAAATTTTTGCAGATTATGCTAGCTGAATTTTAATTCTGCAGTTTGTGAAAAACAAAATATCATCCTTAGTGTGTGTGTCTACTGATAAAGTTTTGTGTAAAAAATGCTTTCCTATAAAATTTTACCCTAACAGGTTGTTATAATGGATTCACAGCCTGGAATATCAGAACTGAAATGGAACAAGTATGGCAAGTATGGTGAAGCTGATGATATTGAATCAGCTCTTTACAATATACCATATTGTAAAGAGCTGATTATATAAATTATTCACCTGATTATGAAGATTGATTAAAATTTTATTGTAACAGGTATTTTAAAATACTGGTTTGCTGTACTTAATAAAATAACCCAAAGAATTTCTTATCACACAACTATACTTCAGTAAACCTCCACATGAGTACCTTTTGGTAGCAATGTAGAATGTCAAGTGGGTAGCCGATTTCATTCCAAATTTTTTTTAGCATTTCTTGAAAACCTGGAATTCACTGTCTGTTCAATCCAGTCTTTTAACTCTCTAATGTTGTTAACTTTTTCTGCATACACCTTCTCCTTTATGTAGCCCCCATACAAATAAATCCATAGGTATGCTATCTGGATAACGATCAAGCCATGGAACGGGGCCAACCCAGCCGATTAATCAGTTAGGAAATTTTTTATTGAGGAAATCGTGCACATGCAATCTCCGGTGTGGTGGTGATGCTCTTCTGATAGAACACACGTGGCTGCATATCTTCCAGCTGAGGTGCAGCATACAATTCAAGCATATCTAGGTAATTTGCAGAGTTCACAGTGATCTCGTAGAAGAAAAATGGCCCAATCACCTGTCCGAAGGACAGTGCACACCACATGTTTACCTTGGGACTATCATGCTTGTGTTCACAAACTGTGTAGAAATTTTCAGATCCCCGAATGCAACAATTGTGTCTATTAACTTTACCAGACAGGTGGGATGTCACTTGATCACTGAAAACAACATTTTCCAGAATGTGCTCATCTTCATCTATACAGTTGACAATGCAAACAGCAAATTCCTCTCATTGCAGTTTGTTGCGAGGGTTAATTTCTTGGACAATTTGCACTTTGTAAGCATAAAGTTTCAATCTTGAACTGCCCTCTGCAACACTGTTCACAGTATTTGCAGCTTCAGATTTGTCCAGCAGATAGATTTTGTAGGATTTCAGGTAAACATTTTCTGAATTTCGAAAACTATCTACCACAGATACATTAGGCATACATGCTCCTTTCTGGTGCAGAATGCTGCTGGTTTCTTGAAACTGTTTCAACCATCGCCTCATTGATTTTTGCGTAGGTGGATCTTTCTCCTGCAGTGTCGCCATTTCAATGCTGTACTGTCACAATGCTTGTTAGGATCAAGGCTGCCAACTGCAAGAGAAAACACTCATCAAGTTGCTTTGATAACTGCAGCAAACCATTTTAAGATACCTATTACAATAAAATTTTAACTGAGTTTCATAATCAGCTGAGTGATATATAGACATCCTATAGAATTCTATTCAAGTGATGTGAATTCTGAATCTCATTTAAATGCATCTACTGATGTTAAAACACTACAAATAACAGATGCCAGCATTATTTGAAGTGGTGATTTTTCACAGATGAAATCCATTTACTGAAAGCAGTGCCTACCTACTTGTTCCAGCACCCAAGGCACAAATAAAGGACCCTTGCAAATATAAGTGGCAGCAAATGTGTTAAGAATTTCTCCAGCATCTTCAATGGAATTCAAACCCATTCCAAACAATGCCAAGTGGTGAAAAAACCACTATACTGTCACTGAGGACACTGACAACTATGAACCTCTCATATCAATGCATGAGACACTTTCCTCATCCACTCACTTCTTGCTACATCTATATCCTTATCTATTATATGTGACAATTTAATCGTTATGTTAACCATCTAGCAGGTGAACAATAAAATAATATGTACATAGTTGTCTTTACTCCACCAATCAGTTTTTTTGAGAAAAAAGGCAACTAATAGTTTAAATGGGACACTTTAAAAATGTATTCTTAATTCTGACATTATATTATATATTAATATCAAAAAATGTCACTGGAAACAACAGTCTTGTTATCCAAAAAAAAACACATTTCCCTACAAACTGCACAGCCAAATTTCGGAATAGAGAGCGTAAAAAAAAAAAAAAAAAAAAGAGAGAGACAAAGAGGAAACTGACACTCTATTGAAAGTTGCCATAGTAATGGGTGTTTTGATATATATAGTATCATAAAGAATTATTTTACAGCTAACTTTTCTAATTAAAAAAATAATTAATGAAAGTAACCAAAAGTAAATAGCATACTGGAGGAATACTAAAATTCTAATAGTTATTTAAATTTATAAGTTTTACCCTTTTCAGTGTACAGAATATGCCAAGCATGCCACCTAGAGGGTTAATAGTCCTGGGTAGCATACATGGCCTTATAATGTTTTGAGATCAAACCTGTATGCTGTCACAAAAAACGCACTGCCCATTATTAACTGTGGCACCAGTTGACAAAAAAAAAAGTATCATGACAATATTAGCTCCTCTAGCCACCTTGGAGGTGCATAGGAGAATTAAAAAAAAGAAAAACAATTATTTGCAACTTTTCATGTAATACTTTTGTAGTGAACCATAAATTTTCACATATAAAAATAACTAAAAAATCTATCTACTTCAGTTTGAGCATAAACACTCTTTATTTTATATAATTAACATTTGACTGAATGGTCTTGCAAAGAAACCTTGGTATAAACATAACATACAGACAATTTTTAAAATAATGTTATTATTAGGAACTACTGAGATTAGCCAATTGACTCACGCTGGAAACGGCATGGTCTGAAGTAGTTTCCCCTTAGAGAAGGTTACGAGCAATTAAGTTACTCTGAAAGAAGATGCAATATCTATTTCAAATCATCATTTTGAAATGCTTACTTAAAATCTATATTACTATTATACTTACCATATAACAGTCCTCTGCGCATTCTCCCTGTAAGACGACCTTCCTCTCTATCCCTACGCCGCATAATCTCCTCAGCTGCTCGTCGATCAGATTCAGACATGGCACTGTATTCAGAATCATCTAAAGCATTGGGATCATACACATCTAGTGCAGGAATTGCTCGGTAATCACTAAAAATGATTAGATAAATATTATGTTTAATATGAAAATCATTTCTCCTAATTAAAATATCAATCGTGTGTGTCAGTGAGAAAGAGAGAAAGAGAGAGAGAGAGAGATAAAATGGTAAAAGAATCCTGTAAAATCATGATACGTACCAACCAAAGATATAATTAAATATGCCTTTGTCACTTTATTTCATTAAGACTAACTGATTATATTATTAGTTAAATTCCATTGTACACAGAGAGAATGAAAACCAAGAACTTTGACCAGAATGACTGACTGCTTTAACCCTCTTAGGAGTGAGTTTCATGAATATGTGAGCCCTGAGCAATGGGTTTTCTAATAACAACTAGCTCTGCAGAGTGACTTTGCAAGTTTCTTCATGGAGTTTTTGAAAATTTGCAAATATGAAAAACTGTACATAAATGCTTTTAAATATTAATTTGTTCTTATTTTTATTTGATTTCCCAAAATTAGAATGAAACTAACAACAAAAATTTTTTTAAACAAATATTTCATAAAAATCTTTAAATATATTTTTTTTAAAACAAAACAAAAATAAATTGGACAACAACGGCCAATAGATAGAATTTAATTTTAAAAACTATTTTATGCTACCAACTATTATAAACACTATATCTACAATTACTTGAAAACACAATAAGAGAAGACACTACTTATTTGAAAATTTCAAAACAATTCATACATAAATAGACACTATTTTAAACATACTTTAAACAAAATTTAGAAAAACACACACGCACATTCTTCTCAGGGCCCACATGTGTGAAAGATATGATGTACATATTCTGGAAAAGGTTAAATGCTTCATAACTAGAGAACAATAAATTCAAAAAATGACATAGCAGTTATAGACCACAATAAGGATATATGCACATACAGATGAGGCAAGATCCAAATAAATCCGAAGATATCAGTAATGATGGGCAAACCACCAACAGTATAGCAGCCAGGAGTGAGAATGCATTAGCACACACTCTTTGAGTGGAGTATGGTACAAGCTCGCATGACCGCTAAATATGATTAACGATTGTATTCTTGATTTATAATTACCTCCTCTGACCAGGTGGTCATGCCAGAGTATAAACAAAAAGATTGAAAAGCCTCAGCACCATAGTTTTCATGGGTAAAACCAACCAACTGCGTCTTGATTTGGCTTCAGCCTGAATCACCAAGAATTACTAACTAGCACCACAGAAGTCAACAAAACCACTGGTCAAGACTACTCTGAATGAAAAATATTTAACATAAATCAACATGACCTATGAAGTAACAGAATTTAACTAAAACTGGAATTCAAAATAACCTTTAGAAGGAAACTGAGAAAAAGAAATTAATAAAAGTGAAAAATTGTAATCATTGGTAAGTCACCAAGAAGTTGCAGTACATTACTTTTACAAATAAACAATGTTTTATTCTGAATGATAGAACAACAAATATTTAAATCGATTAATCATTACTTTGCTATATTTCTCAATTTAATTCATAATATAATCAGTTGGAATTAATGAAACAGGGTCATGTTAATGCAGAAGATGAGTAGATCTTTGAATGTATATGTATCATGCATTTAAAAAATTAAGGAGAATTATTTATCTCAATAATGTAGAATTCAGTATTCTTTCATCTGTTGAATAGGTAGGGGATGCAAGAATACACTGTGAAATTATTCTTTTCATTGTTTCACACACACACAAAAAAAGTGCTTAGTGACAACTGCAACTTAATGTTGATAACTGTGAAACATAAGATTAGTTACCAATTAACTGGATAAAATTCCAAGTGAAATGTACTTACGCTTCCATATTGTCACCAAAGAGCTCTTCTCCATCTTCTTCTTCTTCTTCAATAGGTTCTCCTTCTCCTTCTCCTTCACCTATCAGTTCGGATTCATCCTCAAAAGCTGGCAATTCACGGCCTGGACTTGAGGTAATAGGGTCATGACGAGCAGGTGAACTCTCCATGCCAGAATGGCCACTCTCAGACATTGGTCCATCCTATATTGCAAAAATTTAACAATTAGAACTTCTTTCATTCATCAGAAAGAAATACGTTACTAAAAGAGTATTACTGCCAACTAAAATATATGGAGTCAAAAGAGATGTATACCTGGTCTGTGCTTGTTAACAGGAGAGACTGCTTCTACAGGGATGGGATACATTTAAATAGAAAGGATGCAAGAATATTTGCTGATGCTATTGAGGCAGTGTTAGGTGGGTCAGAAAACTGCTAGCTTGGGAGGATACATGGACTAATAGATTAACAGTAGCCACTGGCAGAGGTGAAAGTGATTCTTGCACTGCTTCTATTGGAATGAGCAGCAGCCTGGAAAACAAGATGTGGGGGTTTTCTGAGACTGCTGGGAGTCATTGCAGTACAAGGAAACACATGGGTTGTGTTAGGGTAGCTAAGAATGTATGAGAGAAAGAGAGAGAGAGAGTACTTTTCTATATATATATATATATTTTTTTCATATATCTGAAACAAGATCTTTCTATATATGATCCGTACAACATTCCATATAATATGTCAAATTTCCCCTTAAATTTATTCAAACTACCCACTTCACCAGATGGTAATTTGTCCCAACAATCACATTCAGGCTTAAAGAAAATTTTTGCACATCTATCTTGCAGCCATCCTTTTCAATTTAAGTTTGTCTCCTTGTACTCACTGTATGAGAAAGAGTAAGAATGCCATTACTATCAAGTTTATTCAATCCATTTAAAGCCTTAAACATTTCAATCAGGTCTCCTTGCAAGTGCCTAGTTACCAAGCAGTGCAATTTGCAGAACTAAAGTCCTTCAGAGTAAGAGTAGTCCTGTGTTCTTGATTAATTTGGTTACAACTGTTCTCTGCACGTTTCAAGAGAACCTCGTCCTTCTTAAAATGAGGCTTCCAGGCCTGTATACAGTACTCATGATGCAGCCTATACAAATGACCTATACAACAGGACAGTAGGCTGCCCTATTAATCAGTTAACCAAAATGAATTAACTAGTCTCTTATATTATGAGGCGACTGCCTCAGCATTCAGAGATCATTGTCTTTAATATGTTCTAAACTACTTGGGTGCTGAAAATTATATGTACTATAATACTGCTCTCTTTAATTTGAAATCAATTGTGACATAGCCTTTCCTTTCCGATCAGGGCCAATTGTAATGTATGATAAATTAAAACAGTTCCACAGAAGATCAGCTATAAAGATATTTGGAATTTGGTTTATAGTAATATTAATATAATTATATTGATGGAATATAATTTATATTAAGTAATATTAACAGAAACAGGCATCTGAGGGGACCTAACTGAAGTGTTTAAAGCTTAAGTGGGTTGCATAAACTAAATGCTGATAAAATCCTTACTTTCTGAAGTGATACAAAGAAGTGAACATAAACTGGAAAAGGATGGTTGCTAGACAAATGTGAAGAAATTTGATTTCAGTCAGGGAATATCTCCTTAATTTTGGAATACACTTCCACCTGGTGTTGTGGAAGTGGGTAGTTTGAATAAATTTATAAAGGACTAGAAAAATTAATAGACGGGTTAGGCATATGATATACGTAGTGTTTTTTGTGGGGAAAAGGGCGATCCTGTATAAGCTTGGTTCCTTGTATCATTTTGCACTACTAATTCTAAAATTTATATAACGCAGCTTATAATATGTAATGTATTAGTTGCATTTTGAAAGCACTATATATAATTGAGACATGTTTCTATTATTTGTATATGTTAATTAAATAAAGAGTATTACAATATTGTGTTATATGGCTGCGATCATTTCTTCAGCTATTAGCAAAACTGATTTTTATTAAAACAGAAAATTTGTTGTTTAACCTTCTGTAATTAATATTTTTAAAACGCGCGAAAATCTGCCTTGTTTATACTTAAATTTAATGTTCGTGATCGCTACAAAAAAATTCAAAATTTCTGTAAGCTTTCCCCTACATATACAGGGTTATTCAAAATGAAGTCCGGAGTTTGAAATGTTTGAATTCGACCATTTTTTTGGTTTCCTGGTCGAAATTTCCAACAGTGAATGATGAAGACATTTCAACAGCAGCAGCCAAGTTTCAGATTTACTCAGATGACATCGAACCTGGGAATGTTTGAAACCCCGGACTTCATTTTGAATAACCCTGTATGAAAATTTAAAATATGCCATCTTTAGAAAATTTGTCTAATTCAGTTAGAAATAACTATTTAATAAAAGGGATCCTGTTCACTTGTGTTGGCGCTTTAAAGACATTTAATCGGTGGTTTTTAATTCCTGACTATGGCATCACACTTTCTACGATTAATAATTCTGTAATTTGCTTTGCATATACCAAAGTTCACACTTCAGCACTAAATTCTGTACACATAAATTAACTTGTCATAAAACTTTCGAGAAATTCCATTCTCCTGTTGTTTCAGTTGAGATACACGTGGAAGTTTTGAAGCATGCATTGATCATCTAACATTACTAACGAAAGCAAATATTCCTTGGCTTCGGTATTTGCAATCGCCTATAAATGCTTTATAAGTTTGCTTCTTTTTTTTTTTGCATCACTTGCCATACTAATACTAATATACGTACCGCCATTTTATAACTGAGGAATATACTGAGACAACTTAATTCCCTTTTATAAATCACAGCTGAAACAGCACATTTATTTAACAACACAGCTAGAACTTGGCGGGAAAGTGCGGAATAATACAACACTTGTTAACAGATTGTTCCGGTGCTTGCAAAACGCGTTGCTATGAAAATTGGTACAACGCTAAGAATAAGTCCACACGCCTAACGCAACTACGCCTACAGAAAACTTCATTTGTGAAAATGGAATGAATGCTGCATTTGAAAGAATGAATTTATCAAAGTTGAAATAACTACTTTCGAATAAGAAATTTGTTAATACTACTCGTATATGGTGGGCAACTTAGTTTAAATGTCTATCATAAGTTCATAACACTGTACTAAATCTTGCAGAAATATTAAAGTAATCCTTGTCGATAGATCTATAACCAATAGCCTTGGATTGTCTAGAAGGCAATTCAGGCCATGAGGCTATGGAAATCTCATTAAGGGAAAGGAATTGATTTAGTGTGCATAATTTTTCATGGGTCGAGGGGAAAATTTTGCATAGGAGATTATTCCATTTCAAATAAAGCAGAGGATTATTATTATTATTATTGTAAACAATAACTATGTAAACAATATTATTATTATTGTAATCTTTTATTGTAAACAAATTCTCTTGATAAAATAACATTGTATTGTATTATTATTATTATTAGCCATATGGTGCAAGGAAGCCTGAGACTTATGCTGCACCAGCCGAAAAAAAAAAAAAAAAAAAAAAATTCCCACATTACCCTGAGAGAGAGAGAGAGAGAAAATCACCAAGAAAGCAAGAAAGAGAGGAATGATGATATCCAGACCTTGGGTTTGCCAAGCTCATACTCACCAGATGTGAGCCACAAACCATGATTTTAGTTCAATCTTAGAGAGATAACAGAAGTGTGATGGAGGACTTGTGCGCGCTATTAAATTTTTGAGAATTATCCGAACCCTTGTTTAAAAAAAAAAGTTTGATAAAATCCAACCGTGGCCATCCTTAACTGAAATTCTTATCGAGCAAACCCCTCGTGAACAAATTGGCAGCCCAACATCCCTTAGATATGCTGTTTTGTCCTCGGGAATTTCATGAGGAAAGGAACAGCAAATGTAAAATGCGAAAAATAATAATTACTCATATCTGAGATTATATAAGTGACAATTTTCTGTTAAAATTGATTTATTTTTTCTCCCACCCCATTTACTCCCCTCCCAGGGTACTTCCCATACATGGGGTTTCAATATCGAGTATGAAAACTATGCAGATTCTATGGCTGGATGGTATTAAAAAAAAAAATTCTAACCTCGAGTTTCTTATTGTATATAGAAAATTTTATTTTGAGAAAGCAGTAACAGTTTAGAAACGATGTGATTGGTCATTGAAACAGACCAGGAGCGGCAGCGCACTCATGTCATCCAGAGTCTAGGAGGTCTGAAGTAATAACTGTATATTTGTAATATGGTATTTTTATTGTACAGTACTAGATAATATAGACCCGCATCCACAATGGGAGGAGCCGTAACCGAGTATGAAGTCTAAAGATTTTAAGATAATGACTGGGACTAAGTGGTCAATTAAATTATTTTTTAATTAAGTGTCAAAAGTGTTGATAATGTGTAATTAACGTGGATGGGCCTATGGCCCAGGTAATGTGTTTTACGGAGGTTAATAAAATGTAAAAAATTCCACACCTCGTATACACTGCCCTACCATTAATATCCGGACACCCCTCCATGGATGGGGAAACAGGTCCTTTGGAATTGGCTATAAATATGCACACTGGGCTTCGAACAGACAGTTGCAAGAGTGGGCATGCAAGATGACATGTTCAACAGAATTACCTCAACAGTTCACCAGAATTGATCACTTCAACAAATGCTATATGCCGATTAACATGGGTAAGGAGCCCGAATCCTGGATTGTAGAGCAGTGTAAAACAGTCCTGTGGACAGACGAGTCGAGGTTCGCGCTCTACCAGTCTGATGGCCGTTCCTGGTTGTGGCGAATGCCAGGGAACAGTTCCTTCCTGATTGTATTCCTCCAAACAATGAAGTTTGGTGGAGGCAGTGTCATGGTATGGGGCTCCTTTCATGGTTTGGCTTGGGTCCGTTAGTCGTTATCGACAAAACCAGGAATGCTGTGCGATACCAGAACAACCTGGACAATTATGCACTTCCAACATTATGGCAATACTTCGAGAAAGGCCCATACCTGTATCAGCAAGGCAACGCACCATGCCACACTGCTCGGGTCGTAACAGAGTGGTTTGAGGACATGGGTGCGGAAAAGTTGGATTGGCCAGCCCAGAGTATTGATCTGAACCCTATAGAGCATCTTTGTATTGGATCGTCAGGTGCGTGCACGTCGTAATCGCCCAAAGAACAAGGCCAAACTGGTGGCTGCGTTAAAGGCCGAGTGGAGAAACATATCACCTGACATTTATAAAAAAACTGGTTGAGAGTATGCCGCGAAGATTGAAGGCCGTCATAAAAGCAAAAGGTTTCAGCACAAAATTTTAAATGACACAATAAAAGCTCTTTTTTTTTTTTTTTTTTTGTCTAAAGGCAGGTGTCCGGATATTAATGGTAGGGCAGTGTATGCTGTATGAATATATATAAGTTCATTGTATTTTATTATACTTTTTGTTCTAAATGGGGTCCAATAGAAAAATAAAGTGTGGCTATGGCGCTCTTTGAACATTTTATCAATAAAATGTAAGAAAATATGATACACTTATTCATCCACATGACACTCCTCAGGAGCTTTGAATGGGTCAATATTCAAAAGAAATGAACAAAATACCGTATATTTATATACATATACATCTCATCATGGGAAGCCTGTACATGTCATGTTTTTTTTCTTCATTCGCGTGTTACGTCATATTAAAACTTTTTTTTTAATTAATACAACCTTTAATAATTTACAAAAATCATGTCAATTAAAATGAATTATTTTAAAAAATCATATATATATATATATATATATATAATTGTATTATCTCTCACTTATAGTAATTTCGTTTATTTTAATTGTTTTAAAGATGAGCTGGCTATTTCTTTTGTGTTAATTATTATTTTTAATTCGGGCCTAAAGCATTCTGAAATAGGATGATGTAAATTTAACTGGCACGTTTGCAATGTTGGCCGGGCAGAAAAGAACTAAAATAACCTCTCGACGACAGGGTGTTATTCTGGTACAAGTGGATATTCCCAACTGTATTTGCGCAGTGTATCTCTGTCTGTTGGCTACTATTATGACGTTTTACTTTTCTTTTATCGTTCCATCACTACATGGATTTTATCTATGGGGAATAAAAGAATGACTATAAAAAGAAAAGAATGAGTGAGTTTACGTTGACAGTGACGATTATTCGATAATAGGTTGGTATAATTGTTTAATTACTCTTAAATAAGCAACTGAGTTAAAACGACATTTGTAATTCTAAAATAAAATAATAATATCAAACTTGCAAAATATATTCATGTAATTAGGCTGCTTTATAGTTACGAGTCCATGAAATGAAATGAGGTAGCTATTTATGGAGTTAATGATACCCTGTCTGCCAAAAAAAGTGTCACTGTGTGTCACTGATGAAAAACGTCAAAAGGCAATCCATAGAATTCTATGGATTGCCTTTTGTTAAATTTTTGCAATCATGTAAAATAAAGTTGTTAAAACTCACCATATATCTAAACTGCAGGAGCTCGTTTAAATTGTCTTAGATGTAGCACTCAGGTTAAAAATTTAAGTGGTCACTAAGCAAGGGGCGCATTTTTTTTAAACAGGATTTTAGTATGTAAACTCGAAAATGGTTCATTTAAGACTTAATTATTTCCAAGCTTCTGCGTATAATTATTTAAACATTGTATCGCGAAAATTACAAATTTTTGACGAAATTAAAACTACTATAGAAAAGTAATGTAAATATTGCTTTAACAATGGGAACTGGCCTTGAATGTGTTTTGAGAGTCTGAGATAACAGCTAGGTGTATCATCAAGGAAGAAGATTAAGAAGCATATTCGTAACATGTACTTCCTAATGTCAGCTCATGCAGTTTAAAAAACCGGTGAGTTATGCTCTTTTTTAAATAATTTTAGTGTTACAATAACTGCGAGTATTTTGTGGATCCAAAATACTGCATAAACAAGATGCACTATAAATGGGCATCCAAAATCCTATCCATGAAACGATCTGGCACACGTAATTAAATTACAGATATGTCAGACGTCCATTTGCCATTCATTGTATTCCTCTCCCAGTAAGGAATTACTCATTGCACATTGGCGTGGCGATTATTATTATTATTATTGCCCTTTTATATTATTTCTCCCTGATTGGGGTTCCACCTCGTGACGGATATTGCTACCAAGTGCACAGAGTAATTGTTATGTCTGGTGTTACTGTTGGTCAAGGAACTCTCTGACTATCCTACAGGTGTTCAGGATTGCGACTTTCTGGAGTTCCTTGTAGGTGTTCGCTGGGAGACCTATTATTATTATTATTATTGCTCTTATATTATTATTATTGCTCTTATGTTATTATTATCATCTTGATAAAAATAAATTGTAGTATTATTATTATTATTATTATTATTATTATTATTATTGCTCTTTTATTATTATTTATGCTCTTATTATTGCTCTTTTGTTATTATTTATGCTCTTATTATTATTGTTATTATTACTCTTATATTATTTCTCCCTGATTGGGGGCCGACCGGGCTAGCCGGGTGGGTAAAGTGCCTGCCTGGCAACCCAAAGGTCGCGGGTTCGAATCCCGCCTCGGGCTTGGATCAAAGTACTGCAAAAACCTTGTGATGTGCATTATGGCCACAGAAGCCGATGCGCCAACAACTACAAAAAAAAAAAAAAAAACCTGATTGGGGGATTCCACTCCGTGACGGGTACTGCTACCAAGTACACAGGGTGGTTGTAATGTCTGGTGTTACTGTCGGTCGAGGAAATCTCTGACTATCCTACATGTGTTCAGGATTGCGACTTTCTGGAGTTCCTTGTAGGTGTTCTCTGGGAAACCTATTGCTGCTAGGCTGCTATGTAGAGTCTTTGGTACCATACCGGTGGTTGACACGATGATTGGGATGGTTGATACTTCTTCCATATGCTACATCTACTTGATCTCATATCTCAGGTTCGTGTACTTCCTAATTTTTTCCTCATGGGTTTTCTGGATATTGCTAGTGTTGAGCACAGCTATGTCAATCAGGTAGGTAGCCTTTTCCATCTTGTCCACAAGGTGAGATTGGTTATTCATTACTTATTATTATTATTATTATCCATATGGTTCAAGGAAGCCTGATGCTTATGCTGCACCAATTATATATTGATTATTCGCAGTATTAGCTTTTGTCATCACTAAATTTAGTGATGGTGTTTAGATGCTGGACCTTGTGTAGGATGCTGGATGGTGTTTAGATGCTGGACCATCTTTCAATGGTGTTTAGATGCTGGACCTTGTGTAGCTTTTCAACTGGCAAGAACCCTTCTGCCTTCCTAAACCTTCGTTCTACAGACTGTACAGTAGAGAGGGAGGGAGATTGGTTATTCATTACTCAATCACCAGAATTGGTCGTTATTATGTAACCCGTTAGCATTTTTATTGTTACCCCCGAAGAAGACAATGATCGTTTCGGAAACTATTCCGAAGTTAAATTTCGAGTCGTGTCTTCAGGGCCGTGCCGAGCCATTTGAGTATTGAGGCAATAGTGAAAAGTTGCACCCTCCCCTAAAATATTTAAAAAAAATTAATTAAAAAAATATATGACTTATTTAAAATACATTTCTGGTACAAGTTTTAATAAAAAAAATTAAAATTGAGGTTATAAAAATGACAACCAGTGGGGCGACAATCATGGTGGCGCCCCAGATAGCGCTGGCGCGCAGACCTCGGTATCTATACAGCGGCGCGACAAAGATTTTTGTCTTGCAAAAGCAAGATGATAAACGGATTGGAATAATCAAAACATAAAATCGAAAACGTTGGCATTTTTCAATCTTTCTTCTGGCGCCCCTTTCAGCTTTTAACCCGAGGCAAAAGCTTCGTTCGCCTCACTCTCGGCACTGCTCTGCCTGTCTTAGACAAGAGGAACTTCTGGCGATCTTTTCGCTCCAGTTTGAGTTAGCCAGTATCAATTGCAGGTGGGAGGTTCCTCGTAAGTTATTTTGAGGCTTTTTCCCCCGTCCCAGACAAACACGATTCTGTCTTAGTTGTGGCCTGCCTCCTCATGGGATAGACGGATACTGGACAGGTTTTCCAGTGATTACCTCCCTGCCTCTTGTTTCTGATCACTTTCCTGGTGGCCAAGTGGCCAGAAATAACTAAACAAGACATAACTAAACCAGAAATAACTAAACAAGACATAACTAAACCAGAAATAACTAAACCAGAAATAACTAAACAGACACACTTCAGAAATATATACCATTACACACTCCTGGTCGTTTTACAGAGTTCTGCATTGTCCCAGAGCACCATGGCAGAACCTCCTTACATAAGATACTATACATGTCTACACGTCTCAAATAGACAAACCATGAACACGCGCGGCTGTATAAGTCCCATACACACACGCCACCCTACTCTTTCCCTCTGGTGGGTATGGGCATGTCCCACTAACACATGCTGGGGCCATCTACTCTATTGACCCCAGTCCTTCCTAACTATCCCCCCAGTCTTCAATCTCCCCTCTCTCTGTACGCCAGCGCACGACCTACACCAAAATTTTAACTTCTCTAAATTATTTTGCCCACTCCCCGGCCATTAAATCTCCAAACGCACCCCCTTCAAACCGTGAAAATACAATATGTATGTGATCAACATACAAACGCGTGCGATTAAATACATATATGTATTTTTTAATAGGAGTCCTAGCCACTGAAATCTCAGGAAATTAGGTAGCAGGACCTGTCAGAGTAAAGGCAAACTACCGGGTACCTGGTCTGCCTCCACGGGGCGAAAGTGGGACAACGTCGGACCTCAGCAGCGGTCTGGCGGCTAAATGGCCAGAAGAACAACGGTACACGACACCACACACCTCAAGGTCCATACACTTTTAAATCTCTGGCCTTTATACAGAACTATATTACATTGTGAATTACATTCACTATGTAAACTACGCGGAGGTGGGGGAAACCCCTGGTGCCGTTTGACCCTAAATACACTTTACACACACATGAACGAAAGTTAATAGGAAACCATGGTAAAAAGCTTGTATGAAATCCCGAACGTTATGAACCTTCCTTTCGGGTATGGCAACATTGGAACTGTGTAGTGAATGAGGAAACACCTCCTATCTCTAAGGATGTTAACCACTATCTTGTGCAGGTGGCAGTGTGAGGGTTTGTTTGAACTTATTGCACAAAAAAAAAAAAAAAAAGAAAATAAATAAACTTGTTTTTTGTGCATGTCTGTTGGATTACACACCTTGCAATTTCTGATAAATATTTGATTTAGTCCCTTTGGTATGAAGAAATCAGATAATTACGGGCAAGTATACATTTCTACACTCTTCAGGTAGGGTGGACTACCTTAGTTATGCTATGTGACTAAACCATTTTGGTTCGGTCACGTAAGATGACTACTACTCTTGAAACGTGGGACAAATTTCAAGAAAAGAAATGTGTGCTTTTATTCATGCGACATTCCACTATTGGGGAATGCACAATTTCTTCCCTAAAACATCAGTCACCCTACTTTCCTAACAGCCCTTGCACTTATCATATATATGTAAATAATTATTTCCTCTTATTATTGCGGTTGCTACTACTTTTTCCCTTGTATGTTAACTCTTCAAAAGTTATTTTTTTTGCAAATTTTCCTTTCGCATTCGTGTATTGATGATTACTGATAGGCTATAACATTTGCTTCAACAGTTTTCCATAATGATATATAAAAAGAGTATATGTATGTTATATATTTTTTATCCTTATAGGCAAATATGGCTCGCCGAATGCACTTGATGCCGAGAAGTTCTAAGCTCTATATTCAAGCACTTGCTGTAACATTCGTTCTTATGCTACTGCTAGTGTGGTACATCAATATAAAACCCTTTGATGACAGTCCAGAGGTTAGTACAGAAGACATCGAATCCACTCCTGCAAAAAATCTGAGACCGAGTGAAATTTGTCAAACATTAGATACAGTGTTAGCCGTAATATTAGTTCCAAGTGCTCCTAATCACGTTATTCATCGTCATGTGATTAGATATACCTGGGCCAATCAGCAATTGATATCCAAATTGAAGATTACTACAGTCTTCGCAATAGGACAAGTGAATGATACTTCTTTGAAAAAATTATTAAAATGGGAAGCTGATGTTTATGGAGATATTATTCTGACATCATTGCCTGACAGCTATCAGTCGTTAAGCCACAAGGTGTTAGACGGAATGAACTGGATCCTTCAGAACTGTTCCCGAGCAAAATTTGTAATTAAGGCAGATGATGATGTTTTCATCAACATGTTTGCAGTCGAGAGATATTTACAGTCCTTATTGAAAACGAGCGACTTGTCAAAACTCTACTGCCTTGTATGGAAAGGGATGCCCACCAAACGAGACAAATCCAAGTGGCATCGAGGATTCAGACGTTTCAACAACTCAGTGTACCCAGTATATTGCTCAGGAGCTGCTTATATTATGCCATTAAACGTTACGTCTTTACTATATAACAAAAGCACTGAGGTTCCAACTTTCTGGCTCGAAGAGGTATACATTACTGGACTTGTTGCAAAGGCCGCAGGGATCGGTCACGAACAAATTGGTTATCGATTCCTTTTTGGTACACATAGTGTGAGCGAGATTATTTCCGGAAATATATTTTTCGTTCATGCAGGAGGAGAGGAAGGACATGCCTTAAGGACTAGAATGTGGCACGAACTGATAATGTTTGAGAAGAAAAATTATGCTGACAGTCTAACACAGAAATAAATCGACTTTTTTTTTTCGGTAGAAGCTAAGTTATGATTCCTCGTAATGATTTTCATTTAATATTTTTACATAAATATGTATAAAAGGTTTGTGCTAAAGACTGGTTTCTTTCTGTACTTTAGCGTAGTCTTAGAAAGAATAAAAAGATTTATATTTTTCTCTTTTTTTAAGATGAGTTTGATATCATGCAACCCATAGTCGTGAACCTATGACAGTTCCACTCAAACCACTATATTTCTTTTTAATATTATTTTTATGGGATTGTATAAAAATCCAGTGGCATCAACTGGAAATGTATTTACTTCTGAACGGTTTGTGGATTATAGAGTACAGGGTGGACAATAGAAGTGTGCTACTTTAGCCACCTGTAGGTGACAAACCATGACTCACCTACAGATGAAATTCAGAATAGCTAGTATCCAGATGATGCCGAAAAGAAAAGCAGAAAGTTCCAAAAGACGACACCCGGTTGCGTTTTGCATGCAGTCAGTACGCAAAATAAATTTAATGACGTGATTCAAAGTTCTTAGACTATGAAATCAAATACAATCACAGTGGCAAGAAAATGAAAGATCGTACTTTGTTGGTAAAGCTGTTTTATCAAAACAAACAAGACCTTGGCTGTGCTTCGGAAGTACTGCCGGAAATTCTGCAACTTCTAGCAGAGAACACTAACCAGCTGCAACAACTGTCGTTGAGGAAATTGCTGTTTCTGTGCTGATGGTGCCACATGAGACACCAATTCATCTGCTGGTTCCAGTGTGGTGTCGCGAGAGGCAGATATTCCTGGCAAGAGCTCCCAAAGTGCTTCGTTCCTACTGCAATAGTTTCCTTAAAAGACCCCATTTACTACACCATTTAACTCTATATGATTGCCAACTTCGCTTTGGGTGTTTGGCTAGAATATGGAGGTGGATTACCGTATACAGCCTTGGAACAACTTATGGGAAAATGAAGTGTCCAAAATTAAGATATGGGAAGCATCGCCTCTACGTATTATCAACGAAATTCCTCGCCAATGGCTGCCTGTTACCATTTGGTGTGAATTCACTGCATACTTCATAATTGGTCCATTTTTCTTCAAGGAGGTTCTAGCACGTAATCCCCAAACGTATACTGCCATGAGAGAATGTTATTGTGATCTTTGACATTATGTTTCCTGTTCTTCAGAAGTGGCACCATGGGGTTTGTTGCTGTACGTAGCAACACAGCTAGGTGCAGCAATAAATCACCACACTACAAATCCCAACACCACACCGCAGAATTATCACCACAATCTATAGATTCTTCACAGTACCGTGTACTGTGAAGAATCTATAGATTGTGGTGATAATCCTGCATGACTATGGTGTCACTTTTGGGAAAAGAGAAAAAAATTATGAAAAAATATCCCCTTTTCGTTTCTGCATTGTATAGAAACTATCTGTTCCAAACTTCATTCCTGGATGATTCACTGTTTGCTATCTACAGGTAGTACTTTAATTATACTCACCCTGTACTTAGAAAATAATGCAGAGTATTTTAAAGCACCCCGCTGAATAGACACTTGTTTCAAGCATGGTTAAATACTACTCTTATAAGAGTGGTATTTTACCATTTCTAAATTCACTGATATGAAAATCACAATTATAAGTGTAGTTTGATAACTTTTCAGGTAAACTTCGGAAATGGCTTACAACAAGCAGTTTGCAAATAAATTCGTATCCAATAAAAGGTTCATCGGTATAATTAAATATATAAAAATATTTTAAAATTGTATTGTTTTTAGACTTCATTTACTAATAATTGGCCTAATGCCCATTCCTGATATTATAAAATACATAAAGTATAAAAATTTATGTACGGTCTACTTATACTTGTACGTAATTTCTTTTTCTAAATTGAACTAAAAATCAAAAACATTAAAGAAAAATTAATAACTTGATCCGTCGAATTCATTAGGTACCATTCAAATTTTACTTTACTCCACCCTTTCCACCCTTGCATTTAGTATAGTGCATATAAGACCGTCTTCCCACACCGAGTGGAAAAGAACCAAGTTTGAATCCCATCAATGATGGGGACTTTTTTCACAACGTCGCTGAGCTAATCGGTTTCAGGCGAAGGTTGCATGGTTTTTTCCATCCTGAAACTCGGCTTTTTCGTCCAGTAAACAGACCATAGAACACACAATTTACAGACATAATATATGAGGCGCAATATGGTTTAAGTCGTTGATGCGCTTAAATCCTATTACAATAACACCCCTTCCCCTTTAACGCACTTCATGATGGTCTTCTTACACTTGTACATAGTTTTCATTTTTCTAAAATGAACTAAAATCAAAAGCAT
Organism: Mastigoproctus giganteus; assembly: GCF_048544385.1. NCBI lineage: Eukaryota > Metazoa > Arthropoda > Arachnida > Uropygi > Thelyphonidae > Mastigoproctus > Mastigoproctus giganteus. The sequence continues at coordinate 216,804,864 of NC_143576.1, forward strand.
CAAAAGAAAGATTAGTAATTTCACCTATCGAATTCATTCACAAATTTTATTTTGAGCCCCCCCCTCCAATTGATATACTACATTTTAAGTCACATTATTCATTTATTATTAAAAACTGTTATGCAGCGTTCCTTAGCTCATTCTCTAATCGTAATGCATCCTAACATTTAAGCAGACTCCCTTACCCACCATCCTGAGTTAGATAATTCGTGAATGGCCCCTTTTTGATATCAATTTTTTTTTCAAACGCAGAAGTTTGAAGGGTAAATTTGCGGCAGAAATTTATTCTTTCTCTAAAGCTGTAGAAACATCACATTAATATACTACAATTATCGCATTAATATAAAATAATTAATATACGTACTATACTACTACTAGTGCAACCACTGGTTTAATCGATTTCTTGAAAGGAAAGGAAATAGAGAAAGAAGCATAGGCCAAATCCAAATTGTAGTGTATATAATTAAATGGCGTGGTAAACGGTATCGGAGACGATTCCAGTAAACAGAAAATATGAGACCTGTACAAAACTGTTAAAAGAACGTCAAAGGATGACCAAGATCAGAGACACCATATTGCTCATCAACAATCTTCTTTTACAGAAAAGATTGTTTATACAAGATAACCTACAGTTTGAATCCTTTTAATTTAATTTATAGAAAAAAAGGGCTTGAATTGAGTAGTCAATGCTTTATGCAGGTTGATACCAAATTCATATTTCAAATTACTGAATACATGAATGTAGATCTCTGACTTGCTTTAAGAAAAGCTTTCCTTCAGATCAAATGTTTCTAATGAAGCCATGAAATTTTAATAATTTTTTTTTAAAACACATTTCAAATTTGATTTTTAAAAATTTTTTGTTGTCAAAGAAGGTAACCTGAAAAACGTTTATATTTTTTTTTCATGGGTTTGACTAAAAGTAATACATTAGTGTAATTTATGCGAAAAAGGATGACCAAGTTCCATTATTTTCTATCGTTCTATGCTGTTGTTTTATTTTCGATGACATCTTGCATTGAGATGTATGATGATGTCACAAAAGACATATTAGTATTTGTTTTTACCAATAGATGGCGCAAACGCATGTAAATGAAACATTTAGAATTCAAAGTGCTTTAACTTTCGTATAAATAAAATAAATTTTCTGTTTATACTCCGAGACGACCAAACGGTCAGAGGAGTTTACAAGATACACAGAATATAAGAAACAGCACCGTATTCAGCAGTCACGGGCTTGAACCTCGGTCATTCAAGGCACGTATACTTATGCACCCACTAGGCTGCGGCCTCCAATCCTACAATATGTGCTATGGTGTTATTATCGGGTTTTAGGCACATCAGCAACTTAAGACATATTGAAACGCATATATTGTGAAACCGGCTAACTCAACCAAGTTGTGAAAAAGGCCCATAAATATTCTTCTCCACATTGATGGAAATTGAACTCAGGTCTTTTCAACAGGTGTCAGGAGGACGCTGATTATACCAACTGTGCTACCAACGAGGACACGTACTCTGACAGAGATCCAAAGTGGGCAGAGGAGTTTACGTCTTCATTGTAAATGTTTTATGTTTTGCTTTTTAGTGGACAAGGGCTAGGTCTTGCTTTTCAAACTAAACGAGAAGATGAGAAAATACTTGCCATTCACCCAGAGGCGGACTGGCCATAAGGCTTACCGGGGAACCCCCGGAGACCGGTGTGCCTCTGCATTCACCAGTTAATAATAAATGGCGTCGAGAGTCAGCACAGACCCTCAGGGAAAGCAACCATGCGGTTCCCTTTTTATAACTTTTAAATAACAGCTAAAAAGCAACCTCTCCATTATACAGGGTTTCGCAGCTGGAGAAAGGGACTCAGTTCTTCTTAACACCATATAAATAAAAACCGATTTTATGATAACATCAATTTATTCAACTTTGAATGCACACAGACTAGACGAAATTCAGTTGTATGGAAATCTTATATTGTATATACGAAACGAAAAACCTAACCACAGATTCTTTTAACAAAAAACTAATTACGGAGAGTAATGAGCTGTTGCCAGTTTCAGGTAAACAATGTCGTTCAGCTTAAATTAAAATACTCAGAATTTTGCAATCAATTACAGACGTCGAATTGTATTTCTTAATTTTCATTGCAAGTTTTAAACAATAACAACCACTAAAGTCAAAGTCACTCTACTCTTGAAGATTACATGCCATCTCTTCATTTAATTTCCTTCCAAGAAAGCTACTGTATGAAAGGTTTAAAATCATTTTTATTCCTTGTAGTTCTACTTATATGAGAGATTGCATCGAGGACACCTGCAGTTCTTTGTATATTGGAATTGAACCTTGATTAATATTAATAATCAGAGGGCACACTCTTTGAAAGTACAAAGAAATTGCTAAGAGTCTTATAATATAAGCTGTTTTGTAATGGCTCGATTAATATATTAGTGAAGACTTTTAAAATCTGTAATTATGTCTGTGATTTAAGAGAATAGATTCAATACAGTTGCTTTATTATTACGAAGTTAATACACTGTCTGGCCAGGGTTATTAACAATATTCGAGTTTTATGAACAAGCTATGCAAAAAATGTAAATCGAATCGGTTGGAGGATTGACGCAAGTCATGGAACCATCCTGTTGTGCACCGACAGTACAGGCTGCTGGGGACGATGTAATGGTATAGGACTTTTTTTGCGGTATATTCTTAATCCTTTAGACCTATTGGAGGACATCACGAATACAAGAACATATATGAACGTTGCAAATCAGATACACCTAATGATGTTGCATGTTTATCGATGTTGTCATGGTAAAAGTGTCACTGACCATAAGGATGAACATGCAACGATGTTGCCATGGTGAAAGTGTCACTGACCATAAGTATAAACACGCAACGATGTTGCATGTTTATCCCTATGGTCAGTGACACTTTCACCATGACAATGCAACTCCCCACTGTGACAAACAGAGAGAGTAGTTTGAGAAACACGACAGACTTCAAGCATCTGTCATGGACAGCTTCCAAGAATCTCAATCCCATTGGGCATCTGTGAGATGAACTGGAAAGACGCATTCGTCATCAAAATGCTCTGTCCACATTACTTCAAGAATTGAGGACAATTTTTCTGCACGAATAGCAATATTCCACATTTAAAAACATTGTTGACTCCAAGCCGCTGGTCAGAACAGTAATTCGGGCCAACTGCGGTGGATGCTGTTAACTCATAGTTCTTATAAAGTAACCAGTTAGAGCACGTAATATATCGAAACATTAATTTATTGCTGTGTGGACCTCGAAATTTAGATAGGTCAAATTTCTTCGAGAAAAAAATGTCATTATGGGATTATTTTAAATAAAGAAACGAAGAAAAATCTACAAGTGTTTCCCCAAAAATTAAACCATCATAAACAGCCTTGGAGGCTAGATCGAATAAGGGTACCTAACAATTATTTGATGTACAATCAGGGAATTAACAAAAGGTAGCATAATGCAGATCGATGGAAGTACGCATTTAGAAGTATCATTAGTTACGTTGAAAATTTTATAATAGAAAACCCTACACAAATAAATATATACTGAGCAACAAGGTTATTCGGTACACCCACATAATTGACTTCTGGTGGTATATGTTAAGCATCGAAGTAACTTAGATTATGCGGCGTTAGTGCGGTATGTCTGTAATTGCATGTGTTCTTCGTTTGGTTTGGGTGTTTGCTAAACAAAAAACTTGAGTTTCCGAGAGATAAAACTATGCAACCGTCAGCTGGAACCGGCTACGTTGTGAAAAAAGCTGATAAAATATCCTCCCGTCTAGATGGAATTTGAACTCAAGTCTCTTGTTTCACACAGTGGAGTAGAATGCGTTTGATCCAGTGTCGCATATATACCCTACCAGGCTGTATAAATCACGTAGTCAGATACAAAGAGATTGTGCATGCGAGTAGGTTTGTGTTTGCGAAATTTATAGTCCAACAGTGAGACCTAAGTGAATCTGAGTGCAGTCTGACAGTTAGCAACAGACATGCCAGTGCAATATCTTATGTTTATGTTCACGCATTACAATATCTATATTTACAGAGAATGATTCAAACAGTTGCCTACTACTTCATCTATTGCTTATTTTTCGTGGTACAATATCCGTTTTTATTTAAGACATGGGATTTCTATTGAGTTTTTGGGTTTTACAGTTAACACGTTACTGATCCTAAGGTTGAAAATAAATAGGTTTCTGAGAGTGTTTGGTTTGGCAGTGGCAGGATAATTGGAATTTTTCCTCTAAGGAAAATGTGAGTTTTAAATTCATTCCAAATATTATTTATGCTTCTGTTATATATATACATAGGCGCCTCCGTAGCCAGATGGGAAGGAGCAGCAGCAGTGCGTAGCACACGCTTCTTGATTAGACCGGGGTTCGAGCCCGTCACCACCAAATACGGAGGATGCGGAAAGGTCAGGGAATGACCACCGCATATCCCGGAGCAATATGGCCTTAGTTGCTAATGCTCCTAAAAACCAAATAACAAACAAACCTATATACATACACCGGTGTGCAAAACTTAAGGACCAACACTATTTCTAAAGGTTACAACCACAAAATCAAACGAAACAGCCTGTGGCGATTTGCATAACTGTGGCGGTTCAGTAGAAAGCTGGTGCACATGCAAAAATTTGAATCGTGATGAGAGGGCTCACATAAACAGATAAAAGCAGCAGTTCAGCAGTTAAGTGCAAATTACCGAATGGTGAGCACAATTGTTACAGATGTTCGATTGGTTTCATACAGTGCTACAGACAACGAAATGGCCAGTAGACAACATCTGGATGACTTTACCCGGGGTCGAATAATTGGGAAGCTCGAGGAAGGTCGAAGTACGAGGAGTATGGCTGCAGAGTTCGGTATAGCCCATAGCATCGTCTTACGTGCGTGGTCGGCCTTCAGAACGACAGGTACAGATGTTCGAAGGACCAGTGGTGGTCGTCAACGAAAAACAACGCCCAATGATGACCGCTATAAACTCCTACAGGCCAAGAGGGACCGACACCAGACAGCGGGATCCATTGCAAACCAGGAGCACAGAAGGCAGGATATTGCGGTTTACTGTGGCCAGGCGACTCCACAAAGGTGGACTGTTTGCTGGACGGCCAGTAGGCTGTGTCCCTTTAACACCTGCCCATCGGAGATACCGTTTACAATGGTTCATCGAACACAAGGACTGGACAGCAGCGCAATGGGGTAAGGTACTCTTTACTGATGAGAGTAGATTCAGTCTCAGCAGCGATTCTGGACGTCAGCTAATCTGGTGAGAGGTTGGCACACGGTATCACCTCGCAAACATTACTGAAAGGGATCGATATGGCGGTCGAGGTGTTCTCGTCTGGGGAGGCGTTATCTTGGTTGGACGTACACAACTCCAGATACTGAAAGGCGGTACTGTAACCGGTGCACGCTACTGTACTGAGGTAATCCTTCCCCATGTGCGTCTGTTCCGAGGTGCCATTGGCCCCGAGTTCGTGTTTATGGATGATAACGCCACACCCCATCGCACTGCAGCTGTTGATATGCTTTTGGAAAGTGAGTACAGTGTTCGTATGGATTGGCCTGCCCGTTCTACGATCTAAATCCCATCGAACACATATGAGACGCTCTGGGGAGACGCCTAGCGGCACGTCCACACCCACCAGAAAATGTTTACCAGCTGAAGATGGCGCTGACAGAAGAATTTATTTTTATGTTTGTGTTTTTGTATGGGCGGCTCCTAGAGCAAAAGTTGATCTCCGCCTCGTTGCTCTGTTCAGTTTTTACAGACTCTGTCAAGGTAAGGCCAGTGTGTATCGTGTAAAAAAAAAAATTTTTTTTTTCATTCCACATAGAAATATCCCATGGTGGATGAATATAGATGAAAAGGAAGGCAAGAGAGAGAGAGAAAAGTTTTTCATCCCTCACGAGAGAAAGCGATAGGAAAGAAAAACTGTGTTTGTGATCTTATGTGTGTGTTCTGTAGTGCGATGTTGTGTTTTGGCCTTTTGGCTACCTGGAAGCAGTGATCACCTGGACGACTTCCTCCAGGTACTCGTCCCTAGCAGAAGGAGGGCAAGGCCTCCCCTACTATCTGCACCCCTCCTCCCTGGGGAATGAGTTTCCCAGGGAGGGAAACTCATTCCCCAGGGAGGAGGGGTGCAAAAGAAAAACTTGTATAAGATGAAGAGAGGGAAGGAGTAAAGAGAACTATCCCGGTTCAGGGAAGTCCCAATCCAGGATGGATTGCTAGAACAACAACGCAAAAAAAAAAAAAATAAATAATAATAAAATAAAAATAAATAATAATAAAATAAAAATAAATAAATAATAATAAATAAAATAAACAAATAATAATAATAATAAATAAAATAAATAAATAATAATAATAATAAATAAAACATATAGGGTGAGAGAGGAGATTGCCTGGTCTGGGGAGCCCCAGCCCAGGTCAGAACGCGGAAAAAAAAAAAAAAAAGTTTAAATCCCACAACCTGGCAAGGTTGTTATTGTTGTTATTTGGTTTTTAGGAGCATTAGCAACTAAGGCCATATTGCTCCGGGGATATGCGGTGGTCATTCCCTCACCTTTCCGTTTCCTCCGTATTTGGTGGTCACGGGCTCGAACCCTGGTTTATTCAAGAAGCGTGTGCTACGCACTGCTGCTCCTGCCCACCTGGCTACGGAGGCGCCCTCCTGGTCAAGGAAAGGAGGAGAGCATCGACTAAAATGTCAGCAAGCAGAATGATAGGGGAAAAAAAAAAAAGAAAGAGGGTTTTTGTTTTTTTTTTTTTCTTTTTTTATCCCACACGGGATGGATAGGGAAAGGCTAGCAGAAGAGTGCGAGAGTGCTAGAGCTACTTCAGGTCAGGGAACAACATCACCCCACCCAGAGCAGATCGCCAGAAGGAGATGAGAGAGAAAAAATAAAAAATAATTTCTTCCCGCAGAAGGGATTTCTTTCCATGCGAGACGAAAGAAGTAATGAGTCGGCTTTAAGCCAAGCAGCCACTAGTTATTGATTTGCAGAAGACGCTAGGATGATCCTCCTTCTACGCTTGAATACCTCTACCGCAAAGTACTGTAGCGCTCCTAAGTTCTTCTGGGATTGTACCAGGAGTTCTACTTGGTCAGGAGAAAATCCCGAAATTGATGCCTGGAGTTGTCTATGGTCCTCGTAGATAGTACATTCAAAGAGTAGATGTTCCCAACTCTCGACAGACCCACAGAAACAGAGATCGGTATTTAGTAGACCTAGTTGGTGGAGTTTCTGGTTGAGGAATCCATGTTCAGTGACCAGAAAGGAGGTTTCCATGCTGATTGAGAAACACTTGTTGACCGCTTTGCTGGTTGCGAATGTGACATCTGGTATAAATGTTCTCGTGTGGTCGTGTCACGTCTTGTCTGCCAGAAATTGATTAGCTCGTTATAGCAACGAGCCCTTTCCTGTTTAGTATCCCTGTCCAGGTTGAGTTTAATATCCGGTATTTCAGTTGGAATTCTTTTCTTCAGGCCGTAGGCAAGTCCTCTATAAATGAGAAAGAGATCCAGGGGGATGTTTCTAGATATTACTTGCAATGCTGCAGTTGACACTGTTCTACAAGTGCTGACAGAGGAATGGACGATGTTACCGCTAGAACTTATCAACAACATTGTTCTAAGTATGTGCAGGCTGTGCAAAGCCTGCATCGACATTAGGGGGTGGCCATATCCCCTACTGATGACCACCTCTTCCATTTGTTCCATCTTTGGCAGTGATGCATCTGTATCATGGCAGCCAGTGCTACGTTGCCGTTTTTGAATAAAGTCCCTCTGTGTCGTTTTGTTTCCGTTGTTGGGTCGGTGTTGTTTTCTTCATCATTTCTGTACCTCACGAGGGTTGCTTTGGTATGCTTTTCCCACATCCAGGCCACTCCTATGAGAAGCTACAGGTGAAAATCTGACTGGTCCTTAAGTTTTGCACACCAGTGTAGTTACATTAGACAATTTTTACAACAGTAGAAAATACATCTCGTTGGTTTATTCCAAATTTGTAAATGTTATTTCTTCTGGGCATTAGTTATTCTATCTTACAGGTTTAACCTGCATGCATATGTGGCAATACTGAAAATTGGGAGCATATATTTTCCGTTATCACCTAATATGTGTATTTATGGCAACCTTCTTCCTTCCTTTGTTCCTCGTGGAAAAAAATCCATATAAGCTCAAAGAAGAACCCTCTTGTAGAATTTTGCTACCCAGGCTTTCGTTCACTGAAAACTGATTTTATCCAGATATTCATCTACTGCCTGCTGATGCAGCTTTGATCCAACTAATAACGGATTCCTCGCCCTACCCTAGATTAGCCTCTGCTGGGAAATTCACTGTTCATAGAAGTCACAACTTAATCATTTAACAAACGTAACCGTTAACAAAAACTTAATCATTTCTGATATACATTGAGATGTGTCGATGTATGTATTTTTAACTGAAACCACATGAAACCACTACTCCTTTTAAGTGGGGCAATTTCAATTCCCACTGTGTATTTGAGCATATATCGCTGTTCTTCTTCAGTTGTCAATGGTAGTTCAGTGATTATAATCACTCTCCTCTCCCTCTAGATACAAAAGGCAGGAGTTTGAATCCTGTCAATGACGCAATGAATTTTTATGGACATTTTTTCATTTCACAAACATGGCTGAATTAGTCAGTCTTAGCCGAAGATTACATAGTTTTTTGATCCCAAAAACTCGTGGTTTTCATCCAGCAAACCGACCGAGAAATACACGCAATTACAGACACAATATACATTTGTACTAACCCTTTTTAGTCTAAGTTGCTTTGGCGGTAACACTAACCTGAGCTCTTTTTGAGGTGATAAAATCATAAATCAAATAGGTGCATAAATAACAAATATAAAACAGAGTAGGATTGCTCCTACCATATTTATTTAGTACTGCTATAACAACTCTTAACTATAACTATAACTGTAATTAGTTACAACTGTTATTGAAGTATCCACTGTATCATAAATTTTATGATATTTAAGAGATACATTGGACCATTTTTAGAGTAGTATTGCCTAATGAGATTCAGAAGAAAAATTTCGCTTGGGAGATAAAATCACATTCATACGTTTACACACATGAATGTGATTTTATCTCCGAAGCGCACAGTATCCATGAAAGATAGAGCGAGTATATAGAGCCCATTGAGTATGTATTATGGCTTATATTGTTCTGCGACGGCAATGTGCATTGGGTTATAACTTTGGAAAAAATGTGGGACAAAACCCGTGAAATTGCTAATTTAGTTAAGCTAATTTTAGAAACTGGTAAATGGAATAGTTGATGAAGGATCTGAACGTTGATTAGATTTACCATGCATCGATCATTTTCCATATCAATGTTGCATGCTTTCTCATTGTTTTCCGCATGAAGGACAGTGTTATTATTCAGCTTAAATAGGACCGTTGTGAATACTGCGACCTGAGAATGCATAACTGCCATTAACTCGCGTTGTTTTAATCTTGCTTTCTCTTTAATAATGAACACAGTGAAGCATCCAATTAAATGAGCCTGTTTTAGAATGGAATTATGTCTCGGTTGAATGATGGTTTACATGCAAGGAGAGTACTCTCGGGGCGGGTGTCAAGGATTTCATTTATGGAAAGTGTTAAACGACTAGCATCAGAGTTTATGTCATCAAGGAAGGTATCAACTCAAAGGAATTAAACTTCATGTGAAAAATTTATTTTATTCGCAATTTTCATCGCTTCACAAGTTTTGTGGCAACGGTGCAAGTCGACTTTCCATATAGTACACAAATTTATATTTTAAAGAAATCTATCTATATTTTTATTTGTATATTATACAGTTTTAATATTCTACAGTGTAGGATTTTGTTTGTATATTAGTTAGACATTACTCAGGTTTATTATGGATGTGTCATCATAATTTCAAGGACTTTCTAAATGCAGTGTACGATTAGAAATCTTAAAAACATAGAATACATACAATGGATTATAGCATAGCTTTCGACAAACAATATTTCCTATTCTTGAATAGTAAATCTTGTCTCTCCACTGCAGAGCCGATCCTAGAGTTTAGGAGACTGGGATGCAAGAATTAGGGTTGGGAGAAAAGGACGGGAAGGAGAACTTGGAGCCATTTTCAGTCTGAGGCCCAGGTGCGTTGTACATACCCCCCAATCCTCAAGGACCAGCCCTGCTCCACTGTGCATTTATAACTAATTTTTAAGCCTTGCACTCTCTGAATTAATTAAAAGGCTTTTAGACCTTTTATTGTAAAATAAGGCAAGATTTAATATAAAAATCACTTCAAATTATTATTCTCTCTCTTTTCTTTCTCTGCCTTCCCCATTTTTCTGTTTTCCATTGTTTTATTATTATTTTTTTTCATTATCTTGCTTTTCATCGCCTGTTTCATACTCAACCAATTTTCTCTATGCCTCCTTCCTTATTTTTATGTTTCTTCTTTCCCTCCCCCCTTTCAAACGCATTTCCTTTTCTGACGTAATAGATGACGTCGTTTACCTGAGTACTATTGTCGTTCAACCTATTCCCATGAAATGCATTGTTAGAAAACAGTTGACCACATTGATTAGAGGTAAAGTGTCTCCCTAACTTTTTTACAACTTCTGTACAAACATTTTATTCCACACTAATACTTTTTCTTTGTCCTCCATTGCCGGAAATCACTGGGTCCTATTTCGAAGAACTTGACTGTTTTATTTTCGTTCTGTTAGACTGTTTGAGTTAAATCCTTTTCAATTGCAGAATTTGTACTACCACAAGAGGATGCTCTCCAGCTAATGCTTTTCAAACACTTCTTTCAAAATACGAAAACATCCTCCGTTATTTCTTCCGCTCCAGTTGCGTTCTTTCCAATCGACTTCAACTGACCAAAGCGCTCCGTCATAGTTTATTTGTCTACCGTTTTATTTCTTCTTCTTCAACCTTTATTCGAACATGAAAGTGTACGTAGTGAATTCTTATTATTCGATCCCAACGATTGAATCATAATTTCTAAGCAAAGTATATGAAGAAAAAAAAAAAAAAAAGGGATTCAGTAAAACTGATCAATAATTAATCTAATAAATGATTCACTAAACATCATATCTACTCACCTTACACATTAGAAGTAAATGCAAAATATTCTTACTATATAAAACTTATTTTTGTAAAGTTATTAAACACCAACGGGCTTTCAGTTCAAACTGAAATCAAAATTGTTTGAAAATGCTATGTAAGCTTGCTTTCTTCCATCGTTTGCCACCACCACTACTAATAATAATTATAATTATAATAATTATTATTAAATTCTAGTTATTGTAATTAATAAATAAATTAATTAAATTAATTAATAACTGAATTACAATTAAAAGCATTTTAATTATCAATTTATGAAATTTTATATAATTAATGATACAGAGTTTAATTTGCAAACGATCTATAAATGAAACACTAGAGGGCATGCATTAGCAGGTAGTAGTAGTAGTAGCCGACCGGGCTAGCCGAGTGGGTAAAGTACCTGCCCGGCAACCCAAAGGTCGCGGGTTCGATTCCCGTCTCGGGCTTGGATCAAAGTACTGCAAAAACCTTGGGAGGTGCAATATGGCCACAGAAGCCGATGCGCCAACAACTACCAAATCAAAAAAAAAAAAAAAGTAGTAGTAGTAGTAGTAGTGGCATGTGATGCAAGAAAGCAAATGTATGAGCTTATGCAGCATCAGCCAAAAAAAAAAAAAAAAATCACACAACCATTCCCTCCAAATGCCTATCCAGTTCCTCCTTAAATTTATTCAACCTATCAACTTCCACAACGACAGATGGAAGTTTGTTCCAGCAATTAACCACCCGCTGGCTAAAGGCAAATTTCCGCACATCTATTCAAAATCTACCTTTTCTCAATTTGAATTTATGCCCCCCTTAGGTTCGTAATCTGAACAAGTGGAAGGATCCCATCAGAATTCAGCGTGCTGAACCAATTCAAGGCCTTATACACCTCAATCAGATCACCGCGCAGGTGCCTAGTCTCCAGCCACTGCAATTTGCAGAACTTAAGCCTCTCTTGATAAGAGGATCCCTTCTTCCCCCTCACCAATCTTGTTGCCCTTCTCTGTACACGCTCAAGTAAATCTACATCCTTCCTAAAATGAGGCCTCCAGACCTGTACACAGTACTCAAGGCGTGGCCTGACCATTGCCTTATACAGAGGGACAATCACCTCCTTTTCCCTGCTAGCAAAATTCCTATATATCATTGACAAAACCCCATGACCTGCCCTGGCAGCCTGTCTGCATTGCTCAGAAAACTTCATATCTGCCTGCACACTCCCAGGTCTTTTTCATTTTCTACCACCTTAAGTGTAGTACCACACAGTTGGTACGTTTCTCTGGGATTACTTCTACCCATATGCAGTACTTTGCATTTGTCAAGGTTAAACTTCAGTTGCGACTTCTTAGCCCATCTGCCCAAATTATCTAGATCCTGTTGCAGTAGCACACTGCCATTACTGTCATTAACAACCCTGCCAACCTTTGTATCATCTGCAAACTTCGACACTAAGCCTGATATACCTTCATCAATATCATTGATAAATATACAAAACAACAGTGGGCACAACACCGAACCCTGTGGGACTCCACTAATAACATTAGTCCACGAAGAGCAGCACCCATTGATTACCGCCCTCTGTCTTCTCCCATCCTTTTATCCATTGTAGCAACTTACCCTTAATACCATTCTGCTCCAATTTGTACAGTAGTCTTCCATGCGCAACAGTGTCAAAAGCTTTATTGAAATCCAAATAGATGATATCAAAATTACTTTTTTGCATCCAGTTCCTTTGTAACCACATCATAATATCCTATAAAATTTGTCAGACAAGACTTTCCCTTAACAAACCCATGCTGTGTCTGAATTATTGCTGCAGTCTTGTCTAGATGATCCGGCAATGCATCTTTAACCAGCGACTCCATTATTTTACCCCGAACAGAAATTAAACTAACTAGTCTGTAATTACTCCTGTCACCCTTCGATCCCCGTTTGTGAATTGGGGATACATTTGCACATCTCCAGTCCGTGGGGACCTCCCCTGAGTCCAAGGATGCTCTCATAATTATGGCTAAGGGTTTGCTTAGTTGCTTTGCCGCCTCCTTTAATATAACTGGATAGATCCCATCCATCCCAGGTGCTTTTCTTACGTTTAACTTCAACAGTTTCTCTTCCACTTTGCTCTCAGTTATGCTACAATTTGATAACCTTCTGCCATTTTCAAACCTTAATAATTCCTCACGTGTGAATGTAGATGCAAAATACTCATTCAGTTTGTTTGCTATCTGAGCAGGATCATCAACAGTCGAACCATCGATGTCAAGTGGACCAATAAGATTCATCCCTTTCCTTTTAGAATTTATATAAGTAAATAAATCCTTGCTGTTTTCCTTAGCATCTTTTGCCAAGGATTTCTCGTAATCTGCCTTCGCCTGCCTAACCTCCTTTGTAACTTGGTTACAGATCAACTTGTAGCTATCATAGGCTTCTGTGTCACGTGTTAATTTGTATGCATCTCATGCATTTTTCTTCTCTGTTACGAGTCTCATTAGTTCATTTGACAACCATTTAGGCCTAAACCTTGAACAGTATTTCTTAATAGGCATGAAACTTTTAGTAGCTTCCACGATTAATTCCTTGAATGCTTCCCACTTAGAATTTACTGTTGGTAACATCGTCAGTTGATCCCACTGTACAGAATTTAAAAACTGTCGGAGACCACTGTACTCGCCTTTACGGAAGCAAAAACCCTTTCCTTTACCCCTGATGGTAATTAAATCTTTAAGTAAATCCCACGTGAGTACACTCTGATCACTGCCACCTAGTGGTTCTTTTATCTGCAAATTCTTAAAACACGAATGATCACTGCTGATAACCAGATCAAGAGTATTACTTTCTCTGGTTGCCTCTCGAACATGCTGCTGCAGAAAACAATCATCTAATAAATCCACAAAAGTCTGACTAGTGTGTGAGTGACCAACCCACAAGTTCCAGTCAATATCTGGGAAGTTGAAATCCTCCATTATAAGACATTCCGATTTACTAGCCCACTCTATTTCTCTGTATACGCGCGATTTAGTGGCAATCTATGCTTGAAATGATTTAATAAATACTGCAAATACATTTTATGAAAAATACAGGGGAAATGAGCTTATTAGGTATTTGTTCTGTATATTTACTTTACTGAAATATCGTTTAGAAATATTGTGTGCGTAGCACGTTTAAAATTAAATATACAAACTTAGTGGTTATTTACTAGCACACCGCTATGTCCTCATGTCATAGTCTTAATTTAGCGCAGTGTTTTGTAACACTGTAATTAATTTATTATTAATAATAAAATTAAAGAAACACTATGAAACCACGCATTAATGTTAAGCAAATTTATATTAAAATGGCTATAAGGGTGGATATCAAGTAAAAGCTTTGGCATGGACTGCTGGATTAATCGATAGATTAACAAAATCGGAAGCTTTGCACCTTACGAGCTACTTACAGAAATCTGGACACAGTATTTAAAACCTGTTTAACATTGCGCATCGTTTATTGATAGGATTTACTGACCGCTACATCCTCATGATGAAGGAAGAACTAAAGGAAGTGATTCTGGTACTGAGAAGCAACTTAAGAAGTCTAACAAGCCTATACCGAATGTTCCCCAATAATTCTCTTAGGATATTCAATGCGATATATCAACTTATCAACTGAAAACAACGGACTACCCGATAAAATATCTTTTAAGAAATCGTTTTCAACGTTTTAATTTACATATCCAATGTTAACAGAGAAATGATTCACACATACACCTCTGTTAATTATCAATATGCTATATCAATACCCGTTAAATTTCCGTCCAGCGTGGATGACAGTAAGCTTTATTAACCTTTGGAGTTCATTTCTTACTCGTGGAAGTGCATCTACAGTTAATAATAACTTCCTTCTGGGAATTTTCCAAAGGAAAACAACCTCTTTCAAAGTTCATACGTAGAGACCAGATCTGCTTATACTATATCCTCCGCCATTCCTTCTCTGTGTTATCGACTATACTCTGAATCACCTTCCATCGTTTCTCCAGGCATCATAGTACGATTAAATTGGCTGTGCAAGGTTTCTAGTTCAAGCCTTAAGTTAAGACCTTCGTTTAATCACCAACAAGGAATTTATGTTGGCTGCGACGATCCCCTAAAGCCGATCACGGTCTCTTCGTCGCTCTCGAGTAGCAGGAGTGCTGACTTTCTTTAAGTATCTCGTTCGAAGAATGATAGTTGTAGTTCGCCTGGGCCCTAAACCGCAGATTGGGCTCTGAAGAAAATCGCTCTGGGGATTTTTCACCTTTTGTTTACGCTTTTCTATGAGCAAGTAAAACTTCCAAACTTGGAATTGCTATCTACCATCCCTTGTGTCTTAATTTAAACAATCCATTCCAGTTCACCTTCCTGCTTTTTGATCTGTTGTTCAGACAATTTATAAAGTGTTTGCATTAATCCACTTTAACCCACACCAATTGTCCTTTGACTCGACTTCGATCAAAAGAAAAGCGTATTCTTCTGACGTAATCAGAGCCGACCGGGCTAGACGGGTGGGTAAAGTGCCTACCTAGCAACCCAAAGGTCGCGGGTTCGAATCCCGCCTCGGGCTTGGATCAAAGTACTGCAAAAACCTTGGGAGGTGCATTATGGCCACAGAAGCCGATGCACCAACAACTACTACCAAAAACAAAAAGACGTAATCAGATCTTGTGCAACATCTTTCATTTTCAGTTTCAAAGAATTCAGCTTTGGCTTCATCTGCGTGAATAATCCTGTCCATCGAACATAAAGTCCATCCACCAACGTATTTTTTACTGTTTAACTTTTCTTTCTCTTCATCTCTTCTTTCACTATCTTGAAGAGTCTTATTCCACCTACATTCCCTAAAAATTTAAATCTACTGTTAATAAATTCTTTCTCTAAATGCACAGTACTAAGAATACTATTGAACTTCATTATCCTTTGGTGTTTGGGATTATCCTAAAAGTAAATCTTCTTTTTCTCGAATTGCAATCGGAGTATTGCTATGAAGGAGAGACGGAATAATTTCTTAGAGCCTGCGTGGACGGATAATCGAGCTTGTTAGGAAAAACGTCCCTTAGAATCAAATTGTAACAATAACCAATCTTCGAGGAAAGCATGAATGTGGATGGGTACTAAGACATATACACAATCCTACCAAAAGTCATGAGATACCCCGCTATTTGAATTAATTTCAAACGTACCTCAATCGATGAGATACGGATAGATAAAACAGTGTTCAGATACTTAACATTCCGAAGTCGAGGAATGGTAACGTGAGAGGCTCAGAGGTGATACCGAGACCGAGAAAGAGCCAAGTAAGAGTAAAGTATTGACTGAAAGAAGCCGACGTACCTTGAGACATTTGGTTAGCTCAGACGACATCACACTTAGAGAACCTGAGTTTGGAGCTACCAGCTCCCACATGCAAACTTAAGTGGTTTTGGGATACTTATAAAGCTATACATGCCAAGAATTTTCATGGAAGAGTTGCAGCCAACAAGTCCCCGATTACAACAACAAATGCAGTCCATCAACTGACATGGTGTGCAGAGATGCAGTGTCATGGCTTTGGAATGCTTCTATGGTATGGACTAGGTCCACAAGTAGCAGTGCATGGAACCATGATTGCTGTCTTACATTGACGTTCTAAACTATTCTGTGAAAAGTGTCACAATATTCAATTCTAAACATTATACCAATTTTATGGAAGCGGTCCCTTACACTTCAACACGACAATGCTAAAACAAAACAAAAAACTATTATTTTTAGGCCACCCGAACAATTAAATTCATCTGCCATGCTGTGTGTCTTATGTCTGTTAATTGCGTGTATTCTATGATCGATTTGTCTGTTTTGCTGGATGAAAACCCCCCAGTTTCTGGGAAAAAAAACCTTGCTATCTATGCTTGAGACCGACTAACTCAGCCAAGGAGTGAAAAAAGCCTATTAAAGTTCCTCACGTCATTGATGGGATTCCAACCCGGGCCTTTTCCACACGGTGTTTGGAGGACGGTGACGATATCACTGTGCTACACGCGCAGACAACACGACAATACTCTATGTCAAAAAGCAAGGATTGTAAACGCCTGGTATATGAAAAGAATAACACCGCATCTTAAGAACATTGCAGTGGAACAACTCCGCCCCCCCAAAAAAGACATCTTTGAAACAAATTAGAATTCAAAATTAAATCAAGGCCAAGACAGTCCTATTTTAGTGGAGATCCAACGATTTGCTTTAAAAGATGAGTGTAGCACAATATCACTGGTTTTCTACCAGAAAATGAAAGTTCCCTACGATGTAATGAAGCAGTCATTACGTTGTAGGGATATTTTAAGTACTGAACCAGTCGCTATTAATTTATTTGAGAAAAATAAATATTTTGTCCGTTCTTATAAGTATCTCACCAATTTTTGGTATGATAGTGTGCGTAAAATTATGAAATTTAAAGGTTATTCTTTTTTAAAAAATAAAATTGATGCGGAAAATTTTTATAATGTTATCAGTAATGGTCAGAAATACGAGAAGGAAAAAGACATTAAGATATCAAAGGTCATGTGGAAAAGATTCCAACCCACCTTTATGGTTTGGTATCTATACTTACTGGGATAAAATTTATTATATATTGAATTGCTTGCTTTTTTATTGAAAGAAAACAGGCTCGCGGTCACAAAACATGGACTATGGAATATAATAGCTCTCGTGTTGGGGAGGAGGAGAGGATGGATAGATTTCCCTACCTTCCATCGTTATCATTGCTTTTATTATTAAAACAGTAATTTCATTGCTTGGCATGTGAAAACCTTGAAAGTACTTTTATGTTTATATTGATAGACTGTACAATTACGTAGGGGTAATTGTACAGTCTATTAAGCTATTGAGCTTCATTGAACAGTTCAGACAGGTACTAGAACAGCTAACTGGGGTTCTATCAATGACATACAGGAACTTTTCCGCCAGAGAAAATGTGGTTATTATCCTATTGTATAAAAGAATGGTCAGGCCTCATCTTACGTACTGTCTAGAGATCTAGAATCTTCATTTTAAGAAGGATGTGAAACGGGTGCAGAGAAGAGCAACAAGATTCAAGAACACAACAGAGTATTCCTTCCTTCCATGAAACACTTGAGTTATGCAAGTTACAGCACTTTGAAGCCAGACACTTTCTAGAAGACCTGATTAAAGTGTTTGAAGCTTAAAATGGACTTAATAAACTAAATGCAGATGGCATTCTTACTCTTTTTCGGACGACGTGCATAAAAGAGATATAAACTTAAATTGAGGAAGGACGGGAAAGCAAGACTGATATGCGGAAATCTCCTTCCCATTTCACCTATCCATCCCCTCCAACAATTTTTCTCTTCTTCCTTGAATGCATTCAAACTATCAACTTCCACAACATCAGACGGAAGTTTGTTCCGCCAATCAACCAACCGTTAGCCAGCAGGTAGTTCATTGGTGAAACAAACTTTGGTTAACTTCCGCACATCTATTCTGCAGCCATCCTTCTTCAATTTGAATTATGCCCCTCATGAGCGTAGTCTGAGTAAGAGGAAGAATCCCATCAGCATTGATCTTGTTCAATCCATTCAAAGCCTCAATCACCTCAATCATATCACCTCACAGAAACCTAATCTTCGGACTCGGAAATTTGCAGAACGGAAGCCTTTCTTGGTAAGAGCATCCCTTTATTTTTTTCGCCAATCTCGTTGCATTTCTTTGTACCCGCACCAGTAGTTTTACATCCTTTCTAAAATGAGGCCTCCAGGTCTGGTATGTAGTGTTGAGGAAATGGTCTGACCGTTGTCTTATACAATGGCATAATCACCTCCTTATTCCTGCTATCAAAATTCTTGTATATTGTTGACAAAACCGCATGTGCCGTCTTGGCAGACTGTCTGCACTACTCAGAGAGCTTCATATCTGACTACACAATTGTTGTAGTAGTAGTAGTAGTAGTAGTAGTGGCATGTGATGCAAGAAAGCAAATGTATGAGCTTATGCAGCATCAGCCAAAAAAAAAAAAAAAAAAAAAAAAAAATCACACCATTCCCTCCAAATGCCTGTCCAGTTCCTCCTTAAATTTATTCAACCTATCAACTTCCACTTTCTATCAACTTTCATTTTCTACCACCTTAAGTGTAGTACCACATAGTTGGTACGTTTCTCTGGGGTTACTTCTACCCATATGCAGTACTTTGCATTTGTCAAGGTTGAACTTCAGTTGCCGCTTCTTAGCCCATCTGCCCAAATTATCCAGATCCTGTTGCAGTAGCACACTGCCATTACTGTCATTAACAACCTTGCCAACCTTTGTATCATCTGCAAACTTCGACATTAAGCCTGATATACCTTCATCAATATCATTGATAAATATACAAAACAACAATGGACCTAACACCGAACCCTGTGGGACTCCACTAATAACATTAGTCCAAGAAGAGCAGCACCCATTGATTACCACCCTCTGTCTTCTCGCACTTAACCATCCTTTTATCCATTGTAGCAACTTACCCTTAATACCATTCTGCTCCAATTTGTACAATAGTCTTCCATGCGCAACAGTGTCAAGAGCTTTCCTGAAATCCAAATATATGACATCAAAATTATTTTTTGCATCCAGTTCCTTTGTAACCACATCATAATAACCTATCCAATTTGTCAGACAAGACTTTTCCTTAACAAACCCATGCTGTGTCTGAATTATTGCTGCAGTCTTGTCTAGATGATCCCGCATGCATCTTTAACCAGCGACTCCATTATTTTACCCGGAACAGAAGTTAAACTAACTGGTCTGTAATTACTCGTATCAGCCTTTGATCCCCCTTTGTGAATTGGGGATACATTTGCACATCTCCAGTCCGTGGAAACCTCCCCTGAGTCCAAGGATGCTCTCATAATTATGGCTAAGGGTTTGCTTACTTCCTTTGCTGCCTCCTTTAATATAACTGGATAGATCCCATCCACCCCAGGTGCTTTTCTTACGTTTAACTTCAACAATTTCTCTTCCACTTTGCTCTCAGTTATTACAAAATCATTAAGTATCCTGCTACAATTTGATAACCTTCTGCCATTTTCAAACCTTAATAATTCGTCACGTGTGAATGTAGATGCAAAATACTCATTCAGTTTGTTTGCTATCTGAGCAGGATCATCAACAGTCGAACCATCGATGTCAAGTGGACCAATCAGATTCATCCCCTTCCTTTTAGAGTTTATATAAGTAAAGAAATCCTTGCTGTTTTTCTTAGCATCTTTTGCCAAGGATTTCTCGTAATCTGCCTTCGCCTGCCGAACCTGCTTTGTGACCTGATTACAGATTAACTTATATCTGCCATAGGCTTCTGAGTCGCTTGATAATTTATATGCATCCCATGCATTTTTCTTCTCTGTTACGAGTCTCATTAGTTCATTTGATAACCATTTAGGCCTAAACCTTGAACAATATTTCTTAATAGGTATGAAACTTTTAGTAGCTTCCACGATTAATTCCTTGAATGCTTCCCACTTAGAATTTACTGTTTGTAACATCGTCAGTTGGTCCCACTGTACCGAATTTAAAAACTGTCGGAGACCACTGTACTCGCCTTTACGGAAGCAAAAACCCTTTCCTTTACCCCTGATGGTAAAGCAACTAAGGCCATATTGCTCCGGGATATGCGGTGGTCATTCCCTGACCTTTCCGTATCCTCCGTATTTGGTTGTGAGGGGCTCGAACCCGGGTCTAATCAAGAAGCGTGTACTATGCACTGCTGCTCCTTCCCACCTGGCTACGGAGGCGCCTACTACACAATTACCCCAGGTCTTTTTCATTTGCCACTACCCTGAGTCTGGTACCACAGAGTTGTTAAGTTAATCTGGAACTACTGCTACCCATATGCAATACCTGCTTTTGTCAATGTTAAACCTCAATTGCCATTTCTCAGCCCATTTGCCTAATTTTTCTAGATCTTCTTGCAGCAGAATACCGTTATTACTGCCGTTAACCACCCTGCCAACTGTGTATCATCTGAAAACCTAGACTTTAAGCTCGATATATATCAATATCATCAATAAATACAGAAAACAACAACAATGATGGACAGGCACAAAACCCTAGGGAATTCCACTGATAACATTAGTCCACAATGAGAAGTGTCCATTAATGACAATATCTGTCTTCTCTAAATCAACATCCCTTTATGATTATTTCCTTGAATGCTTCGCATTTAGATTTGCTATTGGTAACATCATCAGTTGGCCCCACTGCATAGAATTTAAAAACTGTCTGAGACAACTATAGTTGCTTTACGAATGAAAATCTCTTCCCTTTACCCTTTATGGTAGTTTCAACTTCAAATAAACCCTACATTAATATGCTGTGATCACTGCCATCTAGTGGTTCTTTTATCTACAGAATCTTAATGCACGAATAATCACTGCTGATAATTAGTTTAAGGGTATTACTCCCTTTTGTTGCCTCTTCACTTGCTGCTGCAGAAAATAGTCATCTAATAAATCTACAAAAGTCTTGCTAGTGTGTAAATTTTCGTCCATCCCCTCATGAGCTCTAAAATCAATAAATTCATCAAATTAATTTACTATGCCCCTAGCATTGGTCTACACGCAAGTATACAAACACCTGTTCTTGCTCTTAGTTACGCTAACACAGCCCACGTGTTTACCAGTTTCATGGCGACTCACAGTAGGCCTTGACTTCCCTGTCACCTTGCTTTCCAGGCTGCTGCACGTTCCAACAGAAACAGTGCAGGAATCACTTTCATCTTTGCCTGCGGCTATTAATCTATTAGTCTATGTATCACCCAAGTTAGCAGTTTTCCGACCCATCTAACACTGCCTCGATAGTATCAGCAAATATTCTTGCATCTTTTCTATTTAAGTTTATCTCATCCCTGTAGAAGCAGTCTCTCCTTTTAACAAGCACAGGCCACGCTAAGAAAAAATGTACCCCATGAGCCTTGCACAATCTCTCCAGAGCCGAATTGATTGACAAGAAGGCTCTCATCATATACTTCCTCCTATCGTGCCTGGGCAGAATTATAAACATTTTCAAATTGAAACCTGACTCTTCCTCAACGTTGCCCTGTACTAGCCTATCAAATTTAAGTTACATGTATTATACTCTACCGTTACGTTTGTAAAGTTATAAGTTAACTATAATAGATAATAAAATTATCTAACTAACGCTATCCTGCGTGATTCGAACTATTGAAATACCTATTTATCACAATAAAAACATTAGAATTCTCCTACCACGCACTACAGTATAAGTTACGAGAAGCGATATTCGCAACAAATCACCGATACAAAGGTTTTTAAATATATGAAGTCGTTACTCACAAAGTATCTAAATTGAAAAATAAGCTAACGAACGTAACTAAGACTACTAAACTAAATACTGAAGACAATTTAATATCTTAATAAAATCAAAAAGACTGCAAAAATTTCCAAAAAAACTTATCGCTCCAAGGAGCTGAAAATTCTTCGACTTCGCAGTTCGCACTCTCGAACCAAAAACTATGATCTTGCCAGTATAAATTCGAAATCCTTCTCCACACCGGATGGAAAAGTCCCGGGTTCGAATCACATTAATGACGCGAGGATTTTTTGTGGGTTTTTTCGCACTCTGTGGCTGAGTTAGTTGGTCTGAGGAGTGGACAGCAATTTTTTTTTACTAGGAAACTCCAGTTTCCTGGTAAAAAAATACAAGCGTCCAACAATACAAGCAGATTAACCAAAGAACACACGCAATTTATGGACACTCTCATATTAAGGATACTTTCATACTAGGGCCACCCAAAGTAGTTCTTGGATGACCCTAATATGAGAGAATATACTGTATTACCGAATAATAATAATAATATAAATTGGACTGAATATGCAATCCCTTACTCAGCCGATAGACTCTTTTTAAAGCCAAGATGTCATCTTCAACAAGCAATTAGACAGGTTATCTTTTTTGTTGTTGTTTTTTGTGTTTGTCTTTGATCATTTATTCTGTTGTAAATTACTCTGAGATTGTGTAAGCATAATAATAAATGGCGTAATATTTCAGGAAGTGTTGAAAGGTTTTTCCCGGTCTGTAATTCAAAACAGGTCTTGAAAAAGTTGCATGACAACTTTTGCCCACTAAATGATGTCTTCATTACCAAGCGTGCTTATATATTTATTATCATTCATTTAGACTTCTTCCTGTAACATTTCCTACCATCACTATTTTTTTTTTTATCTATTACAATATTTTGAAAGAGGCAGTTATTGTTGATTTATTATTACTTCGTCTTTAAAACTATTGAAACCAAATTTTCCTCATTGCACAACATGTATTTGCACCAGAGCCACATTCAGACACGCGCGAACTGACTAACCAAGGACCCATCTTTAGATATGGAAATCGGAAAATACGCATTAGGATAAAAATAAACAAATAAAATCATTATGTCAACTTTATTATGATTTCATTTACAACTTTATTTTTGTGACTGGGTTAAAGTTGAGTTATTATAAATTAAAATTACACGATTACAAACTTTTCCTTCACTCCCGCAATCGTCCTGATCCCTATTTGCATTATAAATAGGGTCATCATATACTTTTGGAGCAAAACTTGGACAAAGTTAGCGTTCGTGTCTTTTTAATTATATGTACCTTCGTAAGTAAAGTAAATTATTTTCTAATTTTCTGAGTACTTTATTAATAAGATTTTATTTAGTGTATCAATAAATTGGACTGAACATGCATATGAATTTGCTTTTCCTATATGGAACCCATACTATGCATACTTGATAGAGAAAATAGAATCGCTACAGATGAAATTTATCAACTATCTTACCAGACATAATCCCATGTTTTACCACAGAATCTTCTACCGGAATTTCTGTTCCTATTTCAAGCTTCAATCTTTGGGAACTCGGCGAACTGTTCTTGATCTCAAACTTCTGTACCATAACTTAGCTGGTTCAACTTTCCTGTCGGATTTTCTCTGCCATATTGATCTTCACGCTCCAGCGGTGATTACTAGACAGAAGGCTAAATTCCACATCGGTAACTCTAGATTAGAGATATCCAGGAACTCCTTCTTCAAAAGAACATTGGCAGTCATTAACAAGTTTGATTTGGATATGGCTGTGAATAGGAAAGAGTCTCACAGAACTATTTGCAGTTGACTGGCTGACGGATGAATTCTGGGTTAATGATGTCCTCATTAACTCGTGTGTATGTGATGATGGCTCCTGAAGCAACCTACTCTCTGCGATTTTCTTCATGGTGTTGGACTTTTTTATTTCCTTGAATTGGACTGTTCCCGTTGAAGAACTCTCGTTGTACAAAGTGTGATAATGGGCTTTTTTCACTCCGTGGCTGAGTTAGTCAGTCTCGGGAGTAGATAACAAGGTTTCCCCACAGAAACTGGGTTTTTTCGTCCAGCAAAACAGGCAAATCGACCAGAGAACACACGCAATTTAGAGACAAAATAAATATTTGGGTATATGTATTCATTTACAGAGGATTCTAATATCATAATTTGTATAAAGTGTGTTGTCTGCGCGGTAGCACGGTGGTATCGTCACCCTCCTCCCCACACCGGGTGGAAAAGGCCCGGATTCGAATCCCATCGATGACACGAGGAACTTTAGTGGGTTTTTTTTTCACTCTGTGGCTGAGTTAGTCGGTCTCAGGCGTAGATAGCAAGGGTTTTTCCCCCCAGAAACTAGGTTTTTTCGTCTAGCAAAACAGGCAAATCGACCAGAGAGCACGCAATTTACAGACGCAAATACGGGTTAATGTATTAAATTACTGGTAACCCTAATATAATAATTTAAATTTGTAAAGAGTGTGTTATTCTGCTATTTATTTTTATGTTTGTACGATTTTTGTTCTGTTATCTTTTTTCTGCTCTGTTATACACACTGGGCGCATGCCTGTTGTGTATATTATATATTAAAAAAATAATAAATAAATAAATAATTGAACTTTAAAAATCTGTTTAAAAACACGCAACAAAGAAATACTTAACGAATCAAATTTATAAATTTGATTCGTTAGATTTGCCAGCATAAGTCGACAATTTATGCTGGCAAGCCCACTTGACTAAACTGGATAGAACAACTTCAGCTCTATTTGCCAATATTCTCCTAGATTTACCATATATACACCGCGAAAAGTAAGATACATTTTTTTCTTAATAATGGTGAAAGGGAATGAAATGAAACTCGGTGGACAGATAGACCTGTTAATAATGTTCAAAAAGTGTGCAGTGTTGCGGTACTGTAGCCTCACAGCAGATTCCAGTTGCAAAATGGCGGCTACCGTGAGAGTGTGGTCCAAAACAGGTGTTCGTGAAGTTATTCGCTTTTTACAAGCAAAAGGGTCTTCACCAAATGACATTCACCGTGAACTGGTTACTGCGTATGGTGAAAAGGTGATGACAATTAATTGATATTGAAGATCGACGTCAGGCGGGCATCAGTCTTCATCGAGCAAGACAGAAGACAACATTTCGCGCGTTAAGGGTATCGTTCTTGAAAACGGGAGAGTGAAACTGCGTGAAATTGCACAAATAGTGAACGTGAGTAAGTCGACTGTTCACGAAATTATTCAAGATGTCCTTGGCTTTCGAAAGGTATGCTGCCACTGGGTGCTCCGACAATTGTCAGAGGAGGACAAAGCAAAACGGATGGAGATGTGTCTGAGAACCTGTTGCGATACGGCGACGAAGGAGAGGATTTTCTCGCTCTCATAGTCACAGCAGACGAAACGTGGGTTCATCACTTTACCCCGAAGAGCAAACAAGACTCCATGACCTGGAAACATCCACAATCTCCTGTGCGCAAAAAATGCAAAACTTTCCCAGTGTCCGAAAAGTAATGACTACAGTGTTCTGGGATCGCCAAGTGGATTTCTTGCCGAAGAGAGGAACAATCAATGCACAGCTTTACTGTGCAACGTTGGAAAAACTGAAAGCCAACATTCGATGCAAACGACCAGGACTCCTGACAAGCGGCGTGATTTTGTTGCACGACAGCGCAGCTCCACACACTGCCCACACCACTCGTGAGTGGTTGCGCCGTAATCGTTGGAAACTCTGTCGCATCCACCCTACAGCCCAGACAGCGCCATCAGACTTCCATTTGTTCGGCCCGCTGAAAAAACATCTTTCAGGAAAGCATTTCACCACGGATGAGGAAGTTCATCAGGCGGTGCAATGTTGGTTACTGCGTGTGGGCACGAACTTCTTCAGTACTGGTATTGATAAACTGATCTATCGTTGGGACAAGTGCATCAATAAAACTGGAGACTTTGTGGAGAAGTAGTGCATGTTCACTTATTTCTGGGAGTATAATTTCAACTTCGTATTATTAAACGTCATCGAGAGAAAAAAATGTGTTACCTTACTTTTCGGAAACCCTTTGTACATGTTCGTACTATTTGTTTCACTTACATGTGATTGGATATTTGTTGTTGTAGGATTTTAGGCGCATCAAATTAGGCCATATTGAACCGTATATAATATGCCTATAAATTGCATGTATTCCATTTCATGGTTGATCTGTTGTTTGCTGGACGAAAAACCCAAATTTACGGAGAAAAAACCATACTGCCCCAACTGAGATCGACTAACTCGGCCACGTTGTGAAAAAACACCTATGAAAATTCCTCGTGTCATTGACAGGATTCAAATTCACATCTTTTCCGGTGTGGGGTGGACGGTGATAATACCAACCGTGCCACCCACAAGAGATATTTTTTACCCCATTTTTTTTCTTTTCTTATTATCTCATTTTAAATATATGGTCTTACCATTGCTGCCAACATCTGCTAGTTCCATTTATTTTTCTTAAAACTGTCATTTCTCTAACTTTATAAATTTTGATTGTTCCTTTATTTCTTATCCAATCTCAACTCCATTGGTTAAAATGTGCTTAAAATTGCGTTATAAACAACAAATTTTGTCTTTTGGCAAATTACCTTTTATCCAAATTAATTTGGAGCCAAAGACTAGCTTTCTACATTTCCTGCTTCATTTATTCTGTTGTTTATGTTCAAGTTTAGCCCTCCATTTTCATTAGACTTTTCCTAGAGGCACAAAATTACTAACTCCATCCAATTTTTATTATACTGTATAGTCTAATCTATATTTTTCTTGTTTCTTGCCCTCGTGGGGTAGCACAGTTGATAGGATCGCCGTCCTCCCACCACGTGGAAAAGACCTGAGTTCGAGTCCTGTCGGTGATGGAAGGAATTTTTATGGGCCTTCTTAGTGGCAATAAAGGTGCAGCCTTGTCTTATTCGAAGCTCAACTATAAGCTATTTTGTAATGCTCTATTCAGTCTTCACTGTAGATTTGATCACTGTGATGCTATTTTCCACTCCACCTTTCGGCATTTCAGGCCTAATTTCATCTTTACCTATCTTTTTGCTTCACATTTTTATGACATTTTTACCTCAATACAAAAAATACCTTCCATTTGAATCATTTCCTTTTCTTCAAATGTCTTGTTTTGTAATTACAAGTAATCAAAGTATTTACTCCATACTTCTAAGGTAGCTTTATCTTCTTTTCTTTTCTTTATATCCCAATAAAGATTTATCATTTTATTTGCCAAAAAAAATTTTTATCGTAATTTTCCTTTCTCTGTCTAACTTCTGCTTTCATCATGGCCTTCTCAATTTCTTGTCTTTACAGATCTTCTCCCCCAACACACCCTTTTGTGGTTTCCACTAAAGTTCTCTTAAATTTTTTTTCAATTCTTCGTCTAATGTCATATTATCATCAGGAATGCCATTTAACTTTTGAGCAAGAAGGCTTCTATAGTTTTGCCCTCGTGGACAGTACAGTTTGTAGGATTGTCGTCCTCCACAGACTGGGTGGAAAATACCTGAGATCGAGTCCCGTCGATGATGGAAGGAATTTTCATGGGCCTTTTTCACAACGTGGCCGAATTAGTCAGTCTCAGGCGAAGATAGCGTGGTTTTTATTCCTGGAAACTCAGGTTTTTCTTCCAGCAAAAAAGAAAATCGATCACAGAACAATTTACAGACAATATACAAGAAGCAATATGGTCCTTGTCTGATGCTCCTTAAACCCTACTGCTACAACAACAACAGCTTTTATATTTGTTGTCACTGGCAAACCTGAGAGTTTACCAATTTTATTTTATTTTCAACACCTCTTTATACCTCTTATTTTTGGCTTTAATCACCATTTTTAATTTGTTCTATGCAAGGTCAGTTCAATGGTCAGATGGTCAGTTCAATCTCATACTCCAATATATCCTTATATGTTGAACCAATTGTGGGGGCATGATAAACTTGTGGTTATCTTTATGCTCAAATACGATGTTTGTAATTAAGCGTGCACGCTGCTAAATAGACTTTTACCATTACTGTTAGGTTTACTTTTCTCTCCAAATTTTCTAAATAACTTTCCAGAAGTCATATCCTAACCAGCTGTTTTAATCTACAACTCAATGCCGTTCTTTCTTTGTCAGTTTTTACTGCTCTTTCTACCGTATTAAAGAACTCAACTTTCTATCTTAGATTTTTTCCACAAGTCCACTGGATAATGCTTATCAGCCAATTAAACTTTATTTCGAACTAGTTCTGAAAGCCATTGCTACGCCTTCCTTGCATTGTATCTTACTTCTATAATAAATTAGCTTTATAATTACTGTTTAGTTGAAGTACCTTTCTATTCATCCTTCTTGATTGCTGTGACACTTGCTATTCTGATTTCATATCAACCCAGTTCTGCTCAATCCATTTCTTTTTTTCTTTAAGCTTTTAATGCTGATGATATTACATATCTCGATGGCTGTTCCATTTCTTTTTTTCTTTAAGCTTTTAATGCTGATGATATTACATATCTCGATGGCTGTTCCAGTAGCATATTTATCATTATGTGTCCCTGACGAGCACAGCAGGAACCTTGTTGACCCGAGCGATGTATCAGCCAGCATGAGGCTCGATTGCTTTGTCCTACTATACTGGTAGGTACTCAAGAAGTGTTTGCCAAAATTACACCTTGTAATGTTGACGAAATGGGTAATTGCGAAGACCGATGTAGGGCCCTCGCGAGTAGCACAGTGATTGTAATCACCGTCTCTGCAACAAGTGGAAAACGTCTGATTTCGAATCCCATCAATGACGCAACGAATTTTCATGTTTTTTTTTTTTTTTTTTTTTTTAACGTATTTAAATTAGGTGGTTTCTTGTGAGGGTTGCGCAGTTTCTTTCTCACGAAAACTCGAGTTTTTCGTCTGGCAAAAAGCAAACAGACCCAAAGATATCCGCAGTTACAGATACAATATACTGACTCCTCATAGCCTTAGTTTCTTTGGCTCTTTGCGCCTAGCCTAATGTAACCATCTGGGAGGGATGAGTGCATATGTAAAATAGATAAATTTATCAACATGATGTTTTCTGCAAAGGTCCCTAAGCATATTCTAAACAAGTTTTTGAAAAATTTTGAAAAAGTTGGGGTGGGGAGAGGGTCTTGAGGACTATGGAATCGAAATTGACCCCAGGACTAACTTCCCTAGGACTAACAGAACATATTCCAAAAAAATTGGTGTCAATCTGAATTTTCTTTATTCAGTAATACCCAAAAATCCGAAACGTGTTCCCATTTCTGCATAGAGATAATTCGAAATGTTATAAAAAGAAAAAAAAAAAAAAAAAATTATGGAAATTCTATTGGTACGATTTTAACGAAATTTGTGTGTTAAGTACCAAAGATACTAAGGACACGAGGCGTCAGTATATTGGGTCATGAGGAGTTGTGTATTCTGCTGTTAAAACCATGAAACCCTCGCCTTAGAACAACTAACCTGACCGCGTTCTAAAAAAGGCACATAAAAATACCTCGCGTCATTAATGGGATTCGACTCGTGTCTTTTAAAATCGGTGTGAGTATGAACAAGATTCTGATTATAACCGCGAGGAGCTGATTGGGATGGCTTACAAATCGTTCTAAAAGTACAAAATATAAATTTTTTTGAAAATTTATCCATTGGTTATCGAGTTGTTACACGCGGACGGACAGACCTATAGGCAATAGGCGCAATTGTTTGTATGTGCGCCTAAAAGCGATTCATATTTAAAGAATTTTTATATTAGTATTTCAGGAATTCAAGAATTCTCCTTTAATTATAGTATTTTAGTTAAAGTTGGCTGGAGTTGGCTGTCGCATTTGGTCAGGAGTTGGCCAGGGTAACTCCTGGGTCACCTGGTGAGCTAAGCTCTGCGCTGGTAGAAGAATGGGATTTGTTGCCACAGAATATCCAACGTTATAATTTATAATTATTATAATAATAAGTAATTAAAAGTGAAAATGAAATTATTTACCAAAATATGCGTTTTGTTTTCAATTGTACAAACATCTCACACAGTGAAATATCGCGGACTGTTTTTATAATAATAAAGAACTCAATAGAGAAAATTGTTCTGGTCTTCTCGGATTGTAGCACAAAATCAAGTTTTGGTCAGCATGGCATTGTCCAAAGACGTCTGGAGTACTGCAGAAGCCAACTGGTTGGAAGTTATGAAACATCTCACTGTAAGTAATCTTATCATTCTTGAACGACTGATTTTAAAAAAAGAGAGATGGTCTTCTATATCAGTCATATACGAGTCAAGAAAATTGAGTTTTCTAAATTGCTAAAATATTTGACTTCCTTAATAGTCTTCCAGTGGGAGAACCTCAAGAAGTATTCATATTTACGATGGATCCAGTTTCGCAATCACATTTTTAAATTGCAAAGTAGTGTATTATTCATCAGTAAGACGCTTTCTGAAGATTTTCAGCTCTACTGAAAATCTTTATGAGAAGTTATTGAGGGATTTATTATACTACCATTCAGAACGCTGCCCCATCCATTAGATATTATGGACGGATGAGATACTCTTCTTAATAATATAAGTTATATCTCATTTCAATCACTTTTCTTCAATTAGTTTATGTTCAATAACTTATATCATGGACGCGTATTCTATGAACCTATGAAGAGCGCATTTTTGAACCAATATTTTAAAAAAAATGATAATCTTTTTAAAGATTATTATTATTGTGATTTAATAAATTAAAATATCGTTAGTATACTGTCAACGCTTTCGTAATGTAATTTACTTATTTCTTCCTGGATTTTAATAACAACTGAAATATACCACGTATATTACGTTTATTTTTATAATTTATATATTTTTAATATAATAAGCGAATAATAACGATTTATGTATTTAGTTAACTGATAACAAAAAACGAGCAAAACAGAAAGGATCTTTATGCGCGATCAGAGAACATTTCTTTTCTGCCATCCCTGATATTAGCCATCCATTCCTCCAACCAGCTCAAGCTAACAAACAATATTCAGTGCTTCAGCTCAGTGTATGGTATATGGACAGCCATTGATATATATGAAAATAAGAAATAATAATTTTTGCATTTCTACTGATCCGATTTTAGAAATAATAATTGCCTGATTTTGTTGATGGAAAGATTTCTATTGATGGTTTTGATTAAATTTGGGATAGATCGATAAATATAAAATTTCATAAAAAATTCACCCAGTGGGAGCCTAGTTATTACATGCGGACGGACTGGCGTGGTGAAGACAATAGGCGCTTTACGAATATATACTAGTGCGCCTAAAAAAAATGTACTTAGCATCTGACCATTTTATGATATTTTCATCTACTTTCGTTTATTTATGTTTATTTAAATTATTATTAATTTATTTAAATTATTAAATTCCTATAAAGCGTTTAGGGCTAAAGGGTTGCGAGAAAGTCTAGACTACGATAGCATCATTAATACACAGCCAAATCTGAATTAACAGAATATTTACAAGGCGGCATCGTTTTAAGTTATATCTCATATTGTGAATACCTTCACAACGAGTTGCCATGATATTGCACTACTTCGAATAAGTAACGCTTCACCTAAGGAGAAGACTAATGTTACTTATTCTTTAGTGGTGGTGGTATCCATCTGAGAATAAGTAACATTAGTCTTCTCCTTATGTGAAGCGTTACTTATTCGAAGTAGTGCAATATCATGGCAACTCGTTGTGAAGGTATTCACAATATGAGATATAACTTAAAACGATGCCACCTTACAAATATTCTGTTTATTCAGATTTGGCTGTGTATTAATGATGCTATCGCACTTAACTTATACATTATTAAATTCCCTATTTCGCATTATAATTCTTTCAAATGCTTCGTGCGAATTTTTTTTTAGAATAACAACATCATCTTTTTTTTTTAACTTATTCTTCACAGGACATATTCAGAAGAAACAAGAGACCTTAAAAAAAAAAAAAAAACGAAAAAAACTAAAGAATCTAATTTACAACTTCCAATAGAAAACTGCTCTTATGACGTCATCCACTTTCGTTATCAGCTATTTGACTGCTTCTTCAAATGTAAATGCAAATTTAAAATTCAATCCGAAATTACATCCCAATTCGTCTGCTTCGGTAAGCTTCGTCTGCTTCGTCTACTGGCAATGACAGAAAAGTCGCCAAATCTCAGCATTAGTTCACGAGCTCGCTCGTGGCTACAGTTCGTCGTCTGCTCTGCTTCGTCTGCTCCATGAACTATAATGATTCAAAAGTGCTTTAGCAATCGGTGATGGAATACTTCTGAAGTTATATTAAGGTACTCTTGTCCCTTCACCTCTCCACTATGTTTTAGAAATGCTGATCGAAGTTTGAAGTGGTAAGAGCTTGCATGCGCTCAGCGCTTCTGTTCGATATACAGAAAATACTCATGCATTTTGTCCTGGTCGCATAAGTAAATGTTCGCATTCATGTTCTTTTTTGATAACAGCGTTCATTTGATTCGATTATTTTCTTCACATTTGTGATTTTTACAATAATTTTCCAATTACCGTAATGACCAAAGTATATACTCGTATTTCCACGCATGGGAAGTTCACAAATAACAGTGAGATATTTCTTTAAAAAAAAAAAAAAAGGTATTGTTGTTTGAATGAGTCCTTAAAAATAGAAATAACAATTTCAGGATTTCTATAAGTCGTCTTTGGACCTAAAAATGTTTCTGAACTTATACCGCTCCATTTATTCCCACGAAGCTGAAAGAGTTCAATGTTGTGCATGATGAACAGTTCCACACATTAGTTCCACTGTTTCTAAACAATTTATAAAGTAAAACGTTTTTAGGAATGTTCAATGGTGTGTTGTAAAATGTCCATTGGTCTGTAGCTGGATTAAAGAGGATCAAGATGCGATTTATTTCTATCCTCTTATATTTAAAACTAAATATTTTCCTGGATAAACTACTTTTTAAAAGAAGTTGTATTTTGCATTTTTGTTCCACAGGACTTCTCGGGGTTTTTCTTTTTGGAGCTTTTTTTTTTTTTAAATCCTTAAAAGTTTATATACTTTCTCGTTATGCTAATATCCTTAACCCAAGAAGACTGTAAACGAAAGACCTCATTAATAAACTGTTCTTTCAGACACGGATTTTCACTTCAGATTGCTGGCGATGACGGCAGCTCGTGACCTCAAAAACCTTGAGCGATAATTGGAAGCTTTCATCGTGTTTCCGATAATGAATTAAAGTTGATGGTTGAAATATGGTGAACATTGAGGGCCGAGGTTAGCGCAGGACACAAAGTACAAAAAAAAAAAAAAAAAAAAATGAACATGTTTGGCAAGGATGAAATGAAACCACATCGCAATCTGTCTATTTTATTATTTTTTCCAGAATTTTTGCATTTCCCTTGATTTTATTGCCAAAAATGGTACATAAAAGTGCAATGAGCGCTGTTACCATAAACAAGTACGGTGGATTGAATTAAAAACAGTAGTATAAGGAAGGGATTTGGGAGTTACGATACGATCGGGCATGAAGAGATAGGGAGATCATAATCCCAAGTATAAGGCAATTGTAAGACCGCACTTGGAATACTGTGTCCAAGGAAGATGCACCTAAATAGAGACGTCCAGCTTCTTGAACAGGTCCAAAGATAGGTAACCGCTTGATGAAATCTGCAAAATAGCACCCTTATGAAGAAAGACTTCGCATTTTTTCTTCATTCATATGAAGAGGCCCAATGGGCAACAGAGAACACTCTGTTGAGGCCCAATGGGCAACAGAGAACCACCAGCCTGCATTGTTGGCACCTACCAGAATGAGTCTCTGAATTCGTGCTGCTTTTGCTGTATTCTGATCCTCCCATCAGCGTGAAAGGAGCCAGGATTCATCAGACTAGGCAGCGTTTTTCCAGTCCTCTGCTCTCTCATGTTGGTGTTCATGAGCCCACTGTAACTGCACGTTCTTGTTTTTTGCTGATGGGAGTGGTACCCAGTTCGGTCGTCGGCTGCGATGGTTCATTCATGGTAAGGTAGGACGACGGTTGTAGCCTTTCTGTTACCATGTAAGGCTTGTCAGTCTCCGTTGAATTCCCATATCAACGGGCTGTTTCTGATCGCTATTGGCTGGATATCATTTGGTTATTGGACCAATCTCGATACAGTCGCACTTGAAAATCCCAGTTAGGTTGCAATTTTCGCAGTACTCATACCGGTGCCTGCGCACTTAGCACAGTGATTATAATCACCATTATCTCCAGGCCTTTTCCGGATGGAAAAGGCCCTGGTTCGAATCCCGTGAATGATTACGAGGAACTTTTATGGGCTCTTTTCACTCCGTGGCTGAGTTAGTCGGTCTCACTTTTGGGCAGCAAGGTTTTCTCCTCCGAAAACTCAGGTTTTTCGTGAAGAAAACAGGCAAATCAATCAAGAGAACACATGAAATTTATGGACATAATACGCATGGGCAGATAAGATATCTCTTGAATTGTCTTATACGACAGTTTTTAAAAAGTACTCATACTTCCAGAATTTGGCTTGCGCCACTGAAAAGAATGAATGCGTATCGAAACCAGAAAGGTGGACACTTCCAGGATATTCTTTAACAGTTCTAATTAAATTCTCTTTCGTTTTTAATAAAATTTTGTTACATTGAAAACTGCACTGTAGTTTAATTGAATAATTATGTAAACTTTGACACGACAGCGCTTATCAGTACGTGCGTGTGTGTGTGTGAGGCTATATTTGCAAATGGCTCAAGGAACGTTGCGCAACATCTTTCATTGCCTTCACAGGAACTGGGTCTACATGCCAAAGAGCTGGGGTGAGCAAGATAACAATCTCAGTGTTCCCTCGAAAGTTCTTAACACTAATCATACGTGATAGGTGGGCACAGCTAAGATGGCTGCAGAAGACCCGAAAAACATCGAAATTCGAAAAATATTGGGACAAATAAAATTGTGGATATCGGCGTGAAACTTAAAAATTTTAAAAATAAATAACTGTCAAAATAATAATGAACGTAGTTATTTTTAAAATATCCATACACCCCAGAGCGAAAAGTCAATATTACGAAAATTGATTTGTTTTAAATAAAGATGGATCGAACCTGAACTCAATCTTAGGAACTAAATATATATTGATGCAATGGGAAAATAAAATACCACACTTTTTCATCTTAAATAATAACCCAAGGTTTCAAAATCTTGTAAAAATAGAAATATTCCTCAGTAAACTCGTAAACATTTACATCTTGGATAAAGACTTTCCTTTTCGCTAATACTTTCGTTATTTTTCTCAGGTCCACCTTTCAACATTTCATTACAGCAAAGTTGAGGTAATTGAGTACTACTTAAATGGAATTTAATAGTTTACGAATTACGAAGATCTAAAGGAAAAGTAAAACGCCATTCTGAATGCCCTTGACCACAAGGAAGGACGCGAAAAGCGACTAGATTTATGTGTTTTTGGTACTACTGGACACCTAAAGACATTAGCTATCCACTTAAAAGAGTTCGCGATGCATTGTCAAGGAATAAGGAAACTAAATTTCTATGGTAGATTTATTATACAGGATGTTTCTAAATTACACCGACAAAATTATAGGGATAGTCATACCTATTAGGACGTCGAAGAATAAATAATTTTAACAATGGATTTCTAATTGGTATTCTTCACTCTCTCGAGATGGCTGTACCATCTCCTCAGACAGCTATCTTTAAGGGTGCACGTACCGTTTGTTGAATACAGCGAATTAACATCTACCTACATCGTTAGGTCTTACAGTGATCCAAACTCCAACAGATTCAATACTAGCCCGTGTCCAGTGGCAGTCCGAGATAGGGATTAAAGGGGCTATAACTCCACCATCATAAAAATAATTTGGATGATTTTTACCGCTGCACGATGATTAAAGATCAATGTCCAGAACACTTAGAAAATCCTGGGACTGCCACTGTACGTGTCCAAATTTTTCAAGATGCAGAATTTTCTCTTTAACTTTTTTTAAATATCTCAGAATAAAACCATAATTATTCATCTAACTGGACGCTTTACATTATTCTTTGTGATTTGGAGCTTTAAAAAAGTCGCTTAAAAGCATTCCAGTATAAATTACCATCACTGAGGAACGTGGTCAATTAAATGCATCTCCTGAAATCCCGAACTCGAGTGGAATTTAGAAGGAAGAAATTTGTAATTCAAAATCGATTTTTCTAAAGGTCATTGATGATACATTGAACTTGAGGAGAGAAAGTCGGTGTGAGTTTTGCACGTGCTTTATTGAACAAAGCAAGGAGGCGCCTGTAGCGACTCTCTAACACCGCGAGATCTCTGAAAAGCCCAGTCACTATAGTGGTTTGACAAAGGAATGCTGCACTCTCTTCTTTGAAGCCGAGCAGCCTTCTCTTTACAAATAACCGCAGTATATAATCATCCCTTTTTTAATACTGAGAAAATAATATATTCTCAGTATTACAACCCCCCCCCCCCACCTTAGAAAGAGGAATCCCTCGCTTAAAGCGAGATACAGTTCTGAAAAGTGCTGGTAGGATGAAAACGTATTATGCAAACATAATTTCCTCATGAAAAATGGAAAGAGTAGAGTTTATAACCTAAACCAGAGTTTTATAATGATATCCTTCTTTTTTTCTTTTATCTTTAATACGTTTATATTAAAGAATATATTTTTTCTTCGATGCTCCAAGTTAGAAAGCTTCTCGACTAGTATCAAAACTTTCAATCGGAGAAATGTTGTTATGTTAACATCAAAGCCGAATCTCAAAAAAAAAATCTCCCATTCAGTAATACCAATAAATCAACAGTTTCACTATCAATTTTAATTAGAATCAAGAAATAAAACTACTCATGTCAAATCTGGATGGTAATTATAACTAGGCCTAGCTGCATAATTTGTTATGCATATAAGACAAGAACTAGAACTACATCCATAGGCTAAAATATTTGGCAAAGTACACTACAATCGGTTCCCTACAACAGCCTTCATTAGGTAAACTCCGACGAGCTTTCATTGGTTACGCATACTGTCATCAGACGACAAGAGTAAGATTTTCATTGTTTGTGCTTGACGTTAACGAGTTTGTTAGCTGCTATGTATACGTGTTAAGAGCGACAGGTGTCAACGTGAAAAATGTTTTGAGGGCCCTCAAGTTTTTTGTTTTTTAATTACAGGTGCCTCTTGCCGATAGGCGGTGGTGATTACGATCCAGGATGCAGTGGAGAGAGGCGCAGTGGAGGCAGATAATGGGGACAAGAACGGTGTGATTGTAAGTGCTTGTCTTTTGATTTCTTTATAAGATAATATAGCATATTTAGTGTTTTCAGCTCCCGCATCATGCAGGCAGACCTGTGAACACACAATTAGTACGCCCTCTTTAGTAGCACAGTTGCACAACGTGGCTGAGTTAGTCGGTTTCAGGAGAGGGTAGTATGGTTTTTTCTCCCGGAAACGAAACTCGGGTTTTTCGTCCAGCAAACAGACATTTCTGTCAACAGACAAATCGAGCCTTAACCCATTTTCGCTTTCAAAGCATGTGTTGACTAATAACATCTCGCATCGATTTCTTTGTCCCAAATTCTTTTTGTTGTTGTTGTTGTTAATAATAATAATAATTCTGTTAATTTGGTAGCGCAAGTGCACATGGGTGCGCCTGTACATAACTTAAAGTATAATTCATGGGAAATACATATTTATAATTAATTTTATGTGTGGCAGAATTTCGACAATAGATTACGTTAGTCTTTCATGGAGATATTTGTGGTCTATTCCTTGTTCCTGTTGCCATTGTCCTGTTGGAATGGCTGTTTATATTTTTCCTTTCGCTTTTGTACATTTATTGGACCCTAGGTGTGCTACCGCTGTGCTCTTAATTGAATACAGCTTGATTTATTGGGAGCACTTCTGTTGAATTGGCTAGAAGTGTCACTCTCACACACATAATTAACAATTGATCCTCTTTAATTTTTAGCATATCACATTGCCCCGATATTTTCCCACCTCAAAAGAGAAGGAAGTTAACCCACCCTTCATATATTATATAGACAATGTGCAGTGGGACAGCTATTATCTGAAAAAAATTGCGACTTCACCAATTTAGATGATCATTCTGGGTTCTAGTTTCACACAAACAGAATTCTAAACACCAACAGACATTTTCCCATTTCAGAAATAAATTACAGTACAATATCAGGAAGTACAAAAACGATTTATGGTACTGTATTTCATTGAAAGTTTTGAAAAAGAACACAGCAATCTTAGGTGGGTATTGCCACCTAAGATTACTGTGTTGAGATGTTTCGAATAAGCACAAAAGCAACTAAGGTCATATGACCTTGTTTGTAAATTGCGCGTTTTCTCTGTGGTTAGAAATGTGGTACCCTCAGCTTAGCACAATTTTAATTTAAGTGCCATGATCTTGGTGTCATCAACAAACTTTAATATCAGATTTCTGTACCCTCCTTAAGAAGGGGAAGAATTATGGAACAAAAAAACAAAGTCGAGTTCTATTAGAGGAAAATATGCATCTTGTGCTTTATTACGTAAAATAAAGTGATGCACTGCGCATGCGGGTGACGCCATTTGGTAGTTGTTTGACTGGTTCTAACAATTGACGTTTCTCATGATTCATGCTCAGATAATCGATGTTCCAGTTTGTTTTAGTAGTGCCATCGTCTAGGCAGCCCTTCATACATAATTAACTTTTAAAGAATAGGGTGTTTCAGTTTCTGTTTTGAGAGTAGAGAATTGATTTGCAAAAAGTGATTGATTGAAAGGTTATTACAAAATGGCGTCAAACTAAATTTCTCCTTCAAAAAAATAAAATAAAATAAAACAAAATAGAATAAAGTCAACAAAGGAAAGCAACATTGAGGATGTTCCTGGAATTGAGGCATACTTCAGATTCACACAAAAATATGGTCTATGAATGCGCATTGGTACCATACAACGATTGCCACTCTCTCTCCTCGAGGCCAGTCAGAAGAAGCACAACAGTTAAGGGATTTAATGGCATAAGTTCATACGATATAATCAGCTGGGAAGGATTATGGCCATCATTCGATTATTTCAATAATCGAATGATTTATTCGATATGACCCGAATGAGTTATTCGATATGATTCGGATGATTTGTTCGATAAAATCCGAATGATTTATTCGATTATTTCAATAAGTAGAAAAGTATGCATTCACAGGCCGATTTGCATGTGGTGCAGGCTGAAAAACCTGGAATAACTCACTGGAACCATTACTCCCTCCGTTCGAGATCGGCTAACTACCGCCTCGATTGAAGAGGACTTTAGAAATTCATCCATTCGTCGACAGGATTCTAACCCAGCTCTCTAAACGAATGACGAGTGGTGAAACCACTATACTGTCATGATCGATCCAGTAAGATTGAGTATGAGCGGTGAAACCATTCGTTTCTATTTGCATCGACTGAGAAAAGTACTCAAACTGATCAAATGAAATGGATTCCACAGAAAACAACAAACTCCAAGGACTATCAATTTGCTTGTCACTGCTTTGGCCCAGAGGATGTTATCATCCTCTGAACCAGTTGCACTCACATCGAAGCCCCCAACAGAAGATGCGTTTCGTGGAATACAGCTGGTTATCATCCATTATCAACCTCCACACTATGGCCAAACAATCACAGGGAACATTTTTTCACGTATATTTATATTTTGAAAAATTCACAATAATTTTGGTCACGTGATAACAGGACTGTGAGAATTCGTGTTCGGAGTTTTCAGCCTGCACTCAAGTTACGAGAGCAAACAGTTAATTACAGCAGCCGTTTTCCTGTTGGGCTCGGGTTTAAGATGAGACCTAATGGTTAGAAATAATTTCGCACAGAGAGTTAGCTGCTTTTCCAAAAAGACGATATCATCCTGAATAATAATAATAAAAAAATAAATAAAAAAGAAGTCTAATAATCAGAATTACATTTTTTTTTCTGACCCAAAAAACAAATTTGGCAGACAGGTTTAATGTCGACCTAAAACCTAGCCCGTGTACTACTTCACCTGCCTTTAAGATATACCAATGTCCTTTGATATGAGCAGTTCAGGGT
The DNA here is from genome assembly GCF_048544385.1 of Mastigoproctus giganteus. Lineage (NCBI taxonomy): Eukaryota > Metazoa > Arthropoda > Arachnida > Uropygi > Thelyphonidae > Mastigoproctus > Mastigoproctus giganteus. The sequence goes on from NC_143576.1 coordinate 216,845,415, forward strand.
GGTGGTTGTTCTTTTTGATGCAAATCGTTAGCAGATAAATGGGTTCAACTGTCATATTCTAACAGTATCACTAGTTTTACAGCAGTGGCACAAGCGCACATTCCAGAAAACGTATTCAGAGCTCCCTGATGTTAAGATTTCAATAAGTGTAAGCGGTTGGCAAGACCATGTAACACGTATTCTGTATGTGACCGAGTTCTAGATACAGCAGTGTACTAGTTCTATTATAAAATTATCTCGGACAAGTAAAAATTGCCACTGTCAATCTTTTACTGAATCTTCCTGTGCATTTTAACTTCAACTCTATTTAATCCCATTAGTAGATTTTCCCAAGATAGTGAATCCGTAGTGGATGAGCATCCAACAGAACCACCTTCAACCTCTAGAGTCTGGACACTATGGTTTGATGAACTCAGCTGCTGGTTTACCCTCTGCTAGTATAATGGATGGTTATGATCGTTGTCCTCTAACATCATCTGTAAAAGGCTTGTTACGACTCTTCTTTTCCATTCGTTCTGCCAATCAGCTTACTGCAAAAATCAAA